>NC_092376.1:90080476-90680476 GCF_030028105.1 Mobula birostris
TGAGCCTGCTCACATTCTCTGTTGAAAGGCCAGTGCCTCCATTTCCATTGCAGTACTGCCACAATCCACTTGGTTTCTGAATGCTGCCTGGGAAGTTCGGACACCTGCCATCAGGATTCCAGTGTATCACTTACGGATTCAAAGCCTTATCCAGAATAATTTGTTCCATAAAGACAACAGTTGATAGCCCTTGTTACTCTCTTTGCTCCAACATCAAATCCAGGTTTGTGTGTCTTCAGATTCTTTTCCTGATTATGTCAAATGCTCAGAGGAAACACCTTGTCTGATAGCAATTAAATTGTAAGGTATTAAAAGTATATTTTCACATCATTCAAGAGCAATCAAACATAGAGTAGCCATTATAGAGCTTTGAGACTGGTCCACCATTTATTGCCACTACTCTAAACCTCTCCAATTTTTCATCCAGTTACAATATCTCGATTCATTATTATCCTCATAATTTTTTTTTGATCTCAGCCTTAAGTACAGTTTACATTGAGGCATTATATGATCTTTGGGATAGAGAATTCAGAAGAGTTAAAATCTGCTACTAGGGAATTTCTCCTTTTCACAATGTTCGCTTTCCAAACCTTTATCCTGACAAAAATTCTAAGGAAATAACCATTCAGCAATAACCTGGTTCTCTCCTTCATAATCAGTTCTGTTTCAATGAGATAATTTTTCCCGAAACACTACTAATATATTATCTTTTGTAAAGGCTCTGAAGAAGTTAAGGGAACTCCTTTATCCTACAGCATTTAGAAATAGCATTTTCTGTCTTGAAACACAACATCAAAAGAGTGGTGAACTCATTATCAAACTTAGAATCAGATATGCCAAGTTTAGGAAGAAGATGGAGGCCATCATGTCAGTGCCAGTTGGAGAAGAGTTTCCCAATCTATTCCTGCCCTCCAGCACCAGGTCCATAGCCCTGCAGGTCTTCACTTTTGAAGTACACACCACAGTACTGATTAAATGCTGTGAGGATTTCTCCTCCAGGTTGTGATTTCCAAAATCTTACCATTGTTTTGTTGAGTGGTACTTCATTAGGTACATCTTCTCATTAATGGAAATTTCTCATCAGCCAATCATGTGGCAGCAACTCAATGCATAAAAGCATGCAGGCATGGTCAAGAAGTTCATTTGCTGTTCAGACCAAACATCAGAATAGGGAAGAAATGTGATCTAAGTGACTTTGATTGTGGAATGATTGTTGGTGCCAGACAGGGTGGTTTGAGTATCTCAGAAAATGCTGATCTCCTCAGATTTCTACACATAACAGTCTCTAGAATTTACAAAAAGTGGTGTGAAATACAAAAAAAAAATCCAGGAAGCAGCAGTTCTGTGTCAAAAATGTCTTGTTAATGAGAGTAATCAGAGGAGAATAGAAATCAGAGGTACCTAATAAAGTGTCCTCTGAGTGTATTCCTTCATATCTTTTACCTTTCAAGCAATAACTTTGTTTAACCCTTCCAGTAATAATTTTAAATCTGGTTTAGAACCCCAATCCGAAGGAAGGTAGGCCCCATTATTTTTAATTACATATTTTCTTATGCTCTAAAGAATGCGAACGAAGCTCATCCTAAAGCAAAAAAACCTGCAGATATGGGAAATCTGAATCATATAAGCCAAAACTCATTGGGTCACAGCAGCACAGGCTGATCTGCTAAGTACTTCTAATACTTTTATCCTATCTTTTTCAATCTTTCCTCATAGCTACTAACAATATCCAGCTCTGAACTCTCTTTAGAACAATCCCATTTTTCCATTAATACATTGAACGGATGGATTGAAGCTACATTACTGAAGCTATATTGCTTCCTTTGTATTGCAATGGTATGCTTCCAAACAAAGCCTGAAGAAATGGGTTTGTTTGTGGATGGATTCAAATGATGGTGGAGGATCTCAGTTGATCACTCAGCACCTACAGTGAGAAATGGATAGTCACCATTTTAGGTCAACGCCCTTCATCCTGATTGGGAAGAGAGTGACTACAGGTTCAGGAACAGTTAATACCCTACAACCATTATGATCCTCAATTGATGTGGATTCACCACTACTCTGAGCTGATTCTATATCTATGGATTCGTTGTCCAGGACTGTTACAACTCCTGTTGTATTTTCTTTATCTGCAGAGTTCATCTTCTTTTTCACAGGTTTTTCAATCTTGTCTGTTTAGGTGTAGTTTTTTTTAATAAAATTCTATTGTATTTTTTTTTCCATGTAAATGTCTGGAGGAGATTTTCTGGCTGTTTCAAGAACTGAACGGTTGAAGAGGTTGTTTTTGACCCTGGCAGTGTGAGACTTCTGACTTCTATACCTCCTGCAGGCTGACAGCCGCACAAAATGCCATGGCCTGGATGGTGGTGATTTTGTCTGACAGATGTTGCCTACTTGAAACAACGCCTCTGTACGTATAACCAATGGTGGGGAGGGATGTACCTGAGAATTGTTGACAGTTCACAACTTTCTGTAGCTTCTTCTATTCCTGTGTGTTTCTACAGTGGTGCCAAACCATGAAGCAGCCAGTTGGGATACTTTAGACAGAACACCTGTAGAAGTTTAATCAAGTATTTGATGACAAGCTGAACCTTCTTAACCTTCTAAGGAAGTAAAGATGCTAAGGTGGGATCTTTACGATTGCATCTACATGCTGAGCTCAGGCTACATCCCAAAGAAATGCTGATAGATGAATTGGCTACTGAAAGTTACTGATTAATGTGAGTGAAGAGTCAGGAGAAGAGAGATGGGGAGCCAGTTGGAAGGGGCTGGATGGCTTGTGGGATTTTGGGAAGGTAAGTGGAGGAAGAATGACATAGATCCAATAGCCCCTTCTGCAATGTGAAAAGTAGATATTGAATATATCCATTCTCACCAGCAACTTCAATACCTTCCTTCATAATCACTGCCATAATGTATGTTTATTAATTTCCTGTCTTTGCTGAGTATTTTTTATTCAAGAACATCAAACGCTCTCTCTTGTCTCTTTATAACCACAGTTTGATCTCCATCACCAAACCTTACTTCATGGGCATTTATGCCTACATATCAATAATCTTATTCAATTAAGTTTTTCAAATTTATAAGTTTGTCTTTGTCTTATCTTTTATCTGCTTTGTTTTTAAGGGCTTTAATATTTACTTCTGGACAAGAAAAGAAACAGGGAAATTGTTAATGAGTGTGGGATAATGAGGACACATTTGTGAAAAGGCAGGGAGAGTAGCATGGGGAGAGGGTGGTGGGTTAAGAGTGAACTTTTTTAAAAAGCCAGAGGTGAAGATTTTCTTGAAGACCCATGTAAATTAACCAAATAATCACAAAATATCAAAAATGCTGGTGAAATTAAACAGAAATGAAAAAGAAATGAGTACATAATGTTAACTCTTTTGGGTGTTCTGATTCCTTAAGAATGGTATAAATCAGAAAAATAACTCAGTTTCTATCACCACTGATGTTATTTTGTCTCCTGAATATTTCCAGCATTTAGCATTTCCTGTTTTATGGCAAATGATATAAAATATTTTCTAGTCATCAATTACCTCCAAGAAATGTTTCTGATACCAGAGAACAATGCAAAACCTGGTAGGATGAGGAAAATTGCTGCAGGAATGCTGCTAATGATTAACAATGTCCTAAAATTAGCGAACAACTTGTTCAGTTATCAACTCACAAAATAATCTGCAGATGCTGGGGTCAAAGCAACACTCACAACATGCTGGAGGAACTCAGCAGGTCGGGCAGCATCCGTGGAAAAGATCGGTCGACGTTTTGGGCCGGAACCCTTCGTCAGGACTGTAGGGGGAAGGGGCAGAGGCCCTATAAAGAAGGTGGGGGAGGGTGGGAAGGAGAAGGCTGGTAGGTTCCAGGTGAAAAACCAGTAAGGGGAAAGATAAAGGGGTGGGGGAAGGGAGGCAGGGAGGTGATAGGCAGGAAAGGTGAAGAAAGAATAGGGGAAACACAATGGGTAGTTGAAGGAGGCGGAACCAAGAGGGAGGTGGTAGGCAGCTGGGGGAGGGGGCAGAGTGACATAGGGATAGAGGAAGGGAGGGGGAGGGAATTACCGGAAGTTGGAGAATTCTATATTCATACCAAGGGGCTGGAGACTACCTAGACGGTATATGAAGTGTTGCTCCTCCAACCTGAGTGTAGCCTCATCATGGCAGTAGAGGAGGCCACGTATGGACATATCTGAATGGGAGTGGGAAGCAGAGTTGAGGTGGGTGGCTACTGGGAGATCCTGTCTGTTTTGGCGGACGGAGCGGAGGTGTTCAACGAAGTGATCCCCCAATCTGCGTCGACTGCTTCGTCGAGCACCTCCGCTCCGTAAAACCCGACGCAGATTGGGGGACCGCTTCGTTGAACACCTCCGCTCCATCCGCCAGAACAGACAGGATCTCCCAGTAGCCACCTACTTCAACTCTGCTTCCCACTCCCATTCAGATATGTCCATACGTGGCCTCCTCTACTGCCATGATGAGGCTAAACTCAGGTTGGAGGAGCAACGCATCATATACCGTCTAAGTAGTCTCCAGCCCCTTGGTATGAACACAGAGTTCTCCAACTTCCGGTAATTCCCTCCTCCTCACTTTCCCTATCCCTATGTCACTCTGCCCCCTCCCCCAGCTGCCTACCACCTCCCTCTTGGTTCCGCCTCCTTCTACTACCCATTGTGTTTTCCCCTATTCTTTCTTCACCTTTCCTGCCTATCACCTCCCTGCCTCCCTTCCCCCACTCCTTTATCTTTCCCCTTACTGGTATTTCACCTAGAACCTACCAGCCTTCTCCTTCCCACCCTCCCCCCACCTTATTTATAGGGCCTCTGCCCCTTCCCTCTTCAGTCCTGACGAAGGGTTCCGGCCCAAAACGTCGACCGATCTTTTCCACGGATGCTGCCCGACCTGCTGAGTTCCTCCAGTGTGTTGTGAGTGTTTCAATTATCAAATCACATCATCTTCTAACCAGGTCGAGGAAATCTATTTAGCACAATGAGTCCAAGACAACTTCTGGATAAATCCCACTTCTCATTCATTTCCCTGCAACCTATTCTTCCACACATGCACATTAACCTCACTCTGATTATCCTACTCCTAACTAAACTTAGGTGTTCATATTCAGAAATCAACGCACTGAACAAACTGAATTACTTTTATTTGTGGCAACAGATCTGAGCACTGAGGAGAAATCCATGAAGTCACAGTGAGAATTTACAAACTCCATGCAGATGGAACCAAGATTAAGAATGAACTTGGATTGCTGGAGTTACAAGATGCCAACACTAACTGCTGTCCAAATGTGTTTTACCATAGTAAAAGCTGACCTACAGTACTACATAGTTTACAAAGTTCAATGAGTCCACGCACTGATTTTATGCTACAAACTTTGCTTACAGTGTATGTGTTCAGAATACTTTTTTCTATTTAATAAAGTAGTGACAAGATGCAGTTCACCCCTGCCTTGATCCTGCTCAATAACTAAATGCAAAAGTTAATGAATGTTATTTCAAATCATCTTGAAATTTTCCAGTGTTTTGTGTTGACTTTTCTAAAGAAGTCATCCACTTTTAAGGAATGTGTTGTTTTACTTGATCACATTGCTTTTCCAGTGATTGTTTAATTCATCAGCTAGGGGTAATTTCTGTTCCCATAAATCAATAGAAAAGTCTCTGTCAGTGTCCTCCTAAGCACACTTGCTTATAATTTGCTAACCCATCCATTTTTCTGTCTTCACCAAACATATTTTCATTTAGGCTGCATCGGTGGAGAGAAAAAAACAATTTATATTTCAGCGTGAAGATCCATCAGTGTGATGGAGGGTGGATGCCATTAGACATTGATAAAGGGTTATTGGCTAGAAACGTTAACTACATCTCTCTTGTTATAGACGCTGCCTGACCTGCTGAGTTTTTCCATCATTAGCAGTGTTTCTAATTTTCAATAGATATCCAATCCTTTACTTCACAAATGCAGATAACAGTTTCAAAATCTTTTGGCATGTTTATGCACAGCATTTATTCAAATTTAGGAAAAAGTAAGTGGTACCCATTGTCATGATCATATTGTGGAAAGCTTGAGGAATGTAGTTCATAATTTTCCTTCAATGTACTCAGTGTTTCTGTTTCACTAATGAGCCCAAAACTGCCCAGGATACAAATTGCAAGACTCTCTTTGATAAGAGAGTCTTATCAAAGAAAGCCATTCTTTCACAACAGATAAAAATTGATTTGTTGAAGTTAAAGGAGATCTATATCTTTGTGTCTCAGTGTCTTTGTGTCTCAAACTAATTCCAAGAGGGTTCATTTTTAATAGAAAACCTATCTTGAACAGCAGCAGTTCTGATTTGGTGTCCTAACTCTTTCTCTCCCAGTATGGATCTGACTACTTACTCAACTATCATGACCTTAAATAATCTCCATCCCAATTCTGGTCACATGTACCAACCTTTCCCCACCTCATTCCAATGTCCACCTATGTTCCAAACTCCATTGTGACTGATGCCATAATCCTTCCCATCTCTTGGACCTCCTTCCAGTGCCATCTACCAACCTGTGGCCCATGTAACCTTGCTCACTTATGTATTAGAGTTGTTGATGTGCTCTTAATTTTATGCATGTGTTTATCAAGTTCAAGATTGTTTAATATCATTTCCAGTACACAAGTGTAAAGGAGAATGAATATGATGTAGCATTAAAAAACACAATAAGTTAAAGAATACAATAATAAACAAAAACATCATAACTGTAAATATATAAGATAGCTTTAGCCATATTATGCACATAAGGTGACAGTAGGCACGGGAAGTCTGTATATAAGGTGACTGTAACAGGAAATGAAAACTAGTTGTGGGGGGGGGGTCCCAGAGGAGTGGGTTACTGGGTGGAGGTATTGATCAGCACATCTGCTTGAGGAAAGTAACTGTCTTTGAGTACGGTGCTTTTGGTGTGAATGCTGCGTAGCCTCCTCTCTGATAGGAGTGGGATAAATAGTCCATGAGCAGGACGGGTGGATTCCTTTTTGATATAGAAACATAGAAACATAGAAAACCTACAGCACAATACAGTCCTTAAAAGACCCTATCGTAACTGCATCCATCACTGCGCTGGCAGCCTAGTCCACGCACTTACCACTCTCTGCGTAAAAAAACTTAGCCCCGACATCTCTGTACCTACTTCTAAGCACTTAAAACTGTGCCCTCTTATGTTAATCATTTCAGTCTCAGGAAAAACCTCTCATCATCTTATACACCTCTGTCAAGTCAGTGAAAACCAGGAAAGACTGGGTGACAACCGCGAAAAGAGTGGTGACGACTGGAGAGTCAGTGACAGCCCGGAGAGATGGCAATCGGGGCAGAACAGGCTGGCAAACCAATCTGTGTCCTCTGAGAGGAGGACCCCCACAAAAGCTACAAAGAATCTAAGGAAAAGATACCCCCAGGGATCCCCGAGAGGGGGGGAGGATGAGCACCCCAGTCAGATGGACACAACGACATCAGACCCAGACAATGAACAAACGACGATGAGGAAGCAGTGTGCATGTGGCAAAATCTGCAAGAACGATCGCGGCTTGAAGATCCACCAAGCGAGGATGAAATGTTTGGCGGGAGCAGGAGCAGCACAACGCGCAGGTGTCCAACCTGGTGAGACGAAGGAGGGGCCAGGCCCGGAGTCACCCCATAGTGCCCGGAACCTCCAAGTGTTGCAAACTAATCCCTCGAACATGAAGTCTAATAGGAGACGGATCAAATGGCCTGCAGCTAACATGACTTCACTGTGGAAGCAGTTTGAAGAAGATGTTAACCAAATTCTGGAGGCAATGGTGAAGGGAGGGGTTGATAGGAAGCCACAAGCCATGACAACAATTATTGTCAGTATCGCAGCTGAATGGCTCGGAGAAGAGGAGAAGGAAGGCTCCAAAACATCTTACTCGAAGAACCAAAGAGCATTGAGGATCCACAACTTCAGGCAGGAGATGAAAGCGCTGAAGTCTCAATACAAGGAGGCAGGAGAAGAGGAGCGCATTGGCTTGGCCCAGCTGATGTGTATACTACGAAAGAAGATCAGGGTCCTCCGCTGGGCAGAGTGGCATTGGAGGCGGCGTCGTGAAAGGGCTCGAAAACGTGCTGCCTTTATCGCCAACCCCTTCAAGTTCACCAAGGAGTTGGGAAACTGGCCTGTTCGCAGGAAGACATAGACGAACACCTGAAGAAGATATATAATGATCCTGAAAGAGAGCAGGAGTTGGGAGAGTGCGACATCCTAATAGACCCACCTGAACCGGATGTGCAGTTCGACATGTCAGAGCTGCAATTAAAGGAAGTCAGAGAGGTCGTCCACAAAGTAAGGGCAAGCTCGGCTCCAGGACCAAGCAACACCTTGTACAAAGTGTACAAGAACTGCCCCAAACTCCTGCTGCGTCTGTGGAAGATCCTGAGAATCTTCTGGAGAAGGAGGAAGATCCCAGAACAGTGGAGAGTGGCTGAAGGGGCGTGGATCCTGAAGGAGGAAAATGCCACCCAGATAGATCAGTTTCGCATCATCTCCCTGCTGTGTGTCGAGGCGAAGATCTTCTTCAGTGCCGTTTCTAACCGGTTGTGCACCTACCTAGCAAAGAACGCCTATATTGATACATCAGTCCAGAAGGGTGGCATTTCAGGGATGCCGGGCTGTCTGGAGCACATCGGTGTGGTGACACAGCTCATCAGGGAGGCCACCTGTCAGTGTTGTGGCTCGACCTGGCAAATGCATATGGCTCCATTCCGCACAAGCTGGTGCAGCTCACACTGACCAAATATCAAGTCCCCAGCAGAATCAGAGACCTTATCGCTGATTATTACAGCAACTTCAGGATGAGGGTCTCTTCAGGAGCAATTACATCAACCTGGCACAAGGTGGAGATCCACATCATCACAGGGTGCACTATCTCAGTGACACTGTTCTCCCTAGCCATGAACATGCTCATTAAGTCTGCTGAGCCAGAGTGCAGAGGACCCAGAATGAATTCCGTTCAATGGCAACCACCTATCAGGGCATTCATGGATGACCTCACAGTCACCACAGAATCAGTCCCAGGCTGCCGGAGGATTCTGCAAGGGCTCAAAACGCTGGTGGAGTGGGCCCGGATGCATTTCAAACCTGCCAAATCAAGATCGATGGTGCTGAGGGAAGGGAAGGTGGAGAACAAGTTCCGGTTCAGCATCGCAGGCACAGCCATCCCAACCATCACAGAAAAGCCAATCAAGAGCTTAGGCAAAGTTTTTGACAGCTCTTTAAGGGACACAACATCCATTCAGGCAACCTGCACCGAGTTGGATGGCTGGCTGAAATCTGTGGACAAGTCTGGCCTACCTGGGAAGTTTAAAGCCTGGGTGTATCAACATGACATTCTTCCCAGAATCCTGTGGCCCCTCCTCGTCTATGCAGTTCCGATCTCGACAGTCGAAACATTAGAGAGGAGGGTTAGCAACCACCTCAGGAGATGGCTGGGGCTGCCAAAGAGCCTGAACAGCATCGCACTCTATGGACACCAAAACAAACTGCAACTGCCATTCAAATCCTTGGAGGAAGAATTCAAAGTAGCAAAAGCCAGAGAAATGCCACAGTATAGGGACTCAAGTGACCCAAAGGTGGCTAGAGCAGGGATCCAAGTAAGTACTGGCAGGAAGTGGAGGGCAGAGGAAGCTGTTCAGGAGGCAGAGGCGAGGCTGCGTCACAGGAGGCTGGTGGGAGTGGTCACACGAGGCCGAGCTGGGCTAGAATCCTTTCCAACTCCCCAAATGGACACCAGAGGGAAGGAAAGGCGTTGTCTAGTTCAGGAGGAGGTGAGAGCAGTAGTGGAGGAGATGAGAGCCTGCAAGGCGGTGGAAATGAAGCAACAGGGAGCTTGGACAAGATGGGAGAATGCGGTTGAGAGGAAAGTGACCTGGGCTGATCTTTAGAAAGCCGAACCACACTGCATCTAATTTCTCATCCAGGCAGTGTACGATGTGCTTCCAAGCCCGTCAAACCTGCACACATGGGGCAAGGCAGAGTCATCTGCGTGCCCACTGTGCTCCAAGCGAGGAACCCTGGAGCACATCCTCAGCAGCTGTGCAAGGACACTTGGTGAGGGACGGTACAGGTGGAGGCATGATCAAATCCTGAAGACCATCGCTGAAGCCCTCAGCGCAGGAATTGAGAGGGCGAAGTGGTCCCGACCCTCCAAGCAGACCATTGCCTTTGTCAGAGCTGGGAAGCAGCCAATACCTGCCAAAAGAGCACCTGCAGACATTCTGACCTCTGCAAGGGACTGGCAGCTGTTGGTGGACCTCGAAGGGCAGCTGAAGTTCCCCAACCATACCGCAGCCACCACCCTGTGACCAGACATTGTCCTAGTGTCTGAGTCGACTAAGCAAGTGGTGCTGCTGGAACTGACAGTCCCATGGGAAGATAGCTTGGAAGAGGCCTTTGAAAGGAAGCTCTCCAAGTACACGGGACTGGTCAGCAACTGTCAGCAGGCTGGATGGAGGGCGAGGTGTCTCCCAGTGGAGGTTGGTTGTAGGGGATTCGTAGCCCATTCTTTAGTTAGAGCCTTCAGCATTCTGGGCATCGAGGGAGAGAGGAAGAGGAGAGCCATCTGCTGTACCACTGATGCGGCAGAGAGGGCCTCAAGATAGCTGTGGCTCAAAAGAGGGGAGCCATGGAGTCATAAGTAGCTAGCCATCTAGGCACAAGCTGGGGTCTGATCAGCCCCGGCTGGGTCACCTGGAGGAGGTTGTATGATATTGAAAGACCCGAAACACCCAATGATTCCAGGAACATCACTGAAGATGTGTCCAGAAACATCAATAGATGTATGTACACAGCAGGTCACCTCTCATCCTCCGTCGCTCCAAGGAGAAAAGGCCGAGTTCACTCAACCTATTCTCATAAGGCATGCTTCCCAATACAGGCAACATCCTTGTAAGTCTCCTCTGCACCCTTTCTATAGTTTCCACATCCTGTAGTGAGGTGACCAGAACTGAGCACAGTACTCCAAGTGGGGTCTGACCAGGGTCCTGTATAGCTGTAACATTACCTCTCATCTCTTAAACTCAATCCCATTGTTGATGAAGGCCAATGCACCGAATGCCTTCTTAACCAGAGAGTCAACCTGCGCAGCAGCTTTGAGTGTTCTATGGACTCGGACCTCAAGATCCCTCTGATCCTCCACACTGCCAGGAATCTTACCATTAATACTATATTCCGCCATCATATTTGACCTATCAAAATGAACCACCTCAACATATCTGGGTTGAACTACATCTGCCACTTCTCAGCCCAGTTTTGTATCCTATCGATGTCCCACTGTAACCTCTGACAGCCCTCCACACTATCCACAACACCCCCAACCTTTGTGTCATCAGCAAATTTACTAACCTATCCCTCCACTTCCTTATCCAGGTAATTTATAAAAATCACGAAGAGAAGGGGTCCCAGAATACATCCCTGAGACACACTACTGGTCACCACCCTCCATGCAGAATATGACTTGTCTTTAACCACTTTTTGCCTTCTGTGGGCAAGCCAATTCCGGATCCACAAAGCAAGGTCCCCTTGGATCCCATGCCTCCTTACTTTCTCAATAAGCTTTGCATGGAGTACCTTATCAAATGCCTTGTTGAAATCCATATAAACTACATCTACTGCTCTAACTTCATCAATGTGTTTAGTCACATCCTCAAAAAATTCAATCAGGCATGACCTGCCTTTGATAAAGCCATGCTGACTATTCCTAATCATATTATGCCTCTCCAAATGTTCACAAATCCTGCCTCTCAAGATCTCTCCATCAACTTACCAACCACTAAAATAAGATTCACTGGTCTATAATTCCTTGGGCTACCTCTACTCCTTTTCTTGAATAAGGGAACATCTACACGTTATGGTCCAGTCCGTGAACTCCTCATTCCAGTTATTTCCTTTTCCCCATGTTCCGGTGTGCACCTTGATTAAAGCACCTGATCTTCATTTCGAACCGGCAGCATAAAAGGCTCTGGGTTACAGCTACTGGTTGCTGGACCACCATCAGAAGTTCGTCACTGGTAACCAGCCACCTGAAGCCAGTCATCTCAGCAAGGCGGCTACGCTTGTCTCGGGGCCGTCGAGAATCGTGGACTCTAGTTGCTTCAGTGCCGTGGCCACTTAGTGAATTCAGTCCTTTTCGTGTCCAGCTGAGTTGCCGGCCGTTTTGCCGCTACTCAAAGCAAAATACGAATTCTGTTGTTTTCATGGCCGGCTGAGGCTGGGTCGAGTCGAGAGCCTGCTGTTCTAGTCGTTCCAGCTGGTTAGGTCTGGCCATTTGCTGCTACTCCAAGTTGAGTATTCTGTCTCTTCATTGTCCAAGTCCTTCCAGCTGAGTAGGTCCGGCTGTTTGTCGCTACTCCGAGTTGGGTGGTCTGTCTCCTCATTGTGCAAGTCCTTCAAGTCCAGGTTCGTAGTCTGTGTCCAAGTCCAGGCTCCAAGTCATGTCCAATTCCAGGCTTCAAGTCGCGTCCAGTTACAGGCTCCACGCCATGTTCCAGTTACAGGCTCCAAGCCGAGTTCCTGTTCCAGGCTCCGTGTTTCAATTCTAGGCTCCAGGTCAAGTTCTTAGTCCAGTCTGAGTGCCAGTTAAGTTACGTGTCCAAGTCAAGATCCAAGTTCCAAGTTCGAGTCAAGATCCAAGTCTGAGTCCGAATCAAGATCCAAGTCTGAGTTAGAGTCAAGATCCAAGTCCGAGTCCAAGTCAAGTCCAGGTTTTACCAGTTGGTTATCCAACGTTTACGTCCATGTTGACATTTTGTCGTCACTCCCTGGCCTTCGTAGTAAATATCAATAAACACTGTTCTGTTTACACTGTTCTGTTTATACCATATCTGTGTCTGTGTCCTGCACTTGGGTCCGCTCTCAATGCCTCCTTGTAACATTGCAACCCTCCAATCCTCTGGAACCTCTCCCATACCCATTGCTGATGCAATGATCATTGCCAGAGGCTCAGCAATCTCCTCCCTTGCCTCCCACAGTAGCCTGGGTACATCTCCTCCGGTCCCGGAGACTTATCCAACTTGATGCTTTCCAAAAGCTCCAGCCCATCCTCTTTCTTAATGTCTATATGCTCAAGCTTTTCAATGCACTGTAAGTCATCCTTACAATTGCCAAGATCCTTTTCTGTAGTGAATACTGAAGAAAAGTATTCATTAAGTATCTCTGCTATCTCCTTCGGTTCCATACACAATTTTCCACTGTCAGACTTGATTGGTCCTATTCTCTCACGTCTTATCCTCTTGCTTTTCACATACTTAGAATGCCTTGGGGTTTTCATTAATCCTGTTTGCCAAGGCCTTCTTGTGGCCCCTCCTAATTTCATTCTTAAGCTCCTTCCTGCTAGCCTTATAATCTTCTAGATCTCTATCGTTACCTAGTTTTATGAACTTTTCGTAAGCTTTTCTTTTCTTCTTGACCAGATTTTCAACAACCTTTGTACACCACGGTTCCTGTCTCCTACCATCCTTTCCCTGTCTCATTGGGATGTACCAATGCGGAACACCACACAAATATCCCCTGAACATTTGCCACATTTCTGCCGTACCTTTCCCTGAGAACATCTGTTTCCAATTTATGCTTCTGTTGTAGCGTGGATGAAATCACTGGAGAGACAGAGTTACTGGTAGATACAAAGTAGCTTCTTTATTTGACACAACAAGGTACAGCAGGCATCTTATGGATGGAGATGCTTTCGGTAGAAAGGTCTGCTAGCCCAATGTGGGCTCGATATTTATATGTTAAACACAAAGGCAATCGCTACTTACAAAGTTATAGACAATGCATAGACAATGCTTCCTATTGTAGCTACATACAAAACATCACACCTCCTAACTTCATCCTTTCCTTCTGACGCCAACATGTCTGGGTTGGTATCCATAGCCTTTAGGAATGCAAGTTAAATCCACAATACATTTATTTAGCATTTTACGTGCTAACATAGAAGACAATTAATATTTATAAAGTATAGATAATACTGTCTCCGAAACTACAGCATCAAGTCAAACTATAGCGCCAGAAGTATCTGGTATTCACACCTTTTTAGGAAGCGCATTGTTGTGGACTCAATCCACAGTACTTTGTCAAATAGAAGTCTGGTGGCAAAAGTCATCTGAATGCAAACAAATCATCTGCTCAAAAAAAACTCACTCCAACACTTCCAAGTTCCTGACTGATAGCTTCACATTGCCCCTTATTCCAAATAAACACTTTTCTAGCTTGTCTGTTCCTATCCCTCTCCAATGTTATGGTAAAAGAGATAGAATTGTGATCACTATCTGCAAAATGCTCTCCCACTGAGAGACATGACACCTGACCAGATTCATTTTCCGATACCAGATTAAGCACAGCCTCTCCTCTTGTAGGCTTATCAACATATTGTTTCAAGAAACCATCCTGAACACACATAACAACCTCCACTCCATCTAAACACCTTGCTCTAGGGATATGCCAATCAATATTTGGGAAATTAAAATCACCCACCATGACAACCCTGTTATTATTACACCTTTCTAGAATCTGTCGCCCTATCTGCTCCTCAATGTCCCTGTTATTATTGGGTGGTCTATAAATTACACCCAGTAGAGTTATTGACCCCTTCCTGTTTCTAACTTCCACCCACAGATACCCCGTAGACAATCCCTCAATGACTTCCTCCTTTTCTGCAGCCATGACACTATCTCTGATCAGCAGTGCCACGCCCACACCTCTTTTGCCTCCCTCCTTGCCCTTTCTGAAACAGCGAAAGTCTGGTACTCTAAGTAACCATTCCTGCCCCTGAGTCATCTCTGTAATGGCCACAACATCATAGCTCCAAGTACTGATCAACGCTCTAAGCCCATCTGCTTTGTTCATCATGCTTTTTGCATTAAAATAGGCACATCTCAAACAATCAGTCTGAGCGTATCCCTTCTCTATCACCTGCCTATCCTCCTTCTTGCACTGTTTCCAAGCTTTCGCTATTTGTGAGCCTTCCTCCATCTCTTCAATTCAGTTCCCACCCCCAGAAATTCTAGTTTAAACTCTCCCTAATAGCCTTAGCAAACCTCCCTGCCGGGATATTGGTCCCCCTCCGATTCATGTGCAACCTGTCCTTTTTGTACAGGTCACACCTGCCCCAGAAGAGGTCACAGTGATCTAGAAATCTGAATCCCTGCCCCCTGCTCTAATCCCTCAGCCATACATTTATCCTCCACCTCACTCTATTCCTATACTCACTGTCACATGGCACAAGCAGTAATCCCAAGATTACTACCTTTGTGGTCTTGCTTCTCAACTTCCTTCCTAACTCCCTGTAGGCAGTTTTCAGGACCTCCTCCCTTTTCCTACCTATGTCATTTGTACTGCACCTCTGGCTGATCACCTTCCCACTTCAGGATATCATGGATGCGATCAGAAACATCCCAGACCCTGGCACCTGGGAAGCAAACTGCCATTCGTGTTTCTTTCCTGCGTCCACAGAATCGCCTGTCTGACCCCATAACTAAGGAGTCCCCTATCACTGCTGCCATCCTCTTCCTTCCCCTACCCTTCTGAGCAACAGGGCCAGACTCTGTGCCAGAGGCATGTGCACTGTTGCTTCCCCCAGGAAGGCTGTTCACCCACACCCCCACAACAGTACTCAAACAGGTGTACTTATTGTTAAGAGAGAAAGCCACAGGGGTACTCTCTAGTATCTGACTCTTGCCCTTCCCTCTCCTGACTGTTACCCATTTTTCTGTCTCCCAAGACCCCGGTATGACTACCTGCCTATAGCTCCTCGCTATTACCTCCTCACTCTCCCTGACCAGCCGAAGGTCATCGAGCTGCATCTCCAGTTCTCTCACTCGGTCTCTAAGGAGCTGCAGCTCGATGCACCTGCTGCAGATGTGGCCGTCCGAGAGGCTGGGAGACTCCAGGACTTCCCACATCTGACGCCCAGTTGTGATGGGATCCTGAATTATCCCTATGAACTGTGCTTTTAAAAAGAGAGAGAGAGAGAGTTGTTCAACACAGACACCTTGTTATTAAGAGGGAGAGGCAGAGACTGCTCACAGTTTGTTTGGAATTTCTGCAAGGACACTGGCAGCTTCTGTGTTCCTACAGAGAGAGAAGGGAGGAGCTACTTGATGGACAACTGGTGTTCAGCACGACAGTATTTAAACCAGCATAATTGCTTGTTTCACAGGACATGCAGATGCACTAATGTGTGGTGAAGTTACCACCTTCCTGTTCAGCTGCCCACGAGTGTGGGACTGAGGATCGATTCTGAGGGATCAATCTGTGATTATTAGTGCCTGAAAGTGTGACCCTGTGGAGTCCACTAGTGTGTCTAACCCTCGTCGGGGTTGGTAGACTATCACTCAAAGATGGTGCTCTTAAGTTGGTCAAGTTTGGCTAACTTGGAAGTTTCAGAGATCGACGGCATCAGCTCACCTGAAGAACTAAACACCTCTCTCTCTCTCCATCAATATTCAACTCAATACCACGAACTGAACTGAACTTTACTTATCATCGTAAGACTGTATCCATTTACCCCTAGGCTTGAAGAAGCTTGGTTTTTATACTTCCACATATATGTATATATATAATCATTTGCTAACATGTTTGATGTATCTGAATTTTATTACTGTATTGCGTAGTTACTAATAAATAGTATTAGTTACTAGCAGTACCAGGCTCCAAAGGTGTCTTCCATTTCTGCTGGTTCTTTAACCCGTCACGGGGTACGTCACAAAATTGGGGCCTGTGTTCCGGGATTTGAACAAATTGCTTGGGGACTTATTCGAATTGATTGGGGAAAATCCCTTTTGATTTGGTTGTGTGGAATAACAGCAGAAATGGACGTTAGTGTTGAGAGGTTTCTGTTGGAGCCAACCCCTGAAGCATTGGATGATGCTAAGAGGGAAGTGCTGTTGGTAATCGTTCAGAAGTTAAGACTAAAGGTGACCACTAAAATGAGGAAAGCTCAGATGCAGTTGGTAATAGCCCAGCATTATATAGCTAAGGGAAAGTTTGATGAGGAGGTGTTAGAGTTATTTGCTGAAGGTAAGGTACTTACTGAGGCTGAGGTTCATCTTCAGTTGGCAAAATTAAAGATGGAGCATGAATTGCAACTAAAACAGCTCGAGGCTGATGAAACAGAAAAGCAGATGGTCCATGAGGCTAGAGAGGCAGACAAACAGAGAGAAGAGGCAGAAAGACAGAGACAGTTCGAGAGGGAGATGTGGCAGCTGGGAGGTCCAGTGGCAGATCCTGATGATTTGTACAGCTCGAAAGAGCTTGTGTTGATTGAAAAATTTCAAAGTTGTGTCCCCTATGATGTAAGGGCATACCTAGATGAAGAGGATGCCACCACCCTGCGGGGGTCTGCTAAGATAGCAGACAAAGTTGTTCTCACCCACGAAGTTGAGTTTACTCCAGGTGAGAGTTTGCCAGAGAGCTGCTGGGAGGTTCAGGGTGACCTTGAGTTTGAGACTGGGACAAGTGCTGAAAGCCCAGAAGAGGCAGCTGTTCCGATTGCCTGTGTTCAGGTTGTTGAAGTACCTGTGAATTCACAGGGTACTGAACATTGTGTTGAAACTCAGTTAAAGTCTGAGGTGTCTGACTCGGTTGGAAAGGAATGCAGTTCTTTTGTGTCATGTGGTCTTGGTTCAGTGAATAAGGGGTTAACCTTGGTACCAGTGGAAATTGAGAATTCTCAGTATTTGACAGTGTTCTAAAAGTTAGTGATGAGATGAAAATTGATGAGGTAAATGTTACTGCCGATATTGAGGAAAGTGTTGTTTCTGGACTTTTGAATAAAGTACTTGTGAAGGTTGGATTGGTTTTGCAACATTTGACCCTGCTTGCAGGACAAGAGCCTGCTGAAGAAGTATGTGCCTCTCTGTTGAATTTTGTTTTAACATTTGGATGTAAACACCTTCAAGGTTATGATGTTGTTCATGATTGTGATGTGGTGAAGAAGAAGAATTGTTTTGGTTTTGAGAGGCCGTCTAAAGATGTTACTATGGAGACAAATCGAGATAAAGGTGGTAGGAAAAAATAAATGGATTGTTTGGCAATTTGCACAAAATACACATGGTTTTTGTAAGTCTGGTGATAGGGGTGAGTTTAGTAAACATTGGGGCCTATTCAAAGTAATGTTTATTCAGCAGTTCAGCTAATGAGCAAAGCTGCTGCTAATGATCCACACAGAAAGTCTGCTGAGGCCCATGATAGCAAAACCATGTGTTTAAATCATGATGATTTGTCACCGACTTCTCTACCTTCCATGTTACAACAGGATATGGAGAGTGAGGCTGATGAGAAAGGTTTATTCTTATCTAGAAAGGAATTTATAGAGGAAGAGAAGTGAGATTCTGAAATTGCTGTGTTAAAGGAGAGCTCTCACAGAAGAAGAGGTTCAGAGAGAGTCAATAGGATATTATCTTAAAGATAGGGTGTTAATAAGGAAGTGGAGACCCCCTATTGTGCTTGCAAGTGAGGACTGGGCCATTGAACAGCAAGTAGTGGTTCCAAAGTTTCACAGGGCTGAAATTTTAAAGCTGGCCCACAAGATGCCTTTAGGTTGACATTTTGGAGTAAGGAAGACAGTGCACAGGATTATGAAGGAATTCTACTGGCCTAATTTAAGCAAGGATGCTGTGAGTTTTTGTAGGACTTGCCATACCTGCCAGGTTGTGGGGAAACCTAATCAGATTATTCAAGTAGCACCACTTAAACTGATACCAGCTTTTGGTGAACTTTTTTCTAGGGTCATAATGGATTGTGTAGCCCTGCTGCCAAAGAATGCAGCTGGTAATCAATACTGGTTAACAATTATGTATGCTGTGTCTAGGTTCCCTGAAGCTGTGCCTCTCGGAAAAAACCAGGCCAAGACTGTGGTAAAAGCATTCAGTAAGTACTTCACTCTGGTAGGTCTGTCCAAAGAAATTCAATCTGACCAGGGTAGTAACTTTACTTCAAGAACATTCCAGGGGATAGTTGAAGAATTGGCAGTTAAGCACATTGTGTCATCTGCATATCACCTTGAGTCCGAGGGAGCCTTGGAACGGTTTCCCTCCACTTCTAAGACCATGATTAAAACATATTGTGTGGAAAATGGAAAAAAATCTGGGATGAGGGGGTTCCCCTACTCTTATTTGCTGTTAGAGACTCAATTCAAGAAACATCAAGGTGTAATCTGTTTGAGCTTCTTTTCGGTCACAGGCCCAGAGGACCTTTGACCTTGCTCAGAGAGCAGTGGGCTGATCTGAAAATATGTGTCAGCGTGCTTTGTTATGTTTTGAAATTTCGGGAAAGGCTTAACAAGGCTTGTGACCTTGCAAAGCAGAGTTTGCAGAGCGGTCAAATTAAAATGGGACATAGGTGTGATAGGATAGCACCTGTGGGACCTGTTATGAAAACAAATAGGTTTGTGGAATCTGCTAATAGAGTGCAAGCTCATTTTAACAAGCTGAATATAGTATCAGCAAGATTTGAGAATTTCATTGTTTTGAAAAATATTAATGATAAGGTCCATCAGTTGGAGCCTGCACCGCAAAAACAATTGAAAGAATTAATTAGCAAGTATAAAGATTTATTCTCTGACATTACAAGACAGTGCACAGCTGCAGAGCATGAAGTCATTGCAGGCTCAACCAAGCCGATCAAACAGCATCCTTACAGAATGAATTTAGGGGAAATTAAAATGGTTGAACAAGAAATTGGAAGCAAGGAAGAACAAGGAAAGAGAGTGGATGACTATATTGATAAAGTGGGAAGGGCTAAATACTTTACAAAGATTGACCTGTTAAAAGGATGTTCTTTCGCCAGAGAGGGCCAAAGAAATCTCAGTGTTTGTCACACCTTCTGGGCTGTATGAATATAATGTTTTTCCCATTGAGATGACAAATGCTCCAGGGACATTTCAAAGAATGATCAATTCTGTGATTAGAGGTTTCGAAAACATAGGGGCTTATATTGATGATCTGGTTGTATGGAATGACACATGGGAAGTGCATATTGTGGCTGTAGAAAAACTGTTTGAAAGGCTTTCCAAGGCCAATCTTACTGTGAACCTCGCTGAAAGTGAGTTTGGCCATGCCACAGTTACATATCTGGGCTATGTAGTAGGTCAGGGCCAATTGGCTCCTGTGCCGGCCAAGGTTCAAGCTACTCATGAGGTTCCCATTCCAACGGACAAGAAAGCATAAGAAGGTTTTTGGGAATGGTTGGGTATTATCAAAAGTTTTGTAAGAACTTTGCAGATATCACTCTCCCCGCTAACAAAACCCCTAGGGAAGAGTGAAAGATTCGTATGGAGTGATCTTTGCCAGGAGGCATTTGAATGCCTGAAAACCATCCTGTGTTATCATCCTGTGCTCAAAGCACCTGATTTTTCAAAGCCATTTTCTATAGCGACAGACACTAGTGACAAAGCTGCTGGGGCAGTACTGTTACAGAATGGCGTGGATGACATTGAACACCCAGTAGCTTATTTCTCAAAGAAGTTTAATGTGCATCAGAAAAATTATTCCACTGTTGAAAATGAGTTGCTATCACTTATTCTGGCTTTACAACATTTTGAAGTCTATGTTTGTCGTGCCCAGAAACCACTTGTGGTTTACACAGATCACAACCCATTAGTGTTTCTAACTAAGAGGATGGATAAGATAGAAATTATTAAATTGGAGTCTGATATTGCAAGAATATGACCTGAAAATCAAACATGTGAAAGGTACTGACAACATTATAATTGATCGTTTATCTAGATGCTAAGTAACATAGAAACATAGAAACATAGAAAATAGGTGCAGGAGTAGGCCATTCGGCCCTTCGAGCCTGCACCGCCATTTATTATGATCATGGCTGATCATCCAACTCAGAACCCTGCACCAGCCTTCCCTCCATACCCCCTGATCCCCGTAGCCACAAGGGCCATATCTAACTCCCTCTTAAATATAGCCAATGAACTGGCTTCAACTGTTTCCTGTGGCAGAGAATTCCACAGATTCACTACTCTCTGTGTGAAGAAGTTTTTACTAATCTCGGTCCTAAAAGGCTTCCCCTTTATCCTCAAACTGTGACCTCTCGTTCTGGACTTCCCCAACATCGGGAACAATCTTCCTGCATCTAGCCTGTCCAATCCCTTTAGGATTTTATACGTTTCAATCAGATCCCCCCTCAATCTTCTAAGTTCCAACGAGTACAAGCCCAGTTCTTCCAGTCTTTCTTCATATGAAAGTCCTGCCATCCCAGGAATCAATCCGGTGAAACTTCTTTGTACTCCCTCTATGGCAAGGATGTCTTTCCTCAGATTAGGGGACCAAAACTGCACACAATACTCCAGGTGTGGTCTCACCAAGGCCTTGTACAACTGCAGTAGTACCTCCCTGCTCCTGTTAGAGATTGTACATGTTTTTGCTCTGTTATCTGATGATTATACATGTATTGCATTAACCTTTGTAATTTACAGGTAAACTAAAAATTTTGATACATTAAATTTTTTCCTAAAAGGAAGGGGGTGTGACAGGATCCCTAGGAACTGTGCTTTTAAAAAGAAAGAGAGAGAGTTGTTCAACACAGACACCTTGTTATTAAGAGAGGGAGAGGCGAAGACTGTTCGCAGTTTGTTTGGAATTTCTGCAAGGACACTGCCAGCTTCTGTGTTCCTACAGAGAGAGAAGGGAGGAGCTACTTGATGGACAACTGGTGTTCAGCACGACAGTATTTAAACCAGCCTAATTGCTTGTTTCACAGGACATGCAGATGCACTAATGTGTGGTGAAGTTACCACCTTCCTGTTCAGCTGCCCACGAGTGTGGGACTGAGGATCAATTCTGAGGGATCAATCTGTGATTATTAGTGCCTGAAAGTGTGACCCTGTGGAGTCCACTAGTGTGTCTAACCCTCGTCGGGGTTGGTAGACTATCACTCAAAGATGGTGCTCTTAAGTTGGTCAAGTTTGGCTAACTTGGAAGTTTTGGAGAACAATGGGAAGATCAACGGCATCAGCTCACCTGAAGAACTAAACACCTCTCTCTCTCCATCAATATTCAACTCAGTACCATGAACTGAACGGAACTTTACTTATCATTGTAAGACTGTATCTATTTACCCCTAGGCCTGAAGAAGCTTGGTTTTTATATTTCCACACACACACTCACATATATATATAAAATCATTGCTAACCTGTTTGATATATCTGAATTTTATTACTGTATTGTGTATTTACTAATAAATAGTATTAGTTAATAGCAATACCAGACTCCAAAGGTGACTTCCATTTCTGCTGGTTCTTTAACCCGTCACGGGGTAAGTGACAAAATACAGAACACTGGCCTCACAGACATACTGCTCTTCCTGTTTCCATTTCTCACAGGTAACTTACCTCGCTTGCACCCCTTATCGCCGAAGCCCGAATGAGCCAAAGCCCTACTACTCTGCCTCAGACCACTCTGTCGATGACGGCTCCCTTGATAACCATTACTGACAAGTAATGTGTGACATTACTGGTGATGATATTCCTGGCTTTTTTTCTAGCACCTTTCTGTATATACTGTACAGTGCGCCTTGGATGGTGGGCAGCCTTTTCCAATCTTCATCCTTATCATATCATACATACCTCATTTGTTCTCTCAGTCCATCTCCCCTTCTCTGCGACATCAAACATACTTCTCTTCTGAAACATTACAGTTCTGATGATGGATCATTGATAACAATGTTAACTCTGTCTCTTACTCCATAATTGCTATCTAACCAGTGTGTTCACATTTAATTTCAGATCAATACAATGTGCAGTTCTTTTTTCAACAGCATGTCCTCTCCTCATCTCTGCTTCTGTTTATTTTCTGACTTCATCTGTCTTACTTTCCACATTTTCATTATTTCTATCTTTTGATTAATCTAATTTAATTTTTATTTTTCAAAAGTTGATTTGTCAAACTTCGCTTGCTTCTCTTCATTTTTTTAGTTCAGATCTTCTTTGTTTTACATAATAATAATTCTACTTCCTTTCTAATTCCCTGTTTGCCCTTTCATACCTGGCTTCTACTCTCCTCTTTGTACTTTCTGAGCTTTTTCTGCCAAGTCTTTTGTGCCTTATCTCTTCTTTTAACATTACCTCTGTCTCTCCTTCTCTGCTTGATCTGTTCAATTTTACCTCACGCTGTCACATAATTTCAGGTCATAGTAACTTGACTCATCATTATTATTTTCTTCCCTTTTAATCTCTATTATATCCAGCGAATCCTCTCCCTTATTTCCAATATAGCAGTTAATCTCCATTACTTTCCTTCCCTCTCTGTGTCCTTCTCAACAGGAAAGTCCTCATCAAAAGTTGCTTTCTTCTTGCTGAAGTGAATTGAGAAGACTCAGCCATCATGAAAGGTACAATAGAAATTCAAGGGGTATTAAATTGGTTAGTAACCAAAAATGAAAGACAATTAACCTACAGGTGACGAAGCATATATTAGCATGCTAAATTCAGGCTGCCTGTTCACTTATGATCATAGCTACACATACTGATTGTTGGTACAGTGTTTCAATCCAAGTCCACTTCACAAAGTTCTTTTCAGTTAGAAACAGACAAATACCCCACAAATGGAGTGGGTCACAGATACACATAAGAATGATCTCACACTGAAGAGAGCCACATTTACCAGCTTTCTCAGATAGGCTTCCAGGATGGTATGACCTGTCTTAGGGTAGCATATGGTCAGGAAGGGAAATGTTCTGTTTCCACAGAGGTCTAAGATTTCTTGGAATACATTGAGTCAAATGTGAGTTCAATGCCACCACTCCGGGAGACGCAGTGATCGAACGGATGTAGACAGGGTCAGCAGGGAATATCATGAATTATATTCTATGAAGTGCACTTATCTCAGGTACAGGTCAACAGATAACACTTCCAACATACATTCCTTCATACTGCTATAGACCCTTTACCACATCCCTACTCCTTGCATATCATGAATTTTCAGTTATAACATTCAAAAGTTCAATTATCGAAGTACACATATGCCAGCACATACAACCCTGAAATTCATTTTCTTGTGGACATTCATGGTAAATCCATAATAACACAACAGAATCAATGGAAACTGCACACAAGAAGATGGACAAACAACCAATGTGCAAGAAACAACGAACTGCAAATACAAAAAATAAACAAATTAATAAATAAGCAACAAAATCGAGAACGTGAGATGAAGTCGCCTTGAAAGAGAGTCCATTGGTTGTGTTCAGTTCAATGTTAGGGTGAATGAAGATTGAAGTTATCCCCTCTGGTTCAAGAGCCTGATAGATGATGGGTAGAAACTGTTCCTGAACCTGGTGGTATGGGACTTGAGACTCCTGTACCTGCTTCCTGATGGCTGCAGTGAGAAGAGTGCATGGTCTGGATGGTGGGGGTGCCTTGATAATGGATGCCATTTTCCCGTGACAGTGCTCCAAGTAGATGTTCTCAATGGTGGGGAGGGCTTTTGCTGTGATGGACTAGGCTATGGTTCCTAGGGTGCCTGGACAAAATGGGATCTGCCCAAGCGCAAGATCTCTTGGGCAGAGTTATGGAGACAGGAGCCCTTCCGTATTTCCTTCCTCTTGCAATCCGTTTAAGACACCCTTCCTTCGCCATTACATCTGTACACATGGGGGATGAGAGAGGACCCGAACTGTAAGCTCAGTGGTCAATAGGGGGCACTGGCTCATATACTATCCAGCTGTTTTACACCTGCTCAAGGACAGTATAGGTGTCGCCATGATAAGGTGCTTCTGGCTCTTGCTGACACACTAGAGCGGGAGAGATGCAAGAAGAGGATGGCTGGCACAGATTTGAGGAAGGCCATCACCTTCATCAAAGAGGGAGCCAGGCCTTTTGTAACCAAACAACCAAAGCCCAATCTGCTGCTAACAGCCAGGTCCTGGGAGATGAAGGTCGATGTGGGAAGGAGGCTGCAGTTCCCGGATGTGGTGCACACAACCCTATGCCCGGACATTGTACTGTGGTCAACTGAAGACAGGAAAATAATTCTGGTTGAGCTGTCTGTGCCATGGGAGGAGAGATGGGAAGAGGCCCATGAGAGAAAGGCCTTGAAGTACCAGCCCTTAGTGCAGGAATGCAAAGACAAGCGATGGCAGGCATGGTTGTTCCCTGTGGAGGTCGGCTGCAGAGGTTTCCCAGCCAAATCAGCATGGCGGTTGTTGTCAGATCTGGGCCTGGACAAAAGGAGCGAAAAGCAAGCAGCTCGTAGGATGGGGGAAGAGGCAGAACGAGCCTCTTGTGAGATTTAGAGTAGTGGAGAGGAGGGAAGCTGGAAGCCAGGAGCAGATGGACAGTGATTTGGCCACCACTGCCGGCCCACCAACTGGAGAGTGTCGTGGTTAAGGGTCTGTGAAGGTTGGGAACCACCTGATGACATCTGCTTCTGGCTGAAGCCTACGGTTACCTTATAAGGTATCTGGAGAATGCACCCTAGCAGGTGTATGTAACAAGACAAGGTGCCACACATGAGGCTGCGTAACAAGATATGGGAAAGATGCTAGCATGGATAGAAGATAGGCTGACTGGCAAGAGGAAAAGAGTCAGAATAAATGGGCTTTATTCCGGTGACTACTGGAGTTCTGCAGAGGGCAATATTGGAATTGCTTCTTGTCAATGATTTGGATGACGGAATTAATGGCTTTGATGCCAAGTTTGCCAAAGGTAGGTTGAGGGGCAGGTAGTGTTGAGGAAGAGGGCATCTGCAGAATGACTTGCCTTGGAGGTGTACGCAGAGAAGCAGCAGATGGAATATAGTGCAGAAGGAATAAGAGTAGACTATTTTTCTAACCAGGGAGACAAGTCAAAAATAAGAGGAACAAAGGAACTTGGGAGTCATCATGCAGGTTTCTCTAAAGGTTAACTTGCAGGTTGAGCAATTGGTAAGGAAGATAAGTGCAATGTTAGCATTCATTTCAAGAAGACTAGAAAAGAAAAGCTAGGATATAATGCTGAGGCTTTAATAAGTCATTGGTCAGACCACATGGAGCTTTGAGAACAGTTTTATGCCTCTTATCAAAGAAAAGGTGTGCTGGCATAGGAGACCGTCCAGAGGATGTCCACGAGATTTATTCTGGAAATGAAGAGATTATAATATGAACAGCATCTGACTGCTCTGGATCTGTACTTGCTAAAGTTTAGGAGATTGAGGGGACCTATTGAAGGTCTATGGAGAGTGGGTGTGGAGGGATGTTTCCTGTAGTAGTGAGTCTAAGACCAGAGTGTTGTGGCATCTTTCAACTAGATTTCCAATCTCCCTCTTCTATGCTGATTTATCATTTTCAGTTCAGCCCACATCCATGGTGTTGTCTGCAAACTGAAATATGGCATTGGAGCTGTGCGTCTTCACAGATTCATGTCTATAAAGCAAATAGTGTAGGGAGCTAAGCACAGAGCTTGGTGGTACAGCTGTACTAATGTTGTTGCTAATCCATATTGATGGGGTCTACAAGTGAGGAAATCAAAGATACAGAGCTAGGCACACAAAATCCTGGAGCAGTTCAGCTGGTCAAGCAACATCTATGGAAGAAAATAAACATTCGATATTTCCAGCCGAGATCCTTCATCAGGACACTCAAGGATCCAGTTGTACAAGAGCGAATCAAGGTTTTGGAGCGTAGAGATGAGTTTCAAAGAGATAATAGAGTTGAACGCTGAGCTCTAGTCAATGAAGGGCAACAGCTTCATGATCAACCCCTCAAAGTATTTTATCATGGTGCATGTAAGTGCTACTGGATGATAGTCATGGAAGCAGGTTACCACGTTCTGATGCGACGCTGGTATGATTAAAGCCTGCTTAAGCAGGTGATTATCTCTGACTGCTGTAGCAAGAGGTTGAAAATAACTGAAACCACCCCTGCCAATTGATGAGTACAGGTCTTCAGCACTAAGCTCGGCAGGGAATTTGAACCTTTGGCCTCTTCATGTTGTAAAGTTCAGGAGTTTGTGATCATGTAAAGACAATCAAAACTGGACATGTTAATGCTACACACTAAACATGAGAATTAATCAGAATCAGAAAGAGAATTGAGTTTATTATTACTGACATGTGTCATGTGCCCCTCAGCTATGTGGAGTACTTCGCCATGTATTCAACATGAACCTGAGGGTCCGGAGGGTTCCTGTACTGTGGAAGACGTCCTGCCTCGTCCCTGTGCCGAAGACGCCGCGCCCCAGCGGCCTCAATGACTACAGACCGGTGGCATTGACCTCCCACATCATGAAGACCCTGGAGAGACTTGTTCTGGAGCTGCTTCAGCCTATGGTCAGGCCACACTTAGATCCCCTCCAGTTCGCCTACCAGCCCCGACAAGGAGTTGAGGATGCCATCGTCTACCTGCTGAAACGTGTCTATGCCCACCTGGACAAGCCAGCGAGCACTGTGAGGGTCATGTTTTTTGACTTCTCCAGTGCGTTCAACACCATTCGCCCTGCTCGGTTGGGGGAGAAACTGACAGCCATGCAGGTGGATGCTTCCCTGGTATCATAGATTCTTGATTACCTGACTGGCAGACCACAGTACGTGTGCTTGCAACACTGTGTGTCCGACAGAGTGATCAGCAGCACTGGGGCTCCACAGGGGACTGTCTTGTCTCCCTTTTTCTTCACCATTTACACCTTGGACTTCAACTACTGCACAGAGTCTTGTCATCTTCAGAAGTTTTCGGATGACTCTGCCATAGTTGGATGCATCAGCAAGGGAGATGAGGTTGAGTACAGGGCTACAGTAGGAAACTTTGTCACATGGTGTGATCAGAATTGTCTGCAGCTTAATGTGAAAAAGACTAAGGAGCTGGTGGTAGACCTGAGGAGAGCTAAGGTACTGGTGACCCCTGTTTCCATCCAGGGGGTCGGTGTGGACATGGTGGAGGATTACAAATACCTGGGGATACAAATTAACAATAAACTGGACTGGTCTAAGAACACTGAGGCTATCAACGAGAAGGGTCAGAGCCGTCTCTATTTCCTGAGGAGAATGAGGTCCTTTAACATCTGCCGGATGATGCTGAGGATGTTCTACGAGTCTGTGGTGGCCAGTGCTATCATGTTTGCTGTTCGTAACTCATTCATAAGGCCAGTGATGTTGTGGGGATGGAACTGGACTCTCTCATGGTGGTGTCTGAAAAGAGGATGCTGTCTAAGTTGCATGCCATTTTGGTCAATATCTCCCATCCACTACATAATGTACTGGGTGGGCACAGGAGTACATTCAGCCAGAGACTCATTCCTCCGAGATGCAGTACAGAGCATCATAGGAAGTCATTCCTGCCTATGCCCATCAAATTTTACAACTCCTCCTTTGGAGGGTCAGACACCCTGAGCCGATAGGCTGGTCCTGGACTTATTTTATAACTTACTGGCATAATTTACATATTACTATTTAACTATTTATGGTTCTATTACTATTTATTACTTATGGTGCAACTGTAACGAAAACCAATTTTCCCTGGGATCAATAAAGTATGACTATGACTATGACTATGAAATTTGCTGTTTTGTGGTAGCAGTATAATGCAAGATGCAGAAAAAAAAATAACTTACTGGAAGCTTCAATCAATCCATCAATCAATCGAATGTAAGTAAGTATGCAAGTAAATAAAATGAATAGTGCAAAAGAAGGAATAGAGTAGTAGTGTCCGTGAATTGCTCATAAACCTGATAGCAGAAGGAAAGAAGCCATTCCTAAAATGTCAAATGTGGGCCTTCAGGCTTCTGCACTTCCTCCCTGACGGTGGTAAAGAGGGCATGTCCTGGATGGTGATAAAGGGCATGTCCTGGATGGTGATAAAGGGCATGCCCTGGATGGTGATAAAGGACATGTCCTGGAAGAGGGCATGTCCTGGATGGTGAGGTCCTTAATGATAGATGTTGTCTTCTTGAAGCATCTTCTTTTGGAGATGTCCTCGATACTGGATTGGGTTGTGCCCATGATGGAACTGAGTGAGTCTACAATCCAGCTGAGCTACTTTCCCTCTACTGCTCTAAGCATTCTGAGCACAAACTGTTGGAAAGTCAATATTATATGGTGATGCTTTGCGAAATATGGTTAACCCTCTGTCAGTGGAATAGCAGACTAGCAGATCAGCAGACAGCAGCAATTCCTTGGAGTGCATTAAAACCCTTCTTGAGCTTCAACCCACTTGACTTCACATCCTCTCATAGTAATTGGTGCAATAAATCTAAGAACATTGTTATATTTTGCAAGAAGCTTAGGAGTGGGGTTTAGGAGATGAAGGCGCCTAATAGCGACTCCTTTGCTTGCATCTTCGGAAATTCCTCCATTTCTATCCTTAATATCTCTGTTTTTCCCTTTCAGGGTTCTTCTGAAGACCCTGACCTGGGGTTACACACTGACTCTGGTTCTTTGCGGGAATGGGACCCGCTCTCAGGGTCTCACGGCTGATCGTTATTTGATATACCAAGGACGCAGCCTAGAAAGCTAGTGTGCCTTCAGATTTTCGGGATTTTGTGGCTCTGGAGGCAGGCTAACCTGAGGTTGGTACCTCCGCAGCAATCTATTGTGTCATGGGGGTACACAGGAGATTGAAAGCAGCGAGTTGACTGCTGGCTGTGTGCCCAGAGACCCGAGTCCTTTGGGCACAGAGCTCAGAAAAAAGCGACACAACAGACTTTTAAGATTGTAAATCAGCAAGTTGTTTGTTATGTCTCCCCTTTCGCTGTGAAATGGGGACATCATCTTTTCCCTTATTAGGGAGAGAGAGCGCCTGTGGTATGTCAAATACAGGGTGAACGAGTAGACTTAAGGATACTGCATATCTGTGTCTCATTGATGCTTTGCTGCATGCTGGAGTGCTTGGCACGGGTGCCGTTGCCTTTTACTGGTGGGGGGGCCATTGCTTTGCCGCTGCTTATGCATGGGAGGAGGAAGTTAGGGTGGGCTTTGGGGTTCTAACATTTAACTGTCATTCATTCTTTGGGGCATTCCTCTGCTTTCATGAATGTTTGCGAAGAAACAAAATTTCAGGATGTATATTGTATACATTTCTCTGACATTAAATGTACCTTTGAAACCTTTGAAAATCTCAAGTATGTCTTTAGTTCTTTTAAATTAGTTGGGGCAGGAGGATCAATAATGTTTTTTACTGCTGAACTGAGCATAGGTCTTTCGCCTCGACACAGAGACCTAAGTATTTTATTCACCAGACATACAATTATTTCTTTTTAAATATTGGACTATTCTTCCACTCAAAATTTTTCCCAGATGCTACAGGTGTTCATCATTTAAGGCTCTCATAACAAGGATATCATCCAAGTGCAAGTGACTCTTGGAGTGCCCTGAAGCACCTCTTTATGGTTCTCTAAAAGATGGCAGGTACAGACAAAACTCTGAAGGGTAGTCAGCTTTATGTGAATAATCGTTTTTGTGTGTTGACAGTCCAAAACTTCTTAGACTGATTTTTTAATGATGTCTGTTGATATGCATGGTTCATTCAACTTACTGAATTGCTGCCCTCCGGGCACAACTGCAAATAAGTCTTTATTCAAGGAATGTTGCCATTCCCTTTATTTTCTTTTGAAATCTTCAATCTCCTGTCAGTTTTGATTTTCCTTTCTTTCCCTTCATCTCAAATCCTCTTGGATCTCTCATTTTCATTTTTCTCATTTTGTATTTAATATATGTCTTTCTCAATGATTGTCCTGATTTTAATATCACATTAATCCTTTTTTATCTGTAATTCCTCTTAACTTCCCTCAGAATTTCTTGTATTAGTTTTTCTTACCCATTCCTTTCACTTTTCTATATTAGGCTGTAAGACACAGGAGCAGAATTACACCATACTGCTCAAGTCTTCTCCACCATTCCATCATGCCTGATTTATTATCCCACTCAACCCTATTTTCCTGCTTTCTCCCCATAATCTTTAATACCATTACTACTCAAAAACCTATCAACCTCCACTTTAAATATGCACAATGACTTGGCTTCCACAGCGTCTATGGCAATGAATTCAACCAGAAAGGCCCCTTTTATTCCCACTTTTTGCCTTCAGACAATCCTCCATCCATGCTAGTATGTTGGATGATTGTTCCCTGCCCCTCCACAGTATACAATGTGGTATACTTATTTTTTTGGGGGGGAGAAATGGCGGCAGGGTTCTCTTCATTGCCTGCCTACTCCCTTTCCCTCTCCTGCCAATCACCCAGCTAGCTCCATTCTGCAACTTAGGTGTGACTATCTCTCTATAGCTCCTATTTATCACCCTTCGTTCTTCCATACGAGCTGAAGGTTATCCAGCTGTAGCCTTCATTCCCTAATGCACTTGTAAGGAGCTGCAGCTGTATGTGCTTTGTGCAGATGTAGGTATTGGGAAGACTGGAGGCCTCCCACAGTTCCCACATCTCACATGAAGAACACTCCACTGACCCATTCTCACCACATCAACTATGGATAATAGAAAAAGAAAGGTAGAAACTTGCCAGAAACATACCTAGAGCCATTGCCCCTTATCACTGTAACATCACCTACATTCTTCTCCTCTTCTCACTGAAGCCTTACCTAATGCTTTCTCTCACTGAAACCTTACCTAGAGTCTTCACCTCTTCTCACTGAAATCTTACCTAGAGCCTTCACCTCTTCTTGCTGAATATTTAATTTTAATTTAATTTAGAGATACAGCATGGTAGCAGGTCCTTCCAGCCCAATGAGCCCACGTCACCAATACAGTCATGAGACCAATTATTTATTGTTATTTATCCAGAGATACAGCATGAAGAAGGCCCTTCCGGCCCTTCGAGCCACACCACCACAGCAACCCCACAACCCTGATGAACCCTGACCTTAGCACAAGATAACTTATAATCACCAATTAACCCACCCAGTACATCTGTAGACTGTGGTACAAAACTGGAACACCCACTCATTCCATGGGAGAGACGTACAAAACTGGAATTGAATTCTGGACTCTAGAATGTCCCAAACTATAATAGTGTCATGCTATGCTAGCCACTAGCCTACCATGGTGCCCACCACTAAGTAACTTACTAACCCCTAGGTCTTTGAAAGGTGGGAAGACTCCTGAGCACCCAGAAGAAACCCATGTGGTCAGAGGGAGACCATACATATTCCTTACAGACAGCAGTGGGAATTGTCACCAGTGGCAAGGTGCTATCAAAGTGCTGTGCTAACCATTATGTTAATGCATTGCCCCATCTAATGTTGCAACTACTCACTTCATACAATTTAAAGTTAAGGGGCAAAAGTTTAGGGGTAATATGAGGGGGAACATCTTTACTGAGAGAGTGGTAGCTGTGTGAAACGAGCTTCCAGTAGAAGTGATAGAGGAAGGTTTGATCTTGTTATTAAAAAAAAATTGGATAGGTATATGGACCGGAAAGGAATGGAGGGTTATGGACTGAGTGCAGGTAGATGGGACTAGGTGAGTGTAAGCGTTCGGCACGGACTAGAAGGGCAAGATGGCCTGTTTCCATGCTGTAATTGTTATATGGTTATATGGTTATACACTGCACTTTCTCTTCTCTCTGTCCTGCCAGCACTGATTCATACAGTGCCTTGTGAACATATTCAGCCCTCAACACCTTGTTGAGTACTACAACCCGGAATTTTGATCAATTTTACTGAGAATTTTTATTTGTGAATCCGTTTTTTTCACAGTACAGCCCAAAAAACAGGCAAAATTGTAAAGCATGAATAACTAACAATTCTAAAACTGAAATGTCAGTATTCAAAAGTATTCATCTCCCTTTGCTCAATACCCCTCACAGCTATAACAACCGGTAGTCTTTTTGGATAAGTCTCTATTAGCTTTGTACAACCTGATGGAACAAGATTTGCCCATTCCTCCTTGCAAAATTGCTCAAGCTGTGCCAGGTTAGTTGGGGAATGATGCTGTACAGAAATCTTGAGTTCTTGTCAGAGATGTTTGATTGGGTTACGGCCAGGACTCTGAGTGGGCCACTTAAGTACATCAATTCCCTTATTTGAAGCCACTCCATGGTTGCTTTGGCAGTGTGCTTTGGGCTATTTTCCTGCTGAAAGATGAACTTCCTTCTTTAAACTTAAGTTTAAGGTTTTTATCCAGGATCTCTCTGTATCTAGCAGCATTCATTTTCCCATCAATTCTGACCTGATTTCCAGTCCCTGCTACTGAAAAGCATCCCAACAGCATGATGCTATCACCACCATACTTTACAGTAGAGATGCTGTAATCTGGTTGATGCACAGTATTTGACTTACACTACATGCACTGCTTAAAAAAAAGCATATCCTTGCCCATAACGTCTTTGCAAAGCATCATTTATTGTAAAGTTATGGAAGAAGGTCTTGTGATCAAATGAGACTAAAGTGGAACTTTTTGGTCCAATACTAAGTGGTGATTTTAGTGTTTCCGTGCTTTACAATTTTTCCTGAGCTTTGGGCAGTTTAACTCAAAGCGGTTAGTGGAAAGATGCAAATGATGAATCAGAATCAGAATGAAAATCAAGTTTAATATCACCGGCGTATGTCACAAAATTGTTAACAGTGTCAGCAGTACAATGCAATATAATAAAATAGAAAATAACTGAATTACAATAAGCGTATGTATGATATTAAATAGTTAAATCAAGATAAGTAGTGCAAAAATAGAAACTTTAAAAGAAGTAGTGAGGTAGTGATCATGGGTTCAATGTCCATTTAAAAATTGGATGGCAGAGGGAAGAAGCTGTTCCTGAATCGCAAAGTATACGCCTTCATGTTCCTGCACCTCCCTCCTTCCTGATGGCAAGAATGAGAAGAGGGCATGTCCAGGGTGGTGAGGGCCCTTGATGATGAAAGCTGCTTTTGTCAGGCACCACTTCTTGAAGATGATGAGGTAGGAATACCACAATTTCTAACATGGGTCATCTAACTAGTAATTTTGCATTGAATTATACTGTAGCTCTCATTTGGATAGAAGGTTAAGATTGACAAGTTGAATTAGGTACTAAGTATGTTGTTCCACTGAACATAGCCCAGTGATCGAAACTATACGCATAAAATCTATTCATCTCAGCATAAGGATTTCTTTTCTGCAACAGGCTCCTGAAGCAGTGTAGATAACTTCATTCACCACAACACAGTACAATTGAACCTACAGACCCAGTCTCAAAAACACTTTACAACTTATCTTCTCAGCATTTTTTAAATTTGCACAGTTTATCTTCTTTTGCACATTGCTGGTTTGGTCAGTTTCGGTTTTTGCATTTTTTACTAATAAATTCTATTGTTTTTTTTTATTTTCCTGTAAATACCTGCAAGAAAATGTATCTCAAGTTATACATATATACAGGGTCTTTCTTTTGTTACATTTAAAATGGCGACTTTGTTATGTTAATCTGGAGAATGCGGCTTTGTTGTGCTTTTAACGCTGAAGAGAGTTTGCGCTAGCAGTTTGTTTTACTTTAAATTGAGATAGCAGGGTTCTATTAGCCAATGGGTCGTTATGTATCATTTTGTTTTCGGATACCATGCTGTATGATATGACTGTGGACTGAGTTTTGGCGAGGAGTCGGAAGAGAGACGGGGAGGACGGTGGACGTGTGGAGAGGCTCCGGTCGATCACTAAGGGTGGTCCGGAGCCATGAGTCGACGGAATTCGGGTGGTCGTCTGAAGTCGAATTGAGCTCCAACGGTAGCGCGCGAAGAACTTGGACTTTGATAAGTGATGGCGCTTTTTTTTTCATTATTTTCCTCTCTGTATCAAATTTATATTAATGTCATAGAATTAGTAATATCTATAAAGTGTATTTGTTAAAATTTACTGGATGTGCTGGCTGATGATTGATGTTGTGATTGATTCGGGCGGCGACTGAACCTGAGGGGAGTGTTGAGGCGGGTGCTGGGCAGGATTTCCCCTAGACATACACGAGCCAATATAACGGAACGTTACACATACTTGAATAATAAAGTTTACTCTGACTTTGATTTGACTCTTTTTTTGAAATGAGGAAGTTCATATTTGATTAAAACCCTTGAAAATTAATTTATTTAATTCGATAAACTAGGTCAATGTCCTGTTGTTGAAGCAGTGGTATAATTCTCTATTCATCTGTAAAGACATTTTAACAGGGATATTTTTAGGATCAGTGAATGTTTTGCACTGTCCTTGCCTGAAGCTCCATGATGATGGAATTGTGTTGCACAGTATAGAAAGTTATGAACTTGGTACTCTGTTGTATTTAGGAATTAACAGCTTAATGCAGTTCGTTAATCTACAAACCATCTGAAACACTGAAATAATGCATTCATTATTGATCCTGATGCAAACAATTGCTTGTTGATAACAGTAAAGAGCCATCATCTGCAACAGCAGCTAGCATAGCACCTCAAGTCAAGACTTAAGAAGATGTTAGATTGTTATGGGAGTCACCCTTCGAATAAATTAAAAATGGAAGATTTCCTTAAAATAGTGGAACCATGAATATTGCCTGAAAAGCAAACATTAACCTGCATTAAGGTGAAGCTCGTAATTCATGCTCACTGAGGCAATGAATATAATTGCTTGCATCAATGCAAGGGTATTTTTGATAGTATCTTAAATATGAACTCAAGGGGAATGATTTACTCAACTTTGCAGTCTTTCAAATGGAGCCAATTTTATTGCAAACACAAGAGATTCTGCAGATGCAGGAAAATGTGAACAACACACAGAAAGTTCTGAAGGAACTCAGCAGGTCACGCTGCATCTATGGAGGGAAATATTTCAGATTGAGACCTTTCATCAGGACTAATTTTAAGCACGATTGCTTTGGTTGACAATATAGCATTACAGATGTAATAATAGACTGAGAAGAAGTTCACAATAATTACCTGTGAACTGCGCAACTACAAAGCATGCTGAAAAATTAGTTACACCCATCAAAGTGCTCCTTTGCATCAGCAAGATTTTCCAAGGAGATGGCACTTTAAGAGCTGGCTAAACAATAGCCTCAGCTTTCTCAGAACTTTCAAAATTGTTCAGCACAGGAACATAAATACAAATGCTAAGAAAATCGTAAAACACTTAAACAATTCAAAAACCTAAAATCTAAATAATTAATACATATCAAGCTATTTGGAATGAACTCATATGGCCAAGTGCATCCAGGAGCTTGTTGTCTCTGTGTTTGACATACTGAAGGGAGCAGTGAGATAATTCACCTCAACTCCTTCACAAATTCAACAAGAAACCGTAAGAAATAGGGGCAGAATCAGAACATTCGGCTCATTGAATTTCTCCACCATTCCATCATGACTGATATATTATCCCTTTCAGCTCCATTCTCCTGCCTTCTCCCCTTTGACACTGTGGTGATATCACATGTCAGAACGTGATTGGACAGAGTTCGGAGCATGTGCAGAAATGTTAGAAAGATCTGGAACATGGCTTGGTAAAAATGTGGTTTGGTTTTGTTGCTGTAAATAAAAGTTCTATTCTTCCAGAATATGGTGTGTTATTAGTAACCCATGGTACGTATAATGAACACAACATGATGTCAGAAGTCGGTCTGGAAGAATAATACGTTTCCGAATACGGGAGAATCAAAGATAATCAAAGAGGAAAAAGAGTGTGAACTCTTTTGGTGCTTGCTAACAGTTTTACAACTGGAAGGATTGCAACTTCATTTATCTGAGAATGTAGCTGAGAACTGGAGAAGATTCAAACAGCGTTTTGAAATTTATTTATCGGCGATCAAAACAGATAAAAAATCAGAGAAAATGAAAGCTGCAATTCTGCTCCACGTAATAGGTGATGACGCAATTGAGGTATATAATCATTTTACTTTTCAAAATGGAGATAATTTGAATCTGAAAGCAATAAAGGATAAACTTGAAGCGTTTTGTATATCGAAGCATAATGTGGTGTATGAACGGTACGAATTTTTCACGTGTAAGCAGAAACCTGGTAAAACTATTGATCAATTTGTTACAGAGTTGAGACACTGCAGTAAAACATGCCAGCTTGCAGAACTGACAGATTCTCTCATTAAAGACAGAACTGTTTGTGGCATTCTGGATAATGGTCTGAGAGAAAAACGAGAAAAACTGTTATGGGAACAACATTTGGATTTGGAAAAAGCTTTGATGCTCTGCAAAGCTTCAGAAACTGTAACATCACAGGCTAAAGAGCTTTTTATTGAGAACTGCAACATATATGCTGTGAATAGACGAGAACATATTAGAAAAAATAACGAAGCGACAATGAAACCAACAGAGAGCAAGATATCATGTGATCGCTGTGGGCAACAGCACTGGCCAAAATAGTGTCCAGCCTATGGGAAAATGTGCAACGACTGCAGTAAGAGTAAACATTTTTCATGCTGTTGCAGAACTAGTAAGAAAATGAAACAAGTAAATGCAGTGCTTGAAAATGAACTTGAGGAGTTTTATATAAGATGTGCTTTGTGCAAATAAACAAAGTAAGAATGACTGGACTATTCCATTGTAAGTGAATCAAAACAATATTCTGTTTAAACTGGATACTTGAGCACAAGTAAATGTTCTTGCAGAATCTGAGTTTAATGCATTAAAGGCAAAACCAAAGTTACATAAGACAAATATAAAATTGACTGGGCATTCAGGTGCAGACATTCTGGTTAAAGGAAAATGTGTGGCAAAAGTATCACGCAAAAATATTGAGCACGAGCTTTCATTTGTGGTAGTACCAAAGAATATACAGTCAATAATGGGACTATCTGTCCGTGAGAGACTGAATTTGATGAAAAGAGTCTTAGTCCTGGACAGTGACACAGAGTCAGAATACAGTGACTTGATGAAAAAGCAAGAGAGAACAGAATTTGGATTCAATGCGGCCAAAGTAAAAGAAATCTCCCAGACCCATCCCTTTGTTACTAGCATCTGACAAAGCATTGCCACTAAAACCAGGAGTTGCAATTTTGCCCTCTGGAAGTAACGCACATGCATCAATAGGTCATGCATTCCTTCACAATCTCACCTCTGCAGGAGGACAAAGGCCAAACTTGCTGGTACAGTATAATACGGATCTGAAGCCAAAGAGTGACAAGAATCAGAATTCAATTGAAAAAGTGACAGCATAAATGAAGGAATTCAGAAGTTTTATTGAAATGATGAAGTCTCAGCATAACAAAAAAGATTACACTGTTAATGAATGGATTAGATGAAGAAAAGAAGATCCATATTTCATTACAAATGGAAATGGAAGGAATTAAGAAAGCTACACTACTTGAAGAAGTATAACCCAGATCATACATGATCCAAACAGGAGAAGGAGCAGTGTAAAGAAGAAATCGCAAAGACCTTAAGAAAGAGCCGACTTCAGAGTTTCAGTTAACTGATGCAGACCAGACGAAACATGGAAATATCAATGAAACACAAGAACTGTATGAATCACTTAGAAGGTCTACTCGTGTTCGTAAACCCCCAGAGAGACTGATAGAGACATGTTAAATTATGCATTTGTTTTGATCAATTTTGCTAATTGTTTTTCTTTTTAAGGAAAGGAAGAGGTGGTGATATTATGTGTCAGACCGTGATTGGACAGAGTTTGGAGCATGCGCAGAAATGTTAGAACGATCTGGAACATGGCTTGGTAAAAACATGGTTTGGTTTTGTTACTGTGAATAAAAGTTCTAATTCTTCCAGAATATGATTCTTTGTTGTTAACCCACAGTACGTATAAATATAAAGAACACAACAGACACTCTTACTAATCAGGAATCTATCAGCCTCCACTTTAAATATACCCAGTGACTTAGCTTCCATATTTATCTCTGGCAATGAATTCCACAGATTTACTACCCTCTGGGTAAAGACATTCCTCTGCATCTCTATTCTAAAAGGATGTCCCTCTATTCTGAGGCTGTGCACTGTGGTCCCAGACTCTCCACTACAAGAAACGTCTTCTCCACATCTACTCTATCTAGGCATTTCAATATTCAATAGGTTTCAATGAGAGTTCCCTTATTCTTTTAAACTCCTGCAAGTACAAGCCCAGCACTAGCAAATACTCCTCATACATTAATACTTTCATCCCTGAACTCATTCTCATGAACATCCATTGAACCTTCTATAATGCCAACACATCCTTTTTTATATAACCATATAACCATATAACAATTACAGCACGGAAACAGGCCATCTCCGCCCTTCTAGTCCGTGCTGAACTCTTACTCTCACCTAGTCCCACCGACCTGCACTCAGCCCATAACCCTCCATTCCTTTTGTGTCCATGTATCTATCCAATTTAACTTAAAATGACAACATCGAACCTGTCTCAACCACTTCTGCTGGAAGCTCGTTCCACACAGCTACCACCCTCTGGTTAAAGAACACTAAGTCTGTCTACAAGAAGGGTCAGAGCTGTCTCTAATTCCTGAGGATACTGAGGTCCTTTATCATCTGTCAGACGATACTGAGGATGTTCTACAAGTCTGTGGTGGCCAGTGCTATCATGTTTGCTGTTGTGTGCTGGGGCAGCAGGCTGAGGGTAGCAGACAGCAACAGAATCAACAAGCTCATTCGTAAGGCCAGTGATGTTGTGGGGATGGAACTGGACTCTCTGACGGTGGTGTCTGAAAAGAGGATGCTATCTAAGTTGCATGCCATCTTGGACAATGTCTCCCATCCATTACATAATGGACTGGTTGGACACAGGAGTACATTCAGCCAGAGACTCATTCCACCGAGATGCAACACAGAGCGTCATAGGAAGTCATTCCTGCCTGTGACCATCAGACTGTACAACCCCTCCCTTGGAGGGTCAGACACCCTGAGCTAATAGGCTTGTCCTGGAATTATTTCCTGGTGTAATTTACATATTACTATTTAATTATTTATGGTTTTATTACTATTTAATTATTTATGGTGGAACTGTAATGAAAACCAATTTCCTTCGGGATCAATAAAGTATGACTATGACTATGACTAAAGAAGTTCCCCCTAAACTTTTGCCCTTTAACTCTCAATTCATGTCCTCCTGTCTGAATCCCCCCATTCTCAAAGGAAAAAGCCTATCCTTGTCAACTCTATCAATCCCCCTTACCAATGCCTTATACAATTTCAACATTACATCCCAACTCCTATACTCAATGCTCTGATTAATAAAGGCCAGCATACCAAAAGCTTTCTTCACCACCCTATCCACATGAGATTCCAACTTCAGGGAACTATGTACCATTATTTCTAGATCCCTCTGTTCTACTGCATTCTTCAATGCCCTACCATTTACCATGTATGTCCTATTTTGATTAGTCCTACCAAAATGCAGCACCTCACATTTTTCAGCATTAAACTCCATCTGCCATCTTTCAGCCCACTCTTCTAACTGGCCTAAATATCTGCAAGCTTTGAAAACCTACTTCATTATCCACAATGCCACCTATCTTAGTGTCATCTGCATACTTACTAATCCAATTTACCACCCCATCATCCAAATCATTAATATATATGACAAACAACATTGGACCCAGTACAGATCCCTGAGGCACACCGCTACATACCATCCTCCAATCTGAAACAAAGTTATCCACCACTACTCTCTGGCGTCTCCCATCCAGCCACTGCTGAATCCATTTTACTACTTCGATATTAATGCCTAACGATTGAACCTTCCTAACTAATCTTCCATGTGGAACCTTGTCAAAGGTCTTTCTGAAGTCCATATAGACAAAATCCACTGCTTTACCCTCATCAACTTTCCCAGTAATCTCATCAAAAAATTCAATAACATTTGTCAAACGTGACCTTCCACTCATAAATCCATGTTGACTGTTCCCAATCAGACCCTGTCTATCCAGATAATTATATATACCATCCCTAAGAATACTTTCCATTAATTTACCCACCACTGATGTCAAACTCACAGGCTGATAATTGCTAGGTTTACTCTTAGAACCCTTTTTAAGCAATGGAACTACATGAGCAATACGCCAATCCTCCAGCACCATCCCCGCCTCTAATGACATTTGAAATATTTCTGTCAGAGCCCCTGCTATTTCCACACTAACTTCCCTCAAGGTCCTAGGGAATATCTTGTCCGGACCCGGAGACTTAGCCACTTTTATATTCCTTAAAAGCGTCAGTACTTCCTCTTCTTTAATCATCATAGTTTCCATAACTTCCCTCCTTGTTTCCTTTACTTTACACAATTCAATATCCTTCTCCTTAGTGAATAGCAAAGAAAAGAAATTGTTCAAAATCTCCCCCCATCTCTTTTGGCTCTGCACATAGCCGTCCACTCTGATTCTCTAAGAGGCCAATTTTATCCCTCACTATCCTTTTGCTATTAATATAATTGCAGTAACCCTTGGGATTTATTTTCACCTTACTTGCCAAAGCAACCTCATATCTCCTTTTAGCTTTTCTAATTTCTTTCTTAAGATTCTTTTTACATTCTTTATATTCCTCGAGCACCTCATTAACTCCAAGCTGCCTATATTTATTGTAGATCCCTCTCTTTTTCTGAACCAAGTTTCCAATATCCCTTGAAAACCATGGCTCTCTCAAACTTTTAACCTTTTCTTTCAACCTAACAGGAACATGAAGATCCTGTACCCTCAAAATTTCACCTTTAAATGACCTCTATTTCTCTATTCCATCCTTCCGATAAAACAAATTGTCCCAATCCACTCCTTCTAAATCCTTCCGCATCTCCTCAAAGTTAGCCATTCTCCAATCAAAAATCTCAACCCTGGGACCAGTCCTATCCTTCTCCATAATTATATTGAAACTAATGGTATTGTGATCACTGGACCCAAAGTGCTCCCCAACACACACCTCCGTCACCTGCCCTATCTCATTCCCTAACAGGAGATACACTGCCCCTTCTCTAGTTGGTACTTCTATGTATTGCTGCAAAATACTATCTTGCACACATTTCACAAACTCCAAACCATCCAGCCCTTTTACAGAATGGCCTTCCCAGTCTATGTGTGGAAAATTAAAATCTCCCACAATCACAACCTTGAGCTTACTACAAATATCTGCTATCTCCTTACAAATTTGCTCATCCACTTCTCGGTCCACATTAGGTGGTCTATAATACACCCCTATAAGCATCACTACACCTTTCCTATTCCTGAATTCCACCCAAATAGCCTCCCTAGATGAGTCCACTAATCTATCCTGCCAGAGCACCACTGTTATATTTTCTCTGACAAGCAATGCAACACCTTGCCCTCTTGCCCCTCCTATTCTGTCACACCTGAAGCAATGAAATCCTAGAATATTTAGTTGCCAATCACACCCCTCCTGCAACCACGTTTCACTAATAGCTACAACATCAATTTCCAGGTATCAATCCATGCTTTAAGCTCATCCACCTTTCTTACAATGCTCCCAGCATTAAAATAGATGCATTTAAGAAACACTCCACCTCTTACTCTCTGTTTATCCTTAATGGATATAAGGGACACAAAACTGTTTCCAATACTCTGTCAACACACATCAAAGTTGCTGGTGAACGCAGCAGGTCAGGCAGTATCTCTAGGAAGAGGTACAGTCGACGTTTCGGGCCGAGACCCTTCGTCAGGACTAACTGAAGAAACAGCTAGTGAGAGATTTGAAAGTGGGAGGGGGAGGGGGAGATCCAAAACAGGAGATCCACCATTTTGGATCTCCCCCTCTGCCTCCCACTTTCAAATCTCTTACTATCTCTTTCTTCAGTTAGTCCTGACGAAGGGTCTCGGCCTGAAACGTCGACTGTACCTCTTCCTAGAGATACTGCCTGACCTGCTGCGTTCACCAGCAACTTTGATGTTTGTTGCTTGAATTTCCAGCATCTGCAGAATTCCTCATGTTCCAGTACTCTGTGCAGTCTGATCAATGGCTTATAAAGCCTCAATATTTCATCTTTGCTTTCATATTCTGGTCCAATTGAAATGAATGCTAAAATGCTCAATTACAAATTTCACTAAGTTGAGCTTTGACTAGTGACCAATCCAGACATTGGAAGTTTGAGAGGAGAGGACTTCACTCAGGTCCACTGCCTGAGTAGAAAAAGGCAAAAACGGGTTATGGCAGGGTAATTGAGCTATGATTGGGGTTAAGGAGACAGTGCAGAGTACTCCTGTGGCCATACCCCTCAATAAAAGGCATATCACTTTTGATATTGTTGGGGGGGGGGGGGGCGCGATCTAACAAAGTAAAATCTCAGTGGTCTGGTCTTCAGCACTGAGTCTGGCTTCAAAGGGAAGAAGGGAGAAGAGGTATGCTGTGGTGAAAGGGGATTCGTTAATAAGGAGAATGGACAGGAGGTTCTGTGGGTGAGAGCTAGATTCCCGGATGGTATGTTACCTCCTGTGTGCCAGAATCGGGGATATTTCAGATCGAGTCCTCAACATTCTTAAGCGAGAGGGTGAACAGACAGAGGTCATAATCCGTGTAGGTAGCAATGACCTGGGTCGGATAAGAGACAAGAATCTGCTCAGGGAGTTCAGGGAGTTAGGTGCAAAGTTAAAGAGTAGGACCTCCAGGGTTGTGATCTTAGGATTGTTACATCTGCCACTTGCAAGTGTGCCAGAACTGGGAAAATTGTGCAGTTCAATACATGGCAAAGGAGTTGGTGTAGGATAGAAAGCTTGTGCATCCCTTCCAGGAAAGGTGTGAGTAGGGATATTTTGCAATTGAACTGGAGGGGAACTAATATCCAAGTAGAAAAGTTTGTTAATTCTGCCCAGTGGGGTTTAAACTAGGGAGCTGGGAACCAGAGTGCCAGAAGTTATAAGAGAGATTGTTGAGGCAGATGTTGGTAAGACTTCAGACACAATCAGGAGTCAAAAGTTTGAGCCTGGTGGATCTGGTGTCCTGAGGTGTGTATATTTCAATGTGAGAAGCATTGTACAAAAGGTGGATGAGCTCAGGGTATGGATCAACACCTAAAATTATGAGGTTGTGGCCATTAGTGAGACTTGGTTGCAGGAGGGGCAGGACAGGCAGCCCGATATTCCAGGGTCTGTTGTTTTAGATGTGACAGAGTGGGAGGGATTAAGGGAGGAGGGGTGGTGTTACTACTTAGGGAAAATGTCACAGCAGTGCTCCATCAGGATAAACAGGAGAACTCGACTAGTGAGGCGATATGGGTGGAACTGAGAAATAAGAAAGGTATAATCACATTAATGGGATGATATTACAGTAAAGCAACAGTCCTAGGGGTTTAGAAGAATAAATTTGAAAGAGATCATAGACTGTTGCAAGAAACAGAAGGTTGTTATAGTAGGTGATTTTAACTTTCCACATTGACTGAGACTCCGATACTGTAAAAGGCCGGTGGGATAGAGTTTGTCAAAAGTGTTCAGGAAAGTTTCCTTCATCAGTATGTACAAGTTCCAACGACAGAGTGCGCAATACTGGATCTGCTATTAGGGAATGAGACAGGGCAGGTGACAAAAGTTTGTGTAGGGGGACATTTTGCAACCATTGACCACAATGCCATTAGTTTTGAAGTAACTATACAAAGAAATTAGTCTGGTCCGCAGGTTGAGACACTAAATTGGAAAAAGGGATCAGAAATGTATGGATTGGAACAGGCTGTTGTCTGGCAAAGGTTTGTTTGGTAAGTGGAAGGCCTTCAAAAGTGAAATTTTGAGAATACAAAGCTTGTATGTGCCCATCGAAATAGAAGGTAAAGATAACAAATTGTGGGAACCTTGGTTTTCAAGAGATATTGAGGCCTTGGTTAAGAGAAAAAAGGAGGTGCATAGCAGGTATAGGCGAGCAGGAAAAAATAAGGTGCTTATGGATTAAAAGAAATACAAGAGATTACCGAAGAAAAAAATCAGGCAAGCAGTCAGCCTAAAAGAAGACATGAAGTTGTTCTAGCAGACAAGGTGGAGGAGAATCCTAAGGGATTCTACAGGTACGTTAAGGGCAAAAATGATTGCAAGGGACAAAATTCATCCTCTGGAAGACCATGGGTGAAGTCAAAACAGATGGGGGAGATCTTAAGTGCATTCTTTCCATTTGTGTTTACTCAGGAGATGGATACAGAATCTACAGAAGTGAAACGAAGTGGTAACATGAATCCTGTACAGATTACAGAGAAGGATGTGTTTGCTACCCTGAGACAGATCAGTGTGGATAAAACCCCAGGGCCTGAAGAGATATTCCCTTGGGCCTTTTGGGAGGCAAGTGCAGAAATTACTGGGCTCTAGCAGAGATGTTTAACACATCCTTAGCAACAGGAGAGGTGCCAAAGGACTGGACGATAGCAAAAATTGTCTTGCTGTTTGAAATAGGCTCTAAAAGGAAACCAGGAAATTATAAGCAGGTGAGTCAAAAGTTACCGTTAGGTTCTCTAAGAGACTGGATATACAAGTATTTGGATAAACATGGTCTGATTAAGGATCGTCAGCATGTCTTCGTGCATAGTAGGTCAAGTCTAACCAGTCTCAGAGATTTTCAAGGAAGTTACCAGAAAAGTAGTTGCAGGCAGTAGATGTTGTCTAAATGAACTTTAGTGACATTTGACAAGGTCCCTCATGGGAGATTGGTCAAGAAAGTCCAGTCAGTCAGTATCCAGGATGAGGTAGTAAGTTAGATTAAATATTGACTTTGTGGGAGAAGCCAGAGAGTGGTAGTAGAGGATTACCTCTCTAACTGAAGGCCTGTGGCTAGTGGAGTGCTACAGGGATCAGTGCTGTATCCATTGTTGTTTGTCATCTATATCAATGATCTGGAGGATAATGTGGTTAACTGGATCAGCAAGTTTGCAGATGACACCAAGAGTGAACAGTGAGGAAGGCTATCATGGTTTGCAGAAGGATCAACTTCAACATCCTAGGAGGTGGAGCGGAGTGAAGGTGGCGCTAAATGGTGACTCCTCTGCTGGCATCTTTGGAAACAGCTCGATTTCCATCTTTATTTTTCCCTTTCAGGGTTCTTTTGAAGACCCTGACATGAAGTTACATGCTAACTACAGTTCTTTACAAGAACGGGACCTGTTCTCAGGGATTCATGACTGGCTGTTGTTGTTCGGCACGCCAAGGGCTTGGCTTAAGAGTCCGGCTTGGCTTTGGAGGCCTATGTTCTCAAGGCTCTGGAGACGGGCGGATCGAAGGTCAATGTCCCGGCAGGAGACCTGTGTGTTGTCGGGGGAGTTGGAATATCTGCAGTTGTGTGCCTAGAGCTCTTTGGCACAGAGCTAAAAAAAAGTGACATAATGGACTTCTAACATCATAAACCGGCGAGTTGTTTGTTATGTCTCCCTACTTGCTGGGAAAATGGTGACACCTCTTTCTTCCTTATTAGGGAAACAGAGAACCTGTGGTACTCACAACATGCTGGAGGAACTCAGCAGGTCGGGCAGCATCACAAAATAATCTGCAGATTCTGGAGTCAAAGCAACACTCACAACACACTGGAAGAACTCAGCAGGATGGTACATTCTGATGCTGCCCGACCTGCTGGGTTCCTCCAGCGTGTTGTGAGTGTTGCTTTGACCTCAGCATCTGCAGATTATTTTGTGCTTGAGAAGCTGTGGTATGTCAAATACTGGGTGAAACACGAAGTTTTTGGGTAACTGCAAGTCTGTGTCTTTGCTGTTGCTTTGCTCACGCTTGAGTGCTCAGTGGCCGGTGCCAATGCTTTGTTTTGCTGGTGGGGGAGGGGGGATTGTTGCTTACATGTGGGAGGGAGGGGAGCTGGGGGTACTTTGGGGTTCTAACATTTAACTGTTGTTCATTCTTGGGTGCACTCTTCTGTTTTTGTGGATGTTTGCAGAGGAAAAGCATTTCGGGATGTATTTTGTATCCATTTCTCTGACATCAAACGTACCTTTGAAACTTTTGAAAAAATGAGTAGAAAAATGGTAGATGGAATTTAATGCAGGTAAGTGTGAGGTTTTGCACTTCAGAAGGACCAACCAGAGTAGGTCTTACACAGTAAATGGCAGGGTACTGAGGAGTGTGGTAAGGTAGAACAAAAGGATCTAGGAATACAGGTACATAATTAATTGAAAATGGCATCACAGGTAGATAGGGTCATAAAGAAAGCTTTTGCATTTTGGCCTTCATAAATCAATGCATTATGTACAAAAGTTAGAATGTAATGTTTAAGTTGTATAAGACATTGGTGAGGCCTTATTTGGAGTATTGTGTCACCCGCCTACAGGAAAGATGTAAACAAGGTTGAACGAATGCAGAGAAAATTTACAAGGATGTTGCCATGCCTGGAGGACCTGAATTATAAGGAAACATTGAATAAGTTAGGACTTTATACATTCAAACGTAGAAGACTAGGAGGGGATTTGATAGAGGCATACAAAATCATGAGAGGTGTGAATAGGATAAAGCAAGCAGGCTTTTTACACTGAGGTTGGATGGGACTACAACTAAAGGTCATGCCTTAAAGGTGAAAGGTGAGAAGTTTAAGGGGAACGTGAGGGGAAACTTCTTCACTCAGAGAGTTATGAGCATGCGGAATGAGATGCTAGCACAAGTGGTCTGTGAGTGTTCAACTGCAACGTTAAAGAGAAGTTTGGATAGGGACTCGGATAGTAGGGGTATGGATGGCTATGGTTCTGGTCCAGGTCATTGGGAGTAGGCAGTTTCACTGGTTTTGGCATGGACTAGATGAGCCAAAGGGCCTGTTTCTGAGCTGTAATTCTCTATGACTCTATAACTCAGCAATTAAGAAAGCTGACACGTCGAGACACGTTGATATTTCATTCTTCTTCAGCTTTCCCTTAGCAACTTCTGAACTAGATTCAGTAATTCTATCCATCTACCAGGGCTATCCTGTCTTCATTTGATCCCTTCAATGGTTTCTTCATATTTTTATTCATGAATTGTTCCTTCATTAGCTTCAGAAATGCAAGCTATGATATTTCTTCAATGATCCTCTGCACTTTGGAGATTCATAGTTTGCTCTTATTGCCTTTATTAATTTCATATTTTCTCTTCTCCAGCTTCACATCAGATTCCCCTTGCTCATTCTCTATTGAACCTTAGCCAGTGGCAATATGTGCTTTGAGGGGCTTCAGAGAAGGGAGAACATTTCCCAATGCAGTTTGTTTACTTACCTTTATCCATGTACTGTATTGGCTGATTAGTTATTTCATTTCGTGATTCACAACTTTTTCCCAGCCAAGGAGAGTCCTAAAGAACGGAGAGGGTGCAGGCTGTGGAAAGGCTGGACTAAGTTTAAATTTAATGGATGAAGAACGGAGAGGGTGCAGGCTGTGGAAAGGCTGGACAAAGTTTAAATTCAATGGATGAAGAACGGAGAGGGTGCAGGCTGTGGAAAGGCTGGACAAAGTTTAAATTCAATGGATGAAGGACAGAGAGGGTGCAGGCTGTGGAAAGGCTGGACAAAGTTTAAATTCAATGGATGAAGAACGGAGAGGGTGCAGGCTGTGGAAAGGCTGGACAAAGTTTAAATTCAATGGATGAAGAACGGAGAGGGTGCAGGCTGTGGAAAGGCTGGACAAAGTTTAAATTCAATGGATGAAGAATGGAGAGGGTGCAGGCTGTGGAAAGGCTCAGCAAAGTTTAAATTTAATGGATGAAGAACGGAGAGGGTGCAGGCTGTGGAAAGGCTGGACAAAGTCTAAATTTAATGGATGAAGAACGGAGAGGGTGCAGGCTGTGGAAAGGCTCAGCAAAGTTTAAATTTAATGGATGGTACATTCTTAAGTACAGGTGCTTTAAAAATTATCAGAATTATTGGATACATTGAATTTTTTTTGAAATAAGAATAAAAATTCTTAGAGATATTTATCAGGTGTGTTAAAATTTGTGAGGAAGCAAAGACATTTTTAAAAATTGTGGAAAGTTCTTATTTACCTCAAATTGACAGAAAGACAATCCAGTTCCTGCTTAGCCAGTTGCCAGAGATCAGTTATTTTTTCTAGCATTAACTAAAAATATTCAAACTTGTTAAAATCATTGAATTTATTTATAAGTGAAAAAGTTATGAACAATTAGCTTTAAATTAATTTAACTATGGTATTTGGGTAACATCAAAATAGGCACTATTTGACCACTGCCAATGACTGAGGCTGTATTGATGTGCAGCAGTCAACCCTGCCATGGATGTAAAAAAACCTCTAAATTTCAACTTGCAAGGCCTAAAACCTACCCACAATCCATCCCTATTCTATCCACATATCCACCCCAAACTCTGGACCCGAGCTCCAGCTGCAACTTATGCACATTCCTGAAACCTGGTACTCCCTAAGCCTCCCCTACACCTGGCTCCAAATACACATCCTGCCTACATTCCAGGTGCCAGTTCTGGCCAGTATCCAAACCCTGAGACTGTCACTAGCTCCACACTTTAACTCACTTTAAAATATGGAATGCCTCTGATGTTTTCACTCAAGATGCTTTCTACTTTAACCTCTTGCTTCAGTAGTCTGAGGTACTCACCTTCTTCAATAAGGCTTCAATTATACCAGTGCCCAAGAAGAGCATAGTCAACTCTCTTAATGACTATCACCCAATATCACTTGCATTCACAGTGAGGAAGTGTTTTGAGAGGTTGGTGATGAGACATATCAACAGTGCCTGAGAAGTGATTTGGATCCACCTCAATTTGCCTACTGGAGCAACAGGTCCACAGGAGATGCCATCTCATTGGCTCCTCACAGAATCCTGGAAAATCTGTGCAGCAAAGATGCATACATCAGGCTGTTCTTTATCAGCTACAGCCAGCATTTAACACCATCGCCCCCCTCAAAATTAATCAATAGGCTCGAAAGACCTTGGCCTCAGTATCTCTTTGTGCAATTGAATCCTTGATTTCCTCACTTGCAGACCCCAGTCAGTTTGGATTGGCAACAGCATCTCCTCCACGACCTCTATCAGCACAGTTGTACAACAAGGCTGTGTGCTTAGTCCCCTGCTCTACTCACTTTACATCTATGACTGTGTGGCTAAGCACAGCTCCAATGCCATATACACATTTGCTGACAACACCCCGGTCGTAGGCCAAATCCAGGGTGGTGTTGAATCAGCATATAGGAAGGAGATTGAAAATCTGGCTGAGCGGTGCCACAACTACAACCTATTACTGAATGCCAACAAGAACCAAGGAGCTGATTATTGACTTCAAGGAAAAGGAACCAGAGGTCCATGATCCAGTCCTCATCAGAGGGTCAGAGGTTGAGAGGGTCAGTAACTTTAAATTCCTTCATGCTATTATTTCAGAGGATCTGTCCTGGGCCCAGCAGGTAAGTGCAATTATGAAGAAAGTGTCTTTACTTTCTTAGGAGTTTGCAAAGGTTCAGCGAGACATTAAAAACTTCAACAAACTTCTATAGATGGTTAGTGGAGAGTACATTGTCTGACTGCATCACAGCTTGGTATGGAAACATCATTGTCCTTGAACAGAAAATTCTACAAAAAGTAGTGGATACATCATAGTCCATCACGGGTAAAGCCCTCCCAACCATTGAGCACATCTCCATGAAATGCTGTTGCCGGAAAGCAGCATCCATCATCAGGGTCCCCCACCACCCAGGACATGCTCTCTTCTCTTCACTGCATCAGGAAAGAGGTACAGGAGCCTCAGGACTCACACTACCAGACTCAAGAATAGTTATTACTTCAGGCTCGTCAACTCATTTAGCTTCACTTCCTCCATCATTGAATGCTCCCACAGACTGTGGATGCACTTTCAAGGACTTTTCTTTTCATCTTCTCTATATTTATTGCTTATTTATTTATTATTATGTCTTTCTTTTTGTGTTTGCACAGACTGTTGTCTCTTGCACACTGGTTGATCATGTGTTCGGTGGTCTTTCATTGATTCTGCTATGGTTATTATTGTTTAGATTTATTGAGTGTGCCCACAAGAAAATCAATCTAAGGTTTTTATATGGTGACTTATATGTACTTCGATAATAAATTTACTTTGAAACTTACTTTCAAATCATTGTGCTTCTCCAGTTATTGTGATTATTGTGCTGACACATCAAAGTGAACAGCAAACTAATATGTACTTCGTATTTCCAAGTACAGCATTGGTTCATTGTCCATATCATAAAATGTTTAGAACTGGAATCAAATACAGACTTCAGATTGATTAAAAGGATAAATTCAGCACCGTACTGAAGTACAGGGTGTCGCTGCATTATAATGCGTTATTTTCCTTAACAGCATCCACAGGTAAATTTTGTCTATAAATTGGAAATGATATATATATATATGTATTATATGTATACAAATTCACTCAATTGTTAATCATATCTCCACAGTACTGCAATTGCTACAATTAGTTTTAAGACAATGTGGAGGTGACTGATTCTGATACCTTTTGAACTTTAATTTTAAAAAGTGAATTTTGAATTTATTTTTCTTTACCTCTGAATAGCATCAATATTCTTGTAACAACTCCACAAGCCTTGGTGTATCTTAGTAAGTTAGTTTTGCTCTTTTAGTATTTCAATCCACCTTTAAATGTCTTCAGAACTGCTGCCAATCTTATTGCAGTGATTCTCCTTTCAGGTTCTGGGTCTTCCACTTCTAGTTCTTTTTCTTCTTCTAACAGCGCCCGGTCCAATTACGTAAGGACCTATGGAACCAGAAGAGATTTGTTTAATTTAGCATCATTTGCTTAATTGGTTCAGTACAACATTGTGGAATAAAGGTCCTGTTCCGATGTAGTAAAGTCCTATAGTATGTTCTCTGTTCTAAGTCCAAGCCAACCTCTGACCATCACCCTTGGGAAAGTAGGGTGCAAAGTTCTCTCCAAGTTGTTTCTCTGAGGCCAGACAATTCACACAAAATGTATGTAGATGCTGAATACTCACTCTGAAATTTTGCAGTTGAGTCTCCAAACCTGAAGGAAACATACAGGGTTAACAGCAGATTCTTAACAATATGGTTGAAGCATAGATCCATCAAATTTGTTGTGCAAGTTAAGAAGCCATATGGTGTGTTATCCTTCATTAGTTGTGGGATTGAGTTCCAGAGCTACAAGGTATTATAACTCTGGTTAGATCACATCTGGAATATTGTATTCAATTCTGGTCACTTCATTATAAGAAAAATATGGAGGCTTCATGGAAGTGCAGAAGAGATTTTTTAGGTTGCTGCCTGGATTAAAGAGGGGTAGATGCATGGATCATGCTCCCAGAGATGGTGGCAGAGGAAGATACATTAGGGACATTTTAGAGACTCTTAGATAATCAATTGGATGAAAGAAGAATGGAGTGCTACATGGGATGGAAGGGTTAGATTGATCTTTGAGTAGGTTAAAGGATTGGCACAGGACATTGTTGGCTGAAAGGCTTGTACTGTTCTATGTTAAGTCATCATATGAGGACAATATACAAGTTGCATTTTCCTTGTTAAGTAGAAGCTAAGGGTCTTGGGAGTGTTGATGTACAGAGGGACCTGGGCTTTTAAGTCCTTAGGTTCCTGAAAATGGTGACATTGGTGGAAAGAGTGATGATGAAGGTATTTGGTATGCTTGCATTCACAGAACAAGGCAAAGAACATATGAACTAAGATGGCAATTGAAGCTGTCCATACACTTTGTTAAACTCCACGTACCTGTAGAGAATACTGTATCCTCTGTTCACTACATGACAGGAATAATGTGTTAGCAACAGGAGTAGTGCAGAAAAGTTCCCCAGGATGTTGCCTGCAATGGAAGGCTATACTCACCAGGGGAAAATGAATAGATTTTGGATTTATTGTCACACACACCATAGGAAACTGAAGGTGATCTTATGCAGATATACAAATTAATGAGAGGGAAAGATTGCATAGATAGTCAGAGTCTTCTTCCCAGGTCAACAAAGTTTGGAACTGGAGGGAATGAGTCACCCAGGACATGCCCTCTTCTCATTGCTACCATCAAGAAGGAAGTACAGGAGCGCAAAGACACACATTCAACATTTCAGGAAGAACTTCTTCCCTCCACCATCAGATTTCTGAATGGACAATGAACCCTGAACACCACCTTAGTAATTTTTCTTCTCTTTTTGCATTATTTATTTAATTTAATTTTTATATGTACTTATTGAAATATATAGTGTTATTCTGTATTGCAACGTACTGCTGCCTTAAAATAAGAAATTTCATGAAGTACGCCAGCAATATTAAACCCGATTCTGATTCTGATTTAAGGTGAGAGAGAGAAATTTAAAGGAGATCTGAAGGGCGTTTTTTTTCCGTACAGAAGGTGGTGGGTACATAAAGCAAGCTGCCAGAAAGAGTGGTCGAGGTGGGTCTAGTGACAATCTTCAAAGGTCATTTCAACAGGTACATGGATAGGAAAGGTTTAAAGAGATCTGGTACAAACGGAGGTAGGGAAGACATTCAGGTAACCATGGACAAGCTGGAATAAAGGGAATGTATCCACGTTGTATAGATCTATATCTCTATCACACACCAGGGCCCGGGTTTCACAGAAACCCCTTAGGAGTAGGTAATGGAGGCAGCAGTTAGTGCAGTTGAGTGCTCCGTTTACAGTATGTGGGAAGTCAGGGTGAGCACAAATGTCCCTGGTGACTATACCTGTAAAAGGTGCATCCAGCTGCAGCTCCTGACAAACCAAGTTAGGGAACTGGAGCTGGAGCTGGATGAACTTTGGATCATTCGGGAGGCAGAGGCAGAAATAGACAGGAGTTTCAGGGAGATAGTCACCCCTAAAAGTTGGGAGACAGGTAGCTGGGTGACTGTCAGGAGAGGGAAGAGGAATAGACAGAATGAGAAGAGCACCCCTGTGGCCGTTCCCATCAATGATAAGTACATCATTTTGGATACTACTGATGGGGACGACCTACCAGGGACAAGTTGCCGTGGTTGCGTCTCTGGCTCCGAGACTGGACCCTCAGCTTAGAAAGGAAGGTGGGAAAAGAGGAGAGTGATAATGATAGGGGATTTGATAGTTAGGGGGACAGATAAGAGGTTCTGTGGGAAAGATCGAGAATCTCGGATGGTCTGTTGCCTCTCTGGTGCCAGGGTCCTCGATATCTCGGATCGAGTTCTCAGTATTCTCAAGAGGGAGGGTGAGCAACCAGATGTCGTGGTCCATGTAGGGACCAATAACGTAGATAGGAAGAAGGAGGAGGTCCTGCAAAGAGAGTTTAGGGAGTTAGGTGCAAAGTTGAGGGAACCTCCAGGGTTGCAATCTCAGGATTGCTAACCATGCCATGTGCTAGTGAGGTTAAAAATAGGAAGAAAATGCAGCAAAGTATGTGGCTAAGGAGTTGGTGCAGGAGGGAGGGCTTCATGTTTCCGGACAATTTGGCTTTGTTCCAGGGAAGGTGGGACCTGTTCCGATGGGACAGGTTGCACCTGAACTGGAGGAGAACTAACTTGCAGGAAGGTTGGCTAGTGCTGCTCCAGGGGGTTTGAACTAGATTTGTGGGGGGAGGGGAACCAGAGTGTTAGAGCAGATAGTGAGGTGGAAGAGGATAAAGGTCATAGAAGAACTGCAAGTATAGACAGAAATCAAAGGTTTGTATGAGATAGAAATGTTCTCAGGTGCATCTATTTCAATGCAAGGAGTACTGTAGGTAAGGCGGATGAGCTTAGGGCGTGCATTAGCATGTGGAATTACTACATTGTTGCTATTACTGAGACTTGGTTGCAGGAAGGCCAGGACTGGCAGCTTAATGTTCCGGGGTTCCATTGTTTCAGACATGACAGAGGGGGAGGGATGAAAGGGGGAGGAGTGGCATTACTAGTCAGGAAGAATATCACAGCTGTGCATAGACAGGGCAGCCCGGAGGGCTTGTCTACAGAGGCCATATGGGTGGAGCTGAGGAACAGGAAAGGTGTGACCACACTAATAGGGTTATATTACTGCCCAATAGTTAGAGAGAATTGGAGGAGCAGATCTGTAGAGAGATAGCAGACCGATGTAAGAAACAGAGAGTTGTAATAATAGGGGATTTTAACTTTCCACATATTGACTGGGACTCCCATACTGTGAAAGGGCTAGATGGCTTGGAGTTTGTCAAATGTGTTCAGGAAAGTTTTCTAAATCAGTATATAGAGGTACCTACGAGAGAGGATGCAACACTTGATCTCCTATTAGGGAACCACTCAGATCGGGTGTGTGACGAAAGTACACATAGACTAAGATATTGACTGTCCTGTGCTCTCACCAGTGGAATCAACAGTTGATCTGCCACTTGTCTTCAGGAGAGAGAGATAAGTAAAGACAATGGAGCAGCATTTGGAAATGTTAATGAAGAGACGGGAGAGCTTAACGGAAGGAGACAGCGGTCTGGGAATTGTCAAGATCGGTTCCTCTTTGAACCCTGAACTGTTTGAAGTGATGGACAGGCGATACCCCAGCAGGGGGATAAAAAGGGATAGGTTCGCTAAGGCAGGACACACACACGACACCACGAGGTAACGAGATCCTGGAAGCGGTGCGCCTCCCACAAGACGGTGGGAGTTTTGGAGGGCTGTTCGCGGGACCAAGCCATAGACGCACAGGGTGGAAAGGTACGATCGGCGGGAACCTGCTGTGTGTCCGCCCTTGCCTGGGTGCCAGGTTCACTGCAGAGGAGCGATCGTATCTGAAAACGGAGGGGTCACAGTCGGTGACCTCAGAAGACATTACAAAGGGCTCGCCCGAAAGCTGACTGCGAAGAATATCGAAGGTCTGTGTGGAAGCCGTTTGAATATTCATTCGCTTTTGCTCTCTCTCTCCTTCCCCCGCCCCGTCCATCGCCACGGCAGTGATTACTGTGAACTGAACTGAACAAAATTGAACTGAACCTTGCGTCACTTTGAAACTGGTCATTTACCCCTAGACGACGATAGGGCTTGATTGATCCTGTTATCCTAGTTCTGTGTACATGTGTGTTTATCATTGCTGAACTGTTGCATTTATATCCTTACTATTAGAGTACTGTGTTGCTTATTTCTTTAATAAAACTTTCTTAATTCCAGTAATCCAGACTCCAACTGAGTGATCCATTTCTGCTGGTTTGGCAACCCAGTTACGGGGTACGTAACATAAGTGGGGTTCTCGTCCGGGATTTTGAATGCTAAATTTGGGACGGAGTAAATTGATTGGGTTAAAATTCCCAAAAGAAAGAAAAGACAAACAGCAGAAATGGAGGCTGAGGAGATTATAAAGGCGCCGACCTTGGACGCACTAGAGGATGCCAGGAAAGCGGAATTGGTAGCTGTGGCCAAACGGTTGAATATTGCTAAGGGGAAGTCGACAATGAGGAGAGAGGAGATACACAGAGCTATCGTAGAGCACTATGTATCTAAAGGTGTGTTTCCCCAAGGCAAGCTGGGGGTGGTGTCTATTGAAAAACCTGCTGGAGATGCAGTACAGGTGCAACTTGAAAAACTGAGACTCGAGCACGAGTTCCGGGTACGGCAGTTAGAACACGAAGAAAAGCAGTTAGAAAGGCAGGAGAAAGAGAAACAGTTAGAAAGGCAGGAGAGAGAGAGAGAGTTAGAAAGGCAGGAGAGAGAGAGAGAGACAGTTGGAGCGAGAAGAGAGGCAGTTGGAGAAACAGAGGGAAGGGGAATTTAAGCTGGAGAAGTTAAAGATGATGGCAGTGCAGGGGCCCATGCCGGACCAAGGTGGAGGGTTCAGGGCGACCCAGGAGGTTAGGCTGGTTCCCCCCTTTGACAATACCGATGTGGATCGGTACTTTCTCCATTTCAAAAAAGTTGCTACAAGTCAGGACTGGCCGAGGGATAAGTGGGCTGTTTTGCTTCAGAGTGTACTAAAAGGGAAAGCCCAACAAGCTTACTCAGCTTTGTCCGCGGAAGATGCCCAGAGGTATGAGGTGGTGAAAGAGGCCATCCTCAGGATTTATGAATTGGTCCCGGAGGCATACCGGCAGAGGTTCCGGAATGCAAGGAAGCAGTGGGACCGCACGTACTTAGAGTTTGCCCGTGAGATGCAGACATATTGTGAGCGTTGGTGAGCCTCGAAGGGGGTAGATGGGGATTATGAGAGACTGTTACAGCTGATCCTGATTGAGCAGTTTAAAGGTTGTGTCCCTGAGGGTATGAGACCCTACCTAGATGAGAAAGAGGCAGCCATGTTAGCCGCAACTGCTAAGTTAGCGGATGAGTACGTGTTGAATCATAAAATGAAGTTTGCCCCGAGTAAAGGCTACCAGAAGGGTAGTCAGGACGGTGGGGAGAGTCCGCCAGAAAAGTCAGAAAATAAGCCGGGGACTAGTGAGAAGGATAAGGTAGAATGGGAGCAGTCTGGTAGGAAGTCTCCTGGGGTCGTCTGTTATAATTGTGGGAAAGTCGGACACTTTGCGTCCAGGTGCTTTGCCCCAAAGAAGGAGACGGGAAAAGGAAAAACGGCGATTTTGACTGGCTGTATCGAGCTGGTAAACGAACTGCTAGGAGAGGAAAGGTCTGCTAAAGTTCAGGAAGGGCGCGAGAGGTTTATCTCAGCCGGATTGGTGTCAGTGAAGGAGGGGTTAAAACCAGTTCCAGTGCAGATCTGGAGAGACACGGGAGCATGTCAGTCATTGATATTGAAGAGTGTATTAGAGTTTAGCTCAGAGACCCAGACTGGGGAGGTCAAGGTAAAAGGTATTGGGGAAGGGACAGAGGCAGTCCCTTTGCACCAGATACACCTACAAAGCAACTTGGTCTCTGGACTAGTCACGATCGGGATGAGGCCCGAATTACCGATGAAAGGCGTGGAAGTCTTGTTCGGTAATGACCTCGCCGGGGGAATTGTGTTCTCGACAGTGAGCTTGACAGGTCAGCCTGCCAGCATTGAGGCCCCGCCCATGGACTCACGGGTTCATCACGGGACTGCGGTAGTAAATTTAGCTGAGACGTTTCTACCAGCCTTGTACCAGGAGGGGGTAGAAAGTGAAAAGAAGGAACGTAATGAAACAGGAGAAAGTGGGGAAGTTAAGGGAGATTTATCATTAGAAAAGAAGGACTTTATACAGGCACAGGAGCGAGACGAGGAAACAGCTCACTGTGAAACAGAGTTAGGGAGAGAGCCAGTAGGCTATGGTGTGAACAGGGAGGTGCTAAGGAAGGAAAGGAGACCAAGTACCGCAGATGAGGAATGGGGGATGGTGCCAAAAATCCCTGGGGATGAGATTTTTAACCTGCCCACAAGGTACCCCTCGGTGGACATTTTGAGGTGCTGAAGGAAACAGTCGGCGGAACCGTGAAAGAGGTTTACTGGCTGCACAGGAGGAAGGATGTTATTGATTGTGGCAGACGCGAATTGAGATGGTCACAGGCTTTTGATATGCTAACGAACCTAGTTGGTGTTAGCGCGGAAATCAATGAAGCTAGGGTCCCCCTGATAAGAAAAAAAAACATTTTGAAAAGGTGAGTATGGTATCGACCAGATGGGAGAAGGCTATTGTTTTGGTCAGTTCTGCTGATAAGGTCTCTCCCTTAATCCCCGAACAAAGTGACTCTTTAGGAGAAGTAATTCAACGGCTCGCACACTTGTGTTTGATTGTCCCGAGACGATGCAAAGAACTGGGACGTTGGGTGGTGTTTGTCACGCTAGGTCAGCCTAGTGAGCAACAATCCTATAGAATGAGTAATTCAGTGATGAAAGGGCTAACGAACACAGAAGTGTGTATTGGCGATATGATATGGCTGTCTGAAGCCAACTTGATAGTGAACCTTGAAAAAAATGAGTTCGGCCACACGAAGGTCACTTATCTGGGAATTGTTGTAACACAGGGGCAGCTGGCAGCGATGCAAGCTAAAGTGCGGGCTATCTCTGACATCCCAACCCCGACAGACAAGAAGGCCCTCAGAAGGCTCTTGGAGATGGTGGGGTACTGTAGGAAGTTTTGCAATAACTCTGCAGTTACTACCCCTTCCCCTCCTACTGAGCCCATGCGAGAGAAAACTAAGTCGGGATGGGACGACCCGTGTTATCGTGGTCCGGGACGAAACCCAATGAGAGGTTACACTGATCACAATTCATCAGTGTTTTCGGCCACTATGAAGTTTATTAAGTTGGAGTCTGGTTTAAGGGATTATTAATAATACATATAAAAGGAACGGAAAATGTGATCGCTGACTGTCTGTCAAGGTGTTGACAACTTAAAATTCTCTGTATTAGCCAAATAGCTGATGAAGATGTATATTTGTGTGTATCAAATAATGTTTTCATGTTTGTAATTTTTACCCCGGTAAAAATTCTTAAAGGTGAGGGGTGTGACGAAAGTACACATAGACTAAGATATTGACTGTCCTGTGCTATCACCAGTGGGATCAACAGTTGATCTGCTACCTGTCTTCAGGAGAAAGAGAGATAAGGAAGACAATGGAGCAGCATTTGGAAATGTTAATGAAGAGACGGGAGAGCTTAACGGAAGGAGACAGCGGTTTGGGAATTGTCAAGACCGGCTCCTCTTTGAAACCTGAACTGTTTGAAGTGTGATGGACAGGCGATACCCCAGCAGGGAGATAAAAAGGGGCAGGTTCGCTAAGGCAGGACACACACACGACACCACGAGGTAATGAGATCCTGGAAGCGGTGTGCCTCCCACAAGTCCGTGGGAGTTTTGGAGAGCTGTTCGCGGGACCAAGCCATAGACGCACAGGGTGGAAAGGTACGATCGGCGGGAACCTGATGTGTGACCACCCTTGCCTGGGTGCCAGGTTCACTGCAGAGGAGCGATCATATCTGAAAACAGAGGGGTCACAGTCGGTGACCTCAGAAGACATTACAAAGGGCTCGCCCGAAAGCTGACTGCGAAGAATATCGAAGGTCTGTGTGGAAGCCGTTTGAATATTCATTCGCTTTTGCTCTCTCTCTCCTTCCCCCGCCCCGTCCATCGCCACGGCAGTGATTACTGTGAACTGAACTGAACTCAACTGAACTGAACTTTGCGTCACTTTGAAACTGGTCATTTACCCCTAGACGACGATAGAGCTTGATTGATCCTGTTATCCTAATTCTGTGTACATGTGTGTTTATCATTGCTGAACTGTTGCATTTATATCCTTACTATTAGAGTACTGGCTTGCTTATTTCTTTAATAAAACTTTCTTAGTTCCAGTAATCCAGACTCCAACTGAGTGATCCATTTCTGCTGGTTTGGCAACCCAGTTACGGGGTATGTAACAGGTGTCAGAAGTATATATAGGTGAACATTTTGGGTCCAGTGACCATAATGTCATTAGTTTGAAGTTAATTATGGATAAAGATAGATCTGGTCCTCGAGTAGAGGTTCTAAATTGGAGAAAGGCCAATTTTGTGGAGATGAGAAAGGATCTCAGAAGAGTGGATTGGGATAAGTTGTTTTCTGGCAAGGATGTGTTCAGTAAGTGGAAGGCCTTCAAAGATGAGACTTTGAGAGTGCAGAGCTTGCATGTTCCTGCCAGGATTAAAGGCAAAGTCAACAGGAATAGGGAACCTTGGTTTCCAAGGGATATTGGCGATCTGGTTAAGAAAAAGAGAGAGGTGTATAGCAGGTATAGGCAACTAGGAATAAATGAGGTAATTGAAGAGTATAGAAAATGTAAGAAAATACTAAAGAAAGAAATCAGGAAGGCAAAAAGAAGACATGAGGTTGCTTTGGCAGATAATGTGAAGGTAGACCTGAAGGGTTTCTACGAGCATATTAAGAGTAAAAGGATAGTGAGGGACAAAATTGGACCCCTAGAAGATCAGAGTGGTCATCTATGTGTGGAGCCTCACGAGATGTGGGAGACCTTAAACAGTCTTTTTTGCATCAGTATTTATTCAGGAAACTGGCAGAGTGCATATGGAAGGAAGGGAAGCAAGCAGTAGTGTCATGGAACATACAGAGATTAAAGAGGAGATGTGCTTGCTGCCTTACAGCAAATAAAGGTAGATGAATCCCCCAGGCCTGACAGAATATTTCCTCAGACATTGGGAGAGACTAGTGTAGAAATTGCAGGGGCCCTGGCAGAAATATTTAAAATATCCTTAGCCACCGGTGCGGTGCCAGAGGACTGGAGGGTGGCTCATGTTGTTCTGTTGTTTGAAAAAGGCTCTAAAAGTAAACCAGGCAATTACAGACCAGTGAGACTAACATCAGTAGTAAGTAAATTATTGGAAGGTGTTCTGAGAGATTGGATATACAAGAATTTGGCCGGCCAAGGGCTGATTAAGGATAGTCAGCATAGCTTTGTGCGTGGTAGATTGTGTTTAACAAATCTTGTAGAATTTTTTGGGGAGGTTACAAAGAAAGTAAGATGAGGGAAAGGCTGTGGATGTTGTCTACATGGACTTTAGTAAGGCTGTTGACATGGTCCCACATGGGAGAAGGTTCAGACACTAGGTATCCATGGAAAGGTTGCAAACTGGATTCGAAATTGGCTGTGTAGGAGAAGACAGAGAGTGTTAGTGGATAATTGCTTCTCAGACTGGAGGACTGTGACTAGTGGTGTGCCTCAGGGATCTGTGCTGGGACCATTGTTGTTTCTTGTCTATATCAATGATCCTAGATGAAAATGTGGAAAATTGGATCAGCAAGTTTGCTGATGACATTAAGATTGGAGGCGTTGTGGACTGCGAGGAAGGCTTTCAAAGCTTGCAGAGGCGTCTGGACCAGCTGAAAAGATGTGCTAGAAAATGGCAGATGGAATTTAATGCAGACAAGTGTGAGGTGTTGCATTGTGGAAGGACAATTCAAGGTGGGACATACACAGTAAATGGTAGGGCACTGAGGGTGCAAAGGAACAAAGGGATCTGGGAGTTCAGATACATAATTCCCTGAAAGTGGTATCACAAGTCGACAGGGTGGTAAAGAAGGCTTTTGGCGTCCTGGCGTTCATAAATCAAATTATTTAGTATAGGAGTTGGGATGTTATGGCAAGGTTGTAGAAGACATTAGTGAGGCCAAATTTGGAGTATTGTGTGCAGTTCTGGTCACCTAAAACTATAGAAAGGATATCAGTAAGATTGAAAGTGTGCAGAGAAGATTTACAGGATGTTGCCAGGTCTTCAGGAGTTGAGTTCTTTCTCTTTTTAAATCTTTTTATTAATTATTATTGAAAATCAACAACAAAGAAAAATACATCAAAATAATCAAGATAACATATCCATATGTAGAGTGAGAGTTAAACTATCAACCAGGCTGAACAGTATATCAATAATAATCAAAAAAGCAAAGTATTAAAGCTTTTTTTATGGAAAAAAGGAAAGAAAGAAAAAAAAAGAACCCCTACTAACTAAAACAGAGAAAACTCCTAAACTAAAAAAAAAGGGGGAAAAAAAAACATTTGGAGCACAAACCCAGAGCTATGCGCCATACAAGCTTCCATAAAAAAAGACATCAAACCACCAACCAAATTCATACAACCAAGCATCAGAAAAGGACCATCTTTATTAACTCAAGTCAAATGATAATAACGGGTAAAAAAACCCCACCTTTTCTCGAAGTCAAACTTACGATCAAAAGTTCGACTTCTAATATTTTCCAAACTAAGACATAACATCACCTGAGGGAACCATTGTATCAAAGTGGGAGCAGAGGCATTTTTCCATTTTAATAAAATAGCCCTTCGAGCCAATAATGTGACAAATGCAATTACGTATTGGTCAGATATAGAAATACCGTGAATATGTTGAGGAATTATACCAAACAAAACTGTCAATTTATTAGGTTGTAAATTGATTTTTAAAGCTTTAGAGATTGTAGAAAAAATAGATTTCCAAAGTTGTTTCAATACAGAACACAATCAAAACATATGTGTCAATGCAGCTATCTCAGTTTTGCATCTGTTACACTGACTATTTACATTAGGAAATATTTTAGACAATCTCTCCTTTGTCAAATAATAACGATGTACAATTTTAAATTGAATTAGAGAATGACTGGCACAAACCGAAGAAGAGTTAACCAGCTTCAAAATTCGCAACCAATCCTCTGTTATCAAGGTCATATTAAGCTTTCTTTGCTAATCTTGCTTAATCTTAAGTAAAGGATAATTATCCTGTTGTAATAGTAAATTATAGGTTTTCCCAATAAAACCTTTCACTAAAGGGTTCATTTTTAAAATAATATCTAACAGGTCAGAGTCTTGTATATATGGAAAATTACTTAAATATTCTTGTAAGAAATGTCTGACCTGAAGATACTGCAAAAAATGTGAATATGAGAGAGAGTATTTAGTTAATTTCTCAAAGGACATCAATCAACCTTCTTGAAACAAGCCCATAAAGGAAAAAAATCCTTTATTTCTCCAAAGCAAAAAGGTAGGATCACTAAGTGAAGATTTAAATAAATAGTTTCGATAAATTAATCTAAAATGGTTAAATTTTTTAAGATTAAAAACTTACGAAACTGGTACCAAATTCTTAATGATTGATTAATCATGAGATTTATATTTAAAATAGAAATTTTGGCTAATTGTACAGGTAAAGGACCTCCTAATAACGAAGTTAAACAAAATTGTTTCACAATTCTCAATTCCAAATCAACCCAAGATGGTTGTTCCTTTTTATCAGTCCAATATAACCAAGAACACGCATAACATATATTAACCACCCAGTAATACATTCTTAAATTAGGCAAAGTAAGACCTCCATCCTTTATTAATTTTTGTAAATGACATTTTCCTGATCAAAAAACTTCTTAGTTAGAAAAATAGGAATGTTTTGAAATACATATAATAATTTTGGTAAAATCATCATTTTAACTGCATGAATTCAACCTACTAACGAAAGTGTAAGTGGACTCCATCTAGAAAAAAATTGCTTCGTAAAATCCACTAAGGCAACTAAATTAGCTCTATAAAGGTCTCCATAATTTTTAGTGATGATAATACCTAAATATTTAAAAGAATCCGTAACTTTTAGAGGAATGTTATCATATATAGAAGTGGAATCATTTAAAGGAAATAATTCACGTTTATGCAGGTTTAATTTATATCCTGAAAACAATCCAAATTCATTTCATAATTTCAATAAGCTAGGAATAGATTCTTCGGGGTTCGAAACATAAACCAAAGGATCATCCACATAAAGAGAGATCTTATGAATAGTCCCATTTATAGAAATTCCTTGAATATTTTTAGCTTCACGAAGTGCAACAGCCAAGGGTTCCAACATCAAGTTGAATAACAGAGGACTTAATGGACATCCTTGTCTCGCAGCCCGGGAAAGCTGGAAAAAGGGGGATCTACAGTTATTAGTGATAACAGTGGCAATAGGGCTTTTATATATCAATCTAATCCATTTATTAAAATTAGTACCAAATCTAAATTTCTCTAAAACTTTAAATAGATATTTCCATTCAACTCTATCAAATACCTTTTCAGTATCCAGAGAAACAATACATTGGGGAGTCTTAAAGAGGGATGAGTATATAATATTTAACGATCTCCGAGTATTAGAAAAAGAATAACGACCTTTTATAAAACCCGTTTGATCCTGAGAAATAATTTTAGCCAGTATATTCTCCATCTGATTAGCCATTATTTTTGAAAGAATTTTGGCATCCGTCTATATGAAGCACAATCAGTAGGGTCTTTATCTTTCTTAAGAATTAAAGAAATAGAAGCTTCATAAAATGTGGAAGGTAACTCTCCAAGCAGAAAAGAATCTTTAAGCATTTCTAACATATAAGGAGTAAGCAAATGTTCAATTTTTTTATAAAATCCTACAGTAAAACCATCCAATCCAAGAGCTTTACCAGATGGCATTGAAAGAATAGCTTTCTGAATTTCTCTTTCAATAAAAGGAGCATCAAGAATTTGCTGATCTTCAACAGATATTCTACGAAAATCAATCTTTTGTAAAAAGGCATACATATTAGAAGGGTCAGCTGGAAACTGAGATTTATAGAGTTCACTGTAATAGTCTTATAAAATGTTATTAATATCTTCATAATTACAAGCTAAACTACCATCTCCCTTACGCATTTTTAAAATTTGTCTTTTAGCTCTAACTGCTTTAAGTTGAGATGCTAATAGCTTGTTACTTTTATCTCCAAACATATAAAATTGACTTTTTAATTCAAGCAAATTTCTTTCAATAGGATAAGTTAATAGTAAATTATATTGTGATTGAAGTTCATCCCTTAGTTTAAATAAATCAACATTTGGAGAAACTGCATAAGTATTATCCAGATCTTTAATTAGTTTAAATTCTATCTAACTCTATTTTTGTCTGTTTCTTGAGTTTAGCTAAATAAGATATTATCTGACCTCGCAAATATGCTTTCAGTGTATCCCATATAATCAATTTCAAAACATCTCCCGCATTATTAAAAAGAAAGAAATATTTTATCTGAATCTCTATAAATTTAACAAAGTCCGAACTTTGTAATAAATTTTCTGGAAAGCGCCAAGGCAGGTTTACATTACTAACATCATCACTTAACTCAAAAGTTAAACTTAAAGGCGCATGATCCGAGACTGCAATAGCATCATATTCTCATTTCTGAACTTTGGACAAAAATCGGAAATCAGCTATAAAATAATCAATTCTCGAATATTTATTATGAACATGTGAATAAAAAGAATAATCTCTGTCATCAGGATGTAAATTTCTCCAGATTTCTATCAAACCATAATCAGTTAAAAAGGAATTAATAAGTGTTGCCAAATGACTCGGAGGCTGCTGATTGGTTGAACTTTTGTCAATCAAAGGGTTTAAACAACAGTTGAAGTCACCTCCCATCAGCAGCATATATTCATTTAAATCTGGTAATAAACCAAATACATTTTTTAAAAAAGAAGCATCATCTACATTAGGTCCGTATGGATTAACCAGGACAATTTTTCTATTACAAATTGTTTCTTTGATAATTAAAAATCTACCATTATTATCTGCAACAATGTCTTCTTGAATAAATAAAATATTAGATATAATAAAAATAGATACTCCCTTTGTTTTATTTTGACAAGTAGCATGGTATTGAAGGCCCTTCCATGTTTTAAAAAATCTATTTTGATCGCCTGTTCTGATATGCGTTTCTTGAGCAAAAATTATATCGGGCTGGAATTGATTAATAATTTTAAATGTCTTCCTTCACTTAATAGGATGATTCCAGCCATGTACATTCCAACTAATAACGTTTATCTGTTTAAGTACCATTGGATATTATTCTTAAACATGACAGTACACGCATACCATCGCGGGCTAATCAAAGATGGCGGTGATGAATATAACCAAATAGAAAACGCCATGCTCCGGAACTCCATAATGGGAAAAAATACAAAAAATGTGTGTGAAAAAAAAAATCCCACAATAAACCCCAAAATACAAAAATACCCCCAAACCTCCCACCATCCCCAAAGAAGGAGATTTGATAGAAGTTTACAAAATAATGAGGGGTATAGACAGAGTAGGCTCTTTCCACTTAGATTAGGAGAGATAAACATGAGAGGACACAGACTAGAAGAGCCGAATAGCTTGTTTTCTGTGCTGTAGTGTTCTATGGTTCTATGGCTCCGTATAACTGAGACCCAGCGTAAGAGCCTGGGGACCTTCTGCTCCACTCACAAGCTCTCAACACACTGGGGCTGGGATTCCCATACTGCCTTCAAAACACACTGGTCCCTTCCTTCAGTTTCAGTTGCCTACAGCCTTGAAACTCATCTGATTTTGTTTCCCATGCTCTCTTGGGGGGGCGGGGGGGGGGGGGTTTGTAGGCTCAATTCACGTACTCCCTTTAACTGCACTGTGGCCCAGATTCTCACACGGTAAGCTCATCTGTAACACAGGAAAGTCTATATACTGCTGTGAAACATCTAAAAAATGTGAATCGAAACTGCCATGTAGCATGAAGTTACTTTTTATTGAGATAGAGTCTGGAACAAGTCCTTCAAGCTCTTTGAGCTGTGCTACCTAGCAACCCTGGACTTAACCCGAGCATAATCACTGAGCAATTTGCAATGACCAATTAACCTACCGACTGTACATCTTTGGATTGTGGGAGGAAACAGGAGCATCCAGAGAAAACCCACACATTCCATAGGGAGAATGTACAAACTCTTTACAGATGATGTCAGAATTGAGATCTGTACTCCGGTGACTCAAACTGTAATAGCGTCATGCTAACCGCTACACTACCAGAGAGTGGATAATTGGAGTAACATTCAATAGTCCCCAGAATCTACCTGCCTACTACCACCAAAGTCCCCAGTGTGCTGGATTAGCCATTTTTCCCTATAGTTTCACCCCACCAATGAGATGAGAATGATATTCTCAACATCAAAGTAACATTTGACTGGCTGTGGCATTGAGGAAGCTTGGTAAAATAAAATCAACAAGCATCCAGGTGAAGTATACCAGTGACTGGAGACTTACAGCAAAGAAAATATTTGTGATCAATGGTGCTTAATCATCCAATGACCTTGGTCAGAGTTCAATCATCACAGTTGTAGGATAGCATTGGGGTTGTTCCTCAGGGCAGTGTCCTCATCAAACAATTCTCCATGCTTTACCAATGAATCAAATCAGAGCAATTGTTATTATTATCACTGACATTCATTATGAAATTTGTTGTTTTGGGCAACAGTACAGTGCAAGTCATAAAAATTATAAGTTACAAAAATAAATTAATAGTACAAAGCAGGAATAGTGAGGTAGTTTTCTTGATTTATGGAATGTTCAGAAATCTGATGACAGATAGGAAGAAACTATTCCTAAGATATTGTCTGTGGGTCTTCTGGCACTTGTACCTCCACCTCAATAGTAATAAGGTGAAAAGGCATGTCCCAGATGGTGAGGGTCCGTAATTATTGATGCCACCTTCTTGAGACACCATGTTTTGAAGATATTATTGGTCATCGACCCTGGTGAGTCTTTAATTCTCTGCAGCCTCTTTCAACCTTATGCATTTGAGCCTCCAAACCAAACAGTGCTGCAACCAGTCAGAATGCTCTTCACTCTACATCTGTAGAAATTTGCTCAAGTATTCTGAAGAAGTTTCTCTCTCTGGCAGCAGAGTGATCCCACCAGTGATCAAAGGCAGTCTCCACTTTCCAGATACAGAACGATCCCACCAGCGATCCAAAGGCAGTCTCCCATCTCCAGTAGCAAAGCAATCCCATCAGTGATCAAAAGACAGGCAGCCAGTGCTCACCTTCCACATTCACCTCAATGTTTCATTCTCCCTCATCACTTTAATTGGTGAACAGTAGAAGCTTTAATCAGTGAAAGGGAGTTGAACAACAGCTTGCATCTTGTCCTGCAGCCTTCTCGCCATGAGGTTTACCAAAGCTGCCTCGATCTCCCAGAATTCTCTGAGAGACTGCAAAGCGCTGAAACACTCAAACAATCTCCAAACTGAAAATCACGGGCTCCAACAGAATCGCATTCAAGATGAAAAACAAACATAAAAGACATAAAGGAGCAAAAATATATGGTTCTATGTCAATCTAGAAGATGTCGACGGTGGGAGTGTTGGATGTGGGTGCCATCTTGACCAGAATGTTGTATAATTTGTATATTCTTTGATAATAAATGCCCTTTAAATCCTGGGAGTTAATACCACCCTCTGCAAATGGAACCTTGACTTTCTGACCAACAGACCGCAATCAGTAGGACAGGCAGAAATATCTCTGCCATGATTATTCTACATCAGTGGTGCTCCGCAGGTTGCGTCCTTAGCCCCCTGTTCACTCGTGACTGCATGGTCAGATTCTGCTCGAACTTCACTTACACATTTGCAGATGAGACCACCGTAGTGGGTTGCACCTTCAATAATGAGTCAGAGTACAGGAAGGAGTTGGAGAGCTTAGTGATAGAGTGTCACAACACCAATCTTTCCCTCAATGTCAACAGAACAGAAGAGTTGGTCATTGACTTCAAAAAGGGAGGTAGTGCACAAGCAGTACATGCTCCTGTCTATATCAATAGTGTTGATGTTGAGAGGGCTTGAGAACTTCAAATTCCTAGGTATGAACTGTCCTGGTCCAACAACGTTGATATCACGGCCAAGGAATCTCATCAACCTCTCTATTTCCTCAGGAAACTAAAGATATGAGGCAGATCTCTGTCAATGGTTACCATTAATAATATCTTTTCAATGTCTAGTCCCGGAAACAGTTGATGCCTTCATTGGCATTAAGTGGTGAAATCACCAAAATTTCACAATACGGGACCATTTGCAAAATATATCATTAGATCATGGTGTATTGCTGAGAATATACAGTATATATGGACTCAGGCATTTGCACACAGCTGTTGGTGAAGTGAGTGGGTCATTTAATTAAGTAATATTTCATCTTTGAAGTTCTGATCTCACTTTCTGTATGTTGCCAAGGATTTTCAACAAAATTATGTACAGCATCAAAGTCAGTAGCTTGTTCTGCCCTTGCCTTCGGCTTTTTTTTTCCTATGGCTGAAAGAGTTTTTTTTTGTTTCAAAATATACTTTATTCAAAAATAAATATATACAATAAACCATTCAATAACTTTTCATCCTTTACATACGTTTCCATTATACTCAGTACATATCCGTATTTATAGCCACCCATGTGGCACTCCAGTAGTTCAGCTTAGCATCTCATTGTTGAGGGGTATACTCCCCGCCCCCCGACCCCTCCCACTCCCACGGGTGGAGAAACCTATACTGTGGTCCTTCCCCACCGGGTCCTTGCGGTGGCTGCACCGAGTTTCAGTGCGTCCCTCAGGCTGAAAGAGTTGTGTAGCATACAGCACAAAATTCTGAAAGTGGGAGATTGCATCAATGTTGTTATTTAATGAGGCTTTCTAAGCTGATAAGTACCTGGTAACTTGCTGGGAAAATTTACTCAGAATTGATTATAATGGTTGTATTGATTTCATGGGGTGGCAATTACCCAGCTTTTATAACTTTCATTAAAATGTTTTGATCAAAGATGAAGAAAGAAACTTAGTACATTTTAAAAAATCAAATCTTGACAAAGTTCTAGCCTTTCCTAAGGCTGCACTATTGTGGGTGCATAAATTTGCAAATACATAACAGTATACATCAGCATGGTGTTCCATCATCAATCAGCACTGAATTTTAAAGCACAGAGCTGAGATCTATGTTATTCAAAGGCATCCTTCCACAGATCAGAGCAAGAGCAAATCTGTGAAAATTGCTGAAGTTTCATTCCACAGTCAACTGTCACTGTGTCGGTCTTATTCTCTATTTTAGCTCTGGGTTTTACTTCAGAACACATAAATCTATGTTTACCTCTCTGATGAATCAGTTTTTTTTACCCTGAAAGATGATTACAAAGCAGAAATTGCTGACATAAAAAGTGGTAAGGCAAATACTCTCATCACATTTAAGAAACAACAAGGTACCGAAGGTTATGGACCAAGACTGGCAAATGTAATTAGTATAGTCAGGCACTTGGTAGTTGGCCCACACGTGGTCAACCACGCAACTGCTTCTGTGCTGCATGACTTCAGGACCAAGAAGGTAAATTCCTCTGGATGTTTTCCAGGTTTTCCAAGACAAAGAGGGCAGATGTTGACACTTCAGCGATGGGCATTTCTGCCTGCAGATCATGCTGGCATGCTCTATTTGCCTACATGCTGTGAGCGGGGTGAATCTGTTAATGGAAATGTTCATTGTCACATATTTGTTGATTCAGACAATTTCTTGTTGGAGAAATCTTTCTTAGGATGATAAAACTGGTAAAAAAAAATGACAAAAATAACAACTTTAACTCACTCTGCTGATTCGGCTCTTCCTGAAGTGGCTGGAGCATACGATTGGAAGTGCAAGATAATGGTGCTCTTTGCTCAAGTTTAATATCCTTCTGTAGCTGCAGTATTTAGATCCTTTGTGTTACTTGCTCTAAGAAAGTGAATAAACCTTAGGCATTCAATAAACACAACTGTTCACTTCAAGGGTCCTTCCAGACTTGACAGATAATTACTACGACACTGTGCTTAATGAAATAGCAGTGTTAAAGCCATAATCATCAATTTAGAGCAAAGTACACACTACAATAATGAAGAGATTAAAGTATTCATCCGCAATGGCTAGGTATCATGTTGTTTCATTGGTCAACACATGAATCAATGGACTAGCATTAATTAAAGCAACTTGCTTCCTTATTACCGCTCCCAACTCACGAGTTGACAGTTCACTCAACAGAACATTTCAAGGCAATGGCAATAGCACAGGTAACACATGAGTAACATTAATCTGAGACACATTCCTGGCATAAAATATATCATTAAAATGCAATATATAATATAGAATAAATAAATAAATAAATCAATCAATCAATCACTTACAGTATATGTACCTTGAATAGAAATAATATATATTTAAAAAGTGAGGCAGTGTTCATGGGTTCAATGTCCATTTAGGAATTGAATGTCAGAGGGGAAAAATCTGTTCCTGAATCGCTGAGTGTGTGCCTTCAGGCTTCTGTACCTCCTACCTGATAGTAACAATGAGCAAAGGACATGCCCTGGGTGCTGGGGGTATTTAATAATGGACGCTGCCTTTCTGATACATCACTTCTTGAAAATGTCCTGGGTACTTTGTAGGCTAGCACCCAAGATGGAGCCAACTAAATTTACAACCCTCTGCAGCTTCTTTTTTTGTCCTGCGCAGTAGCCCCCTCCATACTAAACAATGATTCAGCCTGTCAGAATGCCCTCCACGTCACATCTATAGAAATTTTTGAGTGTTTTTGTTGACATACCAAATCTCTTCAAATTCCTAAAGTAGATGCTGTCTTGCCTTCTTTATAACTGCTTCAATATGTTGGGACCAGGTTAGGTCTTCAGAGATCTTGACACCCAGGAACTTGAAACTGCTCATTCTCTCCACTTCTGATCCCTCTATGAGGATTAGTATGTGCTATTTCATCTTACCCTTCCTGAAGTCCACAATCAGCTCTTTCCTTCTTACTGACATTGAGTGCCAGGTTGCTGCTACGACACCATTCTACTAGTTGGCATATCTCGCCCCCTCTTGTCTCCATCTGAGATTCTACCAACAATGGTTGTATCATCAGCAAATTTATAAATGGTATTTGAGCTATGCCTAGCCACACCATCTTGGGTATAGAGAGAGTAGAGCAATGGGCTAAGCACATACCCCTGAGGTGCACCAGTGTTGATCGTCAGTGAGGAGGAGATATTATCACCAATGCGCACAAATTGTGGTCTTTTGGTTAGGAAGTTGAAGATCCAGTTGCAGAGGTAGGTACAGAGGCCCAGGTTCTGTAACTTATCTGGGATTGTGGGAATGTTGGTGTTAAATGCTGAGCTAGAGTTGATGAGCAGCATCCTGACATAGGTGTTTGTATTGTCCAGGTGGTCTAAAGCCGTGTGGAGAACCATTGAGATTGCGTCTGCTGTTGACCTATTGTGGTGATAGGCAGATTGCAATGCGTCCAGATCCTTGCTGAGGCAGGAATTCAGTCTAGTCATGACCAACCTCTCAAAGCATATTATATTCTCTCATTCGTTAGTGTCCATTTCACTTGTAAATACTAAAACAAAGTATTCATTAAGGACTTTCTGTACCTCCTCTGACTTCAAGAACATGTTTCTCTACCTCCTCTGATTTCAGGGACATATTTCCTCTTATATCACCGATCAATCATACCCTCACTCTAATCATCCTCCTGTTCTTCACATACTTTAAGGGACTAAATATTAAAACTTTTTTTTATTTTGACCATGGAATGTCCTATTGCCAATTATGATCTTGTAACCACTAAGCAGCCACATACAGCACCCACTGAAGTATGATACTGGTTCATTTTGATCCTACAAATTAATTGACTGTACCTCATAGGTATTTGTTGACTCCTAGCGTACAAGAGCAGTGAAACATCCACAGGTGGTGAATTGTGCTGACTTCCTCCACAATCAGCACAGGAGCAGAGACTCTTGGTTTGTTTAGAAAGGAGAACCAGGGTTGTTTTAATGAGAATGAACCTTCAAATAAACAAGTAAAGTGCAGTAAATAAACAGCAAAATTAAAAGTTCACCATTCTGAAGGGAAAAGAAACAGCACTACAAGTACCTAGAATTTGATGAATAGGAGGTAGTGAGGTTTGGCAAATTGCTTTTAGATCTTACAGGTATGGTTTCCTCAGTGTTGTCAAGGATATCCAAGGCCTTACCCATTGAGAGCAAAAAAATAGTAGTGAACTCATCAGGGAAAGAATGACAATCAACAGCTGTTTCAAGGATTTCCTTAGCCACAACTCTGTCCTTGATACGTACACCCTTGTCTCTATGCCGAAGCAGCCCATTCCATCCAGCCTTACTGTCACTTCTGGATGAAAAGAAATCCAAAAGGCCATGTTCCAAATGAAAAAGTAATAAAGATTTGAAAACAGAAGATATCCATGCTGAAGTTCTAAAATGAGGTGGTTAAAAGCTTTTGTAATAACTTTGACCGTATTTGGAAAGAGGAAGATCCATCAAGGAAACACAGAGTTGCTGTAATTGTTAACATATTTAAGAAAGAAGATAAATCCATACAGAAATGTTGCCTAATTCCTCCTCAATTGCCTCCTGCCACTGGCCAAGATGCTACTTCTCAGACAGTAGTGTGTATTCCATCTACAGTGCCTATAAAAAGTATTCATCCCCTTTGGATTCATGTTTTATTGTTTTACCACATTGAATCACAATGGATTTAATTTGGCTTTTTTGGTACTAATCAACAGAAAAATACTCTTTTGTGTTAAAGTGTAAACAGACCTCTACAAAGTGATCTAAATTAATTACAAATATAAAACACAAAATAATTGATTGCATGATCAATTACTCACCCCCTTGGAGTCAGTGCTTAGTAGATGCGCCTTTGGCAGCAATTACAGCCTTGAATCTGTGTGGATGGGTCTCTACCAGCTTTGCACATCTGGGCAATGCAATTTTCCCGCATTCTTTTTACAAAACTGCTCAAGCTCTGACAGATTGCACAGGGATTGTGACTGAACAGCTCTTTTCAAGTTCAGCCACAAATCCTCAATTGGATTGAGGACTGGACTCTGACTTAGGCACTCTTGGATATTAACTTTGTTATTTTTAAGCCATTCTTGGATCGCTTTGGCCTTATGCTTGGGGTCATGGTTTCGCTGGAAAACAAATCTTCACCAAGTCGCAATTCTCTTGCAGACTGCATCAGGTTTTCCTCCAGGATTTCCCTGTATTTTGCTGCATTAATTTTACCTCTACCTTCACAAGCCTTCCTTGAAGCATCCCCGCAGCATGATGCAGCCATTACCATGCTTCACAGTAGGGACGATGCGTTTTTGATGAAATGCCGTGTTTGGTTTACACCAAATATAGTGTTCAGTTTGATGACCGAAAAGCTAAATTTTTGGTTTCATCAGAGCATTGAAACCTCTTCTAGATGGACACTACAGTAGTCAGAGATTTTCCCTTACTTCAAAAGGACATCAGTTGTGTCCAAGAAAGACAGTGTGGGCTATCTCAACAACTATCACCCATTTGCACTTTGTGATGAAACTTTGGTCATGACTAGAATTAACACCTGCCTCAGCAAGGACCTGGACCCACTGCAGTTAGCCTATCACCATGATAGGTCTACAGTGAATGTAATCTCATTGGTGCTCCACTTGGCCTTGAATTGCCTAGACAACAGCAATGCCTACGTCAGGCTGCTGCTTATTTATTACAGCTCAACATTGAACACCATCACCCCTTCAGTACTGACCAATAAACATCAAAACCTGGACTTCTGTACCTCCATCTGCAACGGCATTCTTGACTTCCTCATCAAGAGGCCGTAGTCATTGTGAATCGGCAAAAGCATCTCCTCCCCGATGGCAGTTAACACAGGTGCATCTCATGGATATATGCTTAGCTTACTGTTCTACTCTCTCTACACCAGTGACTGCGTGACTAGGCACTGCTCAAACACTATCTATAACGACACAGCTGTTGCTGGCAGAATCTCCGATGGTAACAAGAAAGCATACAAGAGTGAAAGAGATTGGCTGGTTGACTGATTTACAACAAAAACCTTGCACTCAGCATCAGCAACACCAAGAAATTGGTTGAGGACATCAGGAAGGGGAAGTTGAGTGAAGATGCACCAGTCCCCATCAAGGGGTCTGCTGTAGAAAGGAAGAGAAGTTTCAAGTTCCTTGAGTCAACATCTCTGAAGACCTATCCGGAGCCCAAGATATCAATACAATTATGAAGAAGGTATACTAGTGGCTATATTTCATTAGGAGTTCGAGGAGATTTTGTATGTCACAAAGGCTCTAGCAAATTTCTACAGATATACTGTGAAAAGCATTCTAACAGGTTGCATCACCAACTAATATGGAGGGGCCACTACACAGGATCAGGAAAAGCTGCAGAGGATTGCACACTCAGCCAGCTGCACCATAAGCACTGGCCTCCCTCACATCCAGGACATCTTCTAAAGACAATGCCTCAAAAAGTCAGGATCCTCTATTAAAGACACCCATTGCTCATCACCCAAGATATACTCTCTTCTTCATTCAACCAGCCAGAATGCTCTCCATGGTACATCTGTAGAAACTTGCTAAGATCTTTGGTAACATCATCATAATTATATGTGTTGTGTGTGATTGTTAATACTGTGTTTTGCACCTTGGACCCAGAGGAATGCTGTTTCATTTGGTTGTATTCATGTGTAGGGTTGAATGGCAATAAAACTCGAACTTGAACTTGAAAATACCATTTCTCCTCAACTCCTAATGAAGCATCACTGCTGGCAAGCCATCTTCTTGATCACATCAATGTACTGGCCCAGGATAAATCCTCAGAGATGTTGACGCCCAGGCATAACTTTTCCACCTGTTCTCCCTCAATAAGGATTGGTGTGTATCAATAAGGATTCTCCCTACTCCCCCTTCCTGTAGTCCAAATCAATTCCTTGGTCTTGCTGATGTTGAGTGCAAACTGGATGCTGCAATGCCACTCAACCAGCTGACCTATCTCACTCCTGTACGCCATCTGAGATTCATCTAACAGCAGTGGTGTCATCTGTGAATTTATAGATAGAGTTTGCGCTGTGCCTAGCCACACCGCTAGGAGTATAGAGGAAATAAAGTACTGTTCTAAGCGCTCATCCTTGAGGCATACCTGTGTTGACTGTCAGTGAGGATCCAGTTGCAGAAAAAGATACAGGACCAGGGTTTGAAGTTTGTTGATTAATATTGACGTGATGAAGAATCATGCTGAGTGCCTGCTCCTGCATTAATAAGCTGGCTTTTCACAGGCTAAGGAGTGCAAATTAATTTCCAAATGTATATGCTGAATGTCATTGATCTTGTCTGGGTCCCTCCCTACTTTTTTGAAGCACTGACAGATTGGAGGTAAAACAATGAACTTTGAAGCAATAAATCATGGCAGCCAATTGAGTCACAGAGTCATATAGCATAGCAACAGGGCATTTGGCCCACCACATTCCTGTCAACCAGAACCCTCCCATATTAATCCCATCTCCCGGCTCTTGGCCTGCAGCTTCTTCTGCTTATTGAATTCAAGTGCTCATCTAGCCCCTTCCTAAGTGCTGCCAGTGACTCTGTTTCTACCATTCTTTCTGGTAACGTATTCCAGGTTTATGACTATCACTATCTTTGGAGATTAGACAAACTTGAGTTGTTTACCCTCTTAACTCCATTCTCCTGTCTTCTTCCCCATAATCTTTGACACCCTTACCAATCAACAACCTATCAATCTCTGCTTTAAATATACTCAGTGACTTGGCCTCCACAGTTTTCTGTGATTATTACCCTCTGGCTGATGAAATTCCTCTCCAGCTCTGTTATAAAGTGGTGTCCTTCTATTCTGCGGCTGTGTCCTCTGGTCTTAGGTTCCCTTACTATTGGAAGCATTCTCTCTAGGTTATTCAATATTTGGTAGATTTCAATTAGATCCCCCTTCATTCTTCTAAACTCTAGCAAGTACAACCCTAGTGCCATCAAACGATATACTTTTATCCTTTATCTTGGTTTTCGGTTAGTTAACCAATCATCCATCCTTGTTCACATTCTACACTCAATGTCATAAACTCTTATCTTGGGCCATGTAATCGGTTAATATGACACATGAGAAAGTTCCTTTCAAAAGTTCAAATACCTTCAGGTTTTTCTTTATCTACCTTGCTTGTTATATCTCCAGAGAACTCAAACATATTTGCCCCACATTACTTCCTTTTCATTAAATGACAATTACCCTGTTTGGTTAAAATATGATGATTTTTTTTTCACAACCTCTACACCAAACTTAAAAAGGCAGCGGACAAGTGGTAACATCTCAAATTGTTCTTTCCTCTTCAAGTCACCTTCTATCCTAATTTGGAAATACAGTATATTGCCATTCATTCGTCATCAATAAATCCAAATCTTCGTATTTCCTTCCCAATAGCACTGAGCAAACAATTCAAGAAGACGGTCAATCCCAACAATGGACAACAAAGAACCCAATTTACCATGCACAATGAACTTACATATCCATGATCTAAAGCCATTTAAATCTGCCTCACGTTTTTGTCCTTTCTGATCTTTAATATTTCTGAATTAATCCTTGATCCAATGTTAAGCCACAAACAACCCGATGGAAGAAGTGAAATGTCTCAGCAGTATCTGAGGGAGGAAATTATTGATTCAAGTCAAAACCGTGCGTCAAGAGTTTTGATAGATTCTTCTGCCACAATTTTTTTCAAGTCCTGAAGAAAGGTATCGGCACGAAACATTGACACACCCAAAACACTGGAGGAATTTGAAATGTCTTGGCCTGATACAACAGCTGTTTTTCCATTTCCATTGATTCTCCCTGACCTGCTGAGCTCCTCCAGCATTTTGTGTGTGTTGCTTTAGTTCTTCCAGTAGACTGATATTTGCTCCAGGTTGCAATGTTGACAGAGCTTCATGTCTCCTTTGTTCTAATGTTGATTGTCACTCCCAAAGCTCAGTTTTATGTGTTGCTCTGGATTTCCAGACCTGCAGAGCCTCTTGTGTTATTTAATTATATATTTAACATAATTATATAATTAAAGCTATTGATATTATCTCAAAATCAGGCAGAAATGAAATAATAGCCCTGGATCCTCATCAATTTGCCTGTCGCACCAACAGGTCAACAGAGGACGCCATCTCCACGGCACTTCACTCTGCCCTGACCCACCTGGACAGCCGCAACTCTTACGTCAGAATGCTGTTCATTGGCTTTACTTCGGCATTCAATACTGTGTTCCCCTCCAAGCTGATTGCCAAACTTCGCCAGCTTGGTATCAGCTCATCCCTCTGCAATTGGACCTTGGATTTTCTGACTAACGCTCTCCAATCAGTTAAGTTAGACAATCTCTCCTCCTCCACTCTCACCCTGAACACTAGCGTGCCTCAAGGCTGTGTGCTGAGCTCTCTTCTGTACTCCCTTTTCATCTATAACTGCATTCCTGTACGTGGTTCTAACTCCATAATCAAGTTCGCAAATGACACCACGGTGGTTGGCCTGATCAGAGGGAATGATGAGACGGCCTACAGGGATGAGGTCCAGCACCTGGCCGCATGGTGTGCTGACAACAACCTGGCCCTCAACACCCAGAAGACTAAGGAGATCATTATGGAATTCAGGCATGCTAGGAGCCACACTCACATCCACATCAACATCAACTGAGCTGTAGTGGAACATGTATCAAGCTTCAAATTCCTTGGTGTCCACACTTCCAAGGATCTCACCTGGTCCCTGAACTCCTCCATCCTGATCAAAAAGGCGTAACAGCGTGTTTATTTCCTGTGGAGCATTAAGAAAGCTCACCTCTGTCCCAGGATACTGACGGACTTTTACCCTGTACCATTGAGAGCATACTCACCAACTGCATCTCAGTGTGGTATGGCAATTGTCCCATATCGGACCGCAAAGCACTCCAGCGTGTGGTGAAAACTGCCCAGCGAATTATCGGCACCCAATTGCCCACCATTGAGAACATCTACCATAAACTCTGCCTGGGCAGGGCAAAAAGCATTATCAAGGGTGCATCTCATCCTAACCATGGACTTTTTACTCTCCTCCCATCCGGTAGGCGCTACAGGAGCCTCCGCTCCTGCACCAGCAGGCACAGGAAGAGCTTCTTCCCTGAGGATGTGACCCTGATGAACCGCACATCACAGCGCTAAGCAGTATTGCACCCATATTGTACTGTCTCAGTACTCTTATATTGGTGTGCTGTAGCACTTTTTATTCGCAGTTATTTTGTAAATAACACTCTTCTTTGCATTTCTAGTTAGATACTAACTGCATTTCATTGGCTTTGTATCTGTACTAGGCACAAAGACAATAAAGTTGAACCTAATCTAATGTAATAAACCAGAAGTTAATTTAAATATTTTTTTGCTTTGAAATTTGTTGCTTTCATTGTCCTTCCAGTGTCCTAATTTTAAGCACATGAAGTTCCAATAAAGAGTAATCTTTTGAGCCGAAAAGATTTAATGGAAGAAGAGAAATAAATCATAATCTGCATCATTAATGACCATTGTTATTATTTCACATCAGCACATACAGGATGAAGTTAACAGATGTACATTATACAGTGAATGATACATAATGATCAATCATCAGCCTTTATCCTCTAAAACTTTAGACTTATCATGTTATAGTTGTTGGTAATTTGATTTCTAAATCAACTTGTTCATGTGTGATTCTCAAATTGTCCATTGTCCAATCAGTCTTCTCAAAGGTGACATTGTTTATTATTAAGCTTTGGTCCAGCTCCTAGAGTGAGACACTACCACTTCTTAGGAAATGTAAACATTGGCCCAGATAGGGTGGGAACCCCGTTTGTCAGGACCAGAGGAATGGGATGGGCTAATTTTTCTCACTCTCCCACAATGTTCACTTGTCTCTCTGTGATTTTGCAATGTTTTTGCCCTGCGGATATGGTGAACTGAGATTGAGGCTTGGACTATTCCAGCTGCTCCAGGGAGCAGATCTAAGGACTCAGTTGGTTTGAAATGATCTAATTTGCTCTTATTGTTTGAATGATGTGTGTTTTTTTTCCTCTTTCTCTGCACAGTGGCAATGTTCTTTTTTTAAATTGGGTTCTTCGTGTTTTTTGCTTTGTGGCTGCCCATGAACAAGCAAATCTCAAGGTGTATAATTTATGCGTTATTTGATAATAAATGTACTTTGAATCTTGAGTCATGATGACGGGATCATGAGGCATCTTTAGGTGAGATGAAATGTGAAACTGAGTTAATTTGAGTCATATCTTTTTCATCTCATGGGCTAAAATTGACATTCAGCTGGGCAATGTCTTGATTTTAAAGTTCTTATCCTTACTTTCAAACCCAAGCAGTGTTTGTTCTAGTTTCTCTGGTCTACAACCCTCCAGGGACTCTGAACCCTTTGAATTCTTCTCACCTGCTAATTTTAAATTATAAATGCTCCAACAATGCCTACTTTGCTTTCAGCTGCCAGTGTTCTGAGTTCTGGTATTCATTCATTCAACCTATTTGCCTCAGCAGCTCTTGCTTTCTTTAAGACATTGCTGAAAAGGTGTGACCTTTATCAAGCTTTTGATCATCTCCCGAAGTGTTTTTGTGCCACTGCTTGCATGAAGTACCATAGACATTTTAACAAATGCATGTGCTTTATCAGCCATGGCGTCAGGTAATGGTCTGGAACAGGGACACAAGAGACAGCAGATGCTAGAATTTGGAGCACAAAATAAATTACCAGAGGAACTCAGCAGGAGATAGTGTCTATGTAGGCAGAGGGATAGTCAATGTTCTGAGGGATGTAGCCAGTAATAAGGGTGTGAAGGGGAGGGATGATCCAGGAGCTGGCAGGCAATAGGTGAAACCAGGGTGAAGAGAGGGATAAAGGCAGATGGAGTCTACTACAGGAGAAGGGAGGTTGAAGGTAAGAAGTGTAGAGAACAAAAGGTTGCAGATTCTGAAATCTGATAAGCAAGGGAAGAAAAATGTGTAATCAGGTAAGGGAGAGATTTAGGCTGATGAAATCCATGGGTGAGGACATAAGAGATGCAGTGGTTTAAGTGCATGGGTAATGGGTAGATGGACACGAGTAGCGGAGGGGTGAGGTACTGATATGGAGGTTGCTGGAGCTGGGAGTTGCAAAAGAAGCAAGAGGGGTATAGGTTATTAGAAGGAAAGAGAAAGAAATACAGGGGGTGCAGGTTACCTGAAATTCAAAACTTGAATGTTCATAACTTTAGGTTGTAGACTGCACAGGCACCTACTGATGTTTTTGCATGCGTTTGGCCACAGCCTGTCAGGGGAAATGGCTGAAGATGGTCAAGCCTGTGCAGGAGAGGCAGTGAATTGACACACCAACAAGTAGCAGAAATGGCCAATGTGAAATGATGTAGAGGATACAAAGATGCCACGTCATGTGTTCAATGCAATACATGAGGTTGCAGGAGGTCTATATGAATCTCTGCTGCACTTGAAAGGACTATTTAGATCACTGAATATTGCTGAGGAAAGAAGTTGTAATCCCTTCTATGGTTACAGGAGAAAACACCTTCAGAGCAGGGAGGAGTGAAGTGGGTGGTGGGAGGGTGTTTGGAAGAGTGGGGAGGGATGACTGACCAGGATATCTTGGACAGAGTGAACGTTCTGGAAAGCAGAAAACACTGGAGGGGGACAATGTGACTGGCAGTGGGATCACAAAGCAGATAGTGGAAAAAATAAGGAGTGACATGTTGGATGGGGAGGCTGGTAGGTGAAAAGTAAGCACCATGGGAATTCTACCTCCATTACATCGGGGGGGGGCAGAGTCAGCACCATGGAAACTCCACCTCAGTTAGGTCTGGGGGGGGTGGAGTTAGGACCATGGGAACACTGTCTCAGTTACATCGGGGGGGGGGGGGAGTAAGGACCGTGGGAACACTACCTCAGTTACATTGGAGGGGGGTGAAAGGACCACGGGAACTCTACCTCAGTTACATTGGGGGGGGTGAAAGGACCACGGGAACTCTACCCCAGTTACATCGGGGGGGGGGGAGTAAGCACCATGGGAACTCTACCTCAGTTACATTGGGGGGGGGGGTGAAAGGACCACGGGAACTCTACCTCAGTTACATCGGGGGGGAGTAAGGACCATGGGAACTCTACTTCAGTTAGGTGAATACCCATCGTGGTGTATAACTCACGATGAATATCTATACGTGAGGTATTGATTAGTGAATAGCCATCACAAAGTATAAATCATGATGAATATCTGTACTTTGTGTATTGATTAGTGAATACCCATCACAGTGTATAACTCATGATGAATATCTGTGTGTGGGGGTCTGATTAGTGAATACCCATCACTGTGTTGAACTCATGATGAATATCTGTACGTGGGGAACTTATACCATGTATAATGCACAATGAATATCTGTATGTGGGGAATTTATTAGTGAATACCCATCACAGTAAGGAATGCCCTGCTTTATCTCCACCTTTTGTCGAAACCAAAATGTGTGAAATCTAGGAGATGTCTTTTGTGGGTCTGTGTCAGCTTTAACCCATATCTTGCTCCAAAGAAGCAGTTGTGAGACACTATTCAAACATACTGCAGTTACAGACATAGTCGGAACTTAACCCAAAGTTGAAATTTAAACACGAAACCAAAAGGTGTGAAAAGTCAGGAGACAACAACTGCTCAAACTGCAGCCATTCTCAAACCAGAATATACAGACTCAATCTGAATCATTATTTACAGGAATCTGAGAATCCCCCAATTCCCTTAAAACTTCATCAATCACAGTGAAAACTCATGATGAATATCTGTACGTGGGGGTTTGATTAGTGAATACCCATTACTGTGTACAACTCATGATGAATATCTGTACATGGGGGATTGATTACTGAATGCCCATCGCAGTGTATAACTCACAATGAATATCTGTACATGTGGGTTTGATTAGTGAATACCCATCACAGTGTATAACTCACAATGAATATCTGTATGTGGGAGACTAATTATTGAATATCCATTGCTGTGTATAACTCACGATGAATATCTGTACTTGGGGATTTGATTAGTGAATACCCATTACTGTGTACAACTCATGATGAATATCTGGTAAGTGGGGGATTGATTAGTGAATACCCATCACTGATTACAACTCACGATGAATATCTGGATACCTGGACATTGGGGATTGATAAGTGAATGCCCATCACAGTGTATAATATACGATGAATATCTGATACATGGGGGTTTGATTCGTGATCACCCATCACAGCGTATAACTCACGGTGAATATCTGTACATAGGGGATTGATTAGTGATTACCCATCACAGTGTATAACTCATGATGAATAATTGTACATGGGGGTTTGATGAGTAAATACCCATCACAGTGTATAACTAATGATGAATATCTGTACATAGGGGTTTTATTTGTGAATACCCATTGCTGTGTATAACTCACGATGAATATCTGTATGTGGGGGATTGATCAGTAAATACCCATCACAGTGTATAACTAATGATGAATATCTGTAGGTAGGGGTTTTATTTGTGAATACCCATTGCTGTGTATGACTCACAATGAATATCTACGTGTGGCGCATTGATTAGTGAATACCCACCACAGTGTATGACTCACCATGCAATATCTGTACGTGGGGTCTTCATGAGTGAATACCCATCACTCTGTATAACTCAGAATGAATACCTGTATGCAGGGCATAATTAGTGAATACTCATCTCTGTGTATAAGTCACGATGAATATCTGTACATGTGGGTTTGATTAGTGAATACCCATCACAGTGTATAACTCACAATGAATATCTGTACGTGGGGGACTGATTATTGAATATCCATCGCTGTGTATAACTCACGATGAATATCTGTAGTTGGGGCTTTGGTTAGTGAATACCCATCACAGTGAATAACTCACGATGAATATCTGATACGTGGGGGTTTGATTAGTGAAGACCCATCACAGTGTATAATTGACGATGCAACATCTGATAAGTGGGGCAACACACATCAAAGTTGCTGGTGAACACAGCAGGCCAGGCAGCATCTCTAGGAAGAGGTGCAGTCGACGTTTCGGGCCGAGACCCTTCATCAGGACTAACTGAAGGAAGAGTTAGTAAGAGATTTGAAAGTGGGAGGGGCAGAGGGAGATCCAAAATGATAGGAGAAGACAGGAGGGGGAGGGATGGAGCCAAGAGCTGGACAGGTGATTGGCAGGGGGGATATGAGAGGATCATGGGACAGGAGGTCCGGGGAGAAAGACAAGCGGGGGGGGGGGGAACCCAGAGGATGAGCAAGGGGTATAGTCAGAGGGACAGAGGAAGAAAAAGGAGAGAGAGAGAGAAAGAGTGTGTGTATATAAATAAATAACGGATGGGGTACGAGGGGGAGGTGGGGCATTAGCGGAAGTTAGAGAAGGCTGTGGACACTAAACCAGACATGTTGGCGTCAGAAGGAAAGGATGAAGTTAGGCGGTGATGTTTTGTATGTAGCTTCAAAAGGAAGCATTGTCTATGCATTGTCTATAACATTTTAAGTAGCGATTGCCTTTGTGTTTAGCATATAAATATCGAGCCCATATTGGGCTAACAGAACTTTCTACCGAAAGTGTCTCCGTCCGTATGATGCCTGCTGTACCTTGTTGTGTTGAATAAAGAAGCTGCTTCGTATCTACCAGTGACCCTGTCTCTCTGGTGATTTCATCCACACTACAACATTTGGTGTCAGGAGTGTGATACTTCGTGACCCGTCGTATGGCCAGTGTTCCCAGCAGTCTAAGTTGCTGAGTATTTTTCTAAGATAACACTCACACTTGGATCTGTTCTGTCGGTGGTAGACAGGAACACGAGGTATCACGAACATGGAGCGATGAACTGGTAGATATTAAAGTAGTGTGTGCTTGTGCGTGTGCATGTGTATTTATGTAAGTGAGGAATCTTTGCATGTTAACTTGGTGAGACTTGGACCACCAGTTGCGAAAGGTGGTAACCAACAGCACGGTTCGAGATGCCAGAGTAGGGGTGTGTATACTCGTTCGGGGAGCTGCATTTTACTGTATGTGTGTGCAAGTGTGATGCAAAGGAATACAGTAGGCATCGTGAGTTCAGGTACTCAAAAGTGTCAGATGGTGGAATACAAGCTCTGCGGTTTTATATTTTGCGTACTGTGGGAATTAGTGTGGGGTTATCTCAGGAAGAGGTTTTACCCAGGGAGATCTACCAGAATGGCACTTATTGAGATCAGGCAATGTCAGGTTGAGAACCCGGATGATCTGAGCCAGCCCTTGATCCTGATTATGACTGTTCATAAGCCCTTCACCCCCGGGGAGAAACAGAGCATCTTGTCTGAGTTGCCGTCACTTAAAGTCGCCTGTGGGAATTCAGAATTCTGAAGCAAGCTCGAGGAAATGGTTGAAATTCACCAGATACACCCTAAAGATATACACGTGTTAGTGAAATTGAAGTGCCCGAGGAATATGTGGGACAGAATGGCTCAGGGGGTGCGGGATGGTACATGGGCAACTACCAGGAGCATCAGTGATGAAGAAAGATATCGCTCTTTTAAAGGGGAAGTGAGGCAGTGGCTGTGGGGAGGCGAGAGTAGCTGGGGAACGATAATGGCATTGACCCAGAGGGCTGAGGAGACAGCCATGGATTATGCACAATGTAAATACCGAGTGTACAAGGAGTATTCAGGGTTGGATAATCCAGGGAGCGATGACCCAGTCTTCCTAAAAATGCTGAAGGAAGGCCTGAGCTCAGCCCACCAGGAAGTTTTAGATTTAGGCATAATGGTGGGGTCCACCTACTCTGTGATAGTTTTGTGGGCCAGTGAGATTGACCAAAGAAAGGCAAAAGAAATCATAAAGTGGGTATAGTGGATGCATCTGCAGTGATGTCCTGGAGAGTTTGTTTTGCTTGGCGGCAGCCAGGGCACCTAACAAAGGACTGCCAGACCAGGTATGAAACAGTGAAGGAGTTGATATGCTACAGCTGTGGCCTATCGGGACATGGCTGGAGACAGTGTCCAAAAGGGAGGGGGAAAACCCAGGCGAAGGTCACGGCAGACACCCAGTCACTCACCCCATCAGCAACCAGTCTGACTGTCGATCAGATCAAAGAGTTAGAAACGTCGCCTCTTAGGGCAGAAAAAGATGTGACAGCGGGCTGCACTGCCAGTGCTGGTAACCCGCGGATGTACACAACAGCATTGTTAGGGGGACTGCAATGCAATATGTTAGTGGACACAGGGGCATCAGTATAGATAACAGACTTACCCCTACCAACAACTGGACAGGCCAGTTATATCAGGGGTGTAGGAGGGAAAACAGTAAAAGCAGAAAGAAGTGAGTCACAAATACTAGAAATCAGGGGAGTGCAGCTTCCAGTGTATTTCTGGGTATGTCCAAACAATGAGGGCACAATCCTTGGAATAGACATCCTAAGGGAAGCAGAAGCTGTTATAGATTTGGAAAAAGGAGAAATAAAATGGACGAGTCAGGGGCAGCAACCAACAGAATACACAGCCTGGCTGGCATAGTCACAGCTGCCCCGATCACCAGAGACTGCAGCCTAGATGGGGTCTATGGGTTACCTTGTCAGCAGTTCCCAGCTGTGTGGGCTAGAGACAAGCAAGATTATGGTTGAGTAAAGATAAACCCAGTTAAAATAGAGGAGGGTCTGTATACACCCCCTAATCAGGACCCTATACAAACTGACACACTGACCACTGTTCAGGGTATAGCGAAGGAACAAAAACACCAGGGGACACTCAGAGAGACTGCGGCCACTCCAGAACATAAAGTTTTCCCAGTTCCTCCGAGGGCAGACATTACTGTGAATAAGGCAGCAGAGGAACAAGAGGCAATTGAAATTGCAAGTGGCAGGAGGAAACGACCGAAGCCAGCATAGTAAAATTATATGAAGAGGTAGAGACAGAAGCAAAGGAAAAATAGAGGAGAAAAGGAGCAAAGGAGGGACCAGATGGGTGCTGGACACATGGGGAGGAAAGAGTCGCGGTGGCACCACCCTGCATTAGACAGATACTTCTGAAGTTATATCATGGGGTAAGGCATCAGGGAAGGCAGAGCATGATCACAACCCTCCAGCAGGACTGGTGGTGGCCAGGGATGGGTGGGGATGTTGAGAAATTCTGCCACCGTTGTATCACTTGTGCCCAGCATAACCCGGGTAAGAGCAAGGAGATACAATTGGGAAATCAACCTCGGCCAAGGGAACCCTGGGAAAACATCCAGAGAGACTTCACAGGGCCCCTGCCAAAAAGCAGGGGGAAATGTTACTGTCAAGTAAAAATGGATCACTTCACTCGATGGGTAGAGGCTTTCCCAACAAGGGACTGCACCGCCCGTACTGCTGCATGGGTCCTAGTTCAGGAAATCCTCCCAAGATGGGGAACCCCAGTTCAGGTGGATTCAGATCAGGGAGTACATTTCACGGGGAAAATGATGAAGGAAATGTGCCAACTACTAGGGATTCGACAGCGGTTCCATGTACCCTATCATCCCCAGAGTTCAGGGATGGTAGAAAGGATGAACCGAGCAATCAAGAATGCATTAGCCAAAGCTATAGCTGAGACAGGGAAGACATGGGTGGATGTATTACCAGGAATCTTGATGAGATTGCACGCAACCCCGAACTGCACGTTGGGTCTCAGCCCCTACGAATTATTGATGGGGCGAACAATGCGACTCCCTTATGGGGTAATTACAGGTTGCGGGGAGCCTGGGGCTTACAGGGATAGAATGACCCAATATGTGAGAGACCTTTGTAACCAACATAAAGTGTTGAAAGACCGAATGAAACAACAACAGCAAATCGCTGATCAGAGGGAACCAGGGGGAAAGGGGATAGTCCTTCCACAGCCCAGTGATCAAGTTATGGTGAATGTGCTGCCAGAAAGGCCAGGGTTTGCCCCCAGGTGGACAGGACCACAGACGGTACTCTTAACCAATGATACGTGTGTCTGTGTACAGACTCGGAGAGACAGCCAGTGGAAACACTGGACTCGGGTTAAAGCATACGACTCACCCTCTTGTTGCTCACACAGACAGAGCGGGGAACCACGTGTACCCAGTAACCATGTAAATACAGAGAACCTAAGAGAGGAACACTAGCCGGCCATGCCAGACCTGAGCACAGCTGATGAAAACATACCCAGTGGAAACGCAAAGGCAGAAAACGCTGAAAGCGTGGCAGAAGACACTGAGAACGTGTTGGAAAACCATGAATAGCCTGCTAAGGTGTGATGATGATGGTACTCTGTAAAGAAGGCTGGTTGCTGTAGGTAGATGATTAATTTTATAGCATAGTATAGACATTATTGGGAAATAGATGGGGAGGGATTTTTGAGTTAAAGCACAGAAAGCAAGTTCCACCATTTTGTTGGCATTTCAGACTGCATATGGCAACTGGAAGCAGTCACCCCAAGTCTGTGGATCTGAGCCCTTTTCAGCAGTTGGGCCAGTGATTCAACGGAACAGTTCGGAAGGGGGTACCACCGGGGAGAGGTCCTTACAGACATTTACGTAGAGGCCACCCCAACCCCTTCCTGTACATCGATGAGAAGGCCTGTGGGTGCTCCTGGAAGGAGAGTTTCAGCGACCAGAGGATGAAGGGCTGACAACAAAGGAATGTGATTAAGCTGCAGTCAGCCTACAGGGTAAGAGCCGACAGGCACATGAAAGGAGCCGCATTTCTGAAGACTTGGAACAGCCTCTCTGCTTAACATTTAGTAGGTAGCGATTAGGTAATGCTAGGATAGATATCGAGGTACATAAAAATTAGGGGAGTTAATTTCCAGACAGGGCATTTTTTGCTGCCCTATTTGAGCAGATCCTCCTAGGTTGGCCTTTCCTGATACAAATTTAATTTTTTTCCAGAAGGGCCAAGAGGAGGGACTGTTAGGGTCAGTTTTTTTTGGGTAGATGATTCCTTTACACTTAAACGACCTTGGCCACCAGACTTCTATTTGACAAAGTACTGTGGATTGAGTCCACAACAATGCACTTCCTAAAAGCTGTTGTATCAGGATACTACCCAGACACTGTGGATGGAAGTGTAAAGTTTACAGGTAGTTTCGGAGACAGTATTATCTATACTTTAAGATATTAATTGTCCTCTTTGTTAGTATGTAAAATGCCAAATAAATGTATTGTGGATTTAATTACTTTCCTAAAGGCTGTGGATACCAACCCAGACATGTTGGCATCGAAAGGAAAGGATGAAATTAGGAGGTGTGATGTTTTGTATTTATCTTCAAAAGGAAGCATTGTCTATGCATTGTCTATAACTTTGTAAGTAGCGATTGCCTTTGTGTTTAGCATATAAATATCGAGCCCACGTTGGGCTCGCAGACCTTCCTACCTAAAGCGTCTCCGTCCGTATGATGCCTGCTGTACCTTGTTGTATCGAATAAAGAAGCTGCTTTGTATCTACCAGTGACTCTGTCTCTCCGGTGATTTCATCCACCCCACAACATAACTTACAATGAATATCTTGAATTTGGTGTTTGATTACTGAATGCCAATCACAGAGTATAACTCATGATGAATATCTGTATATGGCAGATTGATTAGTGAATGCCCATCACTGTGTATCACTCACAATGAATACCTGTACGTGTGGGACTGATTAGTGAATACCCATCACAGCGTATAACTCACAATCAACATCTGTACGTAGTGGATTGATTATTGAATAAATATCACAGTGTTTAACTCATGATGAATATCTGATAAGTGGGGAATTGATTAGTGAATACACATCACAGTGTGTAACTCACGATGAATATCTGATACATGGGGGTTTTATTAGTGAATACCCATCTCAGTATATAGCTCAAGATGAAAATCTGTACGTGGGGTTTTATTAGTGAATACCCATCACTGTGTATTACTCACGATGAATATCTGTATGTGGGGGTTTGATTTGTGAATACCCATCACAGTGTATAATTCACAATGAATATCTGATACGTGGGGATTTGATGAATGAATAATCTTCACAATTATAGGCATCCGTTAGTCTCATGAGACAATGGATTTACACCTTGAAAGGTTTCCAGGGCGCAGGCTTGGGCAAGGTTGTATGGAAGACTGACAGTTGCCCTTGCTGCAAGTTTCCCCTCTGTCATCGCAGAGCAATGTGTGGTTAAGTGCCTTGCTCAAGGACATAATACGCTGCCTCAGCTGAGGCTCGAACTAGGGACCTTCAGATCACTAGATTGACGCCTTAACCACTTGGTCACATGCCAATACTCACAGTGTATAACTCACGATGAATATCTGCTCTATGGGGATTGATTAGTGAATACCCATCACCATGTATAACTCATGATGAATATCTGATATTTGGGTATTGATTAGTGAATACCCAACACAGTGTAGAACGCATAATTAACATATGTATGTGGGGAATTGATTAGTGAATACCCATCACAGTTTATAAATCACCATGAATATCTGTATGTGGGAGATTGTTTAGTGAATACCCATTACAGTGTATAACGCACAATGAATATCTGATTAGTGTGGAATTGATTAGTGAAGACCCATCAGAGTGTATAACTCATGATGAATGTTGTAGCGTGGATGAAATCACTGGAGAGACAGAGTCACTGGTAGATAACAAAGCAGCGTCTTTATTCAACACAACAAGGTACAGCAGGCATCATACCGATGAAGACGTTTTCAGTAGAAAGGGTCTGCTATCTCAATGTGGGCTCGATATTTATATGCTAAACACAAAGGCAATTGCTACTTAAAAAGTTATAGACAATGCTTCCTTTTGAAGCTACATACAAACATCACACTTCTGAAATCATCCTTTCCTTCCAATGCCAACATGTCTGGGTTGGTATCCACAGCCTTTAGGAATGCAATTAAATCCACAATACATTTATTTGGCATTTTATGTGCTAACATAGAAGACAATTAATATTTTTAAAGTATAGATAATACTGTCTTCAAAACTACAGCACCTGGTCAAACTGCGGCATCAGAAGCATCTGGTCTTCATACCTTTTTAGGAAGCGCATTGTTGTGGACTCAATCCACAGTACTTTGTCAAATAGAAGTCTGGTGGCCAAAGTCATTTAAGTGTAAACGAATCATCCAACCAAAAAACTTACTCTAACAGTCCCCCCTCTTGGCCCTCTTGGACAAAAATTAAATTTGTATCAGGAAAGGCCAACTTATGAGGATCTGCTCAAATAAGGCCGCAAAAATGCCCTGTCTCGAAATTCACCCCCCCCCCCGCCAATTTTATTTACCTCTATCTGTTCTAGCATTACCTAATCGCTACCTACCAAATGTTAAGCAGAGAGGGTCTTCCAAGTCTTCAGGAATTCAACTCCTTCCATGTGCCTGTCTGCTCTTTCCCTGCAGGCTGACTGCATCTTAATCACATTTCTTTGTCTTCAGCCATTTATCCTCTGGTTGCTGAAACTCTCCTTCCAGGAGCACCCACAGGCTCTCTCATCAATGTACAGGAAGGAGTTGGGGTGCCCTCTACGTAAATGTCTGTAAGGACCTCTCCCCGCTGGCACCCTCTTCTGAACTGTCTGGTCGATCACTGGCCCAACTGCTGAAAAGGGCCCAGCTCCTCAGACTCGGGGTGACTGCTTTCAGATGCCGTGTGCAGTCTGAAATGCCATCGAAGTGGTGGAACTTGCCGTCTCTGCTTTAACTCAAAAATCCCTCTCCATCTATTTCCCAATAAATTTCTATACTATGCTATAAAATTAATCATCTACCTTCAGCAACCAGCCTTCTTTACAGAGTACCAGCATCATCACACTTTAGCAGGCTATTCATGGTTTTCCAACATGCTTTCAGTGTCTTCTGACAAACTCTCGGCGTTTTCTGCCTTTGTGTTTTCTCTGGGTATGTTTTCATCAGCTGTGGTCAGGTCTGGCATGGCCGGCTGGTGTTCCTCTCTTAGGTTCTCTGTAATTACCTGGTTACTGGGTACACTTGGTTCCCCACTCTGTCTGTGTGAGCAACAAGAGGGTGAGTCGTATGCTTTAACCTGGGTCCAGTGTTTCCACTGGCTGCCTCGCCGAGTCTGTACACAGACACACGTATCATTGGTTAAGAGAACCGTCTGTGGTCCTATCCACCTGGGGGCAAACCCCGGCCTCTTCGGCAGCACCCTCACCTTAACTTGGTCGCCGGGCTATGGAAGGACTATCCCCTTTCCCTCTGGCTCTCTCTGATCAGCAATTCGCTGCTATTGTTTTGCTTGGTCTTTCAACACTTTAGTTTGGTTACAAAGCTCTTTCACATAAGACCATAAAACAAAGGAGCAGAAGTCGGCCATTTGGCCCGAGTCTGCTCCGCCATTTTATCATGAGCTGATCCATTCTCCCATTTAGTCCCACTCCCCCGCCTTCTCACCATAACCTTTGATGCCCTGGCTACTCAGATACCTATCAATCTCTGCCTTAAATACACCCAATGACTTGGTCTCCACTGCCACCCGTGGCAACAAATTCCATAGATTCACCACCCTCTGACTAAAGAAATTTCTTCACATCTCTGTTCTGAATGGGCGCTCTTCAATCCTTAAATCATGCCCTATAAGGTCATTCTATCCCTGTAAGTCCAAGGCCCCACCCAACCCGTAATCACCCCATGATATAACTTTAGTAGTGTCTGTCTAATACAGGGTTGGGCCACCTCGACTCTTTCCTCCCCATGTGTCCAGAACCCATCTGGTCCCTCCTTTGCTCCTTTTCTCCTCCATTTTTCCTTCTCTTCTGCTTCTACCTCTTCATATAATTTTACTAAGCTGGCTTCTGTCGTTTCCTCCTGAACACTTGCAATTTCAATTGCCTCTTGTTCCTCTGCTTCCTTATTTGCAGTAATGTCTGCCCTAGGAGGAACTGGGAAAACTTTATGTTCTGGACTGGCTGCAGTCTCTCTGAGTATCCCCTGGTGTTCTTGTTCTTTTGCTATACCCTGAACAGTGGTCAGTGTGTCAGTTTGTATAGGAACCTGCTTATGGGGTTTATACAGACCCTTCTCTATTTTAACTGGGTTTATCTTTACTCAACCACAATCTTGCTTGTTTGTAGCCCACACTGCTGGGAACTGCTGACAAGGTAACCCATAGACCCCATCTGGGCTGCAGTCTCTGGTGATCGGGGCAGCTACGACTATGCTGGCCAAGCTGTGTATTCTGTTGGTTGTATGCATTTGCTGACCCTGACTCGTCCATACTATTTCTCCCTTGCCCGAATCTATAACAGCTCCTGCTTCCCTTAGGATGTCTATTCCAAGGATTGTGCCCTCATTGTTTGGACATACCCAGAAATACACTGGAAGCTGCACTCCCTCGATTTCTAGTATTTGCAACTCACTTCTTTCTGCTTTTACCGTTTTCCCTCCTACACCCCTGATATAACTGGCCTGTCCGGTTGTTGGTAAGGGTAAGTCTGTTATTGATACTGATGCCCCTGTGTCCACTAACATATTGCATTGCCGTCCCCCTAATAATGCCATTGTGTACATCTGTGAGTCTCCAGTGCTGGCAGTGGAGTCCGCTGCCACATCTTTTTCTGCCTTAAGAGGCGACGTTTCTAACTCTTTGATCTGATCGATAGTCAGACTGGTTGCTGATGGGGTGAGTGACTGGGTGTCTGCCGTGACCTTCGCCTGGGTTTTACCCCTCCCTTTTGGATACTGTCTCCAGCCATGTCCCGATAGGCCACAGCTGTAGCATATCAACTCCTTCACTGTCTTATACCTGGTCCGGCAGTCCTTTGCTAGGTGCCCTGGCTGCCGCCAAGCAAAACAAACTCTCCAGGTCATCACAGCAGCTGCATCTACTATACCCACTTTACGATTTCTCTTGCCTTTTCTTTGGTCTGTCTCAATGGCCTATGAAATTATCTCAGAGTAGTTGGACCCCACCATTATACCTAAATCTAAAACTTCCTGGTGGGCTGAGCTCAGGCCTTCCTTCAGCATTTTTAGGAAGACTGGTTCGTCCCTCCCTGGATTATCCAACCCTGAATACTCCTCAAATGCTCGATATTTACCCTCTGCATAATCTGTGACTGTCTCGTCAGCCCTCTGGGTCACTGCCATTATCATTCTCCAGCTACTCTCACCTCCCCCCAGCTGCTGCCTCACTTCCCCTTTAAAAGAGCGATATCTTTCTTCATACTGATGCTCCTGGTAGTTGTCCATGTACCATCCCGCACCCTCTGGGCCATCCTGTCCCACATATTCCTTGGGCACTTTGCTTTCACTAACACGTGTATACCTTTAGGGTGCATCTGGTGAATTTCAACCATTTTCACAAGTTTACGCCAGAATTCTGAATTCCCACAGGCGACTTTAAGTGAGGGCAACTCAGACAAGATGTTCTGTTTCTCCCCGGGGGTGAAGGGCTTATGAATAGTCGTAATCAAGGTCAAGAGCTGGCTCAGATCATCAGGGTTCTCAGTCTGACGTTGCCTGACCTCAATAGGTGCCATTCTGGTAGATCTCTCTGGGTAAAACCACTTCCTTATATATCTCCATACTAATTCCCACAGTATGCAAAATATAAAACTGCAGAGTATGCATTCCACAATCTGCTGCTTTTGAGTACCTGAACTCACAATGCCTGCTGTATTCCTTTGCATCACACTTGCACACGCATACACTAAAATGCAGCTCCCCGAACGAGTATACACACCACCTACTCTGGCATCTCGAATCATACCTTGGTTACCACTTTTTGCAACTGGTGGTCCAAGTCTCACCAAGTTAACCAAGTTAACATGCAAAGATTCCTCACTTACATAAGTACACATGCACACGCACAAGCACACACTACTTTAATATCTATCAGTTCATCGCTCCATGTTCGTGATACCTCGTGTTCCCGTCTACCACCGACAGAACAGATCCAAGTGTGAGTGTTATTTTAGAAAAATACTCAGCAACTTAGACTGCTGGGAGCACTGGCCATACAACGGGTCACGAGGTATCCCACTCCTGACACCAAATGTTATAGTGTGGATGAAATCACCAGAGAGACAGGGTCACTGGTAGATACGGAGCAGCGTCTTTATTCAACACAACAAGGTACAGCAGGCATCATACGGATGGAGGCGCTTTCGGTAGAAAGGTCTGCTTGCCCAGTGTGGGCTCGATATTTATATGTTAAACACAAAGGCAATTGTTACTTAAAATGTTATAGACAATGCATAGACAATGCTTCCTTTTGAAGCTACATACAAAACATCACACCTCCTAACTTTATCTTTTCCTTCTGACGCCAACATATCTGGTTGGAATGCTAGTTTAATCCACAATACATTTATTTGGCATATTACGTGCTAACATAGAAGACAATTAATATTTATAAAGTATGGATAATACTGTCTTCGAAACTACAGCATCTGGTCAAACTACGGCACCAGGAGCATCTGGTATTCACACCTTTTTAGGAAGCGCATTGTTGTGGACTCAATCCACAGTACTTTGTCAAATAGAAGTCTGGTGGCCAAAGTCATTTAAGTGTAAATGAATCATCTACCCAAAAAAACTCACTTTAACAATGAATATCAGATAAGTGGGGGATTGATTAGTGAATACTCATTACAGTGAAAACTCACGATGATTATCATATATGTGGAGGTTTACTTACTGAATACCCATCAGAGTGTGAACTCATGTTGAATATCTGTACATGGGAGCTGGATTAGTGAATACCCATCACTGTGTATAACTCACAGTGAATATCTGATATGTGAGGGATTTATTCGTGAATACCCATCACAATATATAACTCACGATGAATATCTGATAAGTGGGGTTTTGATTAGTGAATAACCATCACAGTGTATAACTCATGATGAATATCTGTACGTGGGGGTTTGATTAGTGATTACCCATCACAGTGTATAACTGACGAAGAATATGTGTTAAGTTCGGAACTGATTAGTGAATACCTATCACAGTGTTTCACTCACCATGCAGTATTCGTATGTGGGGGTTTGATTATTAATACTCATCACTGTGTACAACTCACTAAGAATATCTGTATGTGGGGGATTGATTACTGAATGCCCATCACAGTGTATAACTTTCCATGAATATCTGTACATGTGGGATTGATTAATGAATACCCATCACAGTGCATAACTCACAATGAATATCTGTACATGGAGGTCTGATTAGCGAATACTCATCTCAGTGTATAACTCATGATGAATATCTGATACGTGGGGGATTGATTCTCAAATACCCTTCACAGTGTATAACTCACTATGAATATTTGTACATAAGAGTTTGTTTAGTGAATACCCATCACAGTGTATAACTCACGATGAATATCTGATATGTGAGGATTTGTTAGTGAATACCCATCACTGTGTATAACTCACCATGCATTATCTGTACATGGGGGTTTCATTAGTGAATACCCATCACAGTGTATAACTCACGATGAATATCTATATGTGGGATATCTATTAGTGAATACCCATTGCTGTGTATAACTCACCATGCATAACTGTACGTGGGGCTTTGATTACTGAATACCCATCACAGTATGTGACTCACGATGAATATCTGTTAAGTGGGGTTTGATTAGTGAATACACATCACAGTGTATAACTCGCCTTGAATATCTGATACGTGGGGAATTGATCAGAGAACAGCCATCACAGTGTATAATAGTATGGAGGAACATCTGGAAAACAATGAAATGCCCGCTTCGCTGCCGCTGCTACTGTGTGGTAACCGGAATTTCCGGAACTGAAGGCCCGGAACACTCGGCTTTGCTTGTTTCAGCGGCCGGGGCTAGGTCAAAGGCGCTCGGCAAAGGATGGTGCTCGGAAGGCTGTATCAGAGGGGCTGGTCGGGGGCTCATTTTTGGACAGACGGACTCAGTGTCAGCTGTGGTCGGCTGCTTCCAAGGCATCGGCAAGTTGACGGTGCCTGGAGGTTTATGGCAGGAAGTTTCTCCTTTTTGCCGCCTGCTATCAGGGACTCGGGAGTCGATCGACTCGGGGACTTTGAGACTTTTTTATACCGTGCCCATGGTTTGTTCTTCATCAAATTATGGTATTGTTCTGCACTGCTGTAACTATATGTTATAGTTATGTGGTTCTGTCAGTGTTAGTCTTTGGTTTGTCCTGTTTTCTGTGACATCACTCTGGAGAAACATTGTATCATTTCTTAATGCATGTATGCATTTCTAAATGACAATAAAAAAGGACTGAGTGTTCTCATAATCTGAACTCATGATGAATATCTGTAGGTGGGGGTTTGATTCGTGCATACCTATCACAGTGTACAACTCGCCATGCAATATCTGTAAGTTTGGATTTGATTAATGAATACCCATCACTGTGTATAACTCACGATGAATATCTGAACATGGGGGATTGATTAGTGAATACCCAGCACTGTGTATAACTTACGATGCAATATCTGTACAAAGACGCTTGAATAATACCACAAAATGATACCAATTGTCACTTTTTTTGCTTATTATTATGTTGCATTTCAAAAATAATTAGTCAAGGGCACTTGTGAGCTGATTTGAATTAATACAGCTATTCACTTTTCTAAAGATTAAAAACACTAAATCTTTTAAACTGTAATGCACATCTATAAATGCAACTTAGAAGAGTAGCTCCTAAAGGCAGAATTTATTATTTCTCCTTTACTTTCAGGTTGCTGGGTTTCCTCAAAGCTTTGCTCAATTGAATTGTACTCTCCGAATGAGCATCTAGCTGTATGGTGCAAAAAGGAAGCAATACTTTACTTTTTCACATTTCTTTGATACAATTTCATTGAAAGAGAACTGCACTTCAATGTAATCATGTGAACTTACAAAACAAAATTTAACGTGTTATTATTTTGGCAAATATCCACTGGGTATTTGAATAATCATGTAAACAATACTATGTTCTATCTTGGAGTTATAACTCACGGCTACAAATAGGTAGAAGAGATAAACATTATAATGGCAGTTCAAGAAGATTCTCTGTGGTATTCAATATATTAATACTGGACTCCCCAAGTGATTTCACTTGATTCAGGAAGCTTGTGACAGGGAAAATCTTTGAAATATATCAATATCACCAGAAGCTTCAGAATTTATTTCAAGTATGAAATTGTAAAAACAAAAAATAACATGTTGACAGTTTTATTTTTTTCAGAATTTAAATCCTGCCTACCCAGCATGTCAAAATATATATGAACAGTTCACATCACTAGCTTGGAGTCTATCTCCAACATCAGCTGTTATAAAATGGTTTCACACTAAGCATTACTAAACATATGTCAAAATTAATAATTTTTAGTGAATAATTTCAGAGGATCTATCCTGGGTCCAGCATATAAGTGAGACTATGAAGAAAGCATGGCAGCACCTCAATTTTCTTAGAAGTTTGCAAAGATTTGGCATGTTGTCTAAAACTTTGACAAACTTCTATAGATATGCATAGAAAGGCAGAAAACCTACAGCACAATTCAGGCCCTTGTGCCCACAATGCTGTGCCAAACATGTCCTTACAACTTTGCAATGAAGAGCAAATTGGCCAGTTGCATCATGGCTTGGTATGGAAACACCAATGCTCTCGAATGGAAAAGCCTTTAAAAAGTAATGGCTAAGGCGCAGTCCATCACAGGTAAAGCTCTCCCCACCTTGGAGCTCATCTACATGAAGCATTGTTGCAGGAAAGCAACGTCCATTGCAAAGGACCCCCACCATCCATGCCATTCCTTTTTCTCACTGCTGCCATCGGGAAGGACGTACAGGAGCCTCAGGGCACATACTACCAGTTCAGAGACAGTTATTACCTCTCAACCATCAGGCACTTGAACTTCGTTCACAACTTATGGATACACTTTCAATGTCTCTTCATTCATTTTCTCAATATTTATTGTTTGTTTCTTTGTTTGTCTGTTTATTTATTTGTTTGTTTGTTTGTTTGTTATTTCTTTTATTATCATCCAGGGTGTTGCCTGGATTGGGGAGCATGCCTTATGAGAATAGGTTGAGTGAACTCGGCCTTTTTTCCTTGGAGTGACGGAGGATGAGAGGTGACCTGATAGAGGTGTACATGATAATGAGAGACATTGATCATGTGGATAGTCAGAGGTTTTTTCCCAGGGCTGAAATAGCTAGCATGAGAGGGCATAGTTTTAAGCTGCTTGGAAGTCGGTACAGAGGAGATGTTAGGGGTAGGTTTTTTACGCAAAGAGTGGTGAGTATGTAGAATGGGTATGTGGTGGAAGCGGAAACAACAGGGTCTTTCAAGAGACTCTTGGATAGATACATGGATACATGGAGATTAGAAAAATAGAGGACCTTAGTAAACCTAGGTAGTTCTGAGAGAAGGACATGTTTGGCGCAGCTTTGTGGGCTGAAGTGCCTGTATTGTGTTGTAGGTTTTCTATGTTTCTATGCACAGTTGTCTTTTACACACTGGATGTTTGTCCATCCTGTTGGGTATGGTCTTTCACTGACTCTATTGTGTTTCTTGTATTTACTGTGAATGCCCGCAAGAAAATTAATCTCAGAGTTGTATATGGTGACATATATGTGCTTTACTATTAAATTTACTTTGAACTTTGAACTTAATTTCATCTAAACTCAATGAATACCTTCTAAAATTGGGACAACTTACACACCTCTGGCTGATGGTTTTGGCAAGAAATTGCAAAGTGGAGCTGAGACACAAACTGAAGGTCAGATATCAGTTCATGTGCTGCTGAACACATGACAGAATTCAGGGTGGAACACAATTGCCCATGTATAAATATATAAAGATAGGGAGAGAGTATGTAATTAGTTTAAAATAAATTGTTATGTATATAATGCATTATATTTTCATTTTTTGTATATCAGTTATTTTAATTATACAAATTTATATGAACACTTTCTTGCTGATAATCAAAGACATTAAGAAATAGTTCACATGGTCTAAGTTGAAATCATTTTTGATTTTAACTTGCAATGCTTTAATAGAAAATATTTTGACTTGATAATTTAAAATTTCGATCAGATGTCTGTGCACTTATGTCAGTCACCTCCACTAGGTCTAAAACATTCCTCTCTCTTGTAAATCCCCGAGTTGTTTCTAACTAAATGAGCAATCCATTAACACAAAACGCTGGAGGAACTCAGCAGGCCAGGCAGCATCTATGGGTAGAAATAAATAGTCAACATTTCAGGCCAAGATCCTTCATCTGGACTGGAGAAAAAAGATGAGAAGTTGGAATAAGAAGGTGAGTGGAGGGAAGGAAGAAATACAAGGTAGTTGGTGATAGGTGAAACCGGAAGAGGGGAAGGGGTGAAGTAAAGAGCTGGAAAGATGATCAGTGAAAGAAATAAAGGACTGGAGAAGGGGGGATCTGATAGGAGAGGGTTGAAGATCATGGAAGAAAGGGAAGGGGGAGGAGCACCAGAGGGAGGTGATGGGCAGGTGAGGAAAAAGGTGAGAGAGGGAAACAGGAATGGGGAGTTGTGAAGTGGGGGGAAGAGGGGTAATTACCAGAAGTTTGAGAAATGGATGTTCATGCCATCAGGTTAGAGGCTGCCCAGACGGAATACATGGCGTTGCTCCTCCACCCTGAGTGTGGCTTCATCATGACAGGAGAGGAGACCATGGACTGACATGTTGGAATGGGAAGGGAAAATAGAATTGAAATGTGTGGCAATCAGGAGATCCTGCTTTTGCTGGTAGAAGGAGCGTAGGTCTCCCAATCTACATCGGGTCTCACCAATATACGGGAGTTCAAACCGGGTGCACAGAACACAGTAAATGAACCCAACAGGCTCACGGGGGAAGTGTCACCCCAGCTGGAAGGACTGTTTGGTACCCTGAGTAGCACTGAGTGAGGAGGTGTAGGGGCAGGTTTGGCACTTGTTCTGCTTGCAAAGATAAGGTTTCTCTTATAAGATTCAGCTTGTCCTCTGCCACAACCCTATTAACCACCGCATTTAGCTCACAATTTTTTGTAACTTGCACCATTCCAACAGGATCCCACCATGAAGAACATCTTTCCCTTCCCCCACCCCACTTTCTGCTTCTGCAGGGATACTCCCTACACGACTCCCTTATCTACTCATCCCACCACACAGCTCTCCCTCCCGGTACTTCGCCTTGAAAGTGGAACAAGAGCCACACCTATCCCAACAACAAACAAGATGACACCAGCAAACAACAACTCCTCAGGCGACATATTCCAGATAGTCAATCATTTCAGTTTTTCTACATCTTTTATTTATTCTTTGTATCTTAATTTTGTTTTCAAAACTGTTGGAGCCTCTGATTTGCAGTCTGTAGTTCGATCAAGTTAGCTAGCGCTCTGCTGTCCCTGAGAAAACTGTCGGAGAGAAATGTGAGCACAAGCTACCACGAGAAGCTGAGAGACAAGATGAGGGGCCATGATTGACTACATTTCTCACTGATTAAAACATCGAGGAAGGTTGAAATATCATGGCAAATGTAGAGGAGAGTGAGCAGTTCTCAGAGACGCAGCAGATTTGAGTTGTTGCCCCCTGTGCCTCTGTTTCATGTCACTGCCCTCGGAGGGGCTGTTCATTCGAGTCACTGGCCTCAGAGGTGATTTATGGGTTGGTCTGTAGTTCATACCCACTGCTTTCAGTTCTATGTTTTTCTCTGTTCTTTCTCATTGCCTTTTGGCAGGCTGGGTTTGAGGTTTGAACTCTTGTTGTTTCTCCATGTGGGTTTGTGCGAGGGAGGAGGTGGGGGTTAGCAAGTTTTTGTTTCTTTTGCTATTCATCTGGGAGGCAGTGGGTGTAGTAGATTGATTTCTTTCTTTCAAATATTTCTATAGTTTTCTGTACTTTGTGGTTCTCTGCTGGAGTCAAATGCCAGAGATGTATTCTGCATACGAATCTTGATAACAAAATGAACCTTTGAAGCTTTGAACTTCCAGTTGCCATTACTTTATTTCTCTGCCCCACTCACAATCTGACTCCAGCTTTGGTCTGTTGCTGCATACTAATGAAGTTCAACATAAGCTGATGGAACAGCATCTCATCCCCTGGCTCGACACAATAAAGCCCTTGAGAATCTGGAATGAATTCTATAACCAGGTAATGAGTATGTCCAATTTGTGCCAGAACAGGCCAGTTCTGAATTGCTTATCAACCTACAACATTAACTCTTCACTCATGCGACCTGACTTACAGGGTATTTCTGGCATTCTCTCTTCCAATTTTCAACAGCTGTACAGCTGTGCATTTCACTGTCCACTGCTGCCACTGCTGCCATCTCCTTCTAGTTATATGAAAGAGCACATGCAAACTGTCTATGTTCCAACCCTACACTGGTGTCACTCCCCAACTTTCCCTACAGAACATCGACAACTGCATTGGTGCTGCTTCCTGCGAACATGATGAGCTTATTGATTTCATCAACTTTGCCTTCAACTTTCACCCTGCCTTCAAACTTACCTGGTCCATTTCCGACACCTCCTTCCCCTTTCTCAATCTCACTGTCTCTATCTCTGGAGATAGCTTATCTACTGATAACCATTGTAAATCTACAGCCTCTCACTGCTACCTGGACTATACCTCTTCCCACCCTGTTACTTGTAAAAATGCCATACCCTTCTTTCAATTCCTCCATCTCCACTGCATCTGCTCGCAGGATGTGGCTTCTCATTCTAGAACAAAAGAGATGTCCTCCTTTTTCGAAGAAAGGGGTTTCCCTTCCTCCACCATCAATGCTGCCCTCAACTGTATCTCTTCCACTTCACATGTATCTGCTCTTACCCCATCCTCCCTCCACCCTATCAGGGATAGTGCTCTTCTTGTCCTCACCTACCACCCCACCAACTTCCACATCCAGCGCATAATTCTCCGGAAATTCCGCCATCTCCGACCGGATCCCACCACCAAGAATAACTTTCCCTACCCCCCATTTTTTGCTTTCCGCAGATATCGCTCCCTATGCTACTCCCTTGTCCATTCGACCCTGCCCACTGATCTCCCTCCTGACACTTATCCTTGAAAGTGGAACAAGTGCTACACCTGCCCCTACACCTCCTCCCTCACTACCATTCAAGGCCCTAAACAGTCCTTCCAGGTGAGGAGGCACTTCACCTGTGAGTCTCCAGTATATGGTGGCCTCCTGTATATCAGTGAGACCCGATGTAGATTGGGAGACCGCTTTGCTGAGCACCTATGCTCCATCTGCCAGAAAAGTTGGATCTCCTGGAGTAGGTTACATGGTCAGCACAACATTGTGGGCCAAAGGGCCTGTAATGTACTGTAGATTTTCCATGTTCTATATTCTATGTTCCGAATGGGTAGCATCCAACCTGGTGGCATGAACATCGATTTCTCAAACTTCTGGTAATGGCAATCCCACCCCTCTCCTGCTCTCTCCTTCCCCAGTCCCAACACCCTTCTCCTTCTCTCACCTTATCGCCTTGCCTGCTCATCGCTCCCTCTGTTGTTTATCCCCCTTTTCTTTCTTCCATGGCCTTCTATTCCCCACCTATCAGACTTCGCCTTCTCCAGCCCTGCATCTCTTTCACCAATCATCTTCCCAGCTATTTACTTCATCCCTCCCCCTCCCAGTTTCGCCTCACCTTTCTCTCTCCCCTCTCCTACCTTTTCAATCTACTCCTCATCTGTTTATCTCCAGTCCTGCCAAAGGGTCTTCACCCAAAACGTCAACCATACCTTTTTCCAAAAATGCTGCCTGGTCTGCTGAGTCCCTCTTGCATTTTGTGTGTGTTGCTTGGATTTCCAGCACCTGCAGATTCCCTCTTGTTTGGATAACAGTCTTCACCATTTTCTCTCATCACTGGCTCCATTTCCATTTCTGTATTGATGCCCTATTTGTTATTGCCTTTGTTCTGCCCACTTCTTCCTGTTCTATGCAACTTCAGCTATCTGATATTTAATTTTTTTTGGTTCTGTAGAAACATAGAAAACCTATAGCACAATACAGGCCCTTTGGCCCACAATACTGTGTTGAACATGTACTTACTTTAGAAATTACCTAGGGTTACCCATAGCCCTCTATTTTTCTTAGCTCCATGTACCTGTCCAGGAGTCTCTTAAAAGACCCTATCGTATCTGCCTCCACTACCGTCACCAGCAGCTCATTCCACACACTCACCACTCTCTGCGTAAAAAACTTACCCCTGACATCTCCTCTGTACCTACTTCCAAGTAGCATAAAAGTCTGACCTCTCATGCTAGCCATTTCAGCCCTGGGAAAAAGCCTCTGACTACCCACATGATCAATGCCTCTCATCATCTTATACACCCCTATCAGGTCACCTTTCATCCTCCGTCGCTCAAAGGAGAAAAGGCCAAGTTCACTCAACCTATTCTCAGAAGGCATGCTCCCCAATCCAGGCAACATCCTTATAAATCCCCTTTGCACCCTTTCTATAGTTTCCACATCCTTCCTGTAGTGTGGTGACTAGAACTGAGCACAGTACTCCAAGTAGGGTCTGACCAGGGCCCTATATAGCTGTAACATTACCTCTCGGCTCTTAAACTCAATCCCACAATCGATGAAGGCCAATGCACCGTATGCCTTCTTAACCACAGAGTCAACCTGTGTAGCAACTCTGAGTGTCCGTCTGCTACTTCTCAGCCCTGTTCTGCATCCTATTGATATTGCGCTGTAATCCCTCACAACCCTCCAGTCTATCCACAATATCCCCAACTTTTGTGTCATCGGCAAACTTACTAACCCACCCTTGAACTTCCTCATCCAGGTCATTTATAAAAATCACGAAGAACAGATCCCCGTGGAACACCACTGGTCACCGTCCTCCATGCAGAATATGACCAACTTCAACCACTCTTTGCCTTCTGTGGGCAAGCCGATTCTGGATCCACAAAGCAAAGTCCCCTTGGATCCCATGCCTCCTTACTTTCTCAATAAGCTTTGCATGGGGTACCTTCTCAAATGCCTTGCTGAAATCCATATACACTACATCTACAGCTCTACCTTCATCAATGTGTTTAGTCACATCCTCAAAAAATTCAATCAGACTAGTAAGGCATGACCTGCCTTTGGCAAAGCCATGCTGACTATTCCTAATCATATTATACCTCTCCAAATGTTCATAAATCATACCTCTCAGGATCTTCTCCATCAACTTACCAGCCATTATATTAATCTTATTTCAGTAAAAAACGTTTTTTAACTGGTGATGCAAGGAAGCACAGGGTATGGGTCTGGGAGGGAGCATGGAGCAAGGGTGGCTGAGGAAGGACAGTACATCCCTCTCCTCTCTTCCCTTTTCCTCACAGAACTGTAAGCAACTGTGAGCACCTTATCATGATCTGGCACTGAGAGGGTCCAGAGGAGGTTCATGTGAATAATTCTGGAAATGATAGGGTTAATGTACAGTATGTGGAGCATTTGATGGCTCTGGGCCTATACTCTCTGGAATTTAGAAGAATGAAAGATAATCCCATTCAAAACCTGTCGAATATTGACAGGCCTAGATAGAGTGGATGTGGAGAGGATGTTTCCTGCAGTAGATCAGTCTAGGACCAAAGGACACATCCTTAGAATAGAGCAATGTCCATTTGGAACAGAGGTGAAGAGGAATTTCTTTAGCTAGGGGGATGAAGAGTAGTTAACCTGAAGCATTAAGTTTCTATGCTTTGCATTGTATCCCCATTTTTGTCTGATTTTTTATCAAAGAGATTTTCAGGGTAGGAAAGAGTGAAGGAGGAGGGAAAATGAAGCAAAATACAGGAAAGTGGTGGTGAAGTATATGGCTGACAGCCTGGGGAGATGCAGAGTTTGTTACAGAAGCTGCAGTGAATTCCCTTTCAAAAGTTTGTTAAAATTCCATTTCCTGGTTAAAACATGGTTCATGTTAATCATGTGCATTAATGCTGATTATAAGCCCTCATTCAGCCCACAGCTCAGTGGCTGACAATTAAACTATCACAGGTTTTCCAGCCAAGCTTTGGGCTAGAAGTAGCAGATCAAGCTCTGGCCTGGCAGAAAGATTTGACGATCCCATCAGCAGGGTTTCCTGTTCACAACAATGGTGTAATATTTGGACTTATTATGTTGGTTGCAGGGAGCTAGTCATTCCTCATTTTAAATTCCTCCCCTGCCTGGGTTACCCTCAGCATTATTAGTTGAAATTGGAGCAGTTTGCTCTGAAAATTCTAACTGATTAGCACGTAAGCACCAGGTGTTTGTTTCTCAAAAGATGACTGGAATTGCTAATTATTGTAGCTTTAAATACCAACCAATCATTGGCCACATGTGCTATGTTTCAATTTACATTTGTCTGACACTATGACTCAACATAAGCCATACCACATTTCACTAATCACCAACAGAATTATTATCAGTGTGATGGATAGAATGTTTTATTTTAATTGACATATTTTAACCACGTTCACTTTACTAAGCATGCACTTTATTGTGTGTGTGTGTGTGTGTGATAGTGTTGTTAAGTGTGTTTGTGTGTGTGTGCGCGCACACGTGTGTGTGTGTGTTGTTATATGTGTTTGTGTGTGCGCTGACGCAGGGGTGGATCCTAATGCTGATTGGCCTCCAATCTAACACCCCATACCAGCGACGACAGCAGTGAGGAAGAAGATGGCAGCAGCGAGCAGTACATCAGCTCGAGGCCAGGGTATCAAGAACACTGTCAGGCTGACAGTGCGAGACCGGAACGGGGGCACCGGCTTCACCCGAGAGACCTTCATCCGGAAGGTCTTGCTGGAATGCTGCGGATTTACGCCCGATGACATCTACTGTGGCCAGGACTTCGCAGGTTTCTTCGATGTCACTTTCCGGCAGGCTGCAGGGTGGCAGAAGCTGTACCAGCAGCTTCAGCTGAAGGGGACAGAGGCGCCGCTGTCGCTGCTGAAAGCACAGCCCCTCTTTGCAACGGCTACGCAACAGGAAAGGACAATCACGGTGCACATGTTCAACCCGCACGTGCCAGCGGTAGATGTCCTTACATTCCTCGCTCGGTATGTGGAGAGCGTAGGAACACCAGCGGACGGGAAGGACGGGCTGGGAATCTGGACCAGCAAACGGCAGGTGAAGGTGAAGCTGAGGTTGGATTCCAACGGCGGCATCATCCACCCCCCCTCCGTCTTCGCCATCGGAGGGAACCGAGGGTAAATGGTGTACGCAGGACAACCCAGGGTGTGCCGAAACTGCGGCAAGGAAGGGCACATCGCAGCCCAGTGCAGGGTGGTGATGTGCAAGAACTGTAAAATCGAAGGCCACCTGACCAAAGACTGCACACAGGCCAAGTCCTGCAACCTCTGCGGACAGGCTGGCCACCTGTACAGAGCCTGCCCGAAGCGTGGGGGCACCTACGCACAGGCGACCAGGGGAGGTGCTGGCCCTGAAAGGGCCCAGGCTGATGCGGACGTACCCGCCAGCGCTGCAGATGAGGCACCCAACAGGACGGATGACGAGACCAGGGAGGAAGGTGCAAGCACCCCAAGACCTGCCACCCCACTGCAGACCCTCCAGGACCAGGCAAACGATGAGCAGGAGTCCATGGAGGAGGGGAGAGCTGAGGGGGAAACCGAATGGAAGGTCGTGAAACGAAAAAAGACCCAAAAGGCGGCGGCCAAGCGACAGAAGGCGGAGCAACGCCAGAAAAGGGCAGGGAACCACACAGCCCCTGGTACCCTGTCCTCTTCAGAGGAGGAAGGAGTTGGGGGAGGCCAGCAGCCCCGGCGGAAGAAGCGGCTGGCAGAACAGGTGGAGAGGAGGAGAGAGAGGGGAGAAAGTCTGCTGGCCACCCCCCAAGTACAGGAGGCGGAGAGCAGCAGACGCACAGAGCTCCGGGAATCCGGGAGCAGAGCCACGGCTGGCACCCAGCAGCCGGAAGGGGAAGCAGCCCAGGAAGTCAGCAACCCCCCGGGCCCAGACCCAGAACCAGAACGGCCACACCCGGGGGAGTACTACCAGCAGTACCTGAGCCCACAGGAGGTGGAAAACTTCACAAAGGTGGTGGGAATGAAGGCTCAGGACTGCAAGGGTGAGGACGGAGAGCAGCCGAAATAAAAGACTTACAACGATGGCAGACCTTAAATTGGCGTGCTTGAATGTGCGAAGTTTGAAGAGTACTGGGCGATGCGTCAGCACGCTCCAGTACCTGGACACTGTAAAGGCCAATGTGACCTTCCTCCAGAAGTGTGGACTACCACATCTCCGTAACTACCGGAGGTGGTCACGGTGGTGGAAAAAAGGTTTGTCGGTGTGGTCGGGGGGCAACGATTGTTGCGCTTCCGGCCTGGGGATTCTGCTGCGGGGAGGCAACTTCTCAATCACCCAAGTTAAAGAGGTGGTTGCGGGGCGCCTCCTGGTAGCAGACGTCAAATACCGGGGCACTCCGCTCCGGCTGATCAACATGTACGCCTCCCCCGTGCGGAGCGAGCGGCTGGCCGTCTTCGAGCAGCTCCCACAGCTGCTGGTGACGACCCAGCCGGTCGTTCTGGCCGGAGACTTCAATTGCACCATTGATGCGGCTGGAGGACCCGGCAGTGCCGACGGCAGGCTAGACAGTACCTCTAGACTCCTGAGGGAAATGGTGAAGACAGCCAAGCTGCGCGACGCCTTTGGCACCCCCACAGGTGGAGCACAGCCGCAAGCCACCTGGACACGATCGGACGGCTCAGCCCGCTCCCGGATCGACTTCCTCTTCCTGTCTGAGTCCCTCACGGTCAGGTCCACCGACGTCACGCCGGTGTTCTTCTCTGACCACTGCCTTCTGAGAGCCACCTGTCACTTACGGGAGGACCAGAAGGCAGGCAGGGGGACGTGGAAGCTGAACGTAAAGCTGCTAACACCAGAGAACATCGAGGAACTAGAGAGGGAGTACACAGGTTGGAGAACCTTGAAAGCCTTCTTTGATTCCTCGGTTCACTGGTGGGAAGCCACCAAGGAGAACATTAAGAGGTTCTTCATCCGCAAGGGTATTCAGAAGGCAAGGCAGGAGCAGAGGGAACTGCGTAAACTCCAGACAGAGTTGCAGCAACTTCTCCTTCTGCAGTCGAAGGGGGTGGATGTCAGGGAGGAATTGCGAGAGGTGAAGGGCCGGCAAGCCCAGCACCTCGCCGCTGAATCCTCCAAGATCATCTTCCGATCAAGGGTCCAAACCGTGGAGCAGGACGAGACGTGCTCACGCTTCTTCTTCCAAAAGGTGCACAGGGGGAGCTCTGTGATCCACAACCTTAAGGAAGAGGACGGCTCAGTCGCGTCCTCGCAGACCGACATACTGAGGATCTGCAAGTCCTTCTATGCCGGTCTGTACGAGGAAAAGGCCACAGAATCCACAGCCTCCTGCAACTTCCTGTCGTCTATCACGCAGGTCTTAGACGACGGCAAGCGGGAGAGTCTGGATCAGTCACTGACCCTGGACGAGCTGACAGGCTCCATCCGTTCCTTTGGGTCGGGTAAGACTCCCGGAAGCGACGGCTTACCGGCTGAGTTGTACTCGGCTCTGTGGAACTGGATGGGCCCAGACCTGCTGGAAGTGTACAACGCTATGCTTCTGGCCGGCAGTATGTCTGAGTCCATGAGGAAGGGCATCATCACCCTCATCTACAAGCAGAAGGGGGAAAGGGAGGACATTAGAAATTGGAGACCCATCTCTCTCCTGAATGTGGACTACAAGATCCTGTCCAAGGCTATCGCCAACAGGGTCAAGTCTGCTCTGGGACAGGTGATCCACCCGGACCAAACCTGTGCTGTACCGGGCAGGAAGATCTCAGACAGCCTCGCGCTGCTGAGGGACACCATCGCCTACGTGCAGGACAGGGGGGTGGACGCCTGCCTGGTCAGCTTGGACCAGGAGAAAGCCTTCGACAGGATATCGCACACGTACATGGCGGACGTGCTCTCCAAAATGGGATTTGGGGAGGGAATCCGGAATTGGATCAGACTGCTCTACACAGACATCCGTAGTGCAGTCCAGGTCAACGGGTGGGAAACAGACAGCTTCCCCATCAGGTCTGGAGTCAGGCAGGGCTGCCCCCTCTCCCCTGTCTTGTTTGTCTGCTGCATAGAACCCTTTGTGGAAGCCATCAGGAGGGATGAGGGCATAAGAGGGGTGACGCTGCCAGGCAGTGGAGGGACCCAAGTGAAAACCTCCCTGTACATGGACGACGTCACCGTCTTCTGCTCTGATCCGAGGTCAGTTCGCAGGTTGATTGGCACCTGCGAACAGTTCGAGCTAGCGTCGGGGGCCAGGGTCAACCGCACAAAGAGCGAAGCCATGCTCTTTGGCAACTGGCCCGACCGATCCAGCGTCCCCTTCACCATCAGGTCTGACCACGTGAAGGTGTTGGGGATCTGGTTCGGAGGGGCTGAGGCGTGCAACAAGAACTGGCAGGAGCGGACTGCCAAGGTGAAACAGAAACTGGGACTGTGGGGAGGGCGCTCCCTGTCGATAACGGGCAAGAACCTGGTCATCAGGTGTGAGGTGCTCTCAGGGCTGCTGTACTTGGCGCAGGTCTGGCCCGTCCCCCGCTCCTACAGCTCGGAAATCACCCGAGCTGTCTTCAGATTCGTCTGGGGATCCAAGATGGAGCGGGTGAGACGGACTGCCATGCACAAGTCCCTGGACAACGGGGGCAAGAACGTCCCCAATGTCGCCCTCACCCTGATGGCCAGCTTCGTATGTGGCTGCATCAGGTTGTGTGTAGAGCCCAGGTATGTGGGCACCAAGTACCACTATGTGCCCAGGTTCTACCTGTCGCCCTGGCTACGAAGGATGGGTCTGGCCCCACTCCCGCGCAACGCCCCAGTCAGCTGGTCGTTGCCGGCATACCTATCCCACGTAGCAAAGTTCTTCCAGGAGAACGCCTTTGACCACAAGGCCATCAGGCAGTGGTCGGCACGAAGTGTCCTGCAGGCACTGCAGGAGAAGGACGTGGTGGACACGGTGGGGTGGTTCCCTGAGCAGACTGTCCAGTTCATCTGGCAAAATGCCTCATCGCCAGATCTCACCAACAGGCACCAAGACCTCGCCTGGCTGGCGGTGAGAGGGGCCCTCCCAGTCAGAGCCCTCCTGTACGCCCGGAACGTCGTCTCCGCACCCCACTGCCCACGGGAGGACTGCAGTGAGGAGGAGTCTGTGACCCACCTCTTTGCACACTGTCAGTTCGCAAAGAGGGTGTGGAGGAGGATGGACGGGCTAGTGTCACGTTTCATCCCCAGCAGCTGCGTGACAGAGGACTCTTTGATCTACGGGCTGTTCCCGGGGACGCACACGGAGACCAACGTCCGGTGCTGCTGGCAGATCATCAACTCGGTGAAAGACGCTCTTTGGTCAGCCCGAAACTTGATGATCTACCAGCACATGGAGATGTCCGTGGGAGAATGCTGCCGACTGGCACACTCTCGGCTGCAGGAGTACGTGCTGAGGGACGCACTGAAACTTGGTGCAGCCACCGCAAGGGCCCGGTGGGGAAGGACCACAGTATAGGTTTCTCCACCTGTGGGAGTGGGAGGGGTCGGTGGGTGAGGAGTATACCCCTCAACAATGAGATGCTAAGCTGAACTACTGGAGTGCCACGTGGGTGGCTATAAACACGGGTATTTTACTGAGTATAATGGAAACGTATGTAAAGGATGAAAAGTTATTGAATGGTTTATTGTATATATTTATTTTTGAATAAAGTATATTTTGAAATTAAAAAAAATGTGTTTGTGTGTGTGTGTGTGCATGCACGTGTGTGTGTGCACGTGTGTGTGAGTGTTGTTGTGTGTGTGTGTGTGTATATGAGAGTGTGTTATGTGTGTGTGAGAGAGTGAGTGTTGTTATGTGTGTGTCTGTGTGCGTACACGTGTGTGTGAGAGAGTGTTGTGTGTGTGTGTGTGTGTGTGTGTGTGTGTGTGTGTGTGTGTGTGTGTGTGGGCAGAGCATCTTCTGTGACTTTATTCTCTTTGCCAGTTTTTTAAATGATTTTGAGCAAATACATCAGAGTAATTGAACCTTAACCACATGATAATTTTATGTAATAAAATTATCATGTGAAATATGGCTCCATGACTCCAGTAATTTGCTAATGAAAAGTAAGAGGAATGAAAACAGTGAAGAGGAAGGAAAGAAGGGGAGAGAGACGTTATTCATTGCCACAACTGAGACCGAGAGGCAGGGTCAATTAATTTGTCTCAGTAATGCTGGTTGAGGGAAAAGTGTTGATTAAGATCCTGGGAGGTTATTTTTTTAACAAGAAAGGTAATTTCTTGCTGCCCATATTTTGGCAACTTTCCTTCCACAAAAGGAAATCCACATTTAGCTCTGAGGAATTTTTTGATTGAAGCTAATGATGAATTTAATTGTAATGAATGCATGATTTATTATGTAATATTATCCTTGCCAGTTAACCCCTAATGTTATCATGGCAGGGTTGGTTATATAGCATAAACTCCAGTAGTTAAAATCTACTTCAGCTCTGTGGAGCTGATGAAACAACTCCGACTATCAGTGAAGTTTATCCATCACTGATAGTCGGAGTTGTTTCATCTCAGCGGTTTACAGTACTTCAGTGGCCTTACCTTACATGAGCAGTTCCCTTGTCAGCAGTGCAAATATGGCACCAGTGATGTCATTGCTATCTGTTTAATGGCTGTATTTGTTCCATCTTCCCCATGAACAGTTTCACACACTGATTAATTGCTGCATCCCATTCCAGGCTTTAATTAAAAGCAATTAAAACAGCCGAGCCATGGGGCAGAACTATTGCAATGGCACAACTGTGGTTGTTCTTGTGGAAGGGAGATCAAGCAGTTGACAATGTGGTATGAAATTATTTTTGCAGGGGGCTACAAGTCTGGGTCATCTTATTTGTGCAATTTCATGATAGCAGATATTCATCTTCTAGAGATGAAGTGAAGGAAAGATGAATCATTCTCCAGTTATGCAAGGCAGTATAGAACTAGGCAACAGATTTTAAACCACGTTACCTTATTATCCAGATGATAACAGCATTTTATGTTCTGAGGCTGAATTCCTGGGAATTTAAAATTTCATGTAATGGCTACCTTTTGGCTCAGACATTGCAGCTTTAGTGATAACTATGAGCTATCTTTGCAAGGGACAAGCCTACAAAACTTAACCAAATTATGAAGCAATTGGATGTGATATATCAACTTTGCCCATAGCACAGTCACAACTGTTATCACAGAATCACAGAGTTGTATTGAAAGGACAGGGATTTTGTGTGTGATTCATGGGGCGGGGGGCTGATTTCAGTGCATAATGATTGAGCTTTTGTGAGGCATGTATTGCCTCTTTCAGAGCCGATCATTTGTTACAGAAAGATTGTGTGGTGGAGCACGTCTGGGCAGACAGAGTGAAAATGCCTGAGGTTGCAGCAGGAGCAGCACTGGATATCAGTGCATTATCTGAGAGCCAAAGCTCCATTTTCAATGTATAAAGGTGGTGTGATGGTGCAGCAGTTGATGCTGCCGCTGCTCTGGGGACCTGGATTCTCAGCCATGTGCTGTCTGCGTGGAGTTTGTGTGTCATCCCTCTCACCACATCGGTTTCTGCTGAGTGCTCTGATTTCTTCCCAAGCTCAAAAGACATACTGTACTGGCAACCGTAAATAAAGGGAGAATGATGGGCACGTGAGGGATACAGCTACGGGGTTGCAGAGGAATGACTGAGGACATTTGGACAGGAGGGGTTGCTCTGCCGGAAGCCAGAAGTTTTCTCACATAAACTTAGTTGGATTTTACTCACAAGGTTTTCAGACATTTGAAGTGGCAAATGAATTTTAGCAAGGCCTTTGCCAAAGTTCTACCTGACAGGCTGGTTGAAAAGGTAAAGGTTTAAGGAATCTAAAAGGGAATGGATTTAAAGCTGGCTCTGTTGCAGGAACTAGTGGGTAATGATCAATGGGCATTTTGTGAGAAGGCAAGCATTATCATTTGTTTTTTATTGTATACAGCATATTAAAGATTCAGACTTAAATGTAGGAACCTGATCATGATGTTTTCAGTTGATGCAGAAGTTTAAAAAAATAGTTAATGTGGAAGACGATGTCTTCATCTGCAGGAGGATATAAATGGTCTTGTCCTCTAACCAGAAAAGTAGCATATGGAACTTAAATCAGAAAATGTGTGAGGTGATATATATAGGAGGTGCAAGGAGGTGAAGAAATACACAGATGAGGGAAGCAATAGACAGGTGGACAAGGAAGTTAAACTGTCATGGGAATGCTTTAACGTATTAGACAATGTATACAATGTAAAGAACAAGGAGACTACTCTAGAATTGTATACAATAGTGTTAGATCTCAGTGGAAGTACTGTGTACATTTTTGGGCAAAAATAAAATGTTGTTCTCCATCCTTCATTTCCTAAAAGTTCTTTTGACTGTATTTGTTAATTACAAAAGCTTTGAACTACTGCAGTAAATAATTCAGGTAGGACTTCTAAGGTGTTTGTTACTTGCTTGTAACACCAGTTAATTTCACAGCAAGTACAGGATTCAAAAGATACATTTCACACTAACATTAAAATAGTCAAAACAATCACCTTTATCAAAACACACAGAAACCTGGATAAATGCAGCTAGTCAGGCAGCATCTATGGAGATGAGTTGATAGTCAATGTTTTGAGCTGGGACCAGCATCTGCAGAATCTCTGGTGTTTACCTTTAGCAAATGCTCAGCAAGCAGCGAGCAATAAAGCTTGTATGTTTATGGAAAACGAGATGTCATAAAACAAAATTATGTCATAAGATGTCATAAAACAATAGAAATTTGGTGGTAGGCACATTAAAATCATAGCATGTTTACTGCTTCACAGGATGAAGAAGATTATTTTTAGCTACAATGTTCTATAAGTGATTGCACTCTTAGCAATCAGCTGTTTCACCTTCCACATTAAGATGTTTGCATCTTCCTCAGGTGATATAAGGTAGGTGGGTGTTCAGGGAAGGGTAGCGGTTCTGAAGGAGGGTCTCTGCCCGAAACCTCAACTGTTGACTTCTCCATAGATGCTGCCTGGCCTGCTGTGTTCCTCCAGCATTCTGCGCACGTTGTTTTGGATCTCTAGCAACTGCAGATTTTCTCATGTTTGTGATTCAGGAAGGGTAATTGACTGTTTTTCATTGTAAAACAATTCCTGATCCATAGCATGTCAGTGCAAATACTTTATCTATTCTGTCAATATGCAAACTCTATTTATTCTACTATTAAATTATTAAATGGTGTTTGCTTTCTTTTAGGAACTCTCCTACAATTAAATCAATGAATTTAGGAAGATTACACCATTGTCATTTTGTGCCAATGTCACTTAGACTTTAGATGCATCTCCCTGTCACACACAGAGTGCTAGATCCAAAGGGATTCAGCACATTCAGCTGAGGAGAGACGCGAACAGATGGAGTAAAAGTAGGAATTAGAGATTCTCTGATTGTGCCAATACTTCCTATTTTACTAATAAGACAAATTTCTTATTGCATGAACATCAACCCTACTTGCATGCAAAAATCCCTGTGGTTTTGACATTCTCAGGGTAAATTTGAAGAACATTCTTAACAATCGTTTAATAATTTAAATCAATAGCAATGCGAAATGCCACTGTTTTGAAGAAAATAAAAATGAGATAGCTGGAAGAAAATTAGTTATTTTGCACGAATTGAGATACTGAAATTAGGCAACAGTTTTAAAAGGTGCAAATGCATTCCCATCGAACCACATTTAATTGCAGTTATCGTGTCCAATTAGTGATGGATCATTCAGACAAATTCTAAGTTCTGTCAGTTTAAACCTGTTTAATTGTTGGTGCTGCCTGGCCTGCTGCGTTCATCAGCAACTTTGATGTGTGTTGCTTGAATTTCCAGCATCTGCAGAATTCCTGTTGTAAACCTGTTTATTATTTGTTTAGTAGTAGAAGTTGAGAAGTTGTTATGGGCCAGCAGCTAGACATCTGCACCATTGATCCAGAAACCTTAGTTCAAATCCTTCAGTCGCAGCTGGGTAATTTATATAACAAAAAAACTAAATTGTGAAAGCGTTGATCTTGGTAATTATGATTGTGAAACTATGGGATTGCTGTTAAAACCTTTCTTGTTCACTAATATCTCATCGTCATAGCTTGTCGCACCAGACAGCCAGCCATATCTGATAATGAAGGAAATCTGCCGTTCCCACTTTGTCTGGTTTGTATGTGACTCCAGACCCACCACTGTAGTTGGACCTTAAAAAGTCTCCTGAGTTCAGGGGCAATTAGATTTGAATAATTAATGTCAGCATTGCCAAAGGCATCACATCCTGTGTATTAACAATAAAAACTTTACTGAGATTCATTCACATATTTGTCAGCACATTACTACCATTAAAAGTTTCAGCACAATGTCAAAAACAATCTAATTTATCAGAGTTTTAAAGTACCTCTATTTATTGGTACTTGAAGCAAAACACACTTCTTATAACCAAATGGTGCCTCTCAGATTTCAAAGACATTTTGATTTTCTCCTTTGTTTTATTACTGGCAGTCCCCAGCATCCTGTAACACTTAATGGACTTCTGACTGCCTCAGAATAGACTTGTTGTTATCAACTCACCCTCTACATTTCTGGATCTATTACAATATTCTAATTAAATCAGTCATCAGAGTCCCATCTGCTGCATACCACCTCCACCCTCCATACCAGGGTTGCCTGTGGACTCCCTTCAGGGTAGTGGCTGTATTTATCTGCATGGATGGCTGGCAGGGTAGTATGCATACAAACATAGGAGAATCTGCTACTGTTTCAAACTCATGCATTGAAACACCTTTCAGACTTATTTCTGAGAACAAAACTGGGAATAAACTTGCCTCTCCTTTGTTGGGATTGATAAGAATATGCTTTAAATATGAAAGGTGATCCTTTTTTAATCTGAATCAAATACGAAATAGTGATATTGCTTTTTATTTATTTGCGTGTCAGGCATCATGCAGCATTCTAGGTCTGCAGCATTCAAATCAGTTAACCCTGGACCTTCACAAGAAATTGAGATATAATCTCCATAAAGCTATCAAAGATGCCAAGGGACGGTACCAACTCAAAATCGAGTCCCAGACTTGGCATCAGTTGTAGCAGGGCTTGCACGCTATAACAGGCTACAGAACAAAGTTGGGCAGCATCACCAACAGCACATACCTTCACGATGAGCTTAGCACATTCTATACACGCTTTGAACAGAATGCAAATGGGAAGTCACAACCTCCATTGCACCTGAACTGACAGTAACCCTCGCAGACAGGATTATTCTTCTGGAATGTGAACCCGTGGAATGCATCTGGCCTACATCCATGTGCATCTCCTTCATTTCCCACACATCTGCATTCACCCCATCCACCTAACAGGGATAGGGATCCCACTATTCTTACCTACCATTGCATGAGCCTCCATATCCAACATGTCTGCAGCTTGTTCAAAATGCAACAACAAGGAACTTAACCAAAAATAGAAAATCTGAGCACATTTCACCGGTTTTGGCATCATTACACTGGCTGTCCATGTCCTTCGGTATCAATTTTAAAATACGCTTAATTGTATATAAGGCTTAATAATCTAGCTCCTCCATATCTTTCGGAATGCCTATCCCCTTACATCCCTAAGCGTAACCTTAGATCCACAAATACAAGTTTGCTTAGTGTTCCTAGAGCCAAGAATATAAGAACTGGTGATGCGGCCATTTGCTCTTATGCGCCAAAAATCTGGAACATTCTACCGAGTGAGACATACCAGGCTAGTATTGTGGAACATGTCAAAATACTTCTAAAAATGTACTCTTTTAATTCAGTCTACTTATATGATTACTTAATATCTATCAATGTAGATTACATTAATATGAATTAATATATTCAAATACATTTCATTCTATATAATGTTATGATTTAAATTGTATTTATGTGTCTATATTGATTTATCTTAACAATCTATGTAAAGCACTTTGAGCCTGCATCTTGATGTATGAAAGGTGGTATATTGTATATAAGGGGGCGTTGGGAGCGGACCCAAATGCAAGACACAGACACTGAAGTACTAGGAACAGGACTAGGTTTATCGAGATAGCAAGGTGAGTAAGGAAGAAATGACGCTGGACATCGACACATGCCCTGGTCGAGACTAGGATTCACGGCCTGGGCTAGGACTTGGTCTAGAAACGTGGGACCCAGAACTAAGAACGAGGAGCCTGGACTAGGAACACAGAACTCCGGAACCAGAGCCTGGACAAGAACCTGGAACCTGGGTCTTGGATGGGACTCGGAACCTGGGTCTTGGATGGGACTTGGAACCTGGGTCTTGACTCAGAACTGGAACCTGGGTCAAGGCTAGGATTCAGGACTAGGATCTTGGCAAGGACAGGACGTGGCTACAGGACAGGATGAGGTACCCCAGCACAGGACGAGGAATCTCCAGCACTGGGCTGGGTGAGGCACCGGAACTAGATGAGGACACGAAGCTCAGATATGGATAGGGCTGGAACACGGCACCTGGACTTGGACTTGAACTGGACGCTCAGAGCCTTGGTCTTCAAGTGTGTTGCAGAGTGGATGAAATCACCAGAGAGACAGAGTCACTGGCAGATACAAAGCAGCTTCTTTATTTGACACAACAAGGTACAGCAGGCATCATATGGATGGAGACGCTTTCCGTAGAAAGGTCTGCAAGCCCAATGTGGGCTCGATATTTATATGCTACACACAAAGGCAATCGCTACTTACAAAGTTATAGACAATGCATAGACAATGCTTCCTTTTGAAGCTACATACAAACATCACACCTTCTGACTTCATCCTTTCCTTCCAATGCCAACATGTCTGGGTTGGTATCTACAGCCTTTAGGAATGCAAGTTAAATCCACAATACATTTATTTGGTATTTTACGTGCTAACATAGAGGACAATTAATATTTATAAAATATAGATAAGGCTGTCTTCGAAACTACCTGTAAACTTCCCACTTCCATCCGATGCGTCTGGCTAGAATTGTGATTTTCACAGCTTTTAGGAAATGCATTGTTGTGAACTCAGTACACAGTACTTTGTCAAATAGAAGACTGGTGGCCAGAGTCACTTAAGTGTAAAGGAATCATCTACCCAGAAACTCACTCTAACAAACTGGATGCTCAGAGCCTTGGATGTGGACTGGACGTGGACTGGACGAGGTACTCCGGGGCAGGACGAGGTACTCCAGGGCAATAATGAGGCTCTTGGACTAGGTCTGGCTCAGCTCTAGGACTCGGCTTTGTTAGGCTGTTGGGTACGGAGCCGGGACTTCTCCTTGGAGTGCAGGGCCGGGACCCTTTGTAGGACGCAGGGCCAGGATGACTGCCAAGGACACTTGCCGAGGGAACTGCTGAGGTAAACTGCAGAGGGACTCCTGGACTGGATGAGAACACAAAGCCTTGACTTGGACAGCACTGGAACATGGCGCCTGGAACTTGGAACACAGAACAGAGACCCCTCCTTGGAAACAGGACCTAGAGCCAGGACTCTCCTTTGACACGGACACTAAACACGGGGACACAAAGAGATAGCTGCAAACTCAACAATAGATAGTTCCTTATCTTGCCGAGGCAAGGCTTCGGTCTCACTACAGCAGTTGAACTTTACAGGGATGCAGGCAAGGCTTTAGAAGGGAGGGGAAGGGAACAGTTCAGCAGCGAATCCTTGGTTTGAGAGGTATTTATGTGCCAGCCCAAAACAAGAATCAGGTGCCTCAATTAAGACACTCTCTCCTTCTCTCTTCCTATATTCTCCATTCTGGTTTCCCTCTTATGCTTCCTTTTCTCTTCACCTGTCCATCAACTCCCTCTGGTACCCCTCTTCCTTGCCTTTCTTCTATGGTCTATAATCTTCTCCTATCAGATTCCTTCTTCTTCAGCCCTTCACCTTTTCCAATTATCATCTTCCAGTTTCTTACTTCACCCCATCACCCATCCACCCACCTTCCCCGTCACCCTTCCTTTCCTGTTCTGTTGAAGGGTCTTGGCCCCAAATATCAACTGTTTATTCCCCTCCATGGATGCTGTCTGACTTGTTGAGTTCCTCCAGCAGTATGTGTATATGTATGTACTCAAGATTTGCTGCATTTGTAGAACCTCTTGTATTTATGGCCTGAATGCTGTCCCCGGCAATGCCCTCAGATCTTAGTGGGTCTATGCTGGCATATCAGCTGGTGGAGCTATTTGCAGAAAGTTTTTAACCTTTTCCTGCTTCAGTCTGTGGCACTCACCTACTTTAAGAAGACCACTATTATCTCAACGACCCCTGCCACATGGCTCTGACATCTACTACTACGAATGGTTTGAGATGCTGGTCATGGCCTGCATTCATTTCAGCCTTTCAGACAAAGACAGCCCACTGCGATTCACCTAGCACCAAGCAGAACTACAGCAGACTCCATCTCCCTGGTCCTACACTCTTTTTTGGAGCATCTGGACAATGAAGTTATCCACATCAGACTACTTTTTTGTTAGCTGCAGCTCCACCTTCAATACAATAATAATCTGGACTCTGGGAGTCAATGCCTCCCTCTGCATCAGGATCCTTAACTTCATGGCCAACAGACCAAGGCTGAGAGGTTCAAATTCCTAGGAGTGAAGATCCTAACTGCCTATCCTGGTCAAACCACATCGAGGCAATGGTCAAGATAGCTCATCAGTGCCTCTATGCCTTCAAGAGTTTTTAAAAAATTCCTATTTCCTGGCAGCCCTTACAGATTTACATTAATGCACCATAGAATGCATTCTATCTGAATGCATAACGGCTTGGTATGGTAACTGCTCTGCATGTGACCACAGGAACCGGCAGAGTATGCACGTAACTCAGCACTAGATGAAAACTCGCCTCCTCTGTGTCTATACTTCTCACTGCCTCGGTAAAGCAGCCAGTCTAATTGAAGATCCCACACTCCCCAGACAATCTCTCTTCTCCCCTCTTCCAAACTGGGCAGCCCTGAAAGCATGTACTACCAGGTTCACTGACAGCCTCTACCCCATTGCAATAAGACTATGATAAGATGGACTATTGACATTACAATCTACCTCATGACAGTCTTGCACCTTGTTGTTTACCTGCACTGCACTTTCTCTGAAGCTGTTACTCTTAGTTTTGCATTGCTGTTGCTGTACTGTGGTCTGCCTCCATGCACTGTGTAATGATTTGTTCTGTATGAAGAGCATTGTCACAGAATCTTGGTAGGTGTGAAAATAATAAACCAAATCCAATTACTGTGTTCCTCACTGGGTTATCTGAACAGATTTACTACTTAGAAGTAGCAAATGATATGCAGGTTGGTGCAAACAATCTCAAACCTAGACACCAGGACCCTGGACAGAGAGTGCCACCTCAGTAACCACCTACCCACCTACTTCTCCTGTCCCAACTGTAGAAGAGTTTTCAATTCCCACAGCAGGCCAAGACCCTTCTTCAGATTTCCAACATCTCCAGGGTCTCTTGTTTATTCAGTTCCCACAATGGCCTTATCAGTCACTTAATGGATCTACAACTCAGGTGCAGGTATTTCTTGATCCTGATGGATGTCAAAGACAATAACTTTATGACAGTTACCAGTGGCTTCATTGCTCCCTCTGCCACGTCTGAGTTTGAAGGTTGTGAAAAAGTACAAAAAATGCAGGCTTACTAATACTTACATATATACAGGGGACCTTCCTGTAGAAACCTGGGTTTTACTGTTAGAGGCAAAATGCAATTAATTACATTTTATCATTAAAATGCAATTATGATCTGTCAATATAATTCATGCCAACAAATTAATTGATTGCAAATTAAATGTCATTTGTGAATCAATATTTCACCTTTTGTCCACTGACGCGGGATATTTATGCCGATTTTATTTGTATGGATCCTGGGATTGATATGTATCCATCCAATGGATACTATGGCACAGTTGATAGATTTGAATGCAGGTGATCAGATTAAACAGATTACAGAGGACAAGATTAGGTCCTTCATCCCAAAGTATCTAAAGTTCAAGATTCAAGTTCAAATTCTAGTTCAAAATTGTTTAATGTCCTTTCCATTACTCAAGTGTAAAGGAGAACAAAATAATTTGAATCCAAGGCAGTACAAGAAAACACAGTAAGATAAAGAACATAATAATAAAAACGCAATAAGTATGTATAAATACATAAAATAGCTAATATACACAGATTGATTGCATGTGTATAAATTGGCACTAGGTACGTGAGTGTCTGTACATAAAGTGACTGACAGGAAATGTCATGGAGGGGTATGGGAGGGGTGGGTGGAGATGTTGATCAGCTTCACTGCTTGGGGAAAGAAACTGTCCTGGTGTAAGTGCTACATAGCTTCCTCCTTGATGGGAGCGGAACAAACAGTTCATGAGCAGGGTGGGTATTTCATGATATTACTGACATTTTTCCGGCACCTTTCTGTATTTATGTACTTGACGGTGGGTAGGCTGGGGCTGGTGTTGCATCGGGCAGTTTTCATTACCCATCGACTACAGTGCAGTTTCTGTACCAAGCAGTGATGCAGCATGTTAGGATATTCACTACAGCACATCTTTAGAAGTTTGTGAGTATGGATGTGCAAAGTCGAACTCCCTTCAATCTCCTCAGAAAGATGAGACATTGGTGAGCTTCCTTGATTGTGTAGGAGGTGTTCTGGGACCATGAGAGATTGTGTGAGATATGCACTCCTAGGTGTTTGAAACTGCTCTTAACATTCACTGCTGTGCCGTCAATGTAAAGAGAGGTGTGATTGGAGCGAGTTCTCCTGAAGTCAATAACCATTTCCTGTTCCTTTTTGATATTGATGAAGAAGCTATTTGCCTGTCACCAGGCCTCTCCATAGGCCATATTGTCATTTTTGGTGATGATCCCAATCACTGTAGTGACCAATAGGCCAAATTAAACAAAACCTAGTTGTCTGCACATGATCGGTATACCTTCATTCCCTGTATGTTCGTGTGACTATCTAAATATCTCTTCAAATTTATTTTTGTACTTACTTTCACCACTATTCCTGATATTGCTTTCTAGGGACCTTGGTGTAAAATAACTTGTCCTGTACAGCTCCTTTAAACGTTTCCCCTCTCGCCTTAAATGGATGTCACCTAGTATTTAAAATTTCTACTCTGGGAAAAAAAATTCTGTGAGAATCTTTGCTTCTCATACCTTGATAAGGTCTCCACTCAGCCATTGACACGCCAGAAAAAATATTCTTAGTTTTTCCAACCTCTCCTTATAGTTAGTACTCTCTAATCTATGGTGAATCTATTTTGACCATCTCCAAAGCCTCCAAAACTTTTCTGTAATAAGGCAAACAGAATACACACAATGCTCCAAACGTGATCCGACCTTAACTTTTATTCCTCTGCAACGTTTTACAGTCTTATACACAATATTCCATCCAATGAAAGCAAGCATGACATTTGGCTTCTTTACCACCATAACTACCTTATTGCCCCTTTCAGAGAACTATGGATTTGGACCACAAGAAGCATCTACCCATAAATATTCTTAAAGTTTCTCCAGCATTTTGTCTGTATTGCTTTGATTTCCAACATCTGCAGATTTTCTCTTGTTTGTAAATATAAAGGTAACCTAGCACGTAATATGAAAGAGGTTACCAAAAGCGTTTACAGATATACGGTATAAAGAGTAAAACGAAGGCAAGAGTCAACATTGGCCAACTGGAAAATGACGCTGGAGAAGTAGTACTGGCGGTGGGGGGGTGGGGATAAAGAAATGGAAGATGGAACTGAGTAAGTATTTTGTATTAGCCTTCACTGTGGAAGACAACAGCAACCTGCCAGAATACTAGGAGTCTCAAGTGCGGAAGGGAGTTTATTGAGCAGAAAGTTCTAAAGGTGGACAAATCACTTGGCCCAGATGGGCTACTCAGCAGGGTTCTGAAAGAAGTAGCCGAAGATATTGTGGAGGTATTAGTAGTGATTATTCAAGAATCATTAGATTCTGGACTGCTTCCAGAGGACCGAAAAATGTATAAGATGAGAGAGAGGCAAAAAATAGGAAACTATAGGCCAGTTAGCCCAATTTCTGTGATTGGCTAACTTTAGTCCCTTTGTAAAGATTTCTCTCCATTCTGAAAATGCTGAAAACTGAGGTGCAAAGGGACGCGGGAGTCCTTGTGTAGGATTCCCTACAGTTTTGTTTGCAGGTTCAGTCTGTGGTGAGGAAGGCAAATGCGATAACAACATTCATTTGAAAGGGACTAGAATATAAAAGCAAGGATGTCATGTTGAGCCTTTATAAAGCACTGATGAGGCCTCACTTGGAGAGTTGAGAGCAGTTTTGAGCCCATGATATTAGAAAGGATGCGCTGAAATTGGAGAGTCTTCATAGGATGTTCACAAATATGATTCAATGATTTGTCATATGAAGGGCGCTTGATGGCTCTGGGCCTGTATTCACTCGAATTCAGAAGAATGAGTGGTGACTTCATTGAAGCCTATTGAATTGTAAAAGGCCTTGATAGAGTGGATGTGGAGAGGATGTTCTTATGGTGGGAAAGTCTAAGATGACAGAGCACAGCCTCAGAATAGAGAAGCACGCTTTTAAAATGGAGATGAGGAGGAATTTCTTCAGCTAGCGAGTGATGAATCTATGCAATTCATTGCATAGGCAGCTGTGGAGACAAAATCTTTATGTATATCTAAGGCAGTGGTTGATAGATTTTTGATTGGTCAGGCCATAAAGTGATATGGGGAGATGGCAGGAGATTGGGGCTGAGAGGAGAATTGGATCAGTCATAATAAGGTGGTGGAGAATTCTTAATGGACCAAATATCCAAATTCTGCTCCTATACCTTATGGTCTTACAGAATTATGGTCTAAAGATGAGGTTTCGGGTATCTGGAAGCACATGATAAAAAAGGCCAAAGTCAACATAATTTCTTTTATCTTGCCTGATGAATCTGCTGGAACTCTTTGAAGAATGGGTTTCAGAAGGCCTTTGTCAAGATGCTGCACATAAGTTTGCTAAACAAGATAAGAGCCCATGGCATTACGATAATGGTACATGAATATGGTTGATTGACAGAAGGTTATGAGTGAGAATAAGGGGGAATTTTCTGATTGGCCTCGGGGATGTTCTGGAGGAGTCTCGGCTGGGTTTATGTTAATGATCTGGATGATAGAAATGATGGCTTTGTGGACTAAGTTTGTGAAGAATACTATCATAGGTGGAGGGATAGACAGTGTTGAGGAAACAGGGAATGTGCACAAGGACTTGAACAATTTAAGAGAATGGGCAAAAAAGTGGAAGATGGAATACAATACAGAGAAGTGTGTGGTTATGCACCTCTGTAGAAGGAATGAATACGTAGTTACTTTCAAAATGGGAGTGAATTCAGAATTCAGAGATACAAGATGATAGGGGTCCTAGAGCAGGGTTCCTTAAAGGTTAACTTACAGGTTGATTGGTAGTAAGGCAGGGAAATATAATGTTTGCATTCATTTTAAGGGGACTAGAATATAAAAGGAAGAATATAGTACTGAGACTTTATAAAGCATTGGTCAAACTGCATTTGGAGAATCATGAGCAATTTTGGAACCATATAGAACATAGAAATTTACAGCAGATTACAGGCCCTTTGGCCCACAATGTGGTGCTGACCATGTAACCTGCACTAGAGACTGCCTAGCATTTCCCCTAGCACATAGCCCTCTATTTTTCTAAGCTCCATGTACTTATCTAAGAGGCTCTTAAAAGACCCTATTGTATCCAGATTACCCTATTATATGTAAGAAAGGATGTACTGGTTCCCCAAAATGATCCTGGGCATGAAAGGGTTAATGCATGAGGAGTATTTGATGGCCCTGGGCCTGTATTCATTGGAGTTTAGAAGAAAGAGAACATATGTCGTTGAATCCTACTGAATATTGAAAGCCCTAGACAGAGTGGATGTGGAGAGTATGTTTCCAATAGTGAGAGAGTCTAGGTCCTAAGAACAGAAGCCTCAGAACTGAAAGATGTCCCTTTAGAACAGAGAGGAGGAATTTCTTTAGCCAGAGGGTAGTGAATCTGTGGGACTCAGAGGGATGTGGAGTATTGGGTATATTTAAAGAAGAGATTGATATTTCTGATTAGCAAGGGTATCACAGGCAGGAGAATGGTTTAGAGAGGGGTTCCAGTGGAGCTTTGTGGCTAGTCTGATGCCATTATAGCTTGGGGTATTTTGGAGTTTGGAGTTCAATTTCTGCACCATCTGAAAGATGCTCATATGTTTTCTCCATGGAGTTTTTCCAGGTGCTCTGGTTTCCTCCTACAATCCAAAGATGTACCCCCACCCACCTTTTTATTCTGGTGTCTTCCTCCTTCCTTCCTAGTCCTGAAGAAGGGTTTCAGCCCAAACCGTTGATTGTTTATTCTTTTCCATAGATGCTCCCTGAACTGCTGAGTTCTTCCAGCATTTTCTGTGTGTTGCTCTGGGATTCCAGCATCTGACGAATCCTTTATGATCTGGTTAGTAGAGTAGTTGGTCATTGTAAGTCGTCATGTAATTAGGCTGGTGTTAATTAGGCGGGTTGCTGGGTGGTGTGGCTCATTAGAGCCAGAAGGGTTTGCTCAGCACCATATCTCTAAATAAAATAAATTAAAAATAAAAATAAATAAAATCAGGCACAATCAATTGTCAGAGCAGACTTGAAGAGCCAGATGGCTTTATTCACCTCCTATATCTTATGATCACATAGGTCATTATGAATAGCATTTAGAATTTACCTATTTATTTTCTGTATTTTAATCTATAAAGCAGAATGTGGTACATTCAAGGAGGATGAGAAGAAACACAAGATTTCCCGATAGGTTTGGTGTTGTGTCTCGGGGGAGTCCAGCTTTGCAAGGTCAGATCTTTTACATCCATCCACAGACACAGAGAATAGTTGTGAGCTTTGAGTGCTTCCAATGACAGGAAATCTAACTGTCACCCTCCCTTTCAAGGCAACTGATATTGTTCAGATATTAATAGGCAATATCCAGCAAGTGCTGACATTTTCCATTTAAGCATGTCAGTCAAATAAATAATTGCTAAATCAGTCAAGGCTGGAGTTCATGAATGCAACTTTCAGCAAAAGTGACAATAGAGCAAACAGCAATTTTATACCAAAGCAGACTTTGCCTCTCAACCAAAGGTGATAGGTTTCAGTCACTTAATTATTGAAAAAGTCAGGGAGTTCACTCTCTCTCGAAGGCTTTTAGGAAATATAAAATTTGTTGCACGAGTCAGCCTGGGGGCATTTCTGGGTTGTTGTTTTCATAGCTCTGTTCTTCTGTCGAATCGCAGTTGTTCATTATCCAGTTTCACAGACCTTATTGTTGTTAAACTCCATCGAATCTCTTCAGATTCCAAGGATATAGAGTAACAGGGCAAGAAATTGTTTAAAATATTGTTAGGCTTTTTTTTCTCATTTTATTGGAGCACTTACGTTTAAATTTTGAATATTAAGAAAATGGTTGCTGATTTGCAGTCAAGGGCCCCCACTGGCTATAAAACAGAGAGACATCAAAATCTACAGGGCATTTGTAGGCATGCTTTCCAATCCAGGCAACATCCTAAAATGGCTGCACTTTACCAATTGTTGATGAATGATGCACCAGACCAATGCATATGCTAGAATGCATTGGGTGGGGATGGATAGGAGTGTGTGGTAGGAAGTGAAGGAGAGAAGAATGTGATAAAACTTTCGATAATTAGCCTAACACAAAAGGCACTATGTGTTACATCATTGGCCATATGTTAGAGTGATTTTTGGGTTTAGGTCATTTACATTTAGCAAATGGCTTTGGCTACCAGTCTTCTGTTCCTTGATAATGTATTGTGCCGGGTCTTTACCATTCCCTTTGACCTTCAACTGTCTGGGGCAGAGCAAGTTGTCCTCAGTAAGGGCCATACCTTTGTCCCCCTTCACTGACACCTCAGCAAGTTCCGCGTTCGCCATGACGTGGAACTCTTCTTCCACCGGCTCCGTCTTCGAGCCTACTTCTTCAGCAAGGACTCTTCCACCCCCACCGATGACCCCTTCTCCCGTCTTCAACCCTCCTCCTCTTCATGGACACCCTGCTCTGGTCTTCTGCCTGATCTGGATCTCCTTATTGCTGACTGCCGACGGGACATCAACCGTCTCAACTTCACCGCACCTTGTTCCCATTCCAGCCTCACTCCTTCTGAACGCTCTGCTCTCCACTCCCTCCGCACTAATCCTAACCTTACTATTAAACCTGCCGAGAAAGGGTGTGCTGTTGTCGTCTGGCATGGTGACCTCTACCTTGCCAAGGCACAGCGACAATTGTTCATCCCAGTTTGGCAAAAGAATAAATCAGGGAAGGTAGTGCACCCGTGGCTGACAAGGGAAATTAGGGATAGTATCAACTCCAAAGAAGAAACATGCAAATTAGCCAGAAAAAGTGGCTCACTTGAGGACTGGGAGAAATTCAGAGTCCAGCAGAGGAGGACAAAGGTCTTAATTAGGAAAGGGAAAAAAGATTATGAGAGAAAACTGGCAGGGAACATAAAAAGTGATTGTAAAAACTTTTACAGATATGTGAAAAGAAAAAGATTGGTTAAGACAAATGTAGGTCCCTTACAGACAGAAACAGGTGAATTGATTATGGGGAACAAGGACATGGCAGACCAATTCAATAACTACTTTGGTTCTGTCTTCACCAAGGAGGACATAAGTAATCTTCCGGAAATAGTAGGGGACAGAGGGTCTAGTGAGATAGAGGAACTGAGGGAAATACATGTTAGTAGGGAAGTGGTGTTGGGTAAATTGAAGGGATTAAAGGCAGATAAATCCCCAGGGCCAGATGGTCTGCATCCCAGAATGCTTAAGGAAGTAGCCCAAGAAATAGTGGATGCATTAGTGATAATTTTTCAAAACTCTTTATATTCTGGACTAGTTCCAGAGGATTGGAGGGTGGCAAATGTAACTCCGCTTTTTAAAAAAGGAGGAAGAGAGAAACCGGGGAATTATAGACCAGTTAGCTGAACATCAGTGGTGGGGAAAATGCTAGAGTCAGTTATCAAAAATGTGATAACAGCACATTTGGAAAGTGATGAAATCATCGGACAAAGTCAGCATGGATTTGTGAAAGGAAAATCATGTCTGACGAATCTCATAGAATTTTTTGAGGATGTAACTAGTAGAGTAGACCAGGGAGAACCAGTGGATTTTCAAAAGGCTTTTAACAAGGTCCCACACAGGAGATTAGTGTGCAAACTTAAAGCACACGGTATTGGGGGTATGGTATTGATGTGTATAGGGAATTGGTTGGCAGACAGGAAGCAAAGAGTGGGAATAAACGGGACCTTTTCAGAATGGCAGGCAGTGACTAGTGAGGTACTGCAAGGCTCAGTGCTGGGACTCCTGTTGTTTACAATATATATTAATGACTTAGACAAGGGAATTAAATGCAGCATCTCCAAGTTTGCGGATGACACAAAGCTGGGCGGCAGTGTTAGCTGTGAGGAGGATGCTAAGAGGATGCAGGGTGACTTGGATAGATTAGGTGAGTGGGCAAATTCATGGCAGATGCAATTTAATGTGGATAAATGTGAGGTTATCCACTTTGGTGGAAAAGACAGGAAAATAGATTATTATCTGAATGGTGTCCAATTGTAAAAGGGGAGGTGCAACGAGACCTGGGTGTCATTATACACCAGTCATTGAAAGTGGGCATGCAGGTACAACAGGCGGTGAAAAAGGCGAATGGTATGCTGGCATTTATAGCAAGAGGATTCGAGTACAGGAGCAGGGAGGTACTACTGCAGTTGTACAAGGTCTTGGTGAGACCACACCTAGAGTATTGTGAACAACAGGAATTCTGCAGATGCTGGAAATTCAAGCAACACACATCAAAGTTGCTGGTGAACGCAGCAGGCCAGGCAGCAACTTTGATGTGTGTTGCTAGAGTATTGTGTACAGTTTTGGTCCCCTAATCTGAGGAAAGACATCCTTGCCATAGGGGGAGTACAAAGAAGGTTCACCAGATTGATTCCTGGGATGGCAGGACTTTCATATTATGAAAGACTGGATCGACTAGGCTTATACTCATTGGAATTTAGAAGATTGAGGGAGGATCTTATTGAAACGTATAAAATCCGAAAGGGATTGGACAGGCTAGATGCAGGAAGATTATTCCCAATGTTGGGGAGGTCCAGAACGAGGGGTCACAGTTTGAGGATAAAGGGGAAGCCTTTTAGGACCGAGATTAGGAAAAACTTCTTCATACAGAGAGTGGTGAATCTGTGGAATTCTCTGCCACAGGAAACAGTTGAGGCCAGTTCATTGGCTATATTTAAGAGGGAATTAGATATGGCCCTTGTGGCTAAAGGGATCAGGGGGTATGGAGAGAAGGCACGGACAGGGTTCTGAGTTGGTTGATCAGCCATGATCATACTGAATGGTGGTGCAGGCTTGAAGGGCCGAATGGCCTACTCCTGCACCTATTTTCTATGTTTCTATGTTTCTATGACAACTCGCGGATACCTCCTCTTATTTACCCCTCAATCATGACCCCACTAAGCAGCACCAGGCCATTGTCTCCGACACAATCACCAACTTTATCCACTCAGGGCATCTCCCATTCACTGCTACCAACCTTATAGTTCCCGCATCCTGCACTTCCCGTTTCTACCTCCTACCCAAGATCCACAAACCTGCCTGTACAGGTAGACCCATTGTCTCAGCTTGCTCCTGCCCCACTGAACTCATTTCTGCATACCTCGACACGGTTTTATCCCCACTTGTTCAATCCCTTCCTACCTATGATCGTGACACCTCTCACGCTCTGAAACTTTTCAATGATCTTAAGTTCCCTGGCCCCCACCGCTTTATTTTCACCATGGATGTCCAGTCCCTATATACTTCCATCCCCCATCAGGAAGGTCTCAAAGCTCTCCGCTTCTTTTTGGATTCCAGTCCTAACCAGTTCCCCTCTACCACCACTCTGCTCCGTCTAGCGGAATTAGTCCTTACTCTTAATAATTTCTCCTTTGGCTCCTCCCACTTCCTCCAAACTAAAGGTGTAACTATGGGCACCCGTATGGGTCCTAGCTATGCCTGCCTTTTTGTTGGCTTTGTGGAACAATCTACGTTCCGAACCTATTCTGGTATCTGTCCCCCACTTTTCCTTCGCTACATCGACGACTGCATTGGCGCTGCTTCCTACACGCATGCTGAGCTCATTGACTTCATTAACTTTGCCTCCAACTTTCACCCTGCCCTTAAGTTTACCTGGTCTATTTCTGAAACCTCCCTCCCCTTTCTAGATCTTTCTGTCTCTATCTCTGGAGACAGCTTATCTACCGATATCTACTATAAGCCTACTGACTCTCACAGCTATCTGGACTATTCCTCTTCTCACCCTGTCTCTTGTGAAAATGCCACCCCCTTCTCGCAATTCCTCTGTCTCCGCTGCATCTGCTCTCAGGATGAGGCTTTTCAATCCAGGATGAAGGAGATGTCCACCTTTTTAACGAATGGGGCTTCCCTTCCTCCACCATCAACTCTGCTCTCAAACGCATCTCCCCCATTTCACGCAATCTGCTCTTACCCCATCCTCCCGCCACCCCACTAGGAATAGGGTTCCCCTCGTCCTCACCTACCACTCTACCAGCCTCCGGGTCCAACATATAATTCTCCGTAACTTCCGCCACCTCCAACGGGATCCCACCACTAAGCACATCTTTCCCTCCCCCACTCACTCTGATTTCCACAGGGATCACTCCCTACGCGACTCCCATGCCCTTACATTTCCTCCCTCACTACCATTCAGGGCTACAGACAGTCCTTACAGGTGAGGCGACACTTCACCTGTGAGTCAGCTGGGGTGATATTCTGTGTCCGGTTCTCCCGATGCGGCCTTCTATATATTGGCGAGACCCGACACAGACTGGGAGACCGTTTCGCTGAGCACCTACGCTCTGTCCGCCAGAGAAAGCAGGATCTCCCAGTGGCCACACACTTTAATTCCACGTCCCATTCCCATTCTGATATGTCTATCCACGGCCTCCTCTACTGTCAAGATGAAGCCACACTCAGGTTGGAGGAACAACATCTTATATTCTGTCTGGGTAGCCTCCAACCTGATGGCATAAACACTAACTTCTCAAACTTCTGCTAATTATTTTTTTATTTATATACACACATTCTTTTTCTCTCTGTCCTTTTTCTCCCTCTGTCCCTCTCACTATACCCCCTGCCCATCCTCTGGGCTTTCCCCCCCTCCCCCTTTTCTTTCTTTCTCCCTAGGCCTCCTGTCCCATGATCCTCTCATATCCCTTTTGCCAATCACCTGCCCAGCTCTTGGCTCCATCCCTCCCCCTCCTGTCTTCTCCTATCATTTTGGATCTCCCCCTCCCCCTCCTACTTTCAAATCCCTTACTAACTCTTCCTTCAGTTAGTCCTGACGAAGGATCTTGGCCTGAAACATCGACTGCACCTCTTCCTACAGATGCTGCCTGGCCTGTTGCGTTCACCAGCAACTTTGATGTGTGTTGCTCATACATTAACTGTTTCATTCCTGGAATCATACTTGTGAACCTCATCTGGAACCTCTCCAATGTCAGCACATCTTTTCTTTGATAAGGGACCCAAAACTGCTCACACTAGCTTAATGCCTTATAAAGCCTCAAAATTACATCCTCGTTTCTATGTTCTAGTCCTCTTTGAAATGAATGCTAACATTGCATTTGACTTCCTCACCACAGACTCAACCTGGAGATTATCCATTAGTGAATCAAGCACAAGGATGCCCCAAGCCCCTTTACACCTCTGATTTCTGAATGTTCTCCCCATTTAGAAAATAGTCTTTATTCTTTATACAAGTGTGCATGACCATACTCTTCCTTAAACTATATTCCATCTGCCACTTTTTTACCTATTCTCCCAATCAGTTTAAGTCCCTCTGCAGTCTCCCTGCTTCCTCAACACTACCTGCCCCTCCACCTGGTTGAATCGTCTGCAGACTTGGTCACGAGGCATCATTTCCATCCTCCAAGTGTTGACATACAACTTAAAAAGAAATGATCCCAGATACTGATCCCTGTGGAACACCACTAGTCTTCTATTCATGTTGGTATCTTTCCTACAATAACATGGGCCCTTTTGTTAAGTAGCCTCATGTGTGGCACATTGTCAAAGACCTGCTGAAAATCCAAATAAATAACATCCAGTAACTTTCCTTTGTCTATCCTGCCAGTTACTTCCTCAAAGATTTCCAACAGGTTTGTCCGGCAAGATTTCCCTTCAAGGAAACCATGCTGAATTTGGTCTACCTTATCATGTGTTTTGAAATACTCTGATACTTCATCCTTAATAATAGATTCCAACATCTTCCCAACCACTGAAATCAGTCTAACAGGCATATAATTCCTTTTCATCTGCTTCTCTCCCTTTTTCCAGGTTGCAATGTTCCAGTCCTCCAGAACCATTCCAGAATCTAGTGATTCTAGAAAGATCTCTTTAGCTACTTCTTACAGAACCCTGGGATGTAGTCCATCTGGTCCAGATGACTTATCTACCTTCGGATCTTTCAGCTTCCCAAACACCTTGCATTTCGTAATAGCAACTAAACTCACTTCCACCCCCGGACCCTCCCAAATTTCTAGCATACTGCTAATATTTTCCATAGTGAAGACTGACACAAAATGTTTACTAAGTTCATTTGCAATTTCTTCATCTCCCATTACCACCGCTCTCCATTTTCCAGCTGTCCAATATCCACCATCACCTCTCTTTTATTCTTTATACCTGTATGTCTGAAAAAAACATTTGGTGTCCAGAGGAAAGTTCTTTGAGGGATAAACTGTGCTTGCTAGATGGCGCTTAGAATATTTGGGCTCTCTACATACCAGTACATCAGATGCAAAAGCATAGACCTGCATGGAGAATACAAGGAGGAATTCATGCATTACCAGGAGAAATGTGATTTAGCAGGCACTCTGTCATGGAAATTTGAGTGCAAATAACATTGCTGTACTACTGAGTTTCCAGGACAGTTTTACTCAAAAAAAGATCTGACAAATGCACTTAACACACTTGCTTCTTCAGCATAAATCAAAGTTCCTCAGCCTTTAATTCACAGCAGTCTTTTACCAGTCTGCACAAGCATCATACAAGGATGCAATTTTCCTACTGAGTGACAATGTACTGAAAAATACCTACTGATTCTTAATATTGTTTTCAATTGACTTTGGAGATAGTGGAGCATTCTGATGTACCAAAGTATGTGTTGGCAGTAAATTCTCCTTTCATATTGATTTGATCATGTGGCTTTGCAAGATCTCTCCACAGTTTAACATGACCACTGGTAAATGGATATGAAAGTAATAATCCATGGTATCTCATTTCAGCTTTCATCAGTGTTACAGTTTGCATTTTGAGACTCATGTCGAAACTTCAAAAATATTTAATGGGAAGAAGGATTTAATTTTTACACCACTTTTCATTCTTATTGAATAGTATTATATTGTAACTGCTGGGTTAGTTTGATAAGGAGTGTGCAGAACATAAATGTATGTATTTAACAGAATTTTTAAAAATCCCAATAAGCTTATGGCACAAGATACTCTAGGATAGAAAACCATCTTCTGCAGAAAGCATTTAACTTTTCAACTTTCAGATGACTTTCACAAACAGTCAATTATGTGTCATTACACTGAACAAATAGTGTCGAACTTTTTAGTTTAAATAATTTACCAAGTGATATAGATTTATTGCATGGAGAGATAATACCCGATGCACCCAAATGTGTGGAAGTATAAGTTGTCCACATTGGGAAGAATAAGATAAGAGAGCATTAGTTACACTACTCTCACGGAAACCACCAACCACCCATCCACTCTGATTATAACCATATAACCATATAACAATTACAGCGCGGAAACAGGCCATCTCGGCCCTTCTAGTCGATGCTGAAAGCTTACTCTCACCTAGTCCCACCGACCTGCACTCAGCCCACAGCCCTCCATTCCTTTCTTGTCCATATAGCTATCCAATTTTACTTTAAATAACAATTATCTGCTGCCCTATTTATGAAAGAAATTGTGGTGCCTGCATTGGCTTCATCAGTCATCTCAACTGACAGAACCAAAGTAAAAGGAAGCCATCTATGATCCCAAGGAGCTGCTGATGAAGAAATTCAGCATGTAGTTCAGAACAGAAATAAAATATTGACCTCCTTTACTAGGTAAAATAAGCACAAGGAAATCCTGCAGCAGGACTTCAGTGAGGTCATGTCAAAAATACTGGGTGTAGCTTTCATCCTCGAATGTAAGAAAAGGCTATGTTTACCACAGTGGAAGTACAGCAAAGTTCACCAGATTGACCACTGGGATAAAGGGGTTGTCTCATATGAAAAGATTGAACAGAATAGGGCTATGCATTCTGAGAAAGAGAGTTACACCCATCAAAACATTTGCGTTTCAGAGATGATTTAATGTATTGAGAATATTTCTGTAGTTATGGATGTCAGGCATCAGTGGGCATTGTTTCAGATCACTCACTTTCTACTGGGGATGTTCTTCTCTCAAAAGGTTCTTAAACTTTGAAACTCTGCCTTTGAGACTGAATCAATATACACAAGGCTGAGTTAGATATTTACATTCTATCAGAGTACAGAGTTTTGAGGAAAAGGACTAGAGGCCAATGGTCAGATCTGCTGAGATCTTAATGAAAACTAGGGAAACTCAATGGGCTGCATGGCCTATTTCTAATTCCATTCCCAATGTTCCTAGTTTCAATCTCACCCTTGGGCCTAAACAGAAAATATGGCTTCAGTTCTGAGGTAGTGCACACAAAGTTACTTATTTTGTCCCAGAAACACTCCTGTCAGTGGCTGTCATTACACAATTGTCGTTCATACTCCCTCTAATACAGCAATGACTCCATTTCACAATTTCTTCATTTGCGGAAATAGCATTCAAAAAGTTGTCAGGAGAAAACTGGGTCAATACAGGACTGACTTTCTTTGGTCTAACTTTGTGCTGATTTTCCCCATGTCAATTTGAGTTTTTGATAATTAGTTCAGCAAATGGATAAGCATAAAATCTTGTGAAGAGTAAGCATGCATCAGTATAAGCCCATGGGGAAAAATAGAGCAAACTCAATTTTCCTTCTTTAAGTGCTTCTTGTCCCAGTAATATGATTAAAATTAAAATTTGAATCCTTCAATCCATTTCTGTGCGCATATACATTTTCCATTTTGGTCACCATTAGCAACCTGAACAAATGCATGTGGAGAATTCTACTGGTTTTCCAATGTTATGTTTCAGATTTCTGTCCAAATTCATTTGTGTTGTCACAAACATAAAAGTTTGCATAATCATTGCAAAACAGCAGATTTAAAAATTATTGCCTTTTATTGCCCTCAAAATAAAAGCCCAACTTAAAAGCCACCTCAAAAGGGCTGGAAGCAGGTGTATGTCAAGCTATTTTGAACTGTTACCTACCAAAGTACTCAGGCCAAATTTTAGATCAAAAGTGAACTACCTACAGTCAATACTGAAAAAATTGAACCAAATCTGACTGCTCCTCCAAGTAAAAACTATTGGAAACTGTACTGTATAGCCAACAGTATAATAAGGGACTACTTCATATTTTAGTAACACATCATTGCATGCACTATTAGGCATGTATTGATCTGTATGTGTATGTCAAGTTCGGACTTTACCAGTAAAGAACCATGAAACTTAGTTCCCGTCTCCAACGTTTTTATTAGTAGCATAGTTGTGCAAACAGGCCACATACACAATGAGAATTATGAACGTACATCTTATTGGAATGCCGTATTTCAGTTGATATCGACACTCGGAGGAGAAGAGAGAGAAGGGAGATGAAAAGGAGCAACACACGCATCTAGACAGAGTGCGCTCGTGGCGCTAGCAAAGAGGACACGTGAGTCAAGTGGAACACGCAGTGACTGCAAGGAGCTAGCTAAAAAGAAAACAAGGGAAAACAGGACTAAATTAACATAACATGGCGATGACTAGAACCATTACTGCATTCGATAATAGCATTGAAAACTGGGTAACTTACATTGAAAGGAGGGAGGGAGGGAACATCGACTGAGACCATGAGAGGTCTGCGTCGGGCATTTTCATGACTTACAAAGTGCAGATTGGAAGTCTGTGTGGGGCACCACTCCTCGTACAGACACTAGAGCAATGTGTGGTTAAGTACCCTGCTCAAGGACACAAACTCACTGCCACAGCTGAGGCTCAAACTAGTGACCATCAGATAACTAGACGAATGCCTTGGCCATGTGCCCAACATTGAAAGAGTGGAGTTATATTGTGATGCTAATGGTGTTCATGATTAAAAGAAGCCAGCATCTTACTCAGTATTATGGGAGCAAGAACATATGGGCTGCTACGGAGTTGGTTAATCCCTGAAAAGCCAGCTGACAAAACGTTCAAGCACTGTCCAACAGCATTTAAACCCCAAACCACTGGTCATTGCTCAAAGATTTAAATTTCACAAAAGGAATCAGAGCAAAAATGAAAGTATTTCTGAATATTGTGCTGAATTGCACAAATTATCAGAACATTGTCAATTTGGAACTGGTCTATTGGACACATTGAGGGACAGGTTAGTGTGTGGCATGCACTGTGAAATCACACAGAAGAACCTCCTGTGTGAAAAAGACCTTACATTAGAGAAGGCGCTGAACATTGCAATATCATCGGAAACAGCAGCATGAGATGCTTCAGAGATACAACAAAAATCTCTGAATATGCTACAAATAAAATGTCATTGAACAGAAAGGAAGCAAAGAAATGTTACTGTTGTGGGAATATGTCACATGAGCCTGATGACTGTTGGTTTAAAGACAAAGAGTGCAGAAACTGTGGCAAACAAGGCCACATTGGCAGAGTATGCAAAGCCAGTCAACAGCAGAAAAAGGACAAAATACAGAGAAACAAGAAACCCCAGAAAAGAAAATACAACAATGTACACAAAATGAAGGAAAGCAGTTCTGATGAAAACAACTCAGACAAAAGTGAATTGTCTTTCCTGCAACTTCACAGCATGAAAGAGACAGATGATCGAAGAGTAATATGGATCACTCCACAAGTGGCAGGCGTGAAACTGAAAATGGAGTTGGACACAGGCTCAGCAAACACTCCTGAAGTGACCACATCAGCCTCATCTAAAGATAAGCCTGTCATCAGTGTTGATGACCTACCTGATGTATCTGTGGATACTCATTCCCCAGAGCAAACGTTTCAGGACAGACGTTACCCGGAGAGGCAGAGAAGATCTCCCCAGAGACTTGAGTTCTAAATGAGTCTTAGACCAAAAGTAAAAAAAAAGAAGGCTTGTTATAATTTGATATTATTCGGTTACTTTGTTACAATTTGTAAACAAATGGTAAGCGTGTGGCGGCTCGCCCATGCAGCAAGTGAACCGGCTCCAGCAGTCGCCGGCAAAGCCGCAGCCAGCGGCAACCGAGAGGAATCTAAGTGCGGGGCAAACCTCGGCCCGGATGCCAACGTCACTTCCGCCCCTGTGGTTGCTGGGAGCGGGTACTTAAGCACGTGCTGATTCAAACAGTAAATGGTTCAACCCGACCCTGCTCGACTCATTGTCTTGCTTTCATTCGTAGTGTATCAGTGCGACTACATTGGTGACCCCGACAGTCCAACGGCATTTGGACCCAACATGAATGACTCAGCTCTGCAGAATGCAGTTTCCCTTAAACTGCCAACCTTCTGGATCACTCAACCCCTGGTCTGGTTTGAGCAAGCAGAGGCCCAGTTCCAGGTCAGGCAAATCGTCTCAGACACCACAGGTATTACTACGTGGTGTCCGCTCTCGACCAGGAGACAGCGAGTCGCGTTTCAGCCCCTGGCAGCAGACAGGTATGAGGCACTCAAGACCCTGTTAATCCTTACATTTGGCCTCTCCCGCTGCGAACGGGCCACGAGGTTACTACATATGGACGGACTGGGCAACCGTGCACCATCAGCCCTGCTGAGCGACATGCTGGCACTGGCAGACGGCCATAAGCCTTGCCTGCTGTTTGAACAGATCTCCTTGGAGCAAATGCCAGAAGATATCCGCCTCCTGCTAGCAGATGAAGACCTCAGAGACCCGCGCAGGGTGGCTGCCCACGCGGACGTGCTTTGGCATGACAAACAAATAGGCAGAACCACCATGGTATTAGTGATGCGGGACGGTCGAAAGCCCAGCCCTCCCACACCCCAGCAGCGGAGCACCGAACACCCACACCGAGGGACGGTGCCACTTCTGAGTCTTGGTGTTTTTATCATCAAGGGTGGGGTTCCGGGGCCCGCTGCTGCCAACCGCCATGCTCATTCCAGGGAAAACGCCAGGACCAGCCGTCACTGATGGCTACGGCGGCTGGTCACTGTGACAGCACCCCTGTAGCTATTCCCCTGAATAATAAATTTACCGTCCTGGATACTGTTGGCAGGGATGACTGACCAGGTGTGAGCCACGGTGCGGAGCCTCCGGCACTGAGTCTGACCCGGTGGTGCAGAAGGGTGGGATGGAGAAGAGGAGAGCTGTCATCATTGGAGACTCTATAGTCAGGGGAGCAGACAGGAGATTTTGTGGATGTGAGAAGGACACCCGCATGGTTTGTTACCTCCCGGGTGCCAGGGTAAGGGATGTCTCTGACCGGGTGCACGACATCCTGGTACGAGAGGGAAAGCAACCAGAAGCCGTGACACATGTAGGGACAAACGACATAGGCAGGAAGAGGGATGAGGTCCTGAAGTGTGAGTTTCGGGAACTAAGCAGAATGCTGAAGAACAGGACCTCAAGGGTGACGTTCTCAGGATTGCTGCCAGTGCTACGTGACAGTGATGGTAAGAATTGGAGGAGATGGCAGTTGAATGCGTGGCTGAGGAGTTGGTGCAGGGAGCAGGGTTTTAGATTTTTGGGTCATTGGGATCTCTTCTGGGGAAGGTGGGACCTGCACAGATTGGATGGGTTGCACCTGAACTTGAGGGGGAGAAATATCCTTGCAGGAAAGTTTGCTAGCATGGTTCGGGAGGGTTTAAACTAATTTGCAAGGGGGATGGGACCCAGAGTGATAGAGCAGTGAAAGAAGTGCATGGAGTAAAGCCAGATCTAACATATAGAGAGGCTTTGAGGAAAGAGAAGCAGAATAAACGGTGTAAAGACAGTAAGGTAGAAGGGCTGAAGTGTATGTACCTCAAAGCAAGAGACATCAGGAACAAAGGTGATGAACTGAGAGCTTGAATACATACATGGAATTATGAGGTAGTGGCCATTACAGAGACTTGGCTGGCACCAGGGCAGGAATGGATTCTCAATATTCCTGGATTTCAATGCTTTAAAAGGGATAGAGAGGGTGGAAAAGGGGAGGAGGGGTGGCATTACTGGTCAAGGATACTATTACAGCTACAGAAAGGGTGGTTAATGTAGCAGGATCCTCTTTTGAGTCAGTAAGGGTGGAAGTCAGGAACAGGAAGGGAGCAGTTGCTCTACTGAGGGTATTCTATAGGCCCCCTGGTAGCAGCAGAGATACAGAGGAGCAGATTGGGAGGCAGATTTTGGAAAGGTGCAAAAATAACAGGCTTGTTATCATGGGTGACTTTAACTTCCCTAATATTGATTGGCACCTGATTAGTTCCAAGGGTTTAGATGGGGCAGAGTTTGTTAAGTGTGTCCAGGATGGATTCCTGGAACAGTATGTGGACAGGCCGACTCGGGAGAATGCCATACTAGATCTAGTACTAGGTAATGAACCGGGTCAGGTCACAGATCTCTCAGTGGGTGAGCATCTGGGGGACAGTGACCACCGCTTCCTGGCCTTTAGCATTATCATGGAAAAGGATAGAATCAGAGAGGACAGGAACATTTTTAATTGGGGAATGGCAAATTATGAGGCTATAAGGCTAGAACTTGCGGGTGTGAATTGGGATGATGTTTTTTGCAGGGACATGTGGTCATGTGGTCGACGTTTAAAGATCTCTTGCAGGATGTTAGGGATAAATTTGTCCCGGTGAGGAAGATAAAGAATGGTAGGATGAAGGAACCATGGGTGACAAGTGAGGTGGAAAATCTGGTCAGATGGAAGAAGGCAGCATACATGAGGTTTAGGAAGCAAGGATCAGATGGGTCTATTGAGGATTATAGGGTAGCAAGAAAGGAGCTTAAGAAGGAGCTGAGAAGAGCAAGAAGGGGGCATGAGAAGGCCTTGGAGAGTAGGGTAAAGGAAAACCCCAAGGCATTCTTCAATTATGTGAAGAAAAAAAGGATGACAGGAGTGAAGGTAGGACCGATTAGAGATAAAGGTGGGAAGATGTGCCTGGAGGCTGTGGAAGTGAGTGAGGTCCTCAATGAATACTTCTCTTGGGTATTCACCAATGAGAGGGAACTTGATGATGGTGAGGACAATATGAGTGAGGTTGATGTTCTGGAGCATGTTGATATTAAGGGAGAGGAAGTGTTGGAGCTGTTAAAATACATTAGAACAGATAAGTCCCCAAGGCCTGATGGAATATTCCCCAGGCTGCTCCACAAGGCGAGGGAAGAGTTTGCTGAGCCTCTGGCTAGGATCCTTATGTCCTCGTTGTCCACTGGAATGGTACCGGAGGACTGGAGGGAGGCGAATGTTGTCCCCTTGTTCAAAAAAGGTAGTAAGGATAGTCCGGGTAATTATAGACAAGTGAGCCTCACGTCTGTGGTGGGAATGCTGTTGGAAAAGATTCTTCGAGATAGGATCTATGGGGATTTAGAGAAGCATGGTCTGATCATGGACAGTCAGCATGGCTTTGTGAAGGGCAGATCGTATCTAACAAGCCTGATAGAGTTCTTTGAGGAGGTGACCAGGCATATAGATGAAGGTAGTGCAGTGGATGAGATATATATGGATTTTAGTAAGGCATTTGACAAAGTTCCACATGGTAGGCCAATTCAGAAAGTCAGAAGGCATGGGATCCAGGGAAGTTTGGCCAGGTGGATTCAGAATTGGCTTGCCTGCAGAAGGCAGAGGGTCATGGTGGAGGGAGTACATTCAGATTGGAGGATTGTGACTAGTGGTGTCCCACAAGGATCAGTTCTGGGGCCTCTACTTTTTGTGATTTTTATTAATGACCTGGATGTTGGGTTGAAGGGTGGGTTGGCAAGTTTGCAGATGACAGAAAGGTTGCTCGTGTTGTAGATAGTGCAGAGGATTGTCGAAGATTGCAGAGAGACATTGATAGGATGCAGAAGTGGGCTGAGAAGTGGCAGTTGGAGTTCAACCCGGAGAAGTGTGAGGTGGTAAACTTTGGAAGGACAAACTCCAAGGCAGAGTACAAAGTAAATGGCAGGATACTTGGTAGTGTGGAGGAGCAGATGGATCTGGGGGTACATGTTCATAGATCCCTGAAAGTTGCCTCACAGGTGGATAGGGTAGTTAAGAAAGCTTATGGGGTGTTAGCTTTCATAAGTCGAGGGATAGAGTTTAAGAGTCGCGATGTAATGATGCAGCTCTATAAAACTCTGGTTAGGACACACTTGGAGTACTGTGTCCAGTTCTGGTCACCTTACTATAGGAAGGATGTGGAAGCATTGGAAAGGGTACAGAGGAGATTTACCAGGATGCTGCCTGGTTTAGAGAGTATGCATTATGATCAGAGATTAAGGGAGCTAGGCCTTTACTCTTTGGAGAGAAGGAGGATGAGGGGAGACATGATAGAGGTGTGCAAGATAATAAGAGGAATAGATAGAGTGGATAGCCAGTGCCTCTTCCCCAGGGCACCACTGCTCATTACAAGAGGACATGGCTTTAAGGTAAGGGGTGGGAAGTTCAAGGGTGATATTAGAGGAAGGATTTTTACTCAGAGAGTGGTTAGTGTGTGGAATGCACTGCCTGAGTCAGTGGTGGAGGCAGATACACTAGTGAAGATTAAGAGACTACTAGACAAGTATATGGAGGAATTTAAGGTGGGGGGTTATATGGGAGGCAGGATTTGAGGGTTGGCACAACATTGTGGGCTGAAGGGCCTGTACTGTGCTGTATGATTCTATGTTCTATGTTATATATTCTATAGCCTCCTCTACGTTTGGGACAAGCTCTCCGGGCGAAGATTCCTAGTGGACACGGGGGCAGAAATCAGTGTCCTACCCCCCTCAAGCCAAAATACCCGAACTAGAAGAACAGGACCGGAACTTATGGCAGCCAACAGCAGCACCATCCACACCTACGACACAAGAACCATCCCCTTGCAGGTCGGTTTCAGTCGCTTTACATGGACACTTACGCTGGCCGCAGTGTCCTAGCTTCTGCTAGGTGCGGACTTCCTCCGCGCTCAATGCCTGCTCATGGATTTGAAGGAATGACTGTTGGTTGATGCGAAGACGTTCCAGTCTTTCTCCCTTGGTGAGGTCAGGTTACCGGCATCACACTTGGACTCCGTCACTCATTCCGACAACGAGTTCGCTGGAGTGTTATCAAAGTTCCCATCTATCATCACGCTGCAGCTTTGCTCAACAAATCCCAAGCATGGCATGATGCACCACATCCCCACACAAGGACTTCCTCTTCATGCCCGGGCCCGCAGACTACTGCCCGACAAGCTCCGCCTCGCGAAGGAGGAAATCAAGAAGATGGAGGAGATGGGATTGTGCGGCGTTCCGACCGCCGTGGGCCTCCCCACTCCATCTGGTGCCCAAGTCCACGGGAGGGTGGAGACCGTGCGGCGACTATCAGAGGCTGAGTGACGCCACCACGTCCGATCGCTATCCGGTACCGCACATCAAGGACTTTACGGCCAACCTGAACAGGGCACGCATCATCGGCCAAACTGGTTTAGGTTGCCCTGCTCACAGTTCTTGGTGAGTTTGTGCCAGCCCAGTGGCCCGGAGGACACACCTGCTGGGGTCCTAACTAAACTCCGGGAGCGGCTTGGAACACTTGCTCCAGTCCTGACATCCCACCATGGAACAACACCCTCTTTTGTGCCCAGGGACCTACAACAGAGCTAGTATGTTTTTGTTCGCTGAGGCACGCACAGACCACCCCTGCAGCGACCATATGAGGAACCCTACAAGGTGGTGTGCCATAATGGAGTGACCTGCATTTTCAACATCAGTGGTCGGGACGAGACTTTTACCATTGACCGTCCCAAACCGGCGCATCTGGACCTTGAACGCCCGGCTGTGGTACCACCCCCACGATGTCGAGGCCAGCCACCTAAAAGAACTGAGAGTGTGCAAGCTGCGGACTCTGCTCCTCCCATTGCCTGTTCTGTGGGGGGGCGGTGGTCATGTGGTGGCTCGCCCACGCAGCAAGCGAACCGGCTCCAGCAGAGAGGATATCTGAGTGTGGGGCAGACCTCGGCCCGGAGGCCGACGTCACTTCCACCTCGCAGAGAGTGGGGGTTGCTGGGAGTGGGTACTTAAGCACGCGCCAATTCAAACAGTAAATGGTTCAACCCAACCCTCCTCGACTCAGTGTCTTGCTTTCACTCGTAGCGTATCAGCGCAACTACAGGCGTTTGTATGTTAAGGGTAAACACATTTGTTTAGCATAGTGCCCCAGTAAAAAAAACAGTTGATACACTATTAAAATAAAAGTGGAGGAGTGTACCGTATAGCCTACATTATAATAAGGAACTACTTTATGTTTTAGTAACACATCGTTGCATGCACTATTAGGCGTGCATTGATCTGTATGTGTGTGTCAAGTTCGGACTCTACTAGTAAAAAACCATGAACCTTAGCTCCCGTCTCCAGCGTTTTTATTAATAACATAGTTGTGTAAACAGGCCACATACACAACAGAAACTTTTGGGTGTAAGCTTCGGTGGACAGATCTTCGATAGTCAGCGAGAATTGGAGGAGCAAATCTGCAGAGAGATAGCAAGCAACTGCAGAAAACATAAAGTTGTGGTGATAGGGGATTTTAATTTTCCATATATTGATTGGGACTCCCATACTGTTACGGGTCTAGATGGTTTAGAGTTTGTAAAATATGTTCAGGAAAGTTTTCTAAATCAATATATAGAGGTACCAACTAGAGGGGATGCAATAATGGATCTCCTGTTAGGAAACGAGTTAGGACAAATGACGGAAGTGTGGGTAGGGGAGCACTTTGGTTCCAGTGATCATAACACCATTAGTTAAAACTTGATCATGGACAAGGATAGATCTGGTCCTAGGGTTGAGGTTCTGAACTGGAAGAAGGCCAAATTTGAAGAAATGAGAAAGGATCTAAAAAGCGTGGATTGAGACAGGTTGTTCTCTGGCAAGGATGTGATCGGTAGGTGGGAAGCCTTCAAAGGAGAAATTTTGAGAGTGCAGAGCTTGTATGTTCCTGTCAGGATTAAAGGCAAAGTGAATAGGAATAAGGAACCCTGGTTCTCAAGGGATATTGCAACTCTGATAAAGAAGAAGAGAGAGTTGTATTGCATGTATAGGAAACAGGGAGTAAATAAGGTGCTTGAGGAGTATAAAAAGTGCAAGAAAATACTTAAGAAGGAAATCAGGACGGCTAAAAGAAGACATGAGGTTGCCTTGGCAGTCAAAGTGAAGGATAATCCAAAGAGCCCTTACAGGTATATTAAGAGCAAAAGGATTGTAAGGGATAAAATTGGTCCTCTTGAAGATCAGAGTGGTCGGGTATGTGCGGAACCAAAAGAAATAGGGGAGATCTTAAATGGGTTTTTTACATCTGTATTTACTAAGGAAACTGGCATGAAGTCTATGGAATTAAGGGAAACAAGTAGTGAGATCATAGAAACTGTACAGATTGAAAAGGAGGAGGTGCTTGCTATCCTGAGGCAAATTAAAGTGGATAAATCCCCAGGACCTGACAGAGTATTTCCTCGGACCTTGAAGGAGACTAGTGTTGAAATTGCAGGGGCCCTGGCAGAAATATTTAAAATGTTGGTGTCTACGGGTGAGGTGCCGGAGGATTGGAGAATAGCTCATGTTGTTCCGTTATTTAAAAAAGGATCGAAAAGTAATCTGGGAAATTATAGGCCAGTAAGTTTGACGTCGGTAGTGGGTAAGTTATTGGAGGGAGTACTAAGAGACAGGATCTACAAGCATTTGGATAGACAGGGGCTTATTAGGGAGAGTCAACATGGCTTTGTGCGTGGTAGGTCACGTTTGACCAATCTGTTGGAGTTTTTCGAAGAGGTTACCAGGAAAGTGGATGAAGGGAAGGCAGTGGATATTGTCTACATGGACTTCAGTAAGGCCTTTGACAAAGTCCCGCATGGGAGGTTATTTAGGAAAATTCAGTCGCTAGGTATACATGGAGAGGTGGTAAATTGGATTAGACATTGGCTCAATGGAAGAAGCCAAAGAGTGGTAGTAGAGAATTGCTTCTCTGAGTGGAGGCCTGTGACTAGTGGTGTGCCACAGGGATCAGTGCTGGGTCCATTGTTAGTTGTCATCTATATCAATGATCTTGATGATAATGTGGTAAATTGGATCTGCAAATTGTTGATGATACAAAGATTAGAGGTGTAGTGGACAGTGAGGGAGGTTTTCAGAGCTTGCAGAGGGACTTGGCCCAGCTGGAAAAATGGGCTAAAAATGGCAAATAGAGTTTAATACAGACAAGTGTGAGGTATTGAACTTTGGAAGGACAAACCAAGGTAGAACATACAGGGTAAATGGTAAGGCACTGAGGAGTGCAGTAGAACAGAGGGATCTGGGAATACAGATAAAAAATTCCCTAAAAGTGGCGTCACAGGTAGATAGGGTCGTAGAGAGAGCTTTTGGTACAATGGCCTTTATTAATCAAAGTATTGAGTATAAGAGCTGGAATGGTATGATGAGGTTGTGTAAGGCATTGGTGAGGCCGAATCTGGAGTATTGTGTTCAGTTTTGGTCACCAAATTACAGGAAGGATATTAATAAGTTTGAAAGAGTGCAGAGAAGGTTTACAAGGATGTTGCTGGGCCTTGAGAAACTCAGTTACAGAGAAAGGTTGAATAGGTTAGGACTTTATTCCCTGGAGCGTAGAAGAATGAGGGGAAATTTGATAGAGGTATATAAAATTATGATGGGTATAGATAGAGTGAATGCAAGCAGGCTTTTTCCACTGAGGCTAGGGGAGGACATGGGTTAAGGGTGAAGGGGGAAAAGTTTAAAGGGAACATTAGGTGTGGCTTCTTCACACAGAGAGTGGCAGGAGTATGGAATGAGCTGCCAGACGAGGTGGTAAATGCGGGTTCCTTTTTAACATTTAAGAATAAGTTGGACAGATACATGGATGGGAGGTGTATGGAGGGATATGGTCCCTGTGCAGGTCAGTGGGACTAGGCAGAAAGTGGTTCGGCACAGTCAAGCATGGAGGAACATCTGGAGAAACCTCTGAAATGCCCGCTTCGCTGCCGCTGCTACTGTGCGATCGAGAATCTTCGGAGGGGAAAGCCCCAAATCCTCGACTTTGCCTATTGCCTGTTGCCAGGGCCGGGGTCGAAGCACTCAGCAGAGATGGTGCTTGGTGCTTGGTGCCGTAGGGCTGGTCAGAGGCTCGAAGTTTTCGGACAGAATCAAGAGCCGGCTGTGGTCGGGTGCTTCCAGGGTGCTGCATCGGCAAGTTTGCAGCACTGGAAGCTCATGGCAGGGAGAGTTTTCTTCCTTCTCCCATCTGCGTGAGATGTTCGGACTTTGAGAGACTTTGAGACCTTTTTTTTACTTTGCCCATGGTCTGTTCTTTATCAAATTACGGTCTTGCTTTGCACTGTTGTAACTATATGTTATAACTATGTGGTTTTTGTCAGTTTTTTTAGTCTTGGTTTATCTTGTGCTTCCATGATATCATTCTGGAGGAACATTGTATCATTTCTTAATGCATGCATTACTAAATGACAATAAAAGAGGACTGTGTGTCCTCATAATCTAATGTAATCTAATCTAATGTTTTCTGGGTGCAGCGTGGTCCAGAGGAGTGTTGTTTTGTTTGGTTGTATATATGTACAGTCAGATGACAGTAAACTTGAACTTGAAATGTCTATGGACAGGCTGCTGTCTAAGGACTAGAAAGTTACAGCGTGGTGATAAAAGGACACCCTTTATTTCCTGCCATCCCTTGTATGATTCGTGCTTGTGAAGTATCAGTTCATGATCCTCTGAGTGAGAGAAACAAAAACACTTCACCTCTCCCTTAAATGGGCAATCTATTTCTTTAACGGTAACTGCTCATTCTAGTCTCACCTATACGAGAGAGTGCCCTCCATACTCTATCAATACTTGTTATATTTTTTAAATTAAGTAATATCTCAGTATTCCAGACTCTCGCAGTTACAAGCCGGGTTTTGCCACGAACCTTCCTCAGGAGGCAACCTGCCATTGCATTTGGTGATCTAGTGAACATTCTCTGAACTGCTTCCAAAGTAATAACGTCTTCCCTTTAATAAAGAGACCAATAGAGTACATCGTATTCCAGAAGTGGGCTCATAGATGTCCAATTACAATTGAACTATAATCTTTGGTATTCTGTTCCCATGGAAACAAACGTTAACATTGTGTTAGCTTGCTTAACCACTTGCACTTTCTGCATACTAGCAAATAACTCACTTGGGTACCCAAACCTCAGAAGGCTGCAATTTCCCCCATTTGGATAATATGTTTGTATGCTGTTTAGACAGCTTCAAATGATCCCGTAATACACTTCATTTGCCAGATTTTTCAATCAATATATTTATAATCACTTTTTAACCTCTCTGTGTCCACCTCTTAACATTCTTGCCTATCAATCTAGGAGTTAAGAGAAAGCTAGCATGGAAATATTAAATGCAGGTGATATCAAATGAACTTAGTCATAGAGTCACTGTATCACAGCACAGAAAGAGGCCCTCAGCCCATCATGTTTGTGCTGACCAATCAAGCACCTGTCTATACTAATCCTCTTGATTGACACCTGGTAGAAGTTAGCTGTACTTGCTAGAAGTATTGTAAATTATTGACAGTTGATGAAGTTTTCAAAAGTGTCTTAAGGTTTATTTGTAAACTCTGAAAATTTTGCCATTAAGTTTATATTACTTTTACTCATTGTTTTTACAAACATGAAACACTTCAAATTTAATCTTCCATTATTAACCACTCAACTAGATATTTTATATCATATATCTGTCACCATTGTCGCCAAATTCACAAAACCTCCAAGCTTTGCGCTCTCTGCATTTTAGGAAATAGTGACTGATACATGCAAGTCCACCAGGAAAAGGACATGGATATTAGTGAGTTAGAGAATCTGAAGCAGGTCAAAATTAAGAAGGAGATGTCATGATATATTCCCAGGGCCGGATAAGATCTAACAAAAGTTACAATGGAAAGCGTAGAAGATATAACTAAGGAGAAGAAGTAGATTTTTGCGGATAATTGTTAGTGTTGTTGTGAAACATTGTTTAAAGATGTTACCTGGGTTGGTATACTTTAGTTATGAGGAGAGCTTAGATGGATTGTGTTTGTTTTCTCTTGAGCAATGGATGCTGAGGGGTAGCTTGACAGAGATATATAAAATTATAAGAGACATGATATAGATCATGTTCATGATCATAAAGTTGTTCAAGCAGTGGAAAATAGAATTAAATCCCAACAAGCACATGCTGTAGTTTTGGAAATTAAACTGGAATAGGACATGTGCAGTACATGGTGGAGCTCTACAGAATTTTGATGAACAGGGAGACCCTGGGTTCAAGTCATAATCTCCTCTAAGTGGCAGCACTAGTGGATGGGATGGTAAAGAATTCACACAACATGCAAAAATTCACAGGCCAGGGTACAGAATTTAAAAGTTGAGACATAATTTTACAACCGTATCAAACATTGTGGGTAGACCACACGTGGGAGTTGTATGCAGTTCTATTCCCCACATTATACGAAGGATGCAGTTACACTGGAGTGAATGCAAAGGATATTTAGCAAGCTGTTTCCTCAGCTGGAAGACTAGTTATGGGGATAGGTTGGATAAGTTGACCTTGTTTTCCCTGGGGCAAAAGAGGACAAAGGGTGACTTGATAGAGGTATATAAAGTTATAAGACACATCAGTAGGGTAGATATAAATAAGCTCTTCCCCATGGCAGAGATGTCTATCACCCGAATTCATGTGGTATAATGAGAAGAAATAGAGAAGTTTCAAAGGGATATGATTGGAGAAGTTCTTACACAGAGTGGTTAACATCTGAACATCACCACAAAGGAGGTGCTGGAATCACTATGCTTAAGAGAGATTTAGACAAGCAGTTAAACGGTCAAGGCACAGAAGGAAGGGGACCTAGTGCACGCAAAGTGATTGGTGTAGATGGGCAAATGTTCAGCATGGACACTAAGGGCCCATTTTGTTCCTGTACAACTTTATGATTATAGTAGTTTAAGATTTAAACAGCATTCATGGGGACAGCAGATAATTGCTAGCATTGCAGCCAAAAAGTTCTATTCAAAAGGTTTAAAGGAACATCTAAACAAGTCTGATGCACTTTAGAAACAAGTCCTGTGGACTAATGAGGTTAAAATAGAACTTTTTGGCCTCAATGAGCAAAGATATGTTTGGAGAAAAAAGGGTGCAGAATTTCATGAAAAGAGCCCTTCTCCAACTGTTAAGAACGGGGGTGGATCAATTATGCTTTGGGCTTGTGTTGCAGCCAGTGGCACAGGGAATATTTACTGGTAGAGGGAAGAATTAATTCAATTAAATACCAACAAATTCTGGAAGCAAACATCATACCGTCTGTAAAAAAGCCGAAGATGAAAAGAGGATGGCTTCTACAACAGGGTAATGAACCTAAACACACCTCAAAATCCACAATGGACTACCGCAAGAGGCGCAAGCTGAAGGTTTTGCCATGGCCCTCACAGTCCCCTGACCTAAACGTCATCGAGGATCTGTGAATAGACCTCAAAAGAGCAGTGCATGCAAGACGGCCCAAGAATCTCACAGATCTAGATGTCACAATAGTGGGCCATTGGGAGCAAGGGTGGACCCAAATGCAAGACACATCTTGAGAGGTTACTTAAGTTTAGTTTATTGTACGATACCAGGAGAGCAAGACAGAAGCAGGAGTAGCGAACTGGACAAGGACTCAGGACTACGACTAGGCTGGGACCAAGGGTCTGAGCTAGGACTCGGAATCGGCTCCCAGAACTAGAGGAGACATGAAGAGGCTAGGGTATGGACTCCGATCCCGAGACTGGGCAAGGACCCAGTACCTGGGTCTTGCCTCGGGCTCGGACCCCAGAACCAGGCATGGATACAATGTGGGCTAGGGAGAGGAGGAACATGGGAACACAGAGCCTCGGTCTCATTAGAGCAGGTACATGGAACCATGGACACCTACACAGAACACAGAGTCGGGACCCCTCCTTGCATACAGGACATAGGGCCGGGACTCATGACCCTCCACAGAGCAACGGCAAGACAGCCTGACTTACCCCATGGAGGCAAGGACAAGACAAGACAAGACATGATTCCCCGCAGGGCAACAGCAAAACGGCCTGACTTACCCCACAGAGGCGAGGACAGGACAAAACAAGACCAACACGAATGGACACCAGACAGTACCTATCTAGCTCCGGTGATGGAACTAAACCAAAGTGCAGGCAAGGGCTGCAGACGAGGGCTAGAGGTGAAAGGGGTAGTGAAGGGATTCAGACAAGGGGGTAGGACAGGAATCAGAGACCACCAGGGCCAGGACTAGACTCAGAACTGGAAGCCGCCAGGGCCAGGACTTGACATGGTACTTGAACACCGCCAGGGCAAGGACTTGACATGGTACTTGAATGCCACCAGGGCCAGGACGTGGATGTGGTACTTGGATGCCACTGGAGCCAGGATGTGGATGTGGTACTTGGAACCTCCGGGTAGGGCCGAGCTCTCGACTCGGCCTGGGAATAGTAGACAATGGCTCTTGATTCTCTCCGGCGATTTAACTGACGGACCCACCTTGATGAGGAAACTTTGCAGGCTCGCTTCGGCAAGGTAACTGGACAGGGTTGCTCAGGTGAGGAAAGACGAATTACCGACCCTCACTTCGGGCGGAGCAAGCCTTGACATTGGCACGCCGTGACTTTGCAGACGCTCCCGCACCGAATGGCTGAAAGCCGGAGACTATAAACTACCGGTTCAGCCGAGTGTTAATTGCCTCTAATCACCAAAGTCAAGGGACACGGGAAAACAGGGAATCAACAGTCCGGATTGTAACATAAACAAGCTAAATTTAAAGGGACCCCGATCCAGACCATGACACTAGAAGCCTTTTGCAAGGTAGAATGGACAAAAATCCCCCAAACAAGAACTGAAAGACTCTTAGCTGGCTACAAAAAGTGTTTACAAGCTGTGTTACTTACCAAAGGGGGTGTACTAAATACTGCCATGCAGGCTGCCTGAACACTTGCTTTGGACCTTTTTCTTTTTTTTGCTATTATGAAACTGTAAAAGATGGAAATAAAAAAGTTTTCTTGTTTAAGATATTAAAGAAATGTGTCATCTTTAACTTTATGCCTTTTGGAAATCAGTTCATCTTTTACTGGCTTAGCTATTCACAGTAACAGAAATTTTGACCGGGGTGCCCAAACCTTTGCATGCCACTGTATACAGCCAAATGAAACAACATTCCACAGACCACAGCATACCCACAAAACATATATCACACACAGCATTAAAAAAACAAAATATTGTTATAAATAAGTTAATGAAATATAATTCAAAATACATGTAGTGTGCAGCACAGGTAAGCAGTACAGTAAACCATAAACAATCATTTTGGATCTCCCCCTCCCCTTCCAACTTTCAAATCCCTTACTCACTCTTCCCTCAGTTAGTCCTGACGAAGGGTCTCGGCCTGAAACGTCGACTGTGCCTCTTCCTAGAGATGCTGCCTGGCCTGCTGCGTTCACCAGCAACTTTGATGTGTGTTGCTTGAATTTCCAGCATCTGCAGAATTCCTGTTGTTTGAAGTTGGACTCTGACAGGAAGGAATAGTGGAGTGTGGAATCTAATAAGGGAAGTGAGCTAGGCATATGTAACCAAGGGAGATGGGGCCCAGTGGTGGAGTGAGTGGATGATACAAGATTGAGTTGTTGGAGAAGGGGAAAGAAACAGGGTGATAGAGGCTAGGAAGGCATGGGGTGGTGGTGTAGGTGTTCAGGTCAATGTCTCAGAACTGAAATTGGATAATTAAATGTTCAAGTAAAGGAGATGGGGTGGGCAAATGGGATATTGTTGATAGAGAGTCTCATATAGAACTATGTTTATGTCCCTTTTTAGGTGGTGCTCATTTTCCTGCTCAATATTTTTTGTAAAGGATAGCACAATGTGTAAGATCATCTTTACATGTAATATGATATGCCTTCATGTTTGCTGTACCTCAAAAATGCTCTTCATACCCTGAGTATTTCAGAAAAAGTGAGAATCTTAAAATAAGAATTCACCTTAAAACCTCTCCAGTGCCAGGCTCATTCCAACATTCAATATGATATGGCTGTTGTGAATCTCAAATCCATCTGCCTGTTTGATAACTTCCTCAAAAAAGAAATGTCATTGTAGAGCCCAAAAAGCTGCCATTGACCCAGTGTCCAATGCCTTTCAGAGGCGTGGTATCAAGTGCCGAATAGAAATAATTTCAAATCCTGCAGGGGAAAATCCTGCAGTGTTACCTTGGAAGAAATGACATTTAAGATCCGTGAGCAGCAAAGCAAGGTCAAACAATGTGTAACAGAGTGAGATGAAGAGGAAGCAGAATGGAATAAATTTCTCCTTTTTGTATTGGGCTGCAGTAACTCCCTGGGACTGAACTGAGAAAGAAGAATGCAGAGACTCTGTATAAACCTTTCGCTGTTCATGAAAATTTCTGAAGAAGCCTAGAACAGCTACCCCAGTGTAAGATAGGTTTTAATAGTGCAACATAATTATTAATAATTAATAATAATTATTAATAGAATCTTCCCATGGGTGTTGAAGTGGACCAACGGTGCTGTTCCCAGTGAAAGTCTATTGCAGGATTCCTTCAACCAAACAAAACTTCTTCTTGTGTGTCTAACTTCCAAAGTGAGTATGTGAACAGGGACATAAGCAGAACAAATGCAGACATTAAAGTGAGTAGGCATCAAATGTCATAAACCTTGATCACTTAGAAAGACTGAAGCAAAGATCTAAATCAAATATTGTAATTCTGCTGAAATATGCAACAGTGCCAGAGAATTATTTGTCAACCAAGGAGACTCCTCCAATGGTAGTTAACAAATGGCCAGCTTGGATGTATTTAAAAAATGATTTCTACCATTATGGATTCATGCAACTACAGATGCACTGGGCTGTCCACACCACTCTCTGCAGAATTCTGTGATTGAGGGAAGTACAGTTCCCATACCAGGCAGTGATGCAGCCAGTCAGGTTGCTCTCAATTGGGCCTCTGTAGAAAGTTCTCAGAATTTGGGAGCCCGTATTCCTCAATCGTCTGAGGTGAAAGTGGCGCTGCTGTGCTTTTTTCACCACACAGCTGGTACGTACTGATCACGTGACGTCCACGGTGATGTGGATGCTGTGAAACTTAAACCCATTTACCCTCTCAACCTCAGATCTATTGATGTCAATAGGGGTTAGCCCATCTCCATTCCTCCTGTAATCCACAACCAGCTCCATTGTTTTTGCGACATTGAGGGACAGGTTGTTTCCTTGATACCATTGTGTCAGGGTGATGACTTCTTCCCTATAGACCACCTCGTTATTGTTTAAGATTAAGTCAATCGATGTAGTGTCATCGGCAAATTTAATTAGCAGATTAGAGCTGTGAGTGGCAAGACTGTCATGGGCATACAGAGAGTAAAGGACGGGGCTTAGTACATAGCTTGGAGGGGCTCTTGTATTGAGAGTCAGAGTGGTGGAGGTGAGAGAGCCCACTCTTACCAACTGACAGTGATCTGACAGGAAGTCCAGGTTCCAGCTGCAGAAGGCAGGGTCAAGGCCGAAGTCTATGAGCTTCTTGTCGAGCCTGGATGGAATTATGGTGTTGATTGCCAAACTGTAGTCCAAGAACAGCATTCTCATATAAGCATCCTTCTTCTCCAGATGTGTAAGGACGGTATGTAGGGCTGTGGCTATTGCGTTGTCTGTCAATCGGTTGTGTCAGTAGGAAAATTGTAGGGGTCCAGTGTGAGTGGTAGCAAGCTACAGATGTAATCTTTGACCAGCCTCTCAAAACACTTGCTTATTATTAGGTGAGTGTGACAGGACGCCAGTCATTCAGGCATGTTTCCTTGGTCTTTTTTGGTACAGAGACAATTGTGGAAAATTGAAGCAGGAGGGCACTCTGCACTGTGAGAAGCAGAGATTAAAAATGTCAGTAAACACACCTGCCAGTTGTGCTGCGCACATCCTGAGTACTCGCCCTGGGATGCCGTCTGGTGCTGCAGCCTTGCGACTGTCCACTTGCTGGAAACATCTGCATAGGTCAACCTCAGAGATGACCAGGTTGCAGTTTGTAGCAGTGGCTTTCCTTGGAGGTTCAGAGTTAGTGACATCGAACCAAGTGATTGAGCTCATCTGGAAGAGAAGCCACAATGTTGGTGGCACCACAATGTTTGGCTTCGAAGTCTGCGACGGTATGCTGCCTTCGCCACAAGTCACATGTGCTATTCATTGTGAATCTTGACTCAACCTTGTCCTGTATTCTTTCACAGTCTTGATAGTTTAGTGCAGATCATAGCTGGTTTTCTTGAGCTCGAGCTGATTGCCAGCAATGTAAGCTCTGCGTGGCATGTCAAGTGCTGCTCGCTCAGAAACATTGATCCAGGGTTTCTGGTTCAGGAAGACCCTGACCAACTTTTTGGGGACAACATCGTCATTGCATTTCTGGATGAAGCACATGACTCCATCCCTGAATATAGAGACGTCCTCATCATGGAAGACATTCCAGTCGACGTCATCGAAGCAGTCCTGCAGCATGAAGGCTGATTGGTTGGACTAAAAGGGACGATTTTAACTATGGCCACCTCTTGTTTCAGCTTCTGCCTGTATGTCAGCAAAAGCAAGATCGAAGAGTGGTCTGATTTTCTAAAAGCCAGGCAAAGGAGAGCTTTGTAAGCGTTGTGGAAGGAAGTGTAGCAGTGGTCAAGTGTGTTATCTCCATGAGAGGGATTTAGACTTGGGAACATCAGTGGGATCCAGCTACTGCACAATACTTTCTTGGGCCAGGCAAACAAATTGAAGGAAAGAGAAGAGGAGTTGTAAGATGGCTGTGGCAGATGTGGCTGCTGCGAAGATGCAGGGATCTTGCTTACTTTGCCACGGACCAGGGCAATTAGCAAGGGACTACCGCACCAGAGACAGAAGGGCAGAGGAGATAATGTGACATCTGTGGTCTCCCAGGCCACAGTTGGAGGCAATGTCCCAATAGGGGAAGAAGAATGAGGGTCTCCCCCCAAGATAGGTGAAGACCACGACAGACCCTGATTCCCCAATGCTGACAGTGTTCTCTCCGCCCAATCTGACTGATGAACAGTTTATAGAGCTAGTAAAGACAGCCTTGAGATTGGACAAATAACTAGCTGCGGCCCCCATCGTCAGCACTGGTAACACATAGATGAACACAACCAGGACTGCGATATGTTAGTGGACACAGGGGCTTCAGTACTGATAAATGACCCACCCTTGCCATCACCTGGAGAGTCGCTTTATTTTATGGGTGTAGGGGGAAGAACAGTAAAAGCGGAAAGAATTGAATCACCGATACTAAAAACTGGTGGAGTGCAGCTTCAAGTTTATTTCTGAGCCTGTCCCCTAAGTTGAAGGAGGCAGGAAAACAGGTAACTGTCAGGAGAGGGAAGGGAAACTGGCAGTAAATACAGAATACCCTTGTGGCTGTTCCCCTCAATAATAAGTATACCCTTTTTGGATACTGTTGAAGGTGATGTCCCATTGGGGTGGTGGGGCGGAGCCACACCAAACGGTTCTCTGACACTAACTCTGGTGCTATGGCTCAGAAGGAAAGGGGAGAAGAGGACTGCAGCAGAAATAGAGCATTCCATAATTTGCAGAGTAGACTTGAGCAGCAGTAAATCAGAGATTTGGAGTGAAAGAAGGACTGACTCACTCAGGTTAGCGGGTGAGCATTAAAAAGCTGTGCTTTGCGGGTTTTGGCATGTCAGAGATTGGGATTCATTAACAAGTTCAACTAAAAATAAGGCAGGGGCTGGTGGAACAGACTTTGTTGGAGGGGATAGTGTTAGAGTGTGGATTTGAGGCTTTAGTTCTTTGAAGCTTCAGCGAGGAAAGGCTTGAGTGAGGGAAGGTGAAAAGCTGTAGGTAGACTTTTTTCCAATTTATTTATTGTTTCTTTCTTTATAATTGCACAGTTAGAGCAGTTGGTGCCAGGAAGGATAGCTGAATGTTCTTATTGCAGGATGTGGGAATGCAGAAAGACTTCCAGTGTCACTGACAACTTCACCTGCAAGAAGTGCATCCAGCTGCATCTTTTAACATTGCACGTTAAGGAGTTGGAGCTGGATCTGGATGGACTCCGAATCAGTTTGCAGGCTGAGGAGGTGATGGACAGGTCATATAGAGAGGAGGTTTTACCCAGGATGCAGGACACAGGAAAGTGGGTGACAGTCATGTGGGTGAAAGGGGTTAAGGAGCCAGTGCAGAGTACCCCCGTGGCCATCTCTCTCACCAACAGGTATACCTCTTTGGATACTGTTGGGGAGGATGACCTATCAGAGGAAAGTCACAGCGGTCAGGTCTCTGACACTGAGTCTGGCTTTGTGACTCAGAAGGGAAGCGGGGAGTAGAGACAAGTTGTGGTGATAGGGGATTCGTTATTTAGGGGAACAGAAGGAGGTTCTGTGGAGGAGGATGATATTTCCAGATGACATGTTGACTTTTGGGTGCCAGGGTCTGGGATATGTCAGATGAAGTCCTCAACATTCTTAAGTGGGAGGGTGAACAGTCAGAAATCATAGTCCCTGTAGATACCGATGACATGGGTAGGATAAATGATGAGATTCTGCATAGGGAGTTCAGGTAGTTACGTGCTGGTAAACGACAGGACCTCCAAGGTTGTGATCTCAGGATTGCTACCCATGCCACATGCTGAGGAGGCCAGAAATAGGAAGACTATACAGTTTAACAGGTAGCTGAGGAATTGGTGTAGGATGTAGGATTTGATATTTTTGGGTAATTGGGCTGTCCTCCAGGAAACTGAAGAGAAGAGATATTTTTCATGTAAAAGGAAACTAATAGGGTAACTAATATCCTAGTGGGAAGGTTTTCTAGTACTGCACAGCCAGGGGTGGGGGGGGGGAGTGGTTCAGCCTCGAGCTGCAGGGCGATGGGAGCCAAAGTGCCAGAACAGACAGTAGAGTGTTTGCGGAGACAGATGTTGTTAATATCTCAGACAAAGTCCAGAAGCAAATGGTTAGGCGCCATGGGACTAATGTTCTGAACTACATATATTTCAATGCAAGGAGTATCATAGGAAAGGTGGGTAAGCCCAGAAGGGAATCTCAGCATGGATCAACACCTGGGATTATGACACTGTAGCCATTAGTGAGATTTGGTTGCAGGAGGGGAAGGGCTAGCAAATCAATATTCCGGCGGTGCATTGTTGCAAACATGATAAAGTGGGAGAGATTAAATGGGGAGGGGTGGCGTTACAAGTCAGGGAAAATGTCACAGTAGTGCTCAGTCAAGACTGAATGGAGAACTCATCTAGTAAGGTGTTATGGGGGGAGCTGAGAAATAAGAAGTGCATTGCCATGTTAATGAGTCTATATTATAGACGACCAAATAGTCCGCAGGATTTAGAGGAACAAATTTGAAGAGAGATCATAGACCGTTGCAAGAAACATAAGGTTGTGATAGTAGGTGATTTTAACTTTTCACATATTGACTGGGACTCCCATACTGTAAAAGAACTAGATGGGGTAGAATTGGTAAAATGTGATCAGGGAAGTTTCCTTAATCGGTGTGTAGACTTTCCAATAATAGAGTATGTGATACCTGATCTCCTATTAGGGAATGAGACAGGGCTGGTAAATAGAAGTCAGTCTTGGGGAACACTTTGCATCTAGTGATCATAATGCCATTAGCTTCAAGGTATTCATGGAAAATGATAGACTGTGAAGTCATGACACAGCATCATTATTATTTTTTTGCACTGTTTGTTTACTTTTGAAACACAGTATTTTGAGGTTGGTTTGCAGATGTAACAGGCTATCAAGAAGGCAAATGGAATGTTGGCCTTCATTGCTAGAGGGATTGAATTTGAGAGCAAGGAGGTTAAACTGTAAGTGCAAAGGGTACTTCTGAGGCTACATCTGGAGTACTGTGCGCAGTTCTGGTCTCCGTACTTGAGGAAGGCTTTGGAGGCAGTGTAGAGGAGGTTCACCAGTTTGATTCCAGAGATGAGGGGGTTAGACTATGAGGAGAGATTGAGTCGCCTGGGACTAAACTCACTAGAATTCCGAAGAATGAGAGGAGATCTTATAGAAGCATACAAAATCGAGGAAGGGATAGATAAGATAGAGGCAGGAAAGTTGGTTCCACTGCTAGATGAGACTAGAACTAGGGGACAAAGCCTCAAGATTTAAGGGAGTAAATTTAGGATGGAGGTGAGGAGGAACTGCTTTTTCCAAAGAGTGGTGAATCTGTGGAATTCTCTGCCTAATGAAGCAGTGGAGTCTACTTTGGTAAATATATTTAAGATAAGGTTGAATAGATTTTTTGCATAGTAGGGGAACTAAGGGTTTTGAGGAAAAAGCAGGTAAGTGAAGATGAGCCCATGGTCAGATCAGTCATGATCTTATTGAATGGAGGAGCAGGCTCGATGGGCCAAATGGCCTACTCCTGCTCCTATTTCTAATGTTCTTATATACAGTGCCTATAAAAATATTCATCTCACTTGGAAGTTTTTATGTTTTATTGTTTTATAACATTGAATCACAGTGGATTTAAATTGTTTTTTTTTTGACACTGATGACCAAAAGAAAAAGATTCTTTTGTGTCAAAGTGAAAACAGATCTCCACAAAGTGATCTAAATTAGTTACAAATATCAAACACAAAAGAATTCATATTGTAAAGAAGAATAAAGAAATATTGCACTGTCCAGAGTGAGTAATTATGATATAAATTATTTTGTGTTTAATAGTTATAATAAATTTAGACCAATTGTAGAAGGTTATCTTCACTTTGACACAAAAAAAGTCTTTTCTGTGATCAGTGTCAAAAAAGCCAAATTAAATCCACTGTGATTCAATGTTGTAAAGCAATAAAACATGAAAACTTCTGGGGGGGGGGTGAATACTTTTTATAGGCACTGTAGCATATCCTACATCAGCTCTTTTGCAAAACAACAGTCTAAATGGTTTAGTAACATACATAAAAGTTGCTGGTGAACGCAGCAGGCCAGGCAGCATCTCTAGGAAGAAGTGCAGTCGACGTTTCAGGCCGAGACCCTTCGTCAGGACTCAATGGTTTTCCTCTATTTAAACAATAATTTCTTTCTCTCGTCCAATTCCAGTAAAGCAATGTTTTTTTATATCAGGGATTAGTACCAGGACAAAGTAATTATTTTATGAAACACGATGTAAAGTGATATTATGATCCTTTGATAATGAAACAACATATCATTTATGATATATGGTTCCAATTTCAATCAGCTCTTTGTGGTTAATATTATCATTATTTAGTAGTGGATCTGATTCTATCAAATCATGATAGCATATTATTCAATTGTTGATGTTTTTATTGTAGCAGCTTATTGATTTTGTTGAAGGTGCACCTTATAACCATATAACCATATAACAATTACAGCATGGAAACAGGCCATCTCAGCCCTTCTAGTCCATACCGAACTCTTACTCTCACTTAGTCCCACCAACCTGCACTCAGCCCATAACCCTCCATTCCTTTCCTGTCCATATATCTATCCAATTTAATTTTAAACGACAACATCGAACCTGCCTCAACCACTTCTGCTGAAAGCTCGTTCCACACAGCTACCACTCTCTGACTGAAGAAGTTCTCCCTCATGTTACCCCTAAACTTTTGTCCTTTAACTCTCAACTCATGTCCTCTTGTTTGAATCTCCCCCACTCTCAATGGAAAAAGCCTATCCACGTCAACTCTATCAATCCTCCTCATAATTTTAAACACTTCTATCAAGTGCCCCCTCAACCTTCTACACTCCAAAGATAAAGATCTAACTTGTTCAACCTTTCTCTCTAACTTCGGAGATGAAACCCAGGCAACATTTTAGTAAACCTCCTCTGTACTCTCTCAATTTTATTGACATCTTTCCTATAATTCGGTGACCAGAACTGTACACAATACTCCAAATTTGGCCTTACCAATTCTTTATACAATTTCAACATTACATCCCAACTCCTATACTCAATGTTCTGATTAATAAAGGCCAGCGTACCAAAACCTTTCTTCACCACCCTATCCACATGAGATTCTACCTTCAGGGAACTATGCACCATTATTCCTAGATCCCTCTGTTCTACAGCATTCTTCAATGCCCTACTATTTACCATGTATGTCCTATTTTGATTAGTCCTACTAAAATATAGCACCTCACATTTTTCAGCATTAAACTCCATCTGCCATCTTTCAGCCCACTCTTCTAACTGGCCTAAATCTCTCTGCAAGCTTTGAAAACCTACTTCAGCATCCACAACGCCACCTATCTTAGTATCATCTGCATACTTACTAATCCAATTTACCACCCCATCATCCAGATCATTAATATATATGACAAACAACATTGGACCCAGTACAGATCCCTGAGGCACACTGCTACATACCGTCCTCCAATCTGACCCACAGTTATCCACCACTACTCTCTGGCGTCTCCCATCTAGTGACTGATGAATCCATTTTACTACTTCGATATTAATGCCTAACGATTGAACCTTCCTAACTAACCTTCCGTGTGGAACCTTGTCAAAGGCCTTACTGAAGTCCATATAGACAACATCCACTGCTTTGCCCTCGTCAACTTTCTTAGTAACCTCATCAAAAAATTCTATAAGATTTGACAAACATGACCTTCCACGCACAAATCCATGTTGACTGTTCCTAATCAGACCCTGTCTATCCAGGTAATTATACATACCATCTCTAAGAATACTTTCCATCAATTTACCCACCACTGACGTCAAACTTGCAGGCTGATAATTGCCAGGTTTACTCTTAGAACCCTTTTTAAACAATGGAACCACATGAGCAATACGCCAATCCTCCGGCACCATCCCCATTTGAAATATTTCTGTCAGAGCCACTACTATTTCCGCACTAACTTCCCTTAAGGTCCTAGGGAATATCTTGCCTGGACCCGGAAACTTATCCACTTTTGTTTTCCTTAAAAGCGCCAGTACTTCCTCTTCTTTAATTGTCATACTTTCCATAACTACCCTTCTTGTTTCCTTTACCTTACACAATTCAATATCCTTCTCCCTAGTGAATACAAAAGAAAAGAAATTGTTCAAAATCTCCCCCTTCTCTTTTGGCTCTGCACATAGCCATCCACTCTGATTCTCCAAGGGACCAATTTTATCCCTTACTATCCTTTTGCCACTAACATAACTGTAGAAATCCTTTGGATTTATTGAATACCCTTAGTATTGAATCAGTGTTCCATATGAACTTGGTAAAATGTAACCTGATGATAATGGAACAAAGTAACACAGCCCTGCCCACTGGTAATGCATACCAGGAGCAACACAGAAAGAAGCTGAAGGATTTCAGTGGGTCAGGCAGGAGTGTATACAGAGGTGGAGGAAAGGTGAGGTGTAAGAGCAGGTAGGGTACCAATGTATTCAGCTGAGTGGAATGATGGGAGCATAGGGGATTGAGGAGAGTGGGAATGATGATAGAAGCTGGAAGGGGGTAGATAGAAGTGAAGGAGGGCTGAAGAGAATTGAATCTGATAGTGGGCCATGGATTACAGGGAGGAAGTTAGGGAGGGGAACCAGTGGGAGGAAAATTTGAGTGATGGACTGATGGAGAGATTACAGGAGAGAAAAGAGAATTGGTAATAGAGGCCTCCAGGAACTACTCTGGTCCTAGCCATCTCCAGGCCAAGACATCTCATGCTGAATCCGGACCTTACTTCTCCATTTATTCCAGCCCCACTCTCCACCCATCCCTTGTCACTCAGGCCTTCCTTGACCCATCATCCTCCATTCCCTCCTCTGAGGCCTCTTTTCTTTACCACGTCACTTCCCCAGACCCCTCTAAACCTCTCTCTACTACAGTTCCTTCCCCTTCTCCTCTTAATGAGGTGGAAAATACTGTTATCAAGAAGGGTCTTATCTTTATCTCCCTGTGCCCACATCTCAGCAAACTCATTGCTTCCTATGACATTAAGGTCTTCTTCCATTGGTTCTGCCTTTCTTTCTACTTCAGCAAGGATTTCGTACTGATGGCCTGTTTTTCCAGTTTAAGCCTTCCTCCTCCTCTTGGATCATTTCTCTGGCACTCTGCCTGTTCTGGATCTTTTCATCTCTGACTGCTGCTGCAATATTAGCCATCTTGAATTTACTACACCCTTCACCTACTCCAACCTCACCCTCTTTGAAAGTACTGTTCTCCACTCTTCTACAAATCTACTGACTCTAATAGTTATACACCTCTTCCTACTCTATCACTTGCAAGGGCAAAACTTTTTCTGTATCCACCACATCTGCTCCTGTAATGAGGCCTTTCAATCTAGGAAATTCAGAAAATGTTGCTTCCTCCCAACTGCTAATGATGGAGCCTTCAGTTCTTCTATTTTCCGTATGTCTGCCTTGCCTGGTCATCCCGAGGCATAACAAGGATAGAGTTCTTCTAGCCTTCATCTACTACCTCGCTATCCTATACATCTAACACATCATTATCCATAAGTCATTTCCAACTTCAATATGATCCCACCTGCAAGGACATCTTCCCCTCCCAACCCCTCTCTGCTTTCTGCGGTTCTGTTGTCTGCTATCACTCTGCACCGATTACCTTCCAGGCATTTATCACGAACACCAGACTATGTGTTAGTCTGGTACTCCTGGTGTAGTCTCTCCTACATTGATGAGACCCAACACAGATTTGATGACCACTTCATCAAGAACCTTTTCTTCATCTGCTGTTCTAGCTTGGATCTCTTTGTGGGCAACCATTTAGATTAGATTAGATTCAACTTTATTCTCATTGTGCCGAGTACAGATACAAAGCCAATGAAATGCAGTTAGCATCTAACCAGAAATGCAAAGGATAGTGTTATTTACAAAATAACTGCAAATAAAAAGTAAGTGCTACAGCACACAAATATAAAAGTACTGAGACAGTACAATATGGGTGCAATACTGCTTAGCGCTGTGATGTGAGGTTCATCAGGGTCACATCCTCAGGGAAGAAGCTCTTCCTGTGCCTGCTGGTGTGGGAGTGGAGGCTCCTGTAGTGCCTATTGGATGGGAGGAGAGTGAAAAGTCCATGGTTAGGGTGAGATGCATCTTTGATAATGCTTTTTGCCCTGCCCAGGCAGCGTTTATGGTAGATGTTCTCAATGGTGGGCAATTGGATACCGATAATCCTCTAGGCGGTTTTCACCACACGCTGGAGTGCTTTGCGGTCCAATATGGGACAATTGCCATACCACACTGAGATGCAGTTGGTGAGTATGCTCTCAATGGTACAATGGTAAAAGTCCGTCAGTATCCTGGGACAGAGGTGAGCTTTCTTGATGCTCTGTAGGAATTAAAGTTGCTGTTGCGCCTTTTTGATCAGGATGGAGGAGTTCAGGGACCAGGTGAGATCCTCGGAAATGTGGACACCAAGGAATTTGAAGCTTGATACACGCTCCACTACAGCTCCGTTGATGTAGGTGGGTATGTGAGTGTAGTTCTTAGCATGCCTGAAGTCCACAACAATCTCCTTAGTCTTCTGGGTGTTAAGGGCCAGGTTGCTGTCAGCACACCACGCAGCCAGGTGCTGGACCTCATCATCCCTGTAGGCCTTCTCGTCACCCACTCTGATCAGGCCAACCACCGTGGTGTCATCTGTGAACTTGATTATGGAGTTAGAACCATGTACGGAACGCAGAAATTCCCACTTCCCATTCACACTGAAATATCTGTGCATAACCTCTTCTACCACTGAATCAAGGCTAGTGCAAATTAGAAGAAATGCACTTCACATTCCTCACGTTCCACCTCGGTAGTCTCCAGCAACATTGACTTCTCTAACTGCCGGTAACAACTCCCCTCTCATCTGCTCCCATTTTCCCTTATCCCACTGGTCCCCATAACCCTAACTCTTCCCACTCTGCACCCTCTTCATCTGCCCTTCACCCATATATTCCTCCCATTTATTCTATGGATCACTGACCTCTCCTATCAGACTCTACAGCCATTTCTAACTTGCAATAATCACCTCCAAGCTTCTTACAAACTTCCCACTGCACATCCCCTCATTTTCCTATCACCCCCCTCACCTGGTTCCATGTCACAAACAAGAGAAAATCTGCAGATGCTAGAAATACGAGCAACAGACACAAAATGCTGTAGAAACTCAGCAGGCCAGGCAGCATCTATGGAAAAAAGTACGGTCAATGTTTCAGACCGAAACTCTTCGACAGGACTGGAGAAAAAAAGCTGAAGAGTAAATTTGAAAAATGGGGGGAGGAGCATCAGAGGGAGGCGATGAGCAGGTAAGGAGATAACATGAGAGAGGGACAAGGGTATGGGAAATGGTGAAGGGGGAGGAGGCAGTTGGGGCATTACTAGAAGCTTATGTTCATGCCATCAAGTTGGAGTCTACACAAATGGAAGATAAAGTGTTGTTCCTCCAACCTAAGTGTGGCCTTATCCCAACAGTGGAGGAGGCCATGGATGGATATATCAGAATGGGAATGGGAAGTGGAATTAAGATGGGTGACCACTGGGAGATCCTGCTTGTTCTGGTGGACGGATTGTAGATGCTCAGTGAAGCAGTCTCCCAATCTATGTCGGGTCTCACTGATATACAAAAGGCCATACTGGGAGCACCGAACATAGTAAATGACCCCAACAGGTGAAGTGTCACCTCACCTGGAAGAACTGTTTCTGGCCCTGAATGGTAGTGAGGGAGGAGGTGTAGTGGCAGATGTAGCACTTGTTCTGCTTCCAAGGATAAGTGCCAGGAGGGAGATCAGTGGGGAGGGACAAATGGACAAGGGAGTCCTGTAGGAAGAGATTCCTGTGGAAAGCAGAAAGTGGGGGAGGGAGGGAAAGATGTGTTTGTTGGTGGGATTCATCTGAAGGTGGTAGAAGTTTCAGAGAATTACGTGATGGACGTAGAGTCTGCTGGTGTGGTAGGTGAAGGCAAGAGGAACCCTATCCCTGGTAGGGTGGCGGGAGGATGGGGTAAGAGCAGATGTGCATGAAATGGATGAGATGCAGTTGAGGCCAGCGTTGATAGTGATGAAAAGAAGCCACTTTCTTTGAAAAAGGAGGATATCTCCTTCATTCTGAAATGAAAAGCTTGATCCTGAGAGCAGATTACTGCCGAGATGGAGGAATTGAGAGAAAGCGGTGGAGTTTTTACAAGTAGTAGGGTGGGATGAGGCAGAGTCCAGGTAGCTGTGAGAGTCCATGGATTTGTAATAGACATTGGTGGATAAGCTGTCTCCAGAGATAGAGGCAGTAGATCAAGGAAGGGGAGGATTGAGTCAGGAATGAACCAGGTGAATCAGAAGGACGGGTGGAAGTTGGAGGCAAAATGGATGCAATTGATGAGTTCAGTACGAGTGCAGGAAACAACACCGATGCAGTTTTCAACGTAGCATAGGAGAAGTGAGGGACAGACACCAATGTAGGCTTGGAACATAGATTGTTCCACGTAGCTGACAAACAGGCAGGCATAGCTGGGACCCATGCGAGTGTCCATGGCTATACCTTTTGTTTGAAGGAAGTGGAAGGATCCAAAAGAAAAATTATTCAGAATGAGGACAAGTTCCGGTCGTTGTCACAATGTTGTCACATTCCGGTCCATTGACTCCTCATTTCAGTTAATTTCCTTTTCCCCATGTTCTATGGGGCTCCTTGATTAGGGCATCTGATTTTCATCTGAACCAACAGCATAAAAACTCTGGCTTACATCTACTCAGGGCTGTACTGACTCACTACAGCCAGTGCAGCAATGCATGTTCCGGCCCCTCAAGAATCGTGGATTCTAAGTGGCTTCGGGAATTCTGTCTATTTGTGTTCAGCTATGTCATTGCTGGCCGTTTGCTGCTTCATGTGCTGCCCAGTGTCAAGATACGAATCGCCTGTAGTTGTTTGGTTTTGTCGTCTTGTGTCCAGCTGAGGATTGCTGGCTATTTGTCCCTCCTCTGAGCCAAGATGCGAATTGTCTGGCGCTATTGGGTTTTGTCGTCTCATGTCCAGCTGAAGATTACAGGCCGTTTGCCGCTACTCTGAGCCAAGATACGAATTGTCTGTCTTTGTTTCGTTTTGTTGTCCTGTGTCCAACGTCCGAGTCCAGGCTCCATGTCTAAGTCAAGTCCAAGTCCAGGCTCAGTGTCCGGGTCCAAGTCCAAGTCCAGGTTCCGCGTTGGAGTCCGAGTCCAAGTCCAGGTTCTGCGTCCGGGTTCAAGTCTAAGTCCAGGTTCCATGTCTGAGTCCAGGCTCTATGGCCATGTCCAAGTCCAGGTTCCTTCGGTTTGTTGTCCAACGTTCACGTCCATGTGAGCATCTAATCCTCGCTCTCCGGCCTTCCTGGCAACTATTAATAAAACACACTTCTTGTAATGTTACCTCTGTGTCTGTGTCCTGCATTTGGGTCCATCCCCAATGCCCCACGTAACACTGCTGGGCAGAGGAGAGTGGTGGTGGAGGGGAGCTGGTTAGGTCTGGTGTCCAGAAAGAAACAGAGACAGTTGAGACCTTCCTGGTGGGGGATGGAGGTATGTAGTAAAAATGAGATGGTGGGGGCCAAGGAACCTGAAATCCTTGAAAAGATCAAGAGTGCGTGAGGTGTCACAGATGTAGGTGGGAAGGGACTGAACCAAGGGGCATAAAACAGATTTGAGGTATGCAGATATGAGTTCAGTGGGACAGAAACAAGCTGAAAGAATGGGTCTACCTGGACAAGCAGGTTTGTGGATTTTGGGTAGGAGGTAGAAACAGGAGGTGTGGGGTGTTGGAACTATGAGGTTTGTGGCATTGGTGGGAGATCCCCAGAGTCAATAAGGTTGGTGATGGTGTGGAGACAATGTCCTGCAGTTTCTTAGTGGGGTCCTGTTCAAGGGGTAAGTAAGAGGAGGTGTCTGAGAGTTGGCCCTGGGCCTCGGCAAGGAAGAGATCAGTTCGCCAGACTACTACAGCTCCCCCCTTATCTGCAGGTTGATGGTGAGGTTAGGGTTAGTGCAGAGGGAGTGGAGAGCTAAGCGTTTGGAAGGACTGAGATTGGAATAGGAGAGAGGACAGTTAAGTCTAGACGGTTAATGTCCCATAGGCAGTTGGCAATGAAAAGGTCCAGAACAGGCAGAAGACCAGGGTGAGGTGTCCAGGAAGAGGAGGAAGGTTGAAGATGGGAGAAGGGATCATTGATGCGGGGTGAAGAGTCCTTGTGAAAGAAATAGGCTTGGAGACGGAGGCGATGGATGAAGAGCTCAGTATCATGGCGGGCACGGTACTCACTGAGTTGTGGGCGTAGGAGGACAAAAGTGAGGCCCGTATTGAGGTCAGATTGTTCTGTCTCAGTGAGGGGAAGGTCAGAGGGAATGGCTGACAAAGGTGAGGCCCATACTGAGGACAGAACATTCTGCCTCAGAGGGGGGAAGGTTGGAGGGAATAGTTAACAAAGGTGCGGCCCTTACTGAACATTTTGCCTCAGAGAGGGGAAAGTCGGCTGACAAAGGTGAGGTACTTTCTGAGGACAGATTGTTCTGTCTCAGTGAGGGGAAGGTCAGATGGAATGGTGGACAAAGGTAAGGCCCTTACTGAGGATTGAACATTCTGCCTTGGAGAGGGGAAGGTCAGAGGGAATGGTTGACAAAGGTGAGGCCCTTACTGAGGACAGAGCATTCTGCCTCGGAGAGGGGAAGGTCACAGGGAATGGTGAAAACCGGCATGGATGACAGCTGGGATCGGAGGGGAAAGGGGGTTGGTAGTGTCTGAGGGGAAGGGAGGTTTTGGGATGTTCAGGGATGGTGGGGTGAGAGGAAGATGGAGTCTCCAAGGACCCAGGAGCTGATGGTGAGACCTGAGAGACACGGGATTGTGGAGTGGTGGGGGGGAAAGGGGAGACGGGGGTTCCAGCGACAGTGCGTGAAGACCTGGCCCAGAGGTGCAGTGGGTCAGGGCCGGAGTCGGAGTTGGAGGTTTGCACAATCAGCACTTTGGTGATGTCCGAGGTCGTTGGAACCCCCATTAACTGCGACGGAGTCTGGTTTAGGATCTGCTCTGGATGGTTAGAACAGTTGAGGCCAGCAGCAGAGATCGCCGTCTGGAATCCAGGGCTGTCAGCACTGGAGCCAGCAGGGTCTGTGGTCTGTAGACAGGCGACCTTCTGATCCTTGCAGGACGAGAGAAAGTCAAACCGGTGATTGAAATCTTAGAACCAGTGGAGGAGGAAGAGGCATTCAAGTCCATTACAGGTGGCGGAGAGAGAATCCTGGAGTTGTGGAAGTGACTGGGATAGGGACACCAGGTACCTCCTCATGGCGGAGACCGTGGTGTGTAGAGCATGGTGGGACAGTTGATTGAATGTTGGTACCTGAGTCCTCATAGGGTCCAAATCGAGAAACCTGGAACCGAACCTTGAAACTGTATGGTATAAGCTGGCGGCGAATACATATTCCCAGAAAGGATACATGGCTGTAGTAGCGGGTCTGGGTAAGCACGTGGTCAAAGAGTTGGAGGGCAGCAGAGATCATAGTGGGGGTGCAGTGAGAGAGAGTTTCACTGAACTCCTGTTGAAAGGAAGATTTAAACTTCTTCAGGGTAGCCCTCCCTGGAAGAGACTTCACAGAGTAGTAATCAAATAACAAACAAGAGAAAATCTACAGATACCGAAAATCTGAGGAACACACACAAAATGCTGCAGGAACTCAGCAGGCCGGGCAGCATCTGTGGAAAAAAAGTACAGTCAACATTTCAAGCTCTAACAATTCAGAGCAGACTCATAACCCAGACTCCACCATCATCAATGAGGGTTCCAACGACCTTGGACACCGCCAAATTGCCGATTGCGCAACCTCCAACTCCGACTCTGGTCTTGACTCCAGGCCAGGTCTTCACATGTTGCCACAGGAACCCTCCTCTCCCTTTCCCTACCACCACTCCACAGTTCTGCGTCCCTTGGGTCCCACTGCCAGCTCCTGGGTCCTCGGAGACTCCATCTTCTTTCTTTCTTTTTCAATCTTTTTATTAACTTCATAGAATGAAAACATAACATAGCAATAATACAAATAGTAGGAGATACATTGTTGCACTTAATTGAGTAATTGTAAGACCAAATAGTATAAATTGACAAAGCTCCCAATCGAGTAGAAAAACAATGAATAATACAGTGCAAAAAAAAACTGAAGAAAAATCATGAAAAATGAAAAAAATAGAAAAAAAGCCCCTTCCAAAAAAAACAAAACTAAACAGTATTAGTCAACTAAACTAAAAGACTTGGGCAATTCTAACAACTTAAAAATGGGAGAGAAGAAAACCTTAGTGTCGATGACTCCATTCCTCTCAACCAACAGTACAGAGAAATAAAATAAGTTTGGAAATGGTCAAATTACATCAAATGAAAATGCTGAATGAATGGCCTCCAAGTTTTTTTCAAATTTAATGGAAGGGTCATAAACCGCACTTCTAATTTTTTCCAAATTCAAACACACCATAGTTTGTGAAAACTAATGAACTACAGAAGGAGGGTTAATCTCTTTCCAATTCAGCAGAATGGATCTTCTAGTCATTAAAGTAAGAAATGCAATCATCCGGCGTGCTGAAGAGGTTAAATAATTTGAGTCTATCATTGGTAATCCAAAGATAACAGTAATTGGGTGAGGTTGTAAGTCTATATTCAAAACCATTGAAATAATATCAAAAATATCTTTCCAATATTTCTCCAACAAAGGACATGACCAAAACATGTGAGTTAAAGAAGGTATCTCGAAATGACATCTATCACATATTGGATTAATATAAGAATAATAACGAGATAGTTTATCTTTGGACATATGAGCCCTGTGCATTACTTTAAACTGTATCAACACATGATTAGCACATATAGAGGATAAATTGACCAATTGAAGAAATTTTTCCCATTTTTCAATCGGTATAATAATCTTAAGTTCTCTTTCCCAATCAGCTTTAATTTATTGGAAACATCAGGACATAAATTCATAATTATATTATATATAATTGCTACAACTCTTATCTGAGAAAGAATTAAATCTAAAATTTTTTCCAAAGTATCCATTGGATATCGGTGTGGAAAATTAGGAGAAACAGTAATTAAAAAGTTTCTAATCTGTAAATATCTAAAAAAGTGAGATCTGGGTAAGTTATATTTATTAGAAAGTTGATCAAAAAACATGAAACAATTATCCAAAAATAAATTACGAAAACGTATTATACCTTTGGTTTTCCAATCAAAGTAAGCTTGATCCATAGTGGAAGGTTGAAAAAGGAAATTAGATATGATAGGACTTGCTAAAATAAATTGATTAAACCCAAAAAATCTTCAGAATTGAAACCATATACGTAAAGTATGCTTAACTATTGGATTATTCATTTGTTTATAGAATTTAGAAGAAGTAAAAGGAAGCGAAGTTCATAAAACCGAACCCAAAGAAAACCCTTGTAATGAATTACGTTCAAGATTTACCCAATGTGGATTTAAAGATACATCCAAATCTCGTAACCAAAATTTTAAATATTGAATATTAATTGCCCAATAATAGAATCTAAAATTCGGGAGGGCAAGCCCCCCCTCCTTTTTAGATTTCTGTAAATACCTTTTACCTAAACTAGGATTTTTGTTCTGCCATATATATGAAGAAATTTTTGAGTCTACATTATTGAAAAAAGATTTTGGGATAAAAATTGGAACCAATTGAAATACATATAGAAATTTGGGCAAAATGATCATCTTAATAGCATTAAACAGACTAATCAAAGACAAAGAGATTGGTGACCATTTAGTAAACAAAAGTTTAATCTGATCAATTAAAGGTAAAAAATTAGCTTTAAATAAGTCTTTATACTTTTTCGTAGTTGTTATCCCTAAATATATAAATGAATCAGTAACCAATTTAAAGGGTAAACATCCATAAATAGGTACCTGCTTATTTAGGAATAATTCACTCTTATTAAGATTCAATTTGTAACCAGAAGAATTACTAAATGGAGCCAACAAACCTAGAATAGCAGGAATTGACTTCTCTGGATTAGAGATGTATAACAACAAATCATCTGCATATAGTGATAATTTATGTATTTCGTTTCCACGGGTAATACCAAAAATATTGGGTGAAACGCGGATAGCAATTGCTAAAGGTTCAAGGGCGATATTGAACAGTAAAGGACTAAGAGGACATCCTTGCCTAGTACCTCGAAAAAGACGAAGAAAAGGAGATCTATGATTATTAGTACAAACCAAGGCTACCGGGGAGTAATATAACAATTTAATCCAAGATATAAATGTCAAACTAAAATTAAATTTCTCAAGGACACTAAATAAATAAGGCCATTCAACTCTGTCAAAGGCTTTCTCAGCATCTAATGAGATAATACATTCTGGGGTAGTAAGTGAGGAGTATAAACAATATTCATTAACCTCCTAATATTAAAGAATGAATAACGATCTTTAATAAATCTGGTTTGATCCATAGATATAATTTGAGGTAATACCTTCTCTAACCTAGTTGCTAGAATTCTTGAAAAAATTTTTGAATCTACATTCAAAAGAGATATCGGTCTGTACGATGCACAATCAGTAGGATCTTTATTCTTTTTAAGAATTAAAGAGGTAGAGGCTTCATAAAACGATTGTGGTAATTTACCTAAACTGGTTGTTTCTTTGAATATTCTAGACAACCTTGGAGAGAGAATAGAGGAAAAGAATTTTAAAAATTCCACTGTAAACCCATCCGGACCGGGTGCTTTACCAGAATTCAATAATGAGATTGCAGTTATTATTTCTTCCTCTGTAATGGAAGTTTCTAATGATAAGCAATCTTCGGGTGATAATTTCGGAAAATTCAGCTTACTTAAGAAATCATGCAGGATATTAAAATCATGAGGAAAATCAGCGTGATATAGAGAGGTATAAAATTCTTGAAAGGCTTTGTTTATCTCATCATGATCAACTGTCGAAGTATCATCGTGTTTACGAATCTTAGCAATTTGATGTTTAACCGAGTTGAATTTCAATTGATTAGCCAATAATTTACCCGATTTATCACTGTGAATATAAAAATCACTTCTAGTTCTCATTAATTGATTTTCAATGAGGATGTTAGTAATAAGCTATGTTCCAATTGAAGTTCAACTCTGTGTTTGTACAGCTCCTTACTGGGAGAAATAGCATATTTTTTATCGATTTCTTTTATTTTATCAACCAACAAAAGTATTTCATTCTTAACACGTCTTTTCAAACCAGCTGAATAGGAAATAATCTGACCACGGATATAAGCTTTACAAGCGTCCCAAACAGTTCCATTGGAAACTTCTTCCATAGTATTAGTTGAAAAGAAGAAATCAATCTGTTCCTTTATAAACTTGACAAAGTCCGAGTCTTGAAGCAAAATAGGGTTAAATCGCCATTGTCTATTAGTACAAGAAGTATCCATTAACTTGATAGAAATTGGAGCATGATCTGAAATGGTGATAATGTCGTAATTACAATCAACTACAGATGGGATTAATCAAGAGTCAATAAAAAAATAGTCAATTCGAGAATAAGAACGATGAGCATGTGAAAAAAATGAGAATTCTTTATCGTTTGGGTGTAGAATCTCCAAATTTCTGAAATCCCAGAATCAAACATAAAAGAGTTAATAAGAGTAGCCAATTTATTCGGTAAAGTCGGACTACCTATGGATCTGTCCAACATGGGATTCAAACATAAGTTAAAGTCACCACCCATTATCAACATATACTCCTTTAAGTTAGGAAAGGAAGTGAATAGATGCTTAAAAAATTCAGGATAATCCACATTCGGTGTGTAAACATTAACCATAGCAACCTTTTCGTTAAAAAGTAACCCAGTGATTAAAAAAAATCTGCCATTAGGATCTGAGATAATGTCTTGATGAATAAATGTAATTGAGGAATCTATAAAAATTGAAACACCTTTAGTTTTGGTTTGGGCGTTTGAGTGGTATTGTTGTTTTTCCCAAAACTTAAAGAAGTGTTGATTATCCTCTTTCCTTACATGAGTTTCTTGTGCAAAAATAATATGACCATTCAGTCTTTGGAATACTTTGAAAATCTTTTTCCGTTTTATTGGATGGTTTAAACTATTTGTATTCCAAGAGATAAAATTAATAATGTGAGCCATAATTTAAGATTAACCATAATGTGAACTCATGAGTTCAGAAGAGGAATACATGATCAGAGAGGAACCGGAAATCTCAACACTGCGGACATCTTTGTAGTTCTAAATCAGCCCAGTAGAAAAAATTAAAAAAGGAAAAGACTACCCCACCCACCAACCCCAAGAACCCTGAACTAAGCCAGAGAAGGCTGAAGAAAGCACTAACTAATACTAACTCTAACCCCATTTCTGCAGGAGGCAACTCCAAAGATATATGTTATATAGATGACCCCCTGAAAACTGATATATATAAAAAATAAACACTATAGTAAAATAAGCTACATAGTATAATTACTAAAATATATAACTAAAAAAAAGTTAGTATCAATACGTATGATTAGTTAATTATAAATGAGTAAGTAAAATATCGCCTCCAGAAAAGAAAAGGGATTATGGGAAGAAGAAGCATAAGAACATGGCGTCCCAAAAAGAACAAAGGAGGTTATGCAAAAAGAAAGACAGGTCGCCATTTTAATTATACGGAAACCAAAAATAAAAAACATATAACTAAAAATGATCATCAGATCAAATCGTTAGTAATAATAATGAAAAACAAAAAGTTAAAGAAAAAATTAACTAAACAAAATGATGTTATTCGCAAGAAGTAAGTATTCTATATAGGTTATAGAGTAACAACTATAGTAATAAGCAAAGAACAAAAATCTTGAACTTATAAAAAACCTTCATCGCACAATGGTAGAAGGTTTATTTTAAAGAAAAACACCAGAGAAAAAAAATTGGTGCTGGAAGCACCGGACACTAATTAAGAGAGGGTGTCTGTCTCAGATGGGTAATTACCATCCAAAAAGCTTCGAGCGGCGGTTGTAGAATGGAAGACACGACGATTTCCATCGGGAAGAGAGATTCTGAGACGTGCAGGATACAATAGCGCAGGTTTGAGATTTTTTTGATAACATTCCGACATTAGAGGTTTAAAAGTCAGTCGCTCCTTCATCACTTCGGGACTATAATCTTGAACTATCCTGAAGGAATGCTGGCGATACTTGATCATCCCTTGTCGACGAGCAATCTGGAGAAGCTGTCCTTTAACATTGACATAATGGAAACGAAGCATAACTGGTCTTGGTTTGGATACACCCGATGTCGACTTTGTCCACGGTATACGATGGGTACAATCAAGTAGTGGAGGGTCGTTGGGAAAAACTGAACTGAATGTATTCTTTAAAAGTTGAGCAAAGAATATTACAGGGTCTCCAACCTCAACTTTCTTGGATAGACCAATTATGCGTACGTTTTGTCTTCTCGATCGATTTTCAAGATTGATGACTTTGGATTTAAGGTAATGCAGTTGTTTAGTAGTTGAAGCTAAATTCTTCTCTAAGTTCTTAGCTTTTGAATCCATCTTCTGAGATTTAATATCCAGTTCAGAGATTTTACCTCCATGTTTTTGAACTTCACAATCCAGGGATTTCAAAGATTCCGTGATTGATTTTAAATCTTCATTAAGGCTTTGATGATGTTGCTCAAATTGAACAAATAAACTTTCAGATAATATTTGCCGTTGTTCCTCGAACTTTTCCTCCGGACACTATATCATAAGCTCATAAGTTAGTTCCGTTTGTTTGGAATCACCTTTCTTTTTCCCTCCGTTCCCATCAGAGTCTTTCCCATCTTTGGCTTTGGATCTTGTACTCATTTCTTTAAACTCCAGATTTGCAATTTACGAAAAAATCAGTAAAATCAGTAAATCAGTAAGATAGAATAAATCTTCCGGTGTGGATAAAATTAATTAGATCCAGGAGATCATAGGTTAAAAAAGATAACGGGAATGGAGCGAAGCCAGAGACGACCTCACTCCATGAGTGCTCCCTGCAGAATCGCGACTCCATTTTCCTCTCACCCCATCATCCCAGAACATCCCAAACTTCCCTTCCCGTCAGACACTACCAATATCCATCTCCCTCCGAACCCAGATCTCGTCTGTGCCAGGTTTTTACCATCCTCTCTGACTTTTCCTTCTCTGAACCAGAATATTGTGTCCTCAGTAAGGGCCTCACCTTTGTCAACCATCCTCTCCGACCTTCCCCCCCCGCCCCGAGACAGAACATTCTGTCCTCAGTCTGAGCCTCACCTTTCAACCATGCCCTCATCCCCTCCAACTTCCCCTCACGGAGATGGAAAATTCTGTCCTCCTGTGCCCACAACTCAGTGAGTACCGTACCCACCATGATGCTGAGCTCTTCTTCTGCTGCCTCCGTCTCCGAGCCTATTTCTTTCACAAGGACTCTCCACCCTGCACCAATGATCCCTTCTCCCATCTCCAACCATCCTCCTCTTCCTGGAAACCCCGCCCTGGTCTTCTACCTGTTCTGGACCTTTTCATTGCCAACTGCCGATGGGACATTAATCGTCTAGACTTTAACACTCCTCTCTCCTATTCCAAACTCACCCTTTGCTCTCCACTCCCTCCGCACTAATCTTAACTTCACCATCAAACCCACAGATAAAGGAGTCCTGCAGCAGTCTGGCATACTGGCCTTTACCTTTCCGAGGCCCAGAGCCAACTCTCAGACACCTCCTCCTACTTACCCCTCAAGCAGGACCCCATAAGGAATACCATTCAATTGTCTCCCACACCATCACCAACCTTATCGACTCTGGGGATCTGTCAACCACTGCCACAATCTTCATAGTTCCCACACCACAAACCTCACAGTTCCCACTGTCATGGTCCTTGTCGTTAATTCCCTATCTTGCTCCTAATTTCCTTTCATTTTGCCACGGTTCCGACCATTAATTTCCCATTTGCTTCTAATTCGCTTTTGATGATGACACACCTGGTTTCCATTGAGAACTGCAGTATAAGAACCCTGGCATCACAACCACTAATCGCCAGTTCGTTGGTCTTTTTCCTGTGCGATAACTACGTTTCCCGACCATTTAGAACCGTTTGTTCTAAGTTTAGCTCCGGTTTCAAGGTTTACCTATGAGACGCCGTCTCTCTGAGTCAAGACTCCGTGTAAAGGCTTTGTATCAAGATCCCTCCTGTTGCTGTTCGGTGTTTACGCCTGTATAAGCATCCAAACTCAATCTCTGTGCCTGTGTCCTGTACTTGGTTTTGCTTCCTTCTCTCATTGCAACAGAATGAACTGGCCACAATGGACCCAGCGGACAAAAAGACCCTGGAACAAGTCCTCACCAGCCAGGACTCCCTACTGGGTCTGCACGATCAACTTCTCCGGAATGTCGTGGAGAACCTCCGTTCCCTGTCTGCTAACATAACGAAGATCGGTGACCAGATGGACAGTGTATCCACTAATTTCACTCCAACCACTCCTGGGACTCTGTCAAACCAGTCCAGACAGTCAATAGTGGCAACCCCCTACGTGTCAGCAACACCCCTGCCAAGAGAGCCGCATGTACCTGAACCAGAACACTACGCTGGGGATTTGGGGAAGTGCCGGGCCTTCCTTCTTCAGTGCTCCTTTGTGTTTGATCAGCAGTCATCCACATACTCCATGGACAAGTCGAAGATAGCTTATATTATGGGATTGTAGCGGGGAAGTGCCTTATTGTGGGCTACATCTTTCTGGGATAATCAACTGGAGATCTATTCTTATTTCTCCACTTTTATCACGGAAATGAGAAAGATCTTTGACTACCTCGTCCGTGGTAGAGATGCCGCTAAGCGTCTACTCCCTCTCCGTCAGGGCTCACGCAGCGTTGCCGAATATTCTGTGGAGTTCCTGACGTTAGCGGCTGACTCGGGATGGAACGACAAGGCACTCCAAGCAGTATTTCGGGATGGTCTCGGTGAGAGGGTGAAGGATGAGTTGACGGCAAGAGATGACACCAACAGCCTGGATTCCTTAATCTCCCTAGCCACCAGTTTGGACAATCGTTTTCAAGAACGTCATAGGGAAAGATCTGGTCGTCTTCCACCTTTGGCCACTCCACGGCACTCATTACCATCTCCACCAGCACAAGCCTCTCTTCTCCTCCTGCCCCTAGAATAGCTCCCAGCCCGGCTGTCTCTACCGCCCCGGGAGAGGAACCTATGCAGCTGGGATGGAACCGTCTTTCTTCCACAGAGGGACTCCGGAGATTCAAAGCGGGGGAATGTCTCTATTGCAGCCAATCCGGCCACTTCCATGCTACCTGTCCCCTTCGGCCAAAAAGGGGGGCACTAGTAGAAGGGGGGACCCTGGTGAGCCAGATAACATTCCCTTCCATCCCCCAATCCCTGATGCTGATCCCGGCTACTTTACGTTGCAACCAATGATCCCTGCCTCTGTCAGCTCTGGTGGACTCTGGTGCTGAGGGAAACCTTCTGGATGAAGTCATGCTGGAATTCCTCGGGAGCCATTTTGAATGACCCCATCTTGAAGCCCGGGCACTGGACGGTGGACTTCTGGCCCAGGTCACACACTGTACACCACCCCGTCTCTTATTCCTTCCAGGAACCATCAGGATCAGGTACAATTTAACTTAATTTCCTCTCCTCAAACTCCTATAGTTCTTGGGTATCCCTGGATTGTCCGCCATAATCCTCACATCGACTGGTCCACTGGGAAGATAGCCAGCTGGAGTCCGTTCTGTCACTCCACTTCTCTTCAATTGGTCCTTTCCCCTGTGAAAGTCACCGCGACCTCGTCTGCCACTGAAACCCCCGACTTATCCAAGGTTCCAGCAGAGTACCACGATCTGGGAGAAGTGTTCAGCAAACAACGGGCTCTTTCCCTGCCTCCACACCGCCCTTAAGATTGTGCTATTGACCTTCTCCCTGGAGTCCCTCTACCCACCAGTCGGCTATATAACCTGTCCCGGCCAGAAAGGGAAGCAATGGAGGCTTACTTAAATGACTCTCGCATGGTGGGCATTATCCGACCCTCATCCCCCGCTGTTGGTGCAGGTTTCTTCCTTGTGGGGAAGAAAGACAGTTCACTACGCCCCTGCATTGACCTCCGAGGCCTAAATAGCATAACCATAAAGAACAAATATCCGCTACCCCTTCTCAACTCTGCTTTCAAACCACTTCATGGAGCCACCATCTTCTCCAAGTTGGACCTAGGAAGTGCCTATCTTCTGGTCAGGATAAGGGAGGGAGATGAGTGGAAAACAGTGTTCAACACCCCCCTTGGTCAATTTGAATACCTGGTCATACCATTTGACCTCACCAATGCCCCTTCTGTTTTCCAAGCCTTCATAAATGATGTCCTTAGAGACTTTATTAACCACTTTGTGTTTGTTTATTTGGATGACATCTTAATCTTCTCCAGCAGTCTTCAGGAATGCACCCACCATGTCCGACAGGTTCTGCAGAGGCTTTGGGAGAACAAACTATTCATAAAAGCTGAGAAGTGCGAATTTCACATTCCTCCTGTCAGTTTCTTAGGATACATCATCGAGAGCGGGCAAGTGAGGGCGGATCCCAAAAAGATCTGGGTGGTGGTGGAGTTGCCAACACCCACAATACTCAAGCAACTCCATCAATTTCTGGGGTTCACAAATTTTTATCGTCGTTTCATCAGGGATTACTGCCGGGTGGCAGCGCCCCTTACTCAACTCACCTCTTCTAAGACCCCTTTTCACTGGGGCCCCAAAGTGGATGCTGTTTTCTCAGAGCTGAAGAGGCGTCTCACTTCCGCTCCCATCCTGGTTCAAGCAGACGCCTCTTGTCAATTCATTGTGGAGGTTGACGCCTCTGACTCTGGGCTGAGAGTGGTCCTCTCGCAACGCTCTGTCCCAGACCAAAGACTTCATCCCAGTGCCTTCTTTTCTCACCGGCTGTCCCCCGCCAAACGAAATTATGACATAGGGAACTGGGAGTTACCGGTGGTCATTCTTGCTTTGGAGGAGTGAAGGCACTGGCTGGAGGGAGCGGACCATCCGTTTATCGTCTGGACCAATCACAAGAACCTCGCATATGTCCAAACTGCCAGACACCTGAATTCCCACCAAGCCCGATGGGCATTATTTTTTGGCAGGTTCAGATTTACATTCACCTATCATCTGGTGTACAAGAACGGGAAGCCGATGTTCTCTCCTGTCAATATATTTCTGAGGACGGTCTTCCCAACCCCAAGACCATCCTTCCACCATCCTGTGTAGTGGCTGCCCTCACCTGGGAGATTAAGGCCACAGTCAAAGAGGCCCAACGGACTCAACCTGACGCAGGCAACAGACCCTCCAACTGCCTCTTTGTGCCCGATTCTGTTCGGTCTCAGGTTCTCCAGTGGGGGCACATTTCTCGTTTCGCCTGCCATCCCGGGATCGATCAGACTCTGTCCCTTCTGAAGAGACATTTCTGGTGGCCCTCCATGGATGCTGACACCTGTTCCTTTGTCTCTGCCTGTTCTGTATGTGCCCGCGAAAGAGCCTCCCACCGACCACCTGCTGGATTGCTTCATCCCCTACCTGTCCCTAACTGCCCTTGGTCTCAAATTGCACTGGATTTTGTTACTGGACTACCCCTTTCACATGGAAACACTGCCGTAATCACCATGGTGGACCGCTTCTCTAAAGCTGTGCACTTCATAGCTCTTCTCAAACTCCCTGCAGCTTGTGAAACAGCCGACCTTCTCATGCATCATATCTTCCACCTTCGCGGGATTCCCTCTGACATTATTTCTGATTGGAGTCCCCAATTCATCTCTCAAGTCTGGAGGTCTTTTTGTCAAGCCCATGGAGCCTCAGTAAGTATGCCATCCAGCTCTCATCCGCAGACGAACGGTCAAACAGAATGAGCTAATCAGGATTTGGAAGCAGCACTGCGCTGCGTAACTGCCAACAACCCTTCTTCCTGGAGCACTCATCTTGTTTGGGTAGAGTACACCCTGTGACGGGTCCCGAATTACCCCTAAAAACTGTGCTTGATTACCCCTATGAACTGTGCTTTTGAAAAGAGAGAGAGAGTTATTTTACACCTTGCTTAAAAGAGAGAGAGAGAGATGAAGACTGCTCACAGGCTGCTTATACTTTCTCCAAGGACATTCTGCTTGTACATTCTTACACAGACAGAGAAAGGAGGAATTATTTGAGAGACAGTTGGTAGTCAGTACGGTGAGATAAATAGAAGGTCAGATGATAGGCCTGGAACACATGATTTTGGACACTGAATGAGCTTTGTTGAGCCTACAGAAAAAGTGGGTTTTGGAGGATCGATCAGGTGGATTGATCAGTGGCTCTTGCAGTGTGTAAAGGAAGTGACTGGTGGGGAGTTGTTCATGTTCCCAACCCTTGCCTGGGTTGATAATTCCACCACAGAAGAACGGTCCCCTTTGTTGTGGTCACAGTCGGTGACTTTTAAAGGATTTCGGAGGACAGCGGGAAGATCGACGGCGTCAGCTCACCTGAAGACTCAAGTCTCTCTCTCTCCATCACTACTAAACTTGATACCACGAACTGAACTGAACTTTACTCATTATTTTCAGACTACCTATTTACCCCTAGACTTGAAGAAACTTGGTTTTCATATATATTCCACACTTACTTATATATAATCTTTGCTAACCTGTTTGATTTATCTGCATTTATATTACTGTATTGCGTAGTTACTAATAAATATTATTAGTTGATAGCAATACTGGAATCCAAGGTGTTTTCCATTTCTGCTGGTTCTTTAACCCGTCATGGGGTACGTGTCAAAATTGGGGGCTCGTCCGGAATATGAACAAATTGGTTGGGGGGCCTGTTTGAATTGATTGGGGAAAATCCCTTTTGATTTGCTTGTGTGGAAAAACAGCAGAAATGGATGTTGCGGAATTTCTGGAATCATCAAACCCCGTGTTCTTGACAAAAGCTAGGAAGTATGAGTTGCTGGACATTGTTAAGGAATTAGAGCTTACAATGGTAAAGAAGGGTATGACTAAGGTAGGAATTCAAAGAAAAATAGTTGAATATTATGCTTCGATGAAAGAATTTACTGAGGATGTGCTGAAAATGTTCGCAGAAGGTAAACCTACTGAGGCCGACTTTCAGCTTCAGTTGGCAATAGTAAAAATGGAGCATGAGTTGCAACTGAAAGGGCTTGAGGCTGCATAGGCAGAGAAACAGAAAGAAGAGGCAGAAAAACAGAGAGAAGAGGCAGAAAGGCAGAGAAAGTTTGAGTTGGAGTTGGTGCGGAAAGGGGTTCCATTGCCAAGCTGTAGTAGGGAGCTGGTTGTACTGTTTAACATTAGTTAAGAAATTCAGTTGGTACCTCCACTTGAGGAAACAGAAGTCGATAGGTATTTCCTACATTTTGAAAAAGTGGCCATAAGTCGGAACTGGCCGAGAGATCAGTGGGCTGTTCTGTTACAAAGTCTGATTAAAGGGAAAGCTTATGTTTGCATTATATTGTCGAAACTCCCGACAGAAGGAAGGTGACCCAATTAGTACACGTAAATATGCTGAAGCCTTATCATGACTCTGAGACGGTACCAATAGGTATGGTTATGAAAACAAGTGGGGCTGAGGAATTTGATAATAGGTGGCATAATCATTTTACCAAACTGAATATTGTATCAATAAGACTTGAGAATTCCACTATTTTGAAAGACCTCATTGATAAGGTTTGTCATCTAGAGCCTGCACAGATAGAGCAATTGCAGGAACAAGTTAGCAAGCATAAAGTTTTGTTTCCTGACATTCCAAGACAGTGACAGCTGCCGTGCATGATGTCATTATAAATCCAACGCAGCCCATAAAACAACATCCTTACAGAATGAACTTTGAGAAAAGCAAAGGGGTTGAAAAAGAAATTAGCTACATTCTAGCAACTGGTATCATTAGGCAATCTACCTCAGACTGAGCGTCATCCTGTGTCCTGGTCCCTGGTAGCATGAGATTCTGTACTGACTACAGGAAAGTTAATGTAATAACCAAGACAGATGGTTATCCTATCCCTAGAGTGAATGACTGTATTGATAAAGCGGGAAAGGCTAAGTACCTCACAAAAATTGATCTGTTAAAAGGATATTGGTGTGTTCCTTTGACCAACAGGGCCAGAGAAATCTCTGCATTTGTCACACCTTCAGGGCTGTATAGATATAATGTTCTACCCTTCGGGATGAAAAATGCTCCAGGGACATTTCAAAGAATGATCAATTCTGAAATTAGATGTTTAGAAAACACAGGGGCTTATATTGATGATTTAGAGGTCTGGAATGACATGTGGGAAGAGCATATTGCAACGGTAGCAAAACTGTTTGACAGACTTTCCAAGGCCAATCTTACTATGAACCTCACTAAAAGTGAGTTTGGCCATGTCACCATTACATATCTGGGCTATGTGTTAGGCCAGAGCCAACCGGCTCCTGTAGAGGCCAAGGTTCAAGCTATTGCTGAGGTTCCTGTTCTGACCAGCAAGAAAGCTTTGAGAAGGTTTTTAGGAATGGTTGGGTATTATTGTAAATTTTGTAAGAACTTTGTTGACATCGCTCTCTCCCTAACAAAAATCCCAGGGAAGAGTGGAAGATTTGTATGGAATTACCTTTGCCAGGAAGCATTTGAACGTCTGAAAACCATCCTGTGTTATCATCCTGTGCTCAAAGCACCTGATTTTTCAAAGCCATTCTCGATAGCAACAGATGCTAGTGACAAAGCTGCTGGGGCAATACTGTTACAGAAGGGTGTGGATGACATTGAACACCTAGTAGCGTATTTCTCAAAGAAATTTAATGTGTACCAGAAAAATTATTCAATGTTGATAAGGAATTATTAGCACTTATTCTGGCCTTACAACATATTGAGGTTTATGTTTCTCCTGCTTAGAGACCCCTTGTGGTTTATACAGATCATAATCCATTGGTGTTTCTAACTAAGATGAAGGATAAGAATAGAAGGTTGTTAAATTGGAGTCTGATATTGCAAGAATGTGACTTAAAAATCAAACATGTGAAAGGTACTGACAATATTATAGCTGATTGTTTATCCAGATGTTAAGATGGAAATTGTACATGTTTTGCTCTGTCATCTGATGATTATATGTATTGTTTCAAACTCTGAAATTTCCAGTTAAACCAAAAATTTCACCTTGGTCAAAATTTTTTTTTGAAGGAAAGGAGTGTGACGGGGTTTTGAATTACCCCTAAAAACTGTGCTCGATTACCTCTATGAACTGTGCTTTTGAAAAGAGAAAGAGAGAGTTTTTTAACACCTTATTTAAAACAGAGAGAGAGAGACAAAGACTGCTCACAGGCTGTTTATACTTTCTCCAAGGACATTTTGCTTGTACATTCTCACACAGACAGAGAAAGGAGGAGTTATTTGAGAGACAGTTGGTACTCAGTACGGTGAGATAAATAGAAGGTCAGATGATAGACCTGGAATACATAATTTTGGACACTGAATGAGCTTTGTTGAGCCTACAGAAAAAGTAGGCTTTGGAGGATCGATCAGGTGGATTGATCAGTGGCTCTTGCAGTGTGAAAAGGAAGTGACCGATGGGTAGTTGTTCATGTTCCCAACCCTTGCCTGGGTTGATAATTCCACCACAGAAGAACAGGCCCCTTTGTTGTTATCACAGTCGGTGACCTTTAAAGGATTTCGGAGGACAACGGGAAGATCGACGGCGTCAGCTCACCTGAAGACTCAAATTTCTCTCTCTCTCCATCACTACTCAACTCAATACCATGAACTGAAGTGAACTTTACTCATTATTGTAAGACTATCTATTCACCCCTAGACTTGAAGAAATTTGGTTTTCATATAGATTCCACACTACTTATATGTAGTCATTGCTAACCTGTTTGAGTTATCTGCATTTATATTATTGTATTGTGTAGTTACTAATAAATATTATTAGTTAATAGCAATACTGGACTCCAAGGTGTTTTCTATTTCTGCTGGGTCTTTAACACGTCATGGGGTACATGAGACGCCCACAACTCCCTGGTTAGCACCGCCACTGGAATGTCCCCCTCTGAATGCTCCCTCGGTTACCAACCCCCTCGGTTCTCCGCTCATGAAGATGACATTGCTGTGCCTTCTGTTCAGGCCTATCTCTGCTGGGGCTATAAGATCTGGAAAGACATACTCAGCCCTGCTCCGCTCAACCGACTGCAACCGGAGGATTGCCGATCGCCATTGGATTCCTGCTCCTGATTATCGGCCTGGACAGAAGGTTTGGCTCCTCTAAAGACATCCCCGTCAAGAACGAACACAAGAACTTCGCCCCTCACTATTTGGGACCACTCAAGATTGAGAATATTATCAACCCCTCGGTGGTCAGACTCAATCTGTCCAAATCTATGCACATCCATCCTACATTCCTGGTCTCCGAATTGAAACCTGTGTCTGTCAGCCCTTTGTGCCCTCCTGCCAAACTCCCTCCACCTGTCTGGATCATTAACGACCGCCAGGGTACACTGTCCGGCGATTACTGGATGTGTGCCGCCGAGGCAGGGGCCTCCAATACCTGATCAATTGGGAGGGATACGGCCCGGGGGAACGTTCCTGGGTTCTCCACTCTTTCCCTCATCCGTGATTTCCATTGGGACAATTCGGACAAGCCTGGTTGCTCTCCTGGAAACTCACGTTGTGGGGGGGGGGGGGGGTTGTGCAGCAGGTACTGTCAAGGTCCCGATCATTAATTCCCTATCTTGCTCCTAATTTCCTTTGATTTTGCCATGGTTCCGACTGTTAATTTCTCAATTGTTTCTAATTCGCATTTGATGACGACACACCTGGTTTCCATCAAGAACTGCAGTCTAAGAACCCCGGCATCAGAACCATTAGTTGCCAGTTTGTTGGTCTTTTTCCTGTGAGATAACTACGTTTCCCGAACTTTTAGAACCGCTTGTTCTAAGTTTAGCTCCAGTTTCAAGGGTTACCTATGAGACTCCATCTCTCTGAGTCAAGGCTCCGTGTCAAAGCTCCATATCAGGGTTCTGTGTCAAGATCCCTCCTGTTTGCTGTTCGGTGTTTATGCCCATGTAAGCACCAAACTCAATCTCCGTGCCTGCATCCTGCACTTGGGTTTGCTTCATTTGCTCATTGCAACAACCACACCACATAACTCCCATTTCTACCTCCTACCCAAACTCCACAAACCTGCTTGTCCAGGTAGACCCATTGTTTCAGCTTATTCCTGTCCCATTGAACTCGGATCTGCATACCTCTACTCTATTTTATACACCTGGTTCAGTCCCTTCTCACCTACATCCGTGACACCTCACATGCTCTTGATCTTTTCAAGGATTTCAGGTTCCCTGGCCCCCATCATTGTATTTTTACTGTGGATGTCCAATCCCTATACACCTCCCCCCACCAGCAAGGCCTCAACTGTCTCCGTTTCTTTATGGACACCAAACCTAACCAGTTCCCCTCTGTCTAGCGGAAGTTATCCTCTAAATAATTTCTCCTCTGGGTCCTCCCAATTCCTTTAAACAAAAGTGGTAGCCATGGGCACTCGCATGGGTCCCAGCTATGCCTGCCTGTTTGTCAGCTACGTGGAACAGTCTATGTTCTAAGCCTACACTGGTGACCATCACGCACTTTCCCTATGCTACTTCGACGACTACATTGGTGCTGCTTTGTCAATTTCATCCACTTTGTCTCCAACTTCCACCCGGCCCTTAAATTCACCTAGTGGATTTCTGACTCTTCCCTCCTCTTTCTCGATCTCACTGTCTCTATCTCTGGAGGCAGCTTATTCACCGATGTCTATTATAAAACAACAGACTCTAACAGCTACCTGGACTACACCTCGTCCCACCCTGCTACTTGTAAAATCACAATCCCCCTTTCTCAACTCCTCTGTCTCCACCGCATCTGCTCTCAGGATGAGCTTTTTCATTCTTGAATGAAAGAAATGTCTTCCTTTTTCAAAGAAGGGGGCTTCCCTTCCTCCACCATCAACACTGCCTTCCACCACATCTCTTCCATTTCAAGAATGTCTGCTCTTACCCCTTCCTCCCGGCACCCTACCTAGGGTTTCTCTTGTCCTCACCTACCACCCCACCAGACTCCGCGTGCAGCACATAATTCTTCGAATCTTCTGTCACCTCCAAATGGATCCCACCACCAAACACATCTTTCCCACCCCCCACTTTTTGCTTTCCACAGGGATTGCTCCATACGTGACTCCCTTGTCCATTGATCGCTCCCCACTGATCTCCCTCCTGGCACTTATCCTTGCAAGCGAAACAAATGCTACACCTGCCCCTACACCTCCTCCCTCACTACCATTCAGAGCCCCAAACAGTCCTTCCAGGTAAGGCAACACTTCACCTGTGAGTCTGTTGGGATTATATACTGTGATCAGTGCTCCCGGAGTGACCTCTTGTATATTGGTGAGACCTGACAAGGAAAGAAAGACCGCTTCGTCGACCACCTACGCTCCTTCCACCAGAACCAGTAGGATCTCCCAGTGGCCCCTATTTTAATTCCACTTCCCATTCCCATTCTGATATGTCCATCCATGACCTCCTCCACTGTCAGGATAAGGCCACACTTAGGCTGAAGGAACTACACCTTGTATTCTGTTTGGGTAGCCTCTAACCTGATGGCATCAACATTGATTTCTCAAACTTCTAGCAATGCCTCTACCACCCCCCACCCCCCGTCACCATTTCTCATCCCTTTGTCCCCCCTCATGTATTCTCCTTCTCCGCCCATTGTCTCCCTCTGGTGCTCTTCCACCCCCCCCCCCTCATTTTCTTCTTGCTTCCATGGCCTTCTGTCTCTTTCACCAATTAACTTTCTAGCTCTTTATTTCATCCCTCCCCCTTAAAGTTTCACCTATCACCTGGCATTTCTTTCTCCTCTCCCTCCACCTTTCAAATCTACTCCTCAGCTTTTTTTCTCCAGTCCTGCTGAAGTGTTTTAGCCGGAAACGTCTACAATGCTTTTTTCCATAGATGCTGCCTGGCCTGCTGAGTTCCTCCAGCATTTTGTGTGTGACCATGATATCACACCACTAGATATTGCTCCACCCTTTCGCTTCACCCCACTTTTTATACTGGATATCTCCTCCCTTTCCAGTCTTGATGAAGAATCTCAATCCACAACTTTGACTGCCCCTCCATAGAAGCTGCCTAACCCACTGAGTTTCTCCAGCCCCTTTGTTTATTGCTCCAGATTTCCATTATCTGCATTCACTGGTACCTCCTATGTAAACAGCAATTTGCTCATGGTCAACTGAGATTTATCCATCGGCGATATGATATTCAAATGTTGGAAAAGTTTGCAGCATCTGAGTCTGAGAAATTCGGGGCATTTCTAAAAATTTTCTTTTAATCTCTATTTTTCACATAACCTCCACAGACTTCATAATACAATTAGGAATTTTTGGCATGGTGGATGATAATATAAATATTACTTATTTCATATGTTTCATTGCTACACTTATCACAATACATAAAACATGATGTTATAAAACATGTATGAAGAAAATAATTGGATCATTATAGTTTGATATTTATGGGTTTGCTGAAGGATAACAAATGGTTATTATGTTAATTATTTATGGCAATAATTATTGCAATAGCTTCAAATTACTATTAAATTTGCAATAGCTCATAACAGGTAGTTAAATGAATTCATACTGAGCTAAGTACTAAATACCAAAAATAAATGAAACTATTAGCTAAATGCAGCTTCTTATTTAGATTAATAAATTTGTGATAGCAGAGATGACAGTAGAAATGAAATTTAATAAATAAATACCAGGAATGAAAAGAAATGGCTGGAGTTTCTGGAAGTAATTCGGAATGCACAAGACAGATACAGTTCCAAGAAGCGGTAGGTAGTATTCCCAAGGTAGGATGACACAACTGCTGCTGTCATCCTGCCTTGAGAGGGAGAAAACGGAATACGAAAGTAAACTATCCAATAATATTGAAGGAGATACCAAAAGTATCTTCAAGTATATAATGTTAGAACATACACCCAAACGCAGCATCTTCCCGCATTTAGACACACTATATTCTCCAGAATATGGATAGCTGGCGTAGCCCCTTCAGGACTGTCCCGCTAATTGGTAATCATTTTTTGAGTGCTAAGAATTGAGTATTTAAAGAGCACTTGAACTGAGGTTTGATGCGCAATTGTAAGCTAAGCTGGAGATATCATCTAGCATTCTGTTTCTCCTCAGTTCTTATTCAAGTTTTATACCGTGTCTCAATTCCAACCTTGGAATTTGCACCTGGGTCCAAATCATCTTTGTCAAGATCTCTGATCACATATAATGAGTTCAAGAGCAGTGGGAATAGATATCAGACCTCTGGAAAATGATCCTGGAGAGGTAGGAATGGGGATAAGGAAATGGAGATGAACTGAAGAAGTTTTTTTTTATCACTCTTCACTATGGAAGAGACCAGCAGTATGCTAAAGATTCAAGAGCGTCGGGGAGCAGAAGTGAGTGAAGTTGCTGCTACTAAGGAGAAAGTGCTTGGGAAACTAAAAAGAGAAATCACCTGGACTAAATGGTCCACACCTTAGGTTTCTGAAATAGGTGGCTGAAGATATTGTGGAGGCATTAGTAATGATCTTTTAAAAACCAGTTGATTTTGGCATGGTTTGGGAGGATTGGAAACTTGAAATGTCACTCCACTTTTCAAGAAGGAAGGGAGGCAGAAGAAAGGAATTTATAGGCCCATTAGTCTGACCTCAGTAGTTGGGAATATGTTGGAGCTGATTGTTAAGGACGTGGGTTTGAAGTATTTGGAGGCAAATGATAAAATAGGCCGAAGTCAACATTGTTTCCTTCAGGGAAAATCTTGCCTGACAAATCTGTTGGAATTTCTGAAGAAATAACCGGCAGGATAAACAAAAGAAAATTGATGGATACTGTGCACTTGGATTTTCAGAAGACTTTTTACAAGTTGCCACACATGTGGCTGGTTAACAAGATGAAATTCTATGGTAAAGATCATAAGACCACAAGACAGGAGTAGAATTAGGCCACTCAACACACGAGTCTGCTCTGCAATATTATCATACAGGATCTCAGATCCCACTCAACCACATACACTTGCCTTCTCGCCATATCCTTTGATACCCTGACCAATCGGGCAACTATCTATTTCTGCCTTAACTATACTCATGGACTTGGCATCCACTACAGTCTGTGACAAAGCATGCTACAGATTCACTATTCTCTGGCTAAAATAACTCTTCATTATTTCCGTTATAAATGGTCACCCTTCAGTTTGAGACTGTGTCCTCTAGATCTGGATACCGTCACCATTGGAAACATCCTCTCCACATCCACCCTATCTAGTCCTTTCAACATTCAGTAGGTTTCAATGAAATCCCCATGCATTCTGCTAAATTCCAGTGAGTACAGGCACAAAGCTACCAAACGCTCCTCATATGTTAACTCCTTCATTCCAGGAATCATCCTTGTGAACCTCCTCTGGGCTCTCTCCAATAACAACACATCCTTTCTGAGATATAGGGACTTAAACTGTTGACAATACTTCAAGTGTAGCCTGACGAGTGCCTTACAAAGCCTCAGCATTAACTATTTGCTTTTATATTCTATTCTCCTTGAAATAAATGCCAACATTGCATTTGCCTTCTTTATCACAGACTCAATCTGTAAATGAACCTTGTGGAAGTCTTGCATGAGAACTCCCAAGACCAAGACCCTCTGCACCTCTGATGTTTGCACCTTTTCCCCATTTAGATAATAGACTGCACTATTGTTCCTTTTACCAAAGTGCTTCATCATACATTTCCCAACGCTGTAATACATCTGCCACTTTATTTGCCCATTCTTGTCAAAGTCCTGCTGAACTTGCATTGCTTCCTCAGCACTACCAATCACTCTACCTATCTTCATATCATCCAAACAGTTTGCCACAAAGCTATCAATTCCATTATCCAAGTAATTGAAAAGCAGTGGTCACAATACTGACCCCTGAGGAACACCACTAGTCACTGGCAGCCAACCAGAAAAAGCACCATTTATTCCCACTTGCTGCCTCATGCCTGTCAGCCATTCTGCTATTCATGCCGGTATCTTTCCTGTAATATTATAGGATTTTATCTTGTTAAGCAGCCTCATGAGTGGTACCTTATTAATTGCTTTCTGAAAACCCAAGTAAATGACATCCACTGCCTCTCCTTTGTCCACCAAACTTTTTCTTCATCAAAGAACTCCAACACATTTGTCAGGAAAGATCTCCCTTCACAGAAACCATGCTGACTTGGACTTATTTTATCATTAGTCTCCAAGTACACCAAAACCTTATCCTTAATAATGGACTCTAACACTTCCCAACAACTGAGGATAGGCTAACTGGCCTACACATTCCTTTTTTTTGTCGTTCTCCCTTCTTAAAGAGTGGAGTGACATTTGCAATCTTCCAGTCCTCCGGGACCATGCCAGCATCAATCAAGTGATTCTTGAAAGTTCATGACCAACACAACCATTATTTCTTCAGCAATCTCTCTCAGGATTCTGGGGTGTAGTCCATCTGACCTAGGTGACTTAGCCACCTTAAGAATTTTGAGTTTGCCTTTGTAATAGCAATGACACTCACTTCTGCTCCCCGACACTCTCAGACCTTTGGCACACTGCTAGTGTCTTCCACAGTGAACACAAATGCAATGTACCCATTACGTTCATCTGCCATTTCTTTGTCCTCCATTACTACCTCACCAGCATCATTTTCATGTGGTCCAATATCAACTCTCAACTCCCTTTTATTCTGTAAAAACTTTTGGTATCTACTTTATATTATTGACTAGTTTGCCCTCATTATTAATCTTTTCCCTTATTACAGTTTTTTAGTTGCCTGTTGTTGGATTTTAAAAGCTTCCCAATCATCCAACTTCCCACTCACTTTTGCTACCTTATATGCCCTTTCCTTGGCTTTTATACAGTCCTTAACTTCTCTTGTCAGCCACAGTTGCCTACCCCGACCATATGAGAACTACTACTTCTGTAGGACATATCTAACCTGCACCTGGTGAACCATTCCCAGAAACTTCAGCCATTTCTGCTCTTTCATCATCCCCACCAGTATCCTCCTCCAATCCACCTAGGCAAGCTCCTCTCTCATGGCTCTGTAAGACCCTTTATTCCATTGCAATACTGATACATGTGATTTATGCTTTTCCCTCTCAGATTGCAGCATGAGTTAAATCATATTATGATCACTGCCTCCTATTCCTTTACATTAAGCTCCCTAATAAGATCTGGGTTATTACACCACACCCAATATAAGATAGCCTCAGTAGGCTCAAGCACAAGCTGCCCTAAAAAGCCATCTCGCAGGCACTTAACAAATTTCCTCTCCTGTGATATGATATCAACCCGATTTGCCCAATCCCTTTGCATATTGAAGTCCCCCATTACAGTTGTGTCATTACCCTTATTACGTGCCTCTTCCAGTCCCTTTGCAATCTCAACCCCAATTCTTGGCTACTATTTGGAGGCCTATCTATAATTCCCATAATGTTTTTTTTTAACACTTGCAGTTTCTTAACTCCATCCACAAAGATTCAGCATTCTCTGACCCTATGTCACCGGTTTCTAAAGATATAATTCCATCTCTTACCAACAGAGCTACACCACTGCCTATGCTTCCCTGCCTGTCTTCTCAATACAAAGTACATCCTTTGATGTTAAGGTCCCAACTATGGCCTTTTTTCAACCATGAATCAGTGATGCCCACAACGTCATACCGACCAATCTTTAAATGCGCCAGAAGTTCATCTACCTTATTCCAAATGCTATGCACATATAAACACAGCACCTTCAGTCCTGCATTCTTTGCTCTTTTGAATTTTGCCTCTGTGGTACAATTTAATTTTTCACTTTGTCTGCACTTGTACCCAATCATTAGCTTGTCCTTCCTTACATTCATGTAACATCCATCATCTACTTGTAAACCTGCGGGTGACTCCCTAGCTCTATCATACTGGTCCCCATTCCCCTGCCATATTAGTTTAAACTACTCCCAACCGCTCTAGTAAACCTGCCCGCAAGAATATTGATCCTCCTCAAGTGCAACTCATCCCTTTTGTGTAGATCCCACCTGCCCCAGAAGAGCTCCCAATCATCCAGAAATCTGAATCCCTGGCTCCTGCTCCAATTCTTCTGCCACATATTTATCTGCCACTTCATTCCATTTCTATCCTCACTGTTGCATGGCACAGGCAGCAATCCCAAGATTACTGCCCTTGAGGTCCTGCTTCTCAGCTTCCTTCCTAGGTCCCTGTATTCTATTTTCAGGATCTACTCCCTTTTTCTTCCTATGTCATTAATACCAATATGTACCACAATTTCTGGCTTCTCACCCTCCATTTTTCAGGATATTGTGACGCATTCAGAAACATCACGGACTCTGGCACCTGGGAGGTAAACTACCATCTGTGTTTCCTTTTCACATCCACAGAATCTGTCCCCCTGACTATAGAGTCCTGTATTACTGCTGTCATCCTCTTTAGTTCCCGACCCTTCTGAGCTAGTTCCTTTGCTTTGTCTTCGCCTGTTCTCGTCAAAGCCTTGTTGAGCCAAAGCCTTACACTCTGACTCAGACTACTCTGATGACCACCATTTGACCACTCCCACAATGACCGGTCCGCTAGGTGGTACCTCTCTTTTATAGGGACTGGGTTTTTAAAGCTCTTTACCAGACCTGCATGGGAATGCTTCTGTTGTGTCTGCGTTGTACTGAAATCAACGATTCATGTGGAAAAACTTCCTGCTTTTTAAGCTCTTTGGCAGACCTCTGCGGGAACGCTTCTGCTGCATCTACGCATACTCCAATTAAGAGCCCATGGTATTACAGGAAAGATACTAGCATGGACAAAGTGTTGGCTGATTGTCAGGAGGCTAAGAGTGGAAATAAAGGAAGGCTTTTCTAGTTGGCTGTCAGTGACTAATCGAGTTCTACAGGAGTCTGTGTTGGAACCACTTCTTTTTACATTATATGTCAAGATTTGGACGATGGAATTGTGGGTTTTGTGGTCAAATTTGCAGCCGATACAAAGATAAGTAGAGGTGCAGGCAGTGTTGAGGAATCAGACAGGCTACAGAAGGACTTAGATAGATCAGGCAAATGGGCAAAGAAGTGGCAGATGGAACATGATGGCTGCATGTGCATGGTCATGCACTTTTGAAGAAGAAATTAAAGTGTAAACTATTTTCTAAATGGAGAGAAAATTCAAAAATCTGAGGTGCAAAGGCTCTTGGGAGTCCTTGTGCAGAATTCCCTGAAACTGGGTCGGTGGCAAGAAAGGCATATGCAATGTTAGCGTTCATTTAAAGACAACTAGAATATAAAAGCAGCAATGTAATGTTGAGGCTGTATAAGGCACTGGTGAGACTTCATTGGAGGGGGTTCAAGCAAGGTTCACAAAAATCTTATCATATGAGGAGTGTTTGATGGCTCTGGGAATGTACCCACTGGAATTCAGAAGAATGAAGAGAGGAATCTCATTGAAACATATTGAATGTTGAAAGGCCTCGACAGAGTGGATGTGGAGAGGATGTTTCCAATATTCACGGAGTCTAAGATCAGAGGACACAGTCTCAGATTAGAAGGACGTCCAATTGAAAGGGAGGCGAGGAGAAATTTCTCTTGCCAGAGAGTGGTGAATCTGTAGAATTCATTGCCACGAGTGGTTGAGGAACTCAAGTCATTGGGCCAATTTAAGGCAGAGTTTGATAGATTCTTGATTAATCAGGGCATGGAGGGTTACGGGGAGAAGGCAAGAGATTGGGGCTGATCAGCAATGATGAATTCGTAGAGCAGAGACGACAAACCAAATGGCATACTTCTGCCCCTATATCTTATGGTCTTATGGTCTTAAAGCATTTTTATCTAGCTGGCATTAATTGCTGTCAGATAAATAGGAAATAGAATTGATGTTTTTATAATTCTTACTATGTGTATATTATGTTAGGGTAAAAACTTCAGCAGCAATGTGAAACTACTAAGCAACATCACTTTTGACTCATTTTAGTGCTTCCTGCACCAATTCACTGCACAAAGCATAGGGAAATGGTACTTTGTTTAACATTGAGGGATATCATCTCAAAGCTGCTGCAGAAAACCCATCAAAGTCTCCGTTGTAAGAAGTGCACAGTAGTAATTAACAGACCATTAAATTTAATGGACAGTAAATGAAATGTGGCACATTTCCTCAGAAGGCACTCTTGGCTAGCAGGATTGGATGTTAGAATTGCTTTCTGATCAGGTGGTCTAGTGTTTTTCTCAATTGTTTCTTGAATATTAGATAGTAATTTTGTTCTAATTCATCACTGTGGAAGCAGCCCCTTTAATAATTTTTCATCCAAGTGCAATCATAAAGATCATCAATTCCAAGGTGCAAAATACACTCTGCTACATCCAAAACCAAGCTCCATTACAGATTAACTACTACATTTTGCTTGTGGCAAAGTAATAAAACTGAGTTGCTGTTGTAACTCATAAAAAGGCTTAGCACTAAAGTTGTGCATTGGATATGCAAAACTGGTTGTGATTCAGGGAGGCAAGAAATGAACTGCGACACATTTCATCACTTTCAGATTTTCTTAGCTTCCAGAATCACTTTTAATATTCTGAAAAATAATGGGTAAATTAGAGTGATTCACATGGAACTCATTGCGCTTGATTGTTGGCAATGCAGGCGTTTCAATAAAAATAGTCAAAATACCAGCTGTGTAGCTGTTCGAACATGTGGATCTTTACAACTCAAATTTTCAATCCCCCACTTTCTCTCATCCTCTCCCCAAATCTGTCCCTTCTCTCCCCCTCTCCCCAAATCTCTCCCTTCTCTCCTATTCTCCCAAACTCTGTTCCTCTTGACCTAGAAACCAAAAACCAGCTAGAATGTCACTATTTCAGCCTCTACTTCATATGAGCAAATACAGTGCTGAAAATCACTGAAATATAGATCTACTGGTCCTGTGTGGGTTTAGACCAAACAGAATGGTGTCCTCAGTAACTATTCTATGTTTCTGCAACAGTGGTGAAGCATTGCATCAACACGATGTAATTGGAATGGGTTTAAATATACACATCATTCACTTGTTCTGAAAAGTAGACAAGTTGGCAAATGATTCACAATAGAATGGTGGACAGGTGACTTACCACCCAACTCCTTAACAGCTTGAGGCTCACCCATTTCACTAGTTGCCTTCAGAACTCATGAGTAATGTTCTCAGGGAGAAAATTCAAAAATCAGAAGTGCAAGCGAACTAGGGAGTGCCTGTGCAGGATTCTCTAAAGGTTCACTTGCAGCTTAAGTCAGTGGTAAAAAAGGCAAATGCAATGTTAGCATTCATTTTGAGATAACTATAATATAAGAGCAAGGATGTGATTATAAATCACATTCTACAGGTATTGCACTGAGTAGTCATCCTTTTTCCTATGACAACAAAGAAAAACCTGAGATATTATAAGATATTGGTCAGACCGCACAGCATATTGAGAGCATTTTTTGGCCTTCTTATCTAAGAAAAGATGTGCTGGCATTGGAAAGGGTCCAGAGGAGGTTCAAGAGGATAATTTTGAGTATGAAAGGGTTAATGTATGAGGAGCATTTAATGGCTCTGATATTGTACTCACTGGAGTTGAGAAGATTTAAGGGAGATCTCATTGAAACCTTTTGAATATTGAAAGACCTCTGTTGCAGCATGGATGAAATCACCAGAGAGACAGAGTCACTGGTAGATACAAAGCAGCTTCTTTATTCAACACAACAAGCAGGCATCATACGGACGGAGACACTTTTGGGAGAAAGGTCTGCTAGCCCAATGTGGGTTCGACATTTATATGCTAAACACAAAGGCAATCGCTACTTAAAAAGTTATAGACAATGCATAGACAATGCTCCCTATTGAAACTACATACAAAATATCACACCACCTAACATCATCCTTTCTTTCTGACGCCAGCATGTCTGAGTTGGTATCCACAGCATTTAGGAATCCACAATACATTTATCTGGCATCTTATGTGCTAACATAGAAGACAATTAATATTTATAATGTATAGATAATACTGTCTCTGAAACTACAGCATCAGGTCAAACTACAGTGCCAGAAGTATCTTGTATTCACACCTTTTTAGAAAGCGCATTGTTGTGGACTCAATGCACAGTACTTTGTCAAATAGAAGTCTGGTGGCCAAAGTCATTTAAGTGTAAACAAATCATCTACCCAAAAAAATTCACTCTAACAGTCCCTCCTCTTGGCCCTCCAGGACAAAATTAAATTTGTATCACAAAAGGCCAACCTAAGAGGATTTGCTCAAACAGGGCAGCAAAAAAATGCCCTGCTTCAAAATTCCCCCCCAATCTTATGTAAAAATTAATCATCTACTTTCAGCAACCAGCCTTCTTTACAGAGTCCCATCATCACACTTTAGCAGGCTATTCATGGTTTTCCAACATGTTCTCAGTGTCTTCTGCCACTCTCTTGGCATTTTCTGCCTTTGTGTTTTCTCTGGGTATGTTTTCATCAGCTGTGGTCAGGTCTGGCATGGGCGGCTGGTGTTCCTCTCTTAGGTTCTCTGTAATTACATGGTTACTGGGTACACGTGGTTCCCCGCTCTGTCTGTGGGAGCAACAAGAGGGTGAGTCGTATGCTTTAACCTGAGTCCAGTGTTTCCACTGGCTGCCTCGCCGAGTCTGTACATAGACACATGTATCATTGGTTAAGAGTACTGTCTGTGGTCCTATCCACCTGGGGCAAACCCCGGCCTTTCTGGCAGCACCCTCACCATAACTTGATCACTGGGCTGTGGAAGGACTATCCCCTTTCTCCCTGGCTCCCTCTGATCAGCAATTTGCTGTTGTTGTTTCATTCGGTCTTTCAACACTTTATGTTGGTTACAAAGGTCTCTCACATATTGGGTCATTCTATCCCTGTAAGCCCCAGGATCCCCGCAACCCGTAATTACCCCATAAGGGAGTCGCATTGTTCGCCCCAACAATAATTCGCAGGGACTGAGACCCAACGTGCAGTTCGGGGTTGCGTGCAATCTCATCAAGATTCCTGGTAATACATCCACCCATGTCTTCCCTGTCTCAGCTATAGCTTTGACTAACACATTCTTGATTGTTTGATTCATCCTTTCTACCATCCCTGAACTTTGGGGGTGGTAGGGTACGTGGAACCGTTGTCAAAAACCTAGTAGTTGGCACATTTCCTTCATCACATTCCCCGTGAAATGTGCTCCCTGATCTGAATCCACCTGAACTGGGGTTCCCCACCTTGGGAGGATTTTCTGAATTAGGACCCATGCAGCAGTGCGGGTGGTGCAGTCCCTTGTTGGGAAAGCCTCTACCCATCGAGTGAAGTGATCATTGATTACTAGACAGTAACATTTCCCCCTGCTTTTTGGCAGGGGCCCTGTGAAGTCCATCTGGATGTTTTCCCAGAGTCCTCTCGGCCGAGGCTGATTTGCCAGCTGTAGCTTTCTACCCTTTCCTGATGCATCACCCCATGATATAACTTTAGTAGTATCTGTCTAATACAGGGTGGGGCCAACGCAACTCTTTCCTCCCCATGTGCCCAGCACCCATCTGGTCCCTCCTTTGCTCCTTTTCTCCTCCATTTTTCCTTCTCTTCTGCCTCTACCTCTTCATATAATTTTACTAAGCTGGCTTCTGTCATTTCCTCCTGCACGCTTGCAATTCCAATTGCATCTTGTTCCTCATCTGCCTTCTCATTTGCAGTAATGTCTGCCCTTGGAGGAAAACTTTATGTTCTGGAGTGGCCTCAATTTCTCTGAGTATCCCCTGGTGTTTTTGTTCCTTATCTATATCCTGAACAGTGGTCAGTGTGTCAGTTTGTATAGGGTCCCGCTTAGGGGGTTTATTCAGACCCTCCTCTATTTTAGCTGTGTCTGTCTTTACTTGCCCACAATTTTGCTTGTGTGTAACCCACACTGCTCGGAACTGCTGACAAGGTAACCCATAGAACCCATCCAGGCTACAGTCTCTAATGATCGGGGTGGCTGCGACAATGCTAGCCAGGCCATTTATTCTGTTGGTTGTATGCGTTCGTTGCCCCTGACTCGTCCATATTATTGCTCCTTTTCCTGAATCTATAACAGCTCCTGCTTCCTGTAGGATGTCTGTTCCAAGGATCGTGCCCCATTATTTGGACATACCCAGAAATACACTGGAAGCTGCACTCCCCCGATTTCTAGTATTTGCTTCTCGCTTCTTTCTGCTTTTACTGTTTTCCCTCCTACACCCCTGATATAACTGGCCTGTCCAGTTGTTGGTAAGGGTAAGTCTGTTATCGATACAGATGCCCCTGTGTCCACTAACATATTGCATTTCTGTCCCCCTAACAATGCCATTGTGTACATCCGTGAGTCATCAGAGCTGGCAGTGGAGCTGCTGCCACATCTTTTTCTGCCTTAAGAGGCGCCATTACTAGCTGTTTTATCTGATCGACAGTCAGACTGGTTGCTGATGGGGTGAGTGACTGGGTGTCTGCTGTGCCCTTCCCCTGGGTTTCCCCCCTCCCTTTTGGACACTGTCTCCAGCTACGTCCCGATAGGCCACAGCTGTAGCATATCAACTCCTTCACTGTTTTATACCTGGTCCGGCAGTCCTTTGTTAGGTGCCCTGGCTGCCGACAAGCAAAACAAACTCTCCAGGTCATCACAGCAGCTGCATCTACTATACCCACTTTACGATTTCTCTTGTCTTTTCTTTGGTCTATCTCACTGGCCCACAAAACTATCACAGAGTAGGTGGACCCTACCATTATGCCTAAATCTAAAACTTCCTGGTGGGCTGAGCTCAGGCCTTCCTTCAGCATTTTTAGGAAGACTAGGTTATCCCTCCCTGGATTATCCAACCCTGAATACTCCTTGTACACTCGACATTTATGTTCTGCATAATCCATGGCTGTCCCGTCAGCTTTTTGAATCACTGCCATTATCATTCCCCAGCTACTCTCTCCTCCCCCCAGCCGCTGCCTCACTTCCCCTTTAAAAGAGTGATATCTTTCTTCATCACTGATGCTCCTGGTAGTTGCTCATGTACCATCCCGCACCCCCTGGGCCATCCTGTCCCAGATATTCCTCAGGCACTTTGCTTTCACGAACACATGTATATCTTTAGGGTGCATCTGGTGAATTTCAACCACTTCCTCGAGCTTATGTCAGAATTCTGAATTCCCACAGGCGACTTTAAGTGAGGACAACTCAGACAAAATGCTCTGTTTCTCCCCGGGGGTGAAGGGCCTATGAATAGTCGTAATCAAGGTCAGGGGCTGGCTCGGATCGTCAGTGTTCTCAACCTGACGTTGCCTGACCTGAATAGGTGCCATTCTGGTAGATCTATCTGGGTAAAACCTCCCCCTGAGAAAACCCACACTAATTCCCACACTATGCAAAATATCAAAGGCGGGTACCAGTTAAACAACACAGTTAAAACTGCAGAGTACGTATTCCACAATCTGCCACTTTTGAGTACCCAATGTCATGATACCCTCTGTATTTTCTTGCATCACACTTGCACATGTATACACTAAAATGCAGCTCCCCGAAGGAGTATACACTCCCCTACTCTGGCGTCTCGAACTGTACCATTGGTTACCACCTTTCACAACTGGTGGTCCAAGTCTCACCAAGTTAACCAAGTCAACATGCAAAGATTCCTCACTTACATAAACACAGATGCACACACACTAATTTTATATCTACCAGCTCAGCTCTCCACGTTCGTGATACCTCGTGTCCCGTGCACCACCGACCAAACAGATCCAAGTGTGAGTGTTATTTTAGAAAAGTACTCACCAACTTAGACTGCTGGGAATGCTGGCCATACGACGGGTCACGAAGTATCCCACTCCTGACACCAAATGTTGTAGTGTGGATGAAATCACTGGAGAGACAGAGTCACTGGTAGATACAAAGCAGCTTCTTTATTCGACACAACAAGGTACAACAGGCGTCATACGGACGGAGACACTTTCAGTAGAATGTTCTGCTAGCCCAATGTGGGCTCGATACTTATATGCTAAACACAAAGGCAATTGCTACTTAAAAATTTATAGACAATGCGTAGACAATGCTCCCTAATGAAGCTACATACAAAATATCACACCACCTAACATGATCCTTTCCTTCCGACGCCAACATGTCTGGGTTGATATCCACAGCCGTTAGGAATCCACAATACATTCATTTGGCATTTTATGTGCTAACATAGAGGACAGTTAATATTTATAATGTATAGATAATACTGTCTCTGAAACTACAGCATCAGGTCAAACTACAGCGCCAGAAGCATCTGGTATTCACACCTTTTTAGGAAGCGCATTGTTGTGGACTCAATCCACAGTACTTTGTCAAATAGAAGTCTGGTGGCCAAAGTCATTTAAGTGTAAATGAATCATCTACCCAAAAAAATTCACTCTAACACCTCAGTATAGTTGATATGGGGAGGATGGTTCCTTTAGTGGGTGAGTTGAGTTGCAGAAGGCACAGCCTCAGAATAGGAGTACATCCATTTAGAATCGAGCTGAGAAGAAATTTCTTTAGCCAGAGGGTGGTGAATTCATGGATAGCTGTGTGGAGGTCAAGTCACTGAGTACATTTAAAATGGAGGTTGATATGGTAGTCAGGGCATCAAAGGTTATGGGGAGTTGGCAGAAGAATAGGGTTGAGAGGGATAATAAATCAGCCATGATGGAATGGTGGAGCAGACTTGATAGGCCAAGTGGCGTAATTCTTCTCCTATGTCTTACGGTCTAACCAACTCAGCAACCTGAAGCTGGGCAGTGCCAAAATTATTAAATCAGAAATGATAGGAAATCACCTATCAGTGTCTGTAAGCGTGGTTTTGATTTCAAACTATCACGATGTGAACTTAAAAAGTGAAGCACAAACATTAAGAGTCTCCGGTCTTTCTTTGTTGCCATAGGAGAAAGCATGATTATTCAGTGCAATTCTTGAAGAATGTGCATTATAAGTAACCTCATGTAATCCAAGCAACAGACAGAATGCTGGAGGAACTCAGCAGGCCAGGCATCATCTATGGAAAAGAGTGAGCAGTCAACACTTTCGGCCAAGACCCTTTCATCAGGACTGGTGAAGGGTCTCAGCTCAAAACGTCCACTGTTCATTCTTTTCCATAGATGCTGCCTGGCTTGCTAAGTTCCTCCAACATTCTGTCTGTGTCCTTGGATTTCCAGTATCTGCAGATTTTCTCTTGTTTCACGTTATGCAATCTGTATACACGAAATCTCTCATGGATTGAAAGTAAATGCTCCAAGGAAGCTCACTCTTCTTCATTCTGGGCATCAATGCATATTCCTACTCCAGATTTACTTGACACTAAATGTCAATCAAAAACAGATTTCCCCTCTAGTGTTTGGAGAATTATCGTGAATCAAAATCAGGTTTAATATCACTGGCATACGTCATACAGTATGTTTTTTGCAGCAGCAGTACTTTGCTATACATAATAAAGACTATGAATTACAACAAAAAAGATACATATTAAAAATTAAATTTAGTAAGTAGAGCAAAAGGAGAGGAAAAAAAGAAAAAAATCGTGAGATAGCGTACATGGGTTCATTTTCCATTCAGAGATCTGATGGGGGAGGGGAAGAAGCTGTTCCTGAATCGCTGAGTGTGTGGTTTCAGTCTTCTGTATCGCCTGTACTTCCTCTTTCATGGTAGCAATGAGAACTGTGCATATCCTGTATTAATGGAGTCCTTAATGACAGTTGCCACCTTTTTGAGTTGGCCTCGCTGCTGGAGAAGCTATTTCCATGATGGAGCTGGCTGAGTTTAGAAGGCTCAGCAGCTTTTTCTGATCCTGTGCAGTGGGCTGTCCATACCAGGGGAGATGCAACCAGCTGGAATACTCTGTAGAAATTTGGAAGAGTCTTTGATGACAGACCAAGACTCCTCAAACTCTCCATGAAAGAAAGCCACTCTCATGCTTTCTTCACTTCTCCCAAAGTTGTTCCACTTAGTAGATTAATCATTCACTTGCATTTACTTTATTTAGAGATACAGTGCAGAATAGGTCCTTCTGGTCCATTGAGCCCAACTGCACAGCAACCCCTGAAAATCTTCATTTAACCCTAATCTAATCACAGGACAATTTACAATGACTAATTAATCTACCTCTACATTTTTGGACTCTGGGGGGAAAGCAGAATGCCCAGAGAAAACCCATGAATTCCACAGGGAGGATACGCAGAGGCACTTTACAGAGGATGCAGGGATTGAACACCGAATTCCAATGACCTGAGCTGTCATAGCATTGTGCTAACTGCTATGCTGCCATGGCATTTGTAATTTCCCCTCGTGTGTAGGTAAGTGAAGAGAAGTGGTCCCAATTCCGACTCCTGTGGAATAACACTAGTCACCATGGCATTTGTAATTTCCCCTAGTGTGTAGGTAAGTGAAGAGAAGTGGTCCCAATTCCGACTCCTGTGGAACAACACTAGTCACCGGCAGCCAACTGGAATAGACCCGCTTTATTCCCAGTCTTTGCCTCCTGCAATCAACCAATCTTCTATCCATGTTAGTATCTTTCCTGTAATACCATGGACTCATACCTTGCTAAGCAGCCTTATGTGAGGCACCTTGTCAAAGGCCTTTGGAAAATCCAAGTATACAACATCAACTGATTCTTCTTTGTCTGTTCCACTTGTTATTTCCTCAAAGAATTCTACCAGATTTCACAGGCAGGATTCTCAATTAAGGATTCCATGCTGACATTGGCCTACTTTATCATGCACCTTCAAGTACTCCAACATTTTCCCAACCACTGAAGTCAAGCTACCTTCCCTTCTTAAAGAGTCAAGTAACATTTGCAAATTTCCATTCCAAAATTTAGTGATTCTTGAAAGATTACTAATGCCTCTTCAATCTCTTCAGCTCTCTCTTTCAAAACCCTGGAATGTAGTACATCTGGTCCAGGTGACTGATAAACCTTCAGACCTTTCAGCTTCCAAATCACCTTCTTCTTAGTAATAGCAACTACAGTGACTTCTGCCCCCTGACGCTCTTGAATTTCTGGTATATTGCTAGCGTCTTCTACAATGAAGACTGAAAACAAATATTTATTAAGTTTGTCTGAAATTTCCTTATCCCCCATGACTGCCTCTCCAGCATCATTTTCCAGCAGTCCAATATCCACCCTTACCTGTCTTTTTACTCTTTATATATCTAAAGGAAAAAAAATGGTATCTTCTTTGATATTATTGGCTAGCTTACCCTCATATTTCCTTTTTTCTCTCTTCATGGTTTTATTTTTATCTGCCTTCTGTTCGTTTGAAAATTTCCCAATCCTTTAACTTCCCAATCATTTCTTCTCGTAACCTCTGACACCTTTATTGACAAAGAAAATATTAACCTCAGGCTTAAATATACCTAATGACTTGGCTTACACAAATTCATCACCATCTTTTTTCCTCATCTTTGTTCTGAATGGACATCCTTCAATTCTGACACTGTGTCCTCTGATCCTAAACTCCTCCACTATTGGAAACGTTCTCTCTACATCCACTATATCCTGACCTCTTGATGTTCAATAGGTTTCATTGAGATTTCCCCTCATTCTTCTAAACTCCAGTGGGTACAGGCTCAGAGTCATCAAACAATCCTCAATGATAACCCTTTCATTCCTTATATCATTTTTGTGCACTTCCTATGGACTCTTTCCAATGCCAGTACTTCCTTTCTCAGATAAGGTACCACAGCTGCTCACAATACTCCAAGTACAGTTTGACCAATGTCTTATAAAGCCTCAGTAGTACATCCTTGCTTTTATATTCCAGTTCTCTTGAAATGAATGCGAACATTGCACTTGTTGTCCTCACCACCAACTCAACCTGCAAGTTAACCTTTAAGGAATCCTGCACATTGTCTGTCTGTCTAGGTACTATATCTAATGCGGACTTAGGTGACCATGGTTTTCCATATAGATCTATCCTTCATTTTTTGGATGACTTCCATTTCCTCGATGTGTAACCACCTGGCTATGCTTTTGATGTATATAAACCAAGGTCTTCCTCTAGGTTTGTTCCCCTCAATCTTTCCAGAGAGTGTGAGTTTTTCTAGTTCATCTTTCCGCATGATGTGTCCTAGGAGTCTGAGTTGTCTTTCTCTTATTGTTGGTATGAGTGATCGAACTGCTTGGGCTCTTCTGAGAACTTCTTCACTTGATGTGTGTGTGGTCCATGATATTTTTAACATTCTCCTGTAGAACCATAATTCAGCTGCTTCTAGTCTCTTCCATTGCTGGAGAAGTGGTCCAGCATTCACTTCCATAAGTCAGGATGGAATAAATATAGCACTGAAGTATTCTGTTCTTAGTGTCTGTGCTCATCTTTCTGTCTGTTAATATGGTCTTCATTTTTTGGAAAGCTTCTTTCACCATTGCTATTCTGTATTTGATATCTGTGTCACACCTGCCAATACTTGTTATTAGGCTGCCAAGATATCTGAATTTGTTGACTTGTTTGATGTTTGTATTTCTGATCTTGATTACACATTGTGGGATGTTTGTCTTTCTGGAGATGACCATGCTTTCTGTCTTCTTGGTGTTGATTGAGAGGCCTCTGCGATTACTTTCTGCTGCCACTATAGTGAGTAGTTCTTGAAGTTTTGTTTCTGAGTCAGCTATTAGTACAACGTCATCAGCATATCTGATGTTATTTATATTATGGCCTCCAATTGTGAATCCTTTGATGTCTTTGATACTTCTCAAGATATTTTCATTATACAGGTTGAATAAGTCTGGTGAAAAGACACAACCTTGCCTGACTCCTCTCATGATATTCACTCACTCAATTCTCTTTCTATTCTGATGGATGCTGTCTGGTCCCAGTATTAAGTTTCTTAAGAAACATATATCTTTCCCATCTATGTCAAGATCTTGAAGCAATTCCAGAAGATCTTGCTGTCTGACAGTGTCAAAAGCTTTTGTATAGTCAATGAAACATAGGTAGATGTCTTTCTGTACCTGGATGGCTCATTCACAGATCATCTATAGCATGAAAATTGCATTTCTGGTTCCAGTGTTTTCCACAAAGCCGCATTGTTCTTTACTGAGTTCTAGTTTTATACAGCGTCTTGCTCTCATCATGAAAGCAACACACACATAATGCTGGAGGAACTCAGCAAGTCAGGCAGCATCGATGGAGATGAATAAATGCTGAACGTTTTGAGCCAAGATCCTTCTTCAGGACTGGAAAGGATGAAAAAAAGTGGGAGGGAGGGGAAGGAGGATAGCTAGAAGGAGATAGGTGAAACCAGTAGGGTAGGAAAGGTAAAAGGCTGGAGAAGACTGATTCTGATAGGAAGGGAGAGTGGAGCATAGGATAAAGGGAAGGAGGAGAGGATCGAGGAAGAGGTGATAGGCAGGTGAGAAGAGGTAAGAGGCCAGAGTGGGGAATAGAAGAAGAGAGGAGAGGGAAGGAAATCTGTTCTTGCCAGCAGGAGAATGCCATCAGATCAGAAGCTAACCAGGCAGGACATAATGTGCTGCTCCTCCACTCTGAGGGTAGTCTCATCATAGCACAAGAAGCAGCCATGGACTATCGTGTCAGAAGGGGAATTGGATTTAAGATGTTTGGCCTGCAGGAAATTCTGCTTTTAGCAGACGAAGCAGAGGTGCTCAATAAAGCAGTCCTCCAATTTATGATGAATATCACCAGTGTGGGGAAGGCCACGCTGGGAGCAATGGACACGATAGACGACACCAGCAGATGTGCAGGTAAAGTGTTGCCTCACCTGGAAGGACTGTTTGGGAACCCAAATGGAGGTGAGGGAGGAGGTGAATGGGCAGGTGTAGCACTTTGGCAGCTTGCTGATGTGGTGGAGATGAAGAACTGAGAAAAAGGAATAGCATTTTTACAGGAGGCAGGGTTGGAAGAGGTATAGTCCAGATAACTGTGAGAATCAGTGGGTTTATAAAAGATGTCTGTCAAGAGCTTGTCTCCAGGGATGGAAACAGAGAGAGGAAGTGTCAGAAATGGACCAAGTGAATTTAAGGGAGAAAGTTCGAGGCAAAGTAGATGACATTGACAAGGTCAGCATGAGTGCATGAAGCAGCACCAATGCAGTCAATAATGTAGCTGAGGAGCATTATCAGGGAAGGCTGAGAGCATAGACTGTTTTACATAGCTAACAAAGAGGCAGGCATAGCTGTAGCCCATGCAAGTGGCCATGGCTACCCCTCAAGTCTGGGAATGTGAGAGGAGTCAAAGGGAAAATTGTTGCGAGTGAGGACCAGTTCTGCCAGACGGAGGAGGGTGGTTGTTGAGGGGAACTGGCTGGCTCTTTCATTAAGAAAGAAACGGAGAGCTTCAAGGCCTTCTTCATGGTAGATAGAAGTGTATAGGGACTGGACATCCATGTGAAAATGAGGTGGTCAGGGCCAGGTAATTGTAACTTACTGAGGAAATTGAGAGCATGAGAAGGGTTGTAGGTGTCAGTGGGAGGGGTTGAACTAAAGGGGATAGAATAGACTCAAGGAATAGACTCCAGGAGTTTATTGGAGCAGGAGCAGGCAGAGAAAATAGGCCTCCCCAGACAGTCAGATTTGTTGCAGGAGCAAAACCTCATATTCAGTTAGGCAGTTGGAGGAGCAAGACCTTATATTCCATCTGGATAGCCTCCAACCTGATGGCATGAATACCGATTTCTCCTTCCGGTAAAAAACTTCCCCTCCCCCTCCCTCTGTTACAAGGTGGGTGTTGATGGCAGACCCAAATGCAAGACACAAACACTGCAGTTCTAGGAACAGGACTAGGTTTGTCAAGAAAGCAAGGGGAGTCAGGAAGAAACGACGCTGGACATTGACACAGGCCCTGGGCAAAACTAGGATTCAGGGCCTGGGCTAGGACTTGGGCTAGAAGCATGGGACCCGGACGTGGAAATAGGACCAAGGAGCCTGGACTAGGAACTCGGAACTCCGGAACCAGAGTCTGGACAAGGATCCGGGACCTGGGTCTTGACTCGGAACCAGAACCCGGGTCTAGGCTAGGACTTGGGACTAGGATCTTGGCAAGGACTCGGGACTAGGATCTTGGCAAGGACTCGGGACTAGGATCTTGGCAAGGACAGGATGTGGCTACAGGACAGGACGTGGAAACCCCAGCACAGGGTGAGGAACCTCCAGTGCAGAACATGGCTCTTGGACTTGGTTTGGTTAGGCTCTTGGGTATGGAGCCAGGACTCCTCCTTGGAGCGCAGGGTCGGGACCCTCCTAGGATGCAGGGCCAGGACCCTTTCTAGGACACAGGGCCGGGATGACTGCCAAAGTAAACTGCTGAGGATTCGGATGGGGACTATCCAACACAGGACGAGGAGTCTCCAGAACAGGGCGAGGAATCCCCAGCACAGGACTGGGCGAGGCACCCCTGGGCTGGGCGAGGACACGAAGCTCAGACTTGGACAGGGCTGCAACACGGCGCCTGGATTTGGTCCTAGAACACAGAGCCTTGGACTTGAGCATAGGAACACGGAACACAGAGCCGGGACCCTTCCTTGGGGACAGGACATAGGGCTGGGACTCGTACATAGAACACAGAGCCAGGACCTCTCCTTGGGAACAGGACCTAGGGTCGGGGCTCTTCTTTAACATAGACACCAAACACAGGGACTCAAAGAGACAGTTCTAAACTCAACAATAGATAGTTCCTTATCTTGGCGTGGTAAGGCTCCGGTCTCACTCCGGCCGTTGAACTTGATGATGATACAGGCAAGGACGCAGGGAAGGTAGCAGGCAAAGGTAACAGACGAAGATTACAGACAAAGGTTACTGCAGAAGTAACTGTTGAGATAAACTGCAAAAGTAACTGCCAGGGATTCAGATGGGGAGGGGAAGGGAACAGTCCAGCAGGGATTCCTTGGTTTGAGAGGTGTTTATGTGCCAGCCCGAAACGAGAATCAGGTGCCTCAACAGAACCGGGGAAAACTGGAAAACTTGGAATAAGGATCAATGGACTGGACCGTGAACCGGAATGCAGACTTCACGGACCGGACCATGACACCCTCTTGTTCTATTCCCCACTTTGGCCACTTACCTCTTCTCACCTGCCTATCACCACCTCCTGGATCCTCTCCTCCTTCCCTTTCTCTTATGGTCCATTTCTCTCCTATCAGATTCCTTCCTCTCCAACCCCTTTACCTTTCCTACTATCTGCCTTCACCTATCGCCTTCCTTCCCCTCCCCCCACATTTTCACTCTGGCTTCTTCCCTCTTCCTTTCCATTCCTGAAGGAAGGTCTCACCGAAATGTTGATTGTTTATTCATTTCCATAGATGCTGTCTGACCTACTGAGTTACTCCAGTATTTTGTGTACATTGCTCCAGATTCCAACCATTGGCAGAATTTCTCATATTAATGATAGCTGGGTCTTTGCTGAAGAAGGAAGAAGACACTGCTTAGATGGAAAAAGAAACCAAGGCTGTTGACCTGAAACATCAACTATTCCTTTCTTTCCACAGATGATGCCTGACCCACTGAGTTCTGTCAGCTGCTTGTTTTGTGTTCGATATCCTGATGAATCTTCTTTGCACCCTCTCCAGTGCAGTCATGTCCCGGATCTTCATTCCTTAGAGCATAAGAGAATGAGAGGTGTGTCATAGATGTTTATAACATCATGAGGTGCATGAAACAGTCATAGTCTTTTCCCCATGGTTGTGAAGTCCAAGTGCTACTGTACAGTGAACAGAAATACACGCAATCTCCCATCTGTGACTGAAACGATGTTTTATGACGTTGAACCAGGAGATTTCAGTATTTATATTCTATGCCCTCCCTACTGGAGTCAAGCATTTTGTATACTTTCCCTACGTCCAGCATAAATGAGAAACTCAAAGCATTAGTGAAAATCTAGGATGAGAAAAAGCAACAGAACCTCAGGTCAATAAGTTACTGGGATCACATAATCAGCAAACTCGTATTTTGAAATATGTCCATGAATGCTTTGATTGCCTCCAAAATTCAATGGATTCAAGAACAATTCTCACAGATTTAAGGCAGGTTAGTTTTCTATTTTCTTTAGAGATACAGTATGATAATAGACGTTTGGACCGCAATGAGCCCCACACACCCATGTGACCAATTAACTTACTAACCCATACACATTTAGAAGGTAGGAGGAAACTGGAGCACCCAGAAGAAGCCCACAATGGTCATGGGGAAAACTCATTACAGACAGCAGAGGAATTGAACCTGGCTTACTGGCACTGTGATAATATTATGCTAACGCTTTGCAACCATATCACCCCAATATCCTCTCATCAGTCGGGAAAGGCTGGAGAGATCACAGAACACTATAGACCAGTGCTGAGGAAGCATCCTGATTCTGATCTTAAATAAAGTGGTAGCAAGGCACTTGAAAAATAACAATGGGTTGGTGAATGCGAATGACAATCAGAATTAACCAATTAATATGGTATCACACAAGTTATGGTTGAATCGATCATTATACAAAATTAAACCACACAGTACTGAGGGTAACAAATCAGTGTTAATTCATACTTGGTAAATGAAAACAGGAACATAGTTTGAATGTGAAACAAGCTTGGGAACCATATAGCCTCCTCACCCTATTTAAAATTAAGAGTCAGATCCTTCAGTCTGCGCCATTTCTTATGTTCCTGTTGTAGTAACTATACCCCCAAGCTACATAACCATGGAACATTATACCACAAACTCAACTATTTATTATAGTTTTGTTTGTATAAAGGGGAAGGATAAAATCATATGAAATCATGTGTAGCCAGCTCCATTCAGGGCCCCAAACAGTTCTTCCAGGCAAGGCAACACTTCACCTGTGAACCTGCTGGGGTTGTCTATTGTGTCCAGTTCTCCTGTTCCAGTCTCCTTTACATTAATGAGATTCATCATTATTGTGTCCAGTGCTCCTGTAGCAGTCTCCTTTACACCTCTGAGAGCCATTGCTATTGTGTCCAGTTCTCCTGTTCCAGTTTCCTTTACACTAGTGAGACCCATCATTATTGTGTCCAGTGCTCCTATTGCAGTCTATTTTACACTGGTAAAACCCATCATTATTGTGTCCAGTGCTCCTGTTGCAGTCTCCTTTACACTAGTGAAACCCATAATAAATTGGGGGACCTCTTTGTTGGACACTTCTGCTCCATCCACCACAAGTGGGACTTCCTGTGGCCAAACATTTTAATTCTAATTCCCATTCCCATTCTGATGTGTTGGTCCATGGCCTCATCTTGTGCCAAGGTGAAGCAACCCTCATGGTGGGGGAGCAACACTTGATATTCTGTCTGGCTAACCTCCAATCTGATGGAATAATTATTGATGTTTCCTGTCAGTAAACAATTTCCCCCTCCCCCAATTCCTGTATTCCATACTCTGACCTTTTACCTCTTCTCATCTGCTATTACTTCCCTCTGGGTTCCCTCCTCCTTCCCATTCTCCTATTATCCATTCTTCTCTATTAATGGATGCCTTCTTCTCCAAACCTCAATCTTTCCCACCCTTCCACACCTTCCAGGTAGCATTCTTTCCCTACCCCCACCTTTTTATTCTGACATCTTCCCTTTCTTTCTCAGTCCTGAGGATGGGACTCGGCCTGAAATTTTGCCTGTTTATTTATTTCCATAGATGCTGCCTGACCTGCTGAGTTCCTCCAGCATTTTGTGTGTGTTGATCGTGTAGGTTAGTTGGGATGTAAAATTATAAGATTACACTCTAAATCTTTGGTTGCTGCTGATTGCCTGAAAGCAGGCAGCAGGGTATAGTTGGCAACTCTTTTGTAGAATCTCAAGTAGTGGAAAGCAATAACTGTATTATAATATGACAAACCCCAGCGAGGCATTTGCCATTTGCCATTGGGCATGCAGCATCAATTCAAGTTGTCCTCTAGCCTGCCCCTAACAATCAAGGTGGTACCTTCATGTTGCTATCTCATTCTTCAAAATAAATGGAAGTGAGGCAAACATTTCTTCAAGACATTACTCCTATAAAGAACATTCATCAAACTTCAATTTAAATCTAGATCGTGGATTAACATTATAAAAGATTTATATATGTGTATGTGATTAAAATGTTTGATGTTCCAATTTTATATTTAAATTTAATTTTAATTAAGTTAGGCTTCAATCCAAGTTTATGGAGTTGATAGATATTTAGTAGGTGGCTATGAATTCATTTTGTTTATTATTTACTTTAATTTCTTTTAATAATGTTAAATTCAATATCAAATTAAACCTGGTTCTCTAATTAAAACTAATGATATGTAAAATGTCAAAAGCAGCTTTTATCTGCATGAATTCCCCACCGGAATGCTTGGATTCAAACCAATGGCATTAAAGCACATCTGTTTGCACCAACTGGAGATCGGTGTCGGAAAGGGGAAATTTTAATCACAAGTACAATGAAGTTAATTGTAAACAAAAGAAATGAAGATAGTGGTTGTGTGGCCACATGGGCACTTGTGACAGAAAATAATGAACTAAATCTTGCTAGCCTGGGGCTTCTGGCCATCTGTGGTCTTGCTCTGTCTATACTTTTGCGTTAGCTCTATGGTCGGCTTATATTGATGCTTCAAGCTTCTTGATCACCAGTGCTCTCCATCCCTCTCTCACTTCTCTACAGCATAAAACTAATTTGTTTTTCCTCTTTCCAAGTCCTGACAAGACAATCTTTGATCTGAAACATCGAGCTTTCTTTCTCTTCCCACCAATGTTGCCTGTAGAGTGTTTACATAGTTTCTGTTTCATTTTCAAAGTTACATAATCTGCAGTATAATGATTTTCTAGAAACAAAATATTTTATAAAAGTGGTTTGGTTCAATTTACTGTTTTTAAGTGTCAAGTTTCTTTCCTTCATTGACCACGAAGTTCTCCTACTAGATCAGCCTTTCTCAACCTTTTTGCCCTGGAAAAACACTTGAAACAATTTTCAGGTCTCAGGGAACCCCTGTGTAAAAATCATTGTATCTACAGCTCAAAGTACGTTAATGTGATTGGTAAATTGTAGATATATTAATCCAAAAATAATTATCAATGCCCTTTTGAGTAGAGAGATAAAATTTTAGCCTACCTTACTTGAAAAAAGGTTAAGCTTAGCTCACCTTTCTTGAAATTAATCTTTTTCTTTCCCTTTCAAAAATATTAAAAACTAATAAGGCAAATATAATAATTTTTTGTTAAATAACTGGCTTAAGCAAAAATGGGATTTAATTGTTCTAAAGGTAAATTCAGTAGATTTAATTTTCTACTACACCGGTAGAGTTTATTCACTCCCACAAGTCAAACAGTGGCATGTAAGGGGAAGTTGAGGGAGGTAATTGGGGAGGGAGAGGCTGACATCACAGCCCAAGTTGGACGAGTCCATTCAATGCTCCAAAAATGCACTTCACGCTCCTCATCGGCCTCCTATCCTCCTCTCCGTGCAGTAGAGCTCTCACCAAGTATCAATGGCCTCCCTTACCTCGTGTCGAAAACTGAGAATGGCCTCAAGCAAACAAACATGGTCCTACTGTGCACTGGCACACTGCGCTGAGAGACATCCAACAAGATTGCTAACGGGGCAGCTCGGTCTTTGCCCGTCACTGCGAACGCTTGCATCACGTGCGTTTTTAAACTGTGTTTTTAAAATCACAGTCTTCCGCAGAACCCCTAGCGACTTCTCATGGAACCCGCTTCAAAAACCCTGGTCTAGATGGAATGATGCACCCGATTCCAGCATCTGCAGTTTCTTATATTTCTTATGGCTTAAATTATTTATTGTGCTTTCTGGTGTCTTACAGAAAAGGTAGGACAGGGGAATGACAGGTTTGATTGAGAAGAATACTGCACTTTGGCAAAGAAAAGATATTGTGAATGATCAAAGACAGAATATATCTGTTCAGGGAGAATAAAATAATAGAAGCATGATTATATTGCCAGTAAAGGAAATTCAAAAGATAAGTTAGAAAGAAAGATATTTAAAGCAGCAAAGAGAAACAATGAAAAAGTAAGTGATAAATATGAAAGAGGCTCTAAAAACACTGTACTGGCATGTAAACAGGAAAGGTGCTATGAGGGTGGGGTTGAACTGAGAGAGAAAACTTCTCTCATGCAGACAGAAGCACCAAATGAGTACTTTACAGCATTCCTTATGAAGGAAAATGATGCTGCCTTGGCAAAGGAAATATGTTTGGGTTAAGGGATTAACTAAAACTGAACAAAACAGTTCAAAGCAACACACAAAATGCTGGAGGAGCTCAGCAGGTCAGGCAGCACCTGTAGAAATGAATAAACAGTATATGTTTAAAGCCGAGACTCTTCTTCAGGACTGGAAAGGAAGGAGGATGATGTCAGAATAAAAAGGTGGAGTTGGGGGGGTGAGGAGGAGGATCGCCAGAAGGTGATAGGTGAAGCCAGATGGGTGGGAAATGTAAAGGGTTGGAGAGGAAGGAATCTGATAGGAGAGGTGAGTGGGCCATAGGAGAAAGGGAAGGAGGGGGGACATAGGAGGAGGAGGCAGGCTGGTGAGAAGGAGTAAGAGGTTGCAGTGGGGAATAGAAAAGGGAGGAGAGAGATTTACTTACTGGAAGGAGAAATCGATATTGATGCCATCAGGTTGGAGAGTAGTCAGATGGAATATAAGGTGTTGCTCCTCCACTCAATGGGTAGCCTCATCTTGGAAAAAGAGGAGGCCAATGGACTGACATGTTGGAATAGGAATGGGAAGCCACCAGGAAGTTTGGCTTTTGGCATATGGAGCGGAAGTGCTCAATGAGGTGGTCCTTCATCTTACGACTGGTTTCACCAATGTAGAGGAGGCCGCATTAGGAACACTGGACATAATAGACGACCCCAGCAGATTGGCAGGTGAAGTGTTTGGGGCCCTAAATGGGTGTGAGGGAAGAAGTGGTGAGGAACAAATGGACAAGGGAATCATGGAGAGGAAGGGAGGAAGGAGTGGTAGGATCCCTTCGGAGATGGCAGAAGTTGTGGAGTATGATGTGTTGGATGCAGTGGCTTATGGGGTGGTAGAGAAGGACAAGAGGAATTCTATCACTGTAAGGGCAGCAGGAAGATGAGGTGAGTGTGGTTGTTCAAAGGAAGTTTCAGAAAAGCTGACTGGATATTACATAGATAAATCATCTGGTACAGATAAGATGCATCCTACCGGAAGTTCCAGGAGAAACTGCAGACCCATCCAAACATAAGACCATAAGACATAGGAGCATTAAGCCACTTGGCCCATCAATTTTGTTCCAGATTCATGGCTGATTTATTGTCACTCTCAAACCCCATTCTCCTGCCTTTTCCCTGTAACCTTTGACGTCCTTAGTAATCAAGAATCTATTAACCTCTGCTTTAAAAATACCCAATGATGTGACCTCCACAGCTGCCTGTGACAATGAATTCCACAGAATTGCCACCCTCTAGCTAAAGAAATTCCTCTTCACCTCTGTCCTAAATGGACATTGCTCTCTTCTAAGGGTGTGCCCTCTGGTCCTAGACTGATCTACTACAGGAAACATCCACTCTATCTAGGCCTGTCAATATTCGACTGGTTTTGAATGGGATTACCTTTCATTCTTCTAAACTCCAATGAGTATAGGCCCAGAGCCATCAAATGCTCCACATACTGTACATTAACCCTTTCATTCCCAGAGTTATCCCTCTAGACCCTCTCCAGTGCCAGCACATATTTTCTAAGATAAGGGGCCCAAAATTGACCACAGTTCTGTGAGGAATAGGGAAGAGAGGAGAGGGATGTATTGTCCTTCTTCTGCCACCCTTGCTCCACACTCCCTCCCAGACCCAACCTTGTGCTTCCTTGTATCACCAGTTAAACAAAGTTTTTTACTAATATAAGATTAATATAATATCCAATATATGAGACAGTAGAACATTGTTTTTTGTCAGTGCCTAATTTTTTTTCTGAATTTTGCTTATGGATTGCGGACAATTGTGGACAGGGATGAGGAGGACTTTCTTTCGCCAGAGCATGGTGAATTTGTGGAATTCATTGCCACAGATGGCTGTGAAGGTATGATGACCTGGCCTCCTGAATGTTTTAGAGGTGTGACAGAAATTTATGAAAATGATCACGGAGATGCAGGAATCTAATTTTCTGGTAGACTGGAGACACTGCAGTTATTCTCATTGGAACAGGACAGTTGCAAGGAAACCTGGGAGAGATATTTCAATTTGCGAACTGGGAAAGGGAGAACTTGTTCCAATTGGTGGGGAGATCATAGAATGAAGAGGGGGAATTAAAAGTGACAGGAAAACAATGTTTTTCTTTGAAAGCAGTGAATATCTGCAGTAAAAATCAGGCAAATAAGTCTACCGGATGGACATCCTGGTCAGCATAAATGAGATGGGCTGACGTAGCTGGTTCCATGCTGAATTACCCTGTGACTCTAGAATAGTCTAGAAAATACTATGTGAAGGCAGCTGCAACTCTTGTTTTCTTTTTAGATAATGTTATCCATTTTATTTAAAAAACTCATGTTTTAGTAAACTGAGATAATTGAGCAAATAATTTGTTAAGTCATGTTGTTTGAAGAATAAATGCTGACCAAGGCAGCACAAGAAATCAACAACAGCTCAGATAGGATCTTTCACACAGCTAATGAGACATTGCTTTAATATTTCAATTACACAAAGGCTCCAATTAAAAAAAAACACATTTCCCACTGCTAACAGTAAATGTAGAAATCACCAGGAGCAATTAACAGCATTGCTAAGTGATCCAATTCGGATTTTAAACTGTTCTTTAAAATGCCATGAACTGCAAGTATTCCTTCAGAAGAATCAAGGATATTAGTAACCAACTACTAAAGAGAAAAGAAATATTCCAACTCTTTCAATATCCTTCACATGATAAACTGAGCAACACACACACAAATGTTGGAGGAACCCAACAAGTTAGCCAGCACCTATGACGGAAATAAACAGTTGACATTTCAGATTGCGACCCTTCAAGAAGATTTAAACTTCTTCATCTCAAAGAGACTTTGCAGTGAAGCAGCAAATCATAAACACAAGTGATTCTGCAGATGCTGAAAACCTTGAGCAACACAAAGAAAATGCTGAAGAAACTCAGCAAGGTTTCAACCCAAAATGTTGACTATTCGTATCCATGCATAGATGCTGCCTGCCTTGCTCAGGCCTTCCTGTATTTTGCATCTGTTGCTCAATATTTTTAGCATCTGCAGTATCTATTGTGTTTACCAATTGATAAATTGTCTTGTCTTGCGACAAGCATATCACTGCTAGTATCAATGAGGGAGGTAGGATGTGAGGGTATTAAATCTCATTGTTTGAGGGACTGGTCCTCCACATTCTGGGGTTCAGCTCAGGGCTAACAACTCTGACTGGTAAAACAACAGTGTTATGGAAAGTGCAATGAAGAATCCTTCTACATTCGAGTGTGACAATACTCCTGAATGTCCACCATGAACTTGCATGACTGACAGTAATGAAGAACCAAGAGGAAGCTACTGACATGATGGGGGAAGCCCTGAACGCCATCAAGGATGGAGGACCTTCATTGATGCCCTGAATGAGAGTGGTGTAGTGGGCAGTAAGATTGAGGGACAGACAGACATGGACAAAACTTGGGAAGTGCACATGGAGCTCCCATTTGTTAGCCAACTTAATCCACCTCCCCTGGAATATATCTTATTGAAGATGTTCACTTTTTTTGTTTACTGGAACAATGTAGGAGGCTAAAGACAGGAAGATCAGAGTGGAAATGTGGAGTCAGCTCAGTGGACTGAACTAGGCTATTCAGCAAAATAATCATCCAGTCTGTGCTTGGTTTCGCCAAGTGCACAGAAGACCACAGTCAAATAACTGAATGTTGTGGCTTAAATGTGAAGAACTGCAAAGGAACATTTTTCATTTGGAAAGAGTATTTGGATCCTTCAATAGTGGAGAGTTAAGAAGTTGCATGGAAATATGATATGGAAAATGATGTGAATATTAGTGGAGATGGGAGAGTGAATCAGAGAGGTTGGTTCCTTTGAAAAGCAGAAAGGGAAGTGGAGGGGAAACTGTGTCAGGCAGTGGCGTCAGTGTTGCCATGCTGAAGGTGCTTAGAATCAGAGGGGATAATCCCATGAACCCAGAGACTAGTGGAACCTCATCATTGCACTGGGTGACAAAGAAAGGGATGAGAACAAAAGTGAAGGAAATGAAGCAGGTGCAAGAAAAGCTTTGTCAACTATTGTAAGAAGAAAACACAGCTGATGAAAAATAAGGACACCATAGAAATCCTGATGTCAAGGTATTGATCAGAATAGGCATCATGGCACAAGAGGACCTGTGAGAATGGATTTGAATCCTTAAAGGAATCTCTTAGGAGGAACTGTGGTGAAGACAATTGGAGAAATATGGAGGGTTATACTGGATGTTGGTCATGTGTTGAAGATAGTGAAGTCAAGAAATAGAACGGATGTGAATTAGATAGATGATGTCAAAGTAAGATCTAGATTGGTAAATCATTTTGTTATCCTTCAAATAATTCTATCTTCATCTATAAGATGACACCTATGACAACTCAGTGTTAAACTCAGTTACTGTATGTACTCAATATATACAGTGGACTCGGGTTAATTGGGACACATCAGGACCAATACATTTTGTCCCAATTAAGCAGCTGCCCAATTAGCTGAAGTTTTATAGAAATAGTTAAGTTATAATAAAGACAAAATACCATTTAATTGAGTTACAAATTACATATTTAAATGAAAAATAGAATAAATTAGAACACCATGAATACTGCTGGTGCTTATCCACAGTATCTGACAATGATAAGAAGCCTGTGCCGGAGAGCTTTTAAAGAGAGCAGTTGTTCTGGGGCATTTACACTCTCTGGACCTCATAAGTCCAGGTCAAGTGGAACAAGTAGACATCACAACTGGGGTCTGTCCCTGTTGCAGTAGATGAACATGACTTCTGTGCTTCGTCACACCCTTCGCTCACCATGTAGCGTTGCAGAACAACCTCCCTGACTATTGGATCTCACTGTAGATCTTCCACCCAGTCCACTGGAGCTAACTTTGCATGCTAGGACAGGCATAAATCTGTCTCTCTGGAGAATGACTCTCACCTGGTTTAGCTTGTCTGCTGAAGCAGTGTACCGGGGTGCAGAATGACTCTCGCCAACTACCATCACCTGCTTTAGCCTGCCTGCTGAAGCGTGAAGCAGTGTGGCCACTGTTGCTTGCAAACAGTGAGAACTGAGTGTTCAGTGGGGACCAAAGGTAACATTCAAAATGATTGTCGATACCTTCAAATTATTTTTTAAATTAGTTATAGTTCCTATCTTGTTGAAGCAGTGAAATTGTTTTATTTTCACTCCCGGCCATTTCTGGCACTTCCAAGTTTGCATGCTTGAAACCATTGTGAGCAACACGGTTCCAAATTGCTTTACTGCTTATTTCTCACCAGCTATCAGTGACAAAAATCATTGCTTTTTAAACACAAACACATGCAACTGAAGCTATTCAAAACTCTTTGCTCTTAGCACCGTGTATTGTCTAACAACCACATTAATTGCACACAGCTGATTCTCGTTAGAAAATATTTAGCAACAGTCTCCTGTCTCATTTAAATCAGAATCAGAATCAGGTTTATTATCTCCGGCATGTGATGTGAAATTTGTTAAGTTAGCAGCAGCAGTTCAATGCAATACATAATGTAGCAGAGAGAGAAAAAAAAACATAATAATAAATAAACAAGTAAATCAATTACGTATATTGAATAGATTATTAAAAATGTGCAAAATCAGAAATACTGCATATTAAAAAAGTGAGGTAGTGTCCAAAACAATGTCCATTTAGGAATCGGATGGCAGATGGGAAGAAGCTGTTCCTGAATCACTGAGTGTGTGCCTTCAGGCTTCTGTATCTCCTACTTGATAGTAACAATGATAAGAGGGCATGCCCTGGGTGCTGGAGGTCTGTAATAATGGATGCTGCCTTTCTGAAACACCACTCCCTAAAGACGGCCTGGGTACTTAGTAGGCTGGTGCCCAAGATGGAGCTGACTAGATTAAACAGTATACTGTCCCAAATAAATTAAGGGAATCACAGCTATTTTCTTGATTTGTTTTAGGTTCTTTAAGAGTTGTCCCAAATAAGCAGCTGCCTTGATTAACTGAAGGCCCAATTTACCAGAATCTACTGTATTTTGTACTTCAATAATATGAGTGGTGATTGATAAGTTTGTGGCCTAAGGTAGAAGGAGTCAATTTTAGAAAACCTAGCAGATTTATCTTTCAACATAGTCCCCTCCTACATTTACACACTTAGTCCAGCAGTCTTGGAACATACTGATCCCTTCTTTGTAGAAGTGGTCCACAGCAGGTAGAAAGAGATGTGTTATTAACTTCAAACTTTCTGCATAATCACTGAAAGAGTTGAACTGCACGTGCATGTAACGAGAGCTGTATAAGTAATCTCCTTCTACCTTAGGCCACGAACTTATCAATCACCCTTGCTGTGGACCATATCTGGAAGTCCTGTCTGCCTGTCCATGTCTTGGTTTACGGCGGTTGGCATGCAGCTTAATGGTGCATTTACCACCACCTTCTGCTCCGGAATGTGCACTAGACATATAATCTAAATCCCTTCACCCAATCACACACACACACACACACACAAACCTCCCATCTTTGACCATCCTAGTACCCTATTCCTGTTTATCCGTCATATCTTATAAACAAACCCTGTACCCCTTAAGAACGCTAAAAATACCTGGACTTGTGCTCTCTCACCCACGCCCAGCAACCCTTTTAATGTGAATTCCTGCACCCCAAACTCCCTTAGTTTAATTCTCATCATCTCTCTCTGTATCCCATACTTCCTGCAGCTCAGAACTACATGTTCTACTGACTCCTCTTCCTGACATTCCTCACACAATCCTGTCTGGTGTTTCCCTATCATTTTCAATGTTTTGTTTAATGCACAGTGCCCCAGCCTTAACCTAGTCCACACAGTCTCCTCTCTTCTGTTTCCATTACCTACCCTAGTACCTGCAACACTTTCTTGTATTTGATATAAATGCCTCCCTTTCCCCTCCCTGTCCCATCTTTCTTGCCACATTTGGTTGACTTTTTCCCAGATTACACACTTAACCTCTGCTTTACTGATACTAATGTGCATTTCTACATTCTCTTTCTTTAATGCCCTCTTTGCCAACTCATCCACCCTCTCATTCCCCTTCACCCTTACATGTGCTTGGACCCATAGAAATTTTACCTGACCTCCCTGATTTGCAATTCTTGTAACTAACTGAAGGACTTCATAAAGTACATCTTGCCGACTGTTTGTGTGAAAAGACCTTAAACTTGCTAGAACTGAGGATGAATCTGAACATATCAACGCAAAGCGTCTGGCTTTCTGCACCCATTGCAATGCAAGCAACACTGCCAGCATCTCCACTGTAAACACCCCTAACTTACTAGATGTTCTTCTGCTGATTCCAATTTCTTTTGCTGGTATAACCATTCCAAACCCTGTCACTCCTGTTTCAGGTTCCTTCGCACCATCCGTATAAATGTGAGTATAATCACTATACTTTTCCATCACATGGCAGTTAAATGCATTTACCAAATCTGTATTATATCTGGAAGTCCAAGACGCCGATTTCTACAAAGAAGGGATCCGTATGCTCCACGACCGCTGGACTAAGTGTGTACGTGTAGGAGGGGACTATGTCAAAAAATAAATGTGCTAGGTTTTCTAAAATTGACTCCTTCTACCTTAGGCCACAAACTTATCAATCACCACTGGTATTTGCTTTAATTGTATTAATTATAGTTTGACATATTTTCTTTGTAAGGAGACTAACAATGTCATTTTCTTAAGTAACCTAGTTTACCAAATGTCTCCTCAGTACAGTCCGACTTAAAAGTTTTCATATTTCCAGAAGGTTTTATTGCTTGAGAAGGAAATGATTTATTTGGCATCCACTATTTGATGAAATCATAACATGTTTTGATATCTGTAAGACTTTGGAGGTAATTCAGTCTTCTTTTGTAATAGAGTGATATTTGTGACACCCTTCAACAGAATTAATCAACAGCAGAGACTTAAAACAATAATCTAACATGAGCATAAAATCAAAAATTATCCCAGTCATTGATGAGAAAAGATATATAATGCCTTTCATGTCCTCCCAATGTCTACAACAATTAAGCTAGTCTGCGGTGTATTCACCATTGCAATGTGTAAAAACACTGTAACTAAATTGCACATAACAAGTTTCTACAACAACAATTTAAGAATGACAAGCGAATCTGTCTTTAATCAAAGTTACATGAAATATAGATATCCACCGGGATAATAAGATAACTCCTGATCTCTCTTCTGGGATGTTGCCATAGGATACTTTAAAAAACGGAAGAGTTTATTATTGCCTCAGAATTGCTCTATTAGCCAAGACTTTTGTTTCAAACGTGGGAATCGATTCTATCAATCTAACAGATCCTTCAAAGTCTGATGCTTTTTTTTCGTAAGGGGAAAGACCTAGAATTGGAATGTCAGTAGCTAATAATAATTTAACACTTCCATTGCAAAATGGTGATAAACGTAACACTGTATGCTATTCTCTTCTATCCAGTGTGCACGCTGGTGCAGCCTGCGAAGGTGTGGAGCACACAAAGGTGTCCAAAGCCATTCAGCCTGGCCTGAGACCCACTTTTAATAGGGACCTTTCTTTGACTCCCATGTGTTAGAAAGTTTAATGGTTTAATCCCTTCACCACGTGAACAAAAATGAGATGCTTTTAGCACCCTTGTGTTACAGTGCTGGGAAATTTAAAATGGAATAATAACAGAGTACTTGTAGTTCCTGTCAGTACAATAACTACACTTCCGTACCATCCCTGTGCAATGTACAAGTTGACTACTGTTAAAAGGTTCAAGGTATTATTTTGGTGATGACAGACAATTATTGTGCCACGTAGGAATTGAAAGGATTTCTTTTAAACATTATTGTTAAGCAAACTGACTACATAGTATGGAGAAAGCATTTAGTCACTCTGTAGTTAGAGGAATAGGAAGAATAAGAGCAAGGATTCTTTTCAGACAGGAAGCATGTAAGGTCCTAAAGTGCAATCCTCATGTTGGTGAATGTTGGAGTGCTCAAATAATTACTGTCACATGTGTCAAAACACTTTTGCACAGCATCCAACATGTTGATTAGTAGGCCAGCTCGTATTCGGTCCTAGCCATCCAGCATGCATGGTGTGAAGTAAATAAAAATCCTTTGAAAACATTTAAATAGATAGGAACCTGCCTTGTAAAGATGAACATTGTTTATGTTACAAAGTGACATCACTTGCACAAACCAGAAGCTCATATATGAAAGCAAAATGTTTAATTAATAATCATGATACATTGCAATCTACCACTATTAGTATAGTTTACACCAGTTGTAATGTTTTTAGGGTAAGTGGCAATATCAGTACTAAATATTTTCGATATGGGTACCTTTACGCTGGCCTGGATAAAAGATATCAATTACATCAACAACTGAAACACAGATAATCCTGTCTGGGTACCAGAGTTTCTGCTTTGCCTTTTGTGCTTGCTGCATTAACATCAATATAGATCAAATAGTAGATGTTGGAAAAGGGAGGTCCAGGTATTTAATGATGGAGAAGGTAGTCTGGGATAATGTGACACATGGAAATGATTTTCAAATTGCTTTTGGTCACTCTAAAAATTCAGCCAGAACTTCCTGACATGATACATACAATATGCATGACATGATTGCAGGGGAAGATTTGCACTAAATGATATAATTCTCAATGCCACATTCTTATTGCAGCTCTGCAGGAATAATAAAACTGTGCTTTCATGGAAATGGCTGTCATTGGACACACTTGTGATTTCATCGACTAGGGCACAACTGAGACTTCTCTGAGTCCTATGCATTTTGGCATATGGCCGTACTGATTGTTTTGTGGAAGGTATTCACATTTGGATTACAATCATACAGTACAAACCTGCAGCAAGATGCAATATTCAGGTGGAGATTTTCAATAAATATTCCCCCAAAGTTCAAGTTCAACTAAAATTTGTTGCTTACACCAACTTACACAAGAACCTGTGAAACTACTTGAAGTACAAACCAGAAATTTGTTCAGCTTCATACATTTGTAACAACATTCATTACCTATCAGTTTAACTGATGATTTAATCCCTTTCTTAAAATAAGTGAGCCAATGGGTCTATTGGAATAACAGTAATCACACTTCAAAGGTAAAGGCTCTGTATACCATGTCTGTAATGGTTTACAGTAAAAAGAGTGACCTAACCTGTTTGCCTGTTCCAGTACTAGATTCTCTTCTCTGGAATTGCATCTCTTCATGTTTAAAACTAAGTACTGTTTAAAAATATGAATGTGGGGGTGGGAGGGGGGGGGGGGGGAGCAGGTTCTACCTCCAGAACCCTTCTGGGCACTGAGTTCCAAACCCTAATGAAGTTCCCTGAAATGGTCTTTCCTCATCTCTCTTCTACCATTTGCTTTATATCAGCAACCCTAGTTTTTGATGTCTATGCTAAGCGAAGTAGGTCCTACCTATTTATTGCATTGAGACCCCTTGCGATTTTATACACTATAATTAAGTCTCTCATAAAGTTCCATTGCTCCAAAGAAAACATCCATTTTTTTTTATTTCCTAGAAGCATATTTATAAATCTCTTCTGCATCTTTTCCAGGGCAATCTGTAATCTCGTGAATGGTGACCAAAATTATACCCAGTTCTTATAGCTAGTATTGTTCCAGCATAGTCTTCCTGCTTTTATGTTCTACACCTTAGCTAATAAAGAAAACACCCCGTGTCCCTTTATAATGTCATTATTACTTATTCTGCTGCATTTGAAGATCTGTAATCTGCACTGCAGAGACATCACTGCCTTCACCATTCACAATATGCTACAATTTATTGCATAACCCTTGGTCTCTTCTACCTACCATAATGCATTATCTCCTACTTCTCTGGATCAAATTCAATTTGCCATTATTATGCCTGGCTGACCAGGCCATCCATATCTTCCTGTAATAGAAAATTTCCACCTCACTGTCCACTGAATAGTCAATTTTTATATTTTGTAAAGTTCTTTATCATGTTCCTCACATTTCACTCTAAATGATTAATGTACAGTATTCCATAAAAAGCAATGGACTGCATAGTGAAACTTGTGGAATCCCACTGTTAAAAGCCTTCCAGTCACAAAACACTCATCAGCTTTGCTTTCAGTTTTTAAGTGAAATTTGGATTGAATCTAGCCCTCTCCTTTCAATCCTATTGTTTTTACAAATTGTCCAGCCTGCTTTTTTCTGAGGCAGTTTTCAGGACTTTGGATAACTTGTTTCTGGGGTGGTTTTGTGGGTTCTGAGGTGACTGATGAAGTCAATGGGGAAACAGTGAGCAAAATGTGCCCGAACTGATGGGGTAATAGGTCATTTGTGAGTTGGTATATTCCTCCTGGCACCTATGCAGGACTTCCTTGCGCATCCGATGGATAGGACTAAGATGATCAAAATCAACCTAACTGCTCCTTCACTACATCAAGCTGTCATGAAGCAGAAATGTTGTATTTCTACAAGTTAAGCACACCGTAGAATCTTTTTCCCAGTCTGCCTGGTCATATCTTCAAGAAAGATCTTGGAACACAGTGTCTATTTCAAGAGACTGTTATCAGATCTGCAAGTGAATCTCCTGTCGAACTGAATCAACCTATTCTAACAAGAGAGCCTTACAATACTAGTTTTGATAAAGGGATTCTGACCTGACAATTTATTTCTCTTTCCACAGATTTTGACCAACCTGCAGTTTCCAATATTTTCAGGAGATGTTGAGAAGGAAGGGTATGTCTATATTAGACTCTTTATCCTTCCAGTGAATTTGGAAGACTTTGCAGAGCTACTGTTCCACTGATGTCATTTGAGAGTCAATACCTTATATTCCATCTGGATAGACCCTAACCTTAACCCCATCAATTTCTTGAACTTCCAGTAATTGCCCCCCCCTTCACCATTCCTCATTCCTGTTTCCGTCTCTCTTTTTATCTCCTTACCTGCCCATTACCTCCTTGTGGTGCTCTTTCTCCTTCTCTTTCCTCCATGCTCTTCTGACTTCTATCAGGATTCCTTTTCTCCAGCCCTTTATCTCTTTCACCTATCAGCCTCCCAGCCCTTTACTTCACCCCTTCCCCCCTCCTAGCTTCATCTATCAGTTACCACCTCGTAATTCTTCCTCCCTTCCTCTCCCATCTTCTTATTCTTTTTTCTCCTCTTTTTTTCTCCAGTCCTGATGAAGGGTCTTGGCCCGAAACATTGACTGCTTGCTCCTTTCCATAAATACCTGTTCCCCCAGCATTTTGTGTGTGCAACCAAAGTCTATGTTCATGCACAGAACATGAATGCAAGTTTTATGATTGGTGTCTACTCCTGAGAAATCAGAAGAAGTCACATTTTTAGGATTTTGCCTTTAAGCTTTATTATCAGAGGTCAGGGTGGTAGAAGTCAGTTGTATTATGGGTGTTGAGTGTAAGGCCTGTCCTCAAATGTACTTTGGTGAATGAGTACACAACAGAATGGGGCTCAGCCTCTGAGTGTAGACAAATAAAGGCGGCTCAATGACTGAGGTTGGGAAACCTTGATTCTGCAGTGCAATCACTGCTTTCATTTAACTGAAGATTAGCACTATTCCCGTAGAAAGTTCATTGGCTGTCATTTTCAACTCGGTATCATGAATGATTGACAAAACTACTGGGACAATGACACAGGGACAATTGTTTGACAAGGCCTTCACCAACCATGGCTCTGTTGAAGACTAGTTGGTTAGTAGCATGGCATGGGTGCTGTCGTGGAGCAACAGAGGAGAGAGCTCAACGTTGAAGGGTGCCTTCGTAATTGATCAAGTTAAAGGTAATTATAGCTGGAGCTAGTGTGCCAACATCTCTGGACCCTTGCTCAGAAAGTGATATAATCTAACAAATGCCAGGTCTTGGATTTGGTATTATGGGGAGAAGGCAAGAGAATGGGGCTGAGAGGATAATAGATCAGCCATGATGAAATAGCGGAGCAGACCCAATGGGCTGAATGGTTTTATTCTGCTCCACCTTATTATGATGACTTATACTTGTCTTTCTGATAAAATCTTATGCTAAAATCTTTGCTGTAATATTTTCCTTCCCTTCTCCTTCCTTGCAAATTACATCTTGCCAGAGTGATGAATCCCTTCCCACCATGGCACTGAGGTTGCTCAAGCAGTTAACCAAGACTTTATCAAATTCAAAATAAAAATTCTCATTGCCTTCATCAGAAGTCTTCAGTGTTGGGGATTATGCACAGATGAGCATAATTCATTGGTTCCATTAACAGCAGCATCATAAGCTAAAAGAGAGGGGGAGCTTTTAAGATGCTAGACTAGCCAGTTCTGGATGGTGAAGTTTACTACATGAAGACAATGTTTCTCTTCTGGTTTTTCCCTCCACACTCTCAATTATTAAGGATAAGGTCTCAGGGTACTTGGAAGCACATGATAAAATAAATCATTGTCAGTATGGTTTCCTCAGAATAAAATCTGCCTGTCAAATCTGTTAGGATTCTTTGAAGAAATAACAAGCAGGATAGACAAAAGATGTTTCCTATGGTGGGAGAGTCTAAGACTAGAGGACACAGCCTCAGAATAGAGGGATATGCTTTTAGAATGGAGATGAGGAGGAATTTCTTTAGCCAGAGAATGATGAATCTGTGGAATTTGTTGCCACTGGCAGCTGTGGTGGCCAAGCCTTTGTGTATAATTAAGGCAGTGGTTGACAGATTCTTGATGGGTCAGCGCATAAAGAGATATGGAGAGAAGGCAGGAGATTGGTGCTGAGAGGAAAATTGGATTAGCCATGAAGAAATGACGGAGCAGAATCAATGGGCCAAATGGCCTAATCCTGCTCCTATATCTTCTGGTCACATGCTAAACACCTTTTTTCCAGCACGCTGTTGCTCAGAGATCTAGCTCTGTCAGCCCTGAAGAAGAGTACTCCCTTGCATATTTCAGAGGATCAAAAGCTTCTCTTTATGCTTTATTCATGGACATCCCTGGTGGTCCACACTTTGAAGTCCGTAACCTCTAAACATTTCTTTTTTGAATGGTTTCAGCCCAATAAATTTGGTTTTACTCCGGATGAGATACTGAGCACCCCATTAGATATCACCTGCAGAGAAGCAGATAGGGTGGAACAGCTAACAGTGTAAGAGGCTTTTACCAATCTCTTACTAGCTCTTCTTTCAGTTAGTCCTGACGAAGGGTCTCGGCCCGAAACGTCGACGGTACCTCTTCCTAGAGATGCTGCCTGGCCTGCTGCGTTCACCAGTAACTTTGATGGGTTGCTTGAATTTCCAGCATCTGCAGAATTCCTCGTGTTTACGTTTTTAAAAACATTTCATCGTTGGTGATAGGGAGGTCCCTGCCTGTGGAGGCCTGATGTCTTCCCCTAACGTCTAGCTTTATTCTTATTCAAAACTCTCTTAAAACTGAAGGAGTTGTGATCTCTATTGCCTGTTCTCCCACTAAAGATCAGTTACCTGGTCAGACTCATTTCCAAAACTAAGTTCTAGTATGTCCCCTCCTCTAGTTCCCATGTACTGTTTCAAGAAACCCTCTTGAATGCACTGAAGAAACCCTGCATCATTTAAGCTTCTTGCACTACTGAATCCCTGTCAATTCTGGGGAAGTTAAAGTCACTTACTATGGCAACACTACTATTTTGCATCTTTCCATAAATTGTCTACATATCTGTTCCTCTGGCAATTGGAACCCCAATACTATCTCCCCATCAGAGACAATGCAAACTAGGAACAGGTAATCATAGATTAAAACTTCTTATTTTTAAAATCTTTTTGAAAAATCAAAAGCATAGGGTGGCATTAATGACAACTCTTGCTGATGTGGTCTGTAGGTCAGAGAACCAAGGATCCTGTAATGAGCTCTTCGGGCCTGTGTGGGGAGCTGGAGAGCACTGGACGTCTTGGTTTTTAATAGCACCTAAATTGGTTAATTGTTGTTTATCGGGAGTTGTTTATTGTTTCGAGTTCCTTTTGTTTTTTCTCAAGTGACTTGCTCTTTTTAATGTGGTTGCCTGGTGCTTTCTGTTAAACTTGGTCAGTCTATCTTGATAGGTTAAGGACTTCCGTGTTACTAGTATTATTTAAGCAGGTGCTAATTAGCATTAATTGTGGGGTCCTAATTTTGAGAATGGTACATCTCACTGTATCACTCGGCTGAGCCATTGATGTTCTATCGGAATTCATATGAATTAATTCTGGTCGCTATCTCTACTTTAACATCTGTCTTCACTTTTCATCTGGGTTCTGACAATGCCAGTGCACATCATGGCAGATCCAGTTGGGAAGAGTCCCAAAACAGTGGCAATTTCTTTCCTTCTACCAATGTTGCTCAACCTGCCAAGCTCCTCCTGTAGGTTGTGTGTTATTTTAGAATTTAGCACCTGCAATTGCCAAATTATATAAATTGTAAATCTCTATAAGAAGAGTTGAGTCCCTGGACCAGATGTTTGGTGATGTGTTTGCCCAGGATGTAGAAATGAAGGCAGAGTGGTGGTCAATAAACAATGGTATGCTGGCATTTATAGCGAGAGGATTCGAGTACAGGAGCAGGGAGGTACTACTGCAGTTGTACAAGGCCTTGGTGAGACCACACCTGGAGTATTGTGTGCAGTTTTGGTCCCCTGATCTGAGGAAAGACATCCTTGCCATAGAGGGAGTACAAAGAAGGTTCACCAGATTGATTCCTGGGATGGCAGGACTTTCATATGAAGAAAGACTGGATGAACTGGGCTTGTACTCGTTGGAATTTAGAAGATTGAGGGGGGATCTGATTGAAACGTATAAGATCCTAAAGGGATTGGACAGGCTAGATGCAGGAAGATTGTTCCCAATGTTGGGGAAGTCCAGAACGAGGGGTCACAGTTTGAGGATAGAGAGGAAGCCTTTTAGGACAGAGATTAGGAAAAACTTCTTCACACAGAGAGTGGTGAATCTGTGGAATTCTCTGCCACAGGAAACAGTTGAGGCCAGTTCATTGGCTATATTTAAGAGGGAGTTAGATATGGCCCTTGTGGCTACGGGGATCAGGGGGTATGGAGGGAAGGCTGGGGCAGTGTTCTGAGTTGGATGATCAGCCATGATCATAATAAATGGCGGTGCAGGCTCGAAGAGCTGAATGGCCTACTCCTGCATCTATTATCTATGTTTCTATGTTTCTATAAGGTGGCTTTATAGTCCCCATGCTCCAGAAATGAATGTAAGGCTAGGAAGATGGTGTCCACTGTAGACCTGTTTCAGTGGTAGGGAATTTACAGAAATTTATAGTATAGAGCTGGTATGGGAAGCTGGAGTTAATAAGTTACATGACCAGCCTCTCAAGGTACTTCATGAATGTGAATGTTAGAGCCACCAGGTAGTCACTATGACTGCCTATAACTTTGTTCTTCTGAATGACTTAAAGAATGTGGGAAAGTTATATCGAAGTAGGGAAAGGCTAAAATATCTGCAAAACACACTGCCAGCAGCTTTGGTTGGAGGTTCAGGTGGATTAGAGGCTCTTGGGTGGGTAGTGAAATCTGAAGCACTATCTGTTAAAAAATATGTCTAGACTGCATTAAGCTCATCAGAAAAAGATGTGCTCTTGGTGCTGATGCTTCCTAGTTTTGTTCAGTAGCCCACTGAAGCATGTCAGTCCTGCCACAAATGACGGCTCGTCTGGGACTCAGTTTTGGACTGGTGTTGTCTCTAGGTATCCCTGAAAGCTTTACAGAGGTTGTAATATGTCTTTTCCATTCTCTATGCTGCTGATGATTTGCAGGTTAGTCTTTTTAGCAAAGCCTGGCATAACAATTTTGAGAAATGAATTAAAAGGCAGTGGTGGATGGCAGCAGTCTGCGTTTAGTGTTTGTGAGGTCAAAATGTAAGATTAAAAGAAGAAATTTACAATAAAAGCAAGAGAAATTTCTTGCTAAGCCTTCTGTGGTTAATTTCAAAGATTAAAGCTTGTGGTAAAAAATTATTAGAATTTAATCCTTAAGTTAGATAAACTACATTTCACAATCTACAATATTTTCAGTTTAACTGAAATGAATTTCCATGACAGATTTATGCTCAAATTAATTCTCGTACCTTTTATAAATGATTAATGAAAGTATAAACGCTTATGTTTCAGCATGCACTTTAAAGTAATGTCAATCTCATTTCAATGACTCACCAATTCTGGAATACCACAGTATTGAATTCAAGTAACTGTGGGAGCCAATGTAGCAGATACAACCAAATTCTCAAACTGGTAACTTGAAACAATGAGCACATGGGCAGTACAGTGGTGCACCCAGTACTGCATATCAAAGTTCAAAGTAAATTTTAATATCAAAGTACATCATATACAGCCCTGAGATTCATTTTCTTGTGGGCATACTCAATAAATCATAATTATAACAGAAGCAATGAAAGACCGCCCAACCAGCACATTTAAGCAGAGTGTGAAGGTAAACAACTGTGCAAATGCAAAAAGAAGAAATAATAAAAATAAATAAATGTGCAATAAATTTCTGGAGCATGAAATGAAGAGTCCTTGAAAGTGATTCGATAGGTTGTGGGAATAGTTCAAAGATAGGTCAGTGAAGTTGAGTGAAGTGATCCCCTTTGGTTTAAGAGCCTTATCATTGAGGGGTAGTAATTGTTTCACAACCCGCTGGTGTGAGTCCTGGGCTCTTGTGCCTTTTTCATGGTAGCCGCAGTGAGCAAAGAGCATGTCCTCACTGATCCTGTGATCTAGGTTTAATTTTGACCTCTGAAGTCATTAGTATGGAATTTGCATGTTCTGTATGTGATCGTATGGGTTTCCCTCCTATATTCCTATTCCAGTCGGACACTAGGCCGAGTACAGAGAGTTGTTTGCTGTCCTGATGCACATATTGCGGATACGTTCCCCTGAGACCTTGTCCTGACCTGACAAAGAGTTTCCTCAGGCCCTATGAGAGGCAAATGCAGAAATTACCGGACCCTAGCAGGGATATTTAAATCATCCTCAGCTACAGGTGATTTACTGGAGAATTGGAGGATTGCTAATATTGTTCCATTGTTTAAGAAAGGCTCTAAAAATAAAGCAGAAAATAATAGGCCAGTGAGTCTGACATCAGTAGTGGGAAAGTTATTGGAAGGTATTTTAAGGGACCGGATATGTGAATATTCGGATAAACATGGACTGATTAAGGATAGTCAACATGGCTTTGTGTCTAGTAGGTCATGCCTAACAAATCTTACAGAGTTTTTCAAGGAAGTTAACAAGAAAGTGGATGAAGACAATGTAGTGTTGTCTACATGGACTTTAACAAGACATTTGACAAGGTCCTGCATAGGAAGTTGGTCAAGAAGATTCAGTCACTTGGCATTCAAGATGAGTTAGTAAATTGGATTAGATATTGGCTTTGAGGGAAAAACCAGAAAGTGGTAGTAGATGGTTGCCTCTCTGACTGGAAGCCTGTGATTAGTGGAGTCCACAGGGGTTGGTACTGTGTCCATTGCCTGTCATCCCTATCAATGTGGATGATAATGTGATTAACTCAATCCTCAAATTTGCAGATGATACCAAGGGTGGGGCTGTAGTGGACAGCAAGGAAGACTATCAGAGCTTGCTGCAGGATCTGGACCTGGCAGATGAAAAATGGTAGATGGAATTTAATGCAGACAATTGCGAGGTGTTGCACTTTGGAAGGACCAACCAGGATAGGTCTAACACAGTGAACAGTAGGGCATTGAGGAGTGCTGTAGAACAAAGGGATTTGGGAATACAGATCCATAATTCATTGAAAGTGGTGTCCCAGGTAAATACGCTTGTAAAGAAAGCTTTTGGCATATTGGCTTTCATAAACCAAAGTATTGAGTATAGGAGATTGGATATATAAGACATTGGTGAGTCCTAATTTGGAGTATTGTGCACTTTTTGTGGTCACCTACCTTCAGAAAAAATGTAAACAAGGTTGAAAAAGTACAGAGAAATTTTACAACGATGTTGTTGGGTCTGCAGGACCTGAGTGATAAGGAAAGAGTGAATAGGTTAGGACTTTATTCCTTGGCATGTAGAAGATTGAGGAGAGATGTGATAGAGGTATACAAAATGATGATGGGTATAGATAGGATAAATGCAAGCGGACACTTTCCACTTGTATTGGGCAGGACTACAACTAGAGGTCATGGATTAAGGGTGAGAAGTGAGAAGTTTAAGGGGAACATGCTGTTCACCATCAACTGCAGGTACATCACCACCTTGTAATCGCCACACAGTCAACTGTAAGCTCTGTGGTCAAAAGGGAACACTGGCTCATATACTGTCCGGATGTAAAACAGCTCTAACTCAAGGACCATGATAAGGTGCTTCTGGCTCTTGCTGGCACACTAGAGCAGGAGAGATGCAAGAAGAGGACGGCTGGCACAGATTTGAGGAAGACCATCACCTTCATCAAAGAGGGAGCTAGGCCTTTCATAACCAAACAGCCAAAGCCCAATCTACTGCTGATGGCCAAGTCCTGGGAGTTGAGGGTCGATGTGGGAAGGAGGTTGCACTTCCCGGATGTGGTGCACACAACCCTACACCCAGACATTGTACTGTGGTCAACCGAAGACAAGAAAATAATTCTGGTTGAGCTGACTGTGCTATGGGAGGAGGGATGGGAAGAGGCCCACGAGAGAAAGGCCTTGAAGTACCAGCCCTTAGTGCAGGAGTGTAAAGACAAGGGATGTCAGGCATGGTTGTTCCCTGTGGAGATCGGCTGCAGAGGTTTCCCAGCCAAATCAACATGGCGGTTGTTGTCAGATCTGGGCCTGGATGAAAGGAGCAAAAAAAAGCAGCTCGTAGGATGGTGGAAGAGGCAGAACGAGCCTCTTGTTGTATTTGGAGTCGGCGAGAGGAGGGGAACTGGAAGCCAGGAGCAGATGGGCAGTAATTTGGCCACCATTGCTGGCCCACCAACTGGAGAGTGTCATGGTTGAGGGTCAAAACATTCGATGAAGGTTGGGAACCACCTGATGACATCTGTTCCTGGCTGAAGGCTACGGTTACCTTATAAGGTAACTGGAGAATGCACTCTAACAGGTGTATGTAACAAGTAAGGCAGAGTAGCGTTCTACACCTGGTGTTTATCATGCACTCTGGCTTGTCTACATCAGGACTTCATCTCATTTTAATTTGCCTCTGCTTTCCTTCACATGCTTCTTCAACAAATTTACATTCGATTTATTTTCTGTCTGATTTAAGACAGATACTAGTTAAAAAAAACCTCTACCTGTGTATTTCACATATTTTCCCAATTGTATAACTAATCATCCATATTGGACATAAAATTTTAATTTTGTTTCAATAGGCTGCGTGAAACTACACCCAACAACATTAGTTGACTAGTATAATCAGCTACAATCATTGTAAGTTTTACGTGCTCACTGTTGTGACACATTTTTACATTTATCTGGTCTAAGTCTTCAGCATTTTATCTCAATATCCTTTCTAGTTTTCAGTATATTTCACTTGTCAGACTTGGCTAAAATTATTTGAGATTCCCAGGACTGCTATTCAGGTGCTCATATCAATCCACTGATCATTTAAGAACATTTTTGAAAATTTTTGCTTTCCTTTCATTGCCACTCCTGACCTGATCATCCATTGACCAAGCTGACTCCAATACTAACATGGTCTTGCTCTTTGTGTGTGTTTTACCTCTGTAAATATGCACAACGTCTCCTACTGGTTCAAACATTTTAAATTTTGAATTGACATGCATGTGGTGGATGGCTTTGTTACATCTATAAGATGAAATTTTGCTCATCTCACTTTGGATTCTACTTAGGAACACTCTCCTTTGCTTTTGCTCTATGATTATAAACCACTGTCATATTTGTAATTTACAATGGATGCAATTCTATACATTCCTCAATTTCTTTTTGGGTAGATGTGCAACCTAGCATGCAAGATCACACTTATGTTTGATAACTTCAAATGAATGTTTCCGTTAATTGAGCTACAATCCATCTCATCACTTAGCATAAAGTCTAAGTTGCATTTCAACAAGATGATGGATTCACTAACAAGTTTTACCCAACCTCTGATTCTTAACTCCAATTTGTAGATCTCAGAAATTTCTGGTTAAAATGCTGCACAACTTTTATGCTTCTTCACACAAAAAAGTCTTTTCTGTCTGTATCATTACAAGATTTGTTAATCTGCTAAAGGCTTTGGAATTTATTTCAATAAACAGTATAGTTTTTTAACACTCCTGGATGCTATCATTTTGAAACTTCTACTATTATCGTTCTGAAAGCCATTTTGTCTAAGCAGCTTGTATAAAATGGACAATGCAGATCAGGCTGCATCAGTCACATATATTTCAGTCAATTCTTTCACAATGATCTAAGATTTATGAAATCTTGCTCTTCTCTGCATAAACTATCCAGGTTCTCAAGGAGCCTCGCAAAAGACAGAATTCCCTTCCTCCTGTAGTTACACGCAATGTTTACTCTCCTACTCTCACAACTACTGGTGCTCACTCAGAATTAGCTGCTGTTCCATTCCACAACACTGCCACACTATCACTTTGGTTGCAACGCAAACAGCTAATGACGTGTCCTTTCTACTTTCTTCTTCATGTATAGACATTAATAAATGAAATCAAAGCTGATGCAGACTCTACATTAATTATTACTGAAAACATTCCAACAAACTCTTTGGTTTGATGGCACTAAATACAGTTATTTCCTCCAGCATTTTGCCTTTTGCTCCAAAACCTATCTGTGCTCAGCATTCACTATCCATACTTCCTGACATACTGTGACTGTCTTAATGTTTCCAAATCTAACTTTTTAAGGTACATTTAATAACGCTTCTCAAATTAGGACCAGATAGGAGGGCAAGAGCTGAGGGGACATGGAAACATTATCGATTCAAGTTTCCCCATTCTAACTTCAACGTTGTTACTAGGTCAGGAAGCCACTATTTCCCATACTTCTCACTCGTGGGAGCCCAGGGCTACTGCTGCTGAAGGATTGTCCATCAGGGCCTTTGTGCAGTGAACACAGATATGCATGAAGACACTGAAATGTGCACAGCACTGTTCAATGCATAAAATACATCTGGACATTGATGTATGTGTGGCCTGCAAAGGACAAAATGAAAGCCTGAGCAGACAATATTCCTGGGAACAGGCTTCACGTAGGTCCTATAAATAGAAGACACCTTGAGTATGTCTCTATTGGACTTCTATTTCCACCCATGCTCACCTTTGGAATATCCCCCCATCCATTCTATCCCTACAAAATGATGATGAACCCTCCCAACACATCAAACCCTAAACTTCTCTCAGAAGTCTATCATCATTCTCTGGATCCCTGAGTCCTCAGCAAGACAAGTCTGACATTCGGTACTCCTCCAACTCCCAGTACCCATCCCCTGTGCACCACACTCCTCAGAATCCAATACTGACCTAAGACTTATGTACAGGTTCTTCCCAGGTTGCAGCAGGATTCTGTTCCCGTTAACAGTTCACAACAGCCGTTCCCCAGCAGCTGGCTGATCCACATCACTCTCTTCTTGCTTATGTACATAACTTGTGTGCTTGTAAGCTGGGAACGATCTGTATTTCTCCCCACTTGCTCCATAATGTGGAGGCTAGAAGTTAAGGGTTATATTGATTTTAGAGTAGGTTAAAAGGCTGGCACAGCATCTTGGGCTGAAGTCTCTGTGATGTAATGTTCTATCTTAAATGTCCCCACACAATAAAGTGTTACAGTGGTGATTCCTCAAAAGGACTCTTGTTCCATTGCACAAGGAACTTGCCCAAATGAATCTTTAGGACTCAAGATCCGTAAGGTGATAGATATCCTTCTTATAAAGTTTAATATCACTGATCAGATTAAAATACAAAGCCTACATAGACAGGATTACAATAGTGCCAATTAACAAATTTTATGAAGACAAGGATATTACCTTATTAGTCCTCTAAAGGCACTTTTAATTCCCTTTTTTTTGCTGATTTTTCACTTTACTTTAGTCTGAATCTGGATGAAAAGTTGTTTGAGTAGGATTAATTGGATGCAGGAGGTTATCTCAAGAACCATCCAGCATGCACTCAGCTTGAGCTGGGCACTCTAGGATTAACCGATTACAGGGAGAACATCTCACACATTGCATGCAGTGTCAGTGCAGGAGCTGTAAAGCGTGAGCAATTTTTCAGGGACAGTCTATGTTGACTACTTTTGTGGGAGATGTTAACTCCCTTTCTTAAGGAAGGGAGCATGGGAATGAGGACTCTGGTCAGTGGAGGGGAGGGTTGAAACAGGTGCCCTGTGAGGGAGGTGTGCCAAATCAGGATCATGTTGAGTTGAAGGAATCAGCAGCTAATGAGCCTGAGACTGAATCCTTAAAATTTCTGAGTAGTCAGATGTTAGATTATCAGAATCTTACTGTTTAATTAACCTTATGTCAGCCCACTCTGAATCAGGTCCAAACAACATTTTTGGTTTATGGGGCAGTCGTCCTTATTATATGACTGTATGGAGCTGAATCATAGAAAACCTACAACACCTGAAGGCCCTAGAACAATGACACCAAACTACCTTACAAAAGATTTTGAGGATTAGCTGCAAGGACAGACAGACTTTTTTTTGCCTGTTGCACCAGACAGTCAGCCATTCTTCTCTGGCGCATGGTGTCAGGATTGGTCTCCTTTCGGATTAACCAGGTCACGATAGGAACGTTCCTGACTCGAGCCTTTTATTTAATGAGGCCAAATGGCTAGCTCGACGCTCAACCCGGCACGGATGGAAAGCATGCTCGGGCATGGCCTGACTTGGATTTGAACTCGGGAGCCTTTGCTCTGAAGTCCGGCGCTGATGCCATTGCGCCATCAGCTGGCTGACAGACAGACTAACACCAGCACACTGGAGGTGGCCGACGGGAACAGAATCCCCAAGTTGATAAAGCAGCACCAACTCCAATGGATAGATTATGTCATCCAAATGTCTAAATCATCTCTCCCAAAACAGGTCTTTTACTCCATTTGTGAGCCCCTGCTGGGCAAAGGAAATGCTTCAAAGATGACATCAAGATCAGCTGGAGAAATTCAACATTACATCTAAAACCTGGGAAGACATTGTACATACAGTACACCTGGAGGAAATCTGTTCAAGCTGGAGCTGTACTATATGAGATGAGCTCTACAGTGTCACAGAGAAAAGCTGCAGTTGTGAAAGAAGAGACTGAACAACCAAAAGACCTAAGGACTAAACTCAGCCACCACTTACTCTTACCCCACTGGACCAGAATATATGGGTCCTGGATTGGCCTCTAAAGCCCCCTGACGCCCCAACAGACAACCCCTGAGGAGAACATCATACTCGACTCTAGTGATCAGAATCAGAATCAGATTTATTATCACCGGCATGTGACGTGAAATTTGTTAACTTAGCAGCAGCAGTTCAATACAACACATAATATAGAAGGAAAAAATAAAATAATAATAATAAATACGTAAGCCTTATTCAGTATACTTTATACAGCACATGTATATTGAATGGATTAAAAATCGTTCAAAAAACAAAAATACTATATATTTTAAAAAAGTGTGGTAGTGTCCAAAGATTCAATGTCCATTTAGGAATTGGATGGCAGAGGGGAAGAAGCCGTTCCTGATCGCACCACTACTGCTGCTGCTCTGCATCAAACAAGACTGCATACCACGTTACATACTGTTAAATTTAACTTAATTCTGCTAACAAGACTGAATTTCAAAATTATACAAAGTAATTCAAATTCCGCCAATTCAGAATGCAAGGTAGGGCTTGTTTACTTTCAGAGTATATACTTTTCTTTAGCTTTTTTACACAAATTGCTTTTAATTTGTAAAATCTTTATCTTATTTTACATGACAGCGGATTGGTTTATTTTTGAGCAGTTTTCTTGGTTATGATGATATGGCAGCATGAATGTCACCACATTTTGCTAGCCAAACATATTTTACCATTAATCCTTATTTTTTTTTATCGAACACCTTCGAAATCGTTCCAAAAATCTTTTCAACGTACAGTCTTAAATGACTGCTCTGAGTAATCCTCCAGGCAATTTGGCTCAGTGTAAAGTTATTCTAAGACAGCACTTACAAACCAAAAACCAGATTATTCAGCTGGAAAAATTATGAAATTGAAGACACTAAAATAATTAATATAGTTATTACATGTCATCTGAGCATTTTGAATAGTGAGAAAGTTTTAGCGGCGGTTAACACAAAAAAGAGTAATGATTTACACAGTTGTGTCAAAATTGTACCTATTTAATTAAGTTGCATATTAATTTTATATCTACAACCATACATCAAAGTGAATAAATCTATCTGCTTCATTATGCTAAGTGTAACCTTAGGCATTACTTCAACCTAAGGAAAAAGTAACAGACACACAGAGGCTTTCAGTTTGTATTAGATTTGTAATTCTTCACTTGTGATCACTCCTGACTTCCTTGTCCATCCATAGATTGGGGAATTACTGCATCTGTTGCTGGATTAAATTGTTCTACGGTGTTGGTTTCACTGCCACTGGGAACAATTTCCTCTCCTTATCAGACACTGATATATGTGACATGAAACAAGTACAGACAGATCGCTCAGCTGCAACTAATATGGTTTTGTTTAGGGTCTAGAGACAGAGATACAATGTACAACATTTCCGTAATATCAGATAGTCTTCCATGTCCCAGTTCTAGGTGTGGCATCATAATTGTCTGCCATGAAGCCAGACTTGTGGCATCAGTTTCATTTTTGCACTATCATCTGAAATTACTTGGTCTGAAATTTGTGGAGTTGGACCACACACACACAGACACACACACACACACACACACACACACACACTCTTAATCATACCATAGCTCAGTCACTACCTTGAACCTCCCCACCACATGTCACATGAAGCTTGAACAATTACGATTCCTCTTGAATACAGCAGTATTGCTCTACTACACCCTCTTTGAGGGATAGATTTCACTTTCTGATGTTGATACCCTTCCACGTTTTAAAGGTGATTTGGCATTCATAGAAATAACTTGAAACATTATGGTTATTCACATTCTACATAGTCAGGTCACTTGGTAGAGGATTGTCCTATTACTTTAGCACCTAGAAGTTGATCATGGTTTGATGGCAAAATAAAACTTTGATTAATTACCAGGTACATTAGTTTAACTAAAGAATGCAGGAACTGAATTTAGAAGTGGTTGTGTTTTCATTGAAACATCCTTCACTATATTTACATATGGAGAGATAAACACAAGAATCATTAGCAGATTTGATTCACTGTTTGGACAGAGTGACTGCAATATGGTCAAAATTTAAGTGAGTGAATAGAGAAGAAACTCAGTAAACTAAGTAAACAGCAGACTGAAATGAAATTGCCTTTTACTTGTACAGCAGGCTGCAAGAATCACATCTCTTCCATCTTTTCCATCTGTGTCTGCCACTGCACCAAACATTCATTCTCTAAAAGTCTGTCAGCAGAAAAGCTCACTTCATGTGGTGAGCACAACTGGTTTTAGTGTTTTTTTTGTTGGAGTAAGGTGACAAAAAAATCCTAATATCCCTTACAGTCTGCAATTTCTTCTCCTTATTGAAGTATTCATAAATGTGACAGTTCTTTGGACAAATGGAGCCAATGCTTGTGGCTTATATTATTATTACTACAATTAACTTCTGTCTCTATTTACACAACCAGTGGGAGAAAAAACGAGGTGCAATTATCTGTGCTGTTTGAGTACTGAGTAGAATACAGAATGGTAGAAGCAGTCTAGCACCTGGAATTCCTGATCAGAGCATGAAATTGAGACCAGTGAGTAATGAACTTTATTACCCTAATGTTGGGAACTTTTGTGATTATTCTCTGATCTTTGCTTCTTTGGGATGAAATCTCACTATAGATGTTCTTTAATACAGAGCTGATTCTGAATATAACAAATGAAATTGGTTTAAGAGGAATCAGAAGAATTCTGTTGCTGTTTCTATACGTACAGTTATGTGGTGTCTGTCCTGTTGTTTTTCCATCATACTCCACAAATAATTTTATTGTCACACACAATATACCTTACTTCAGTGAATTTAATTTGCTATATCAGTTTAATATATTTGCTTGTTCGTATTTTGCTCACTGAATCTTCTTAGTCAAAATTGCAGCCTTACATGAGAAGCTGACTAAGAAGATTCAGTGAGCAAAATACGAACAAGCAAATATATTAAACTGATATAGCAAATTAATAAAAATATATATAGAATAGCACATCATTTCTTGAAACCTCATTTCCTGGTAACATATTCTTTGGTCTGATTTAACCAACAATATTCAATGTTGCAAATTGTTATGTTGACATTCCTCATTCACATTTGGTACATGCAGCTACAAACTTGCAACTGTCCCATTGGCTGTGAAAAGCAAAAAAATGTTAATACCTCACTGCCAGTTCCAATAGTAATTTACAAAAAGATCCTTACATACACAGCTAATGTACGTATGAGTGAACGATGATAGGGTCAATCCAAGAAAGTGCATATTGATAATTATATCATAGTTCTGGAAATGAACATGACGGTTTCATTGTATATACTAAGCTTCTCATGTAAGGCTGCAATTTTGGCAATAATTTTTCATTGCCTTTTTTACAATAGCAGCTAAGCAGCTCTATGTATTGTGACAGTTCACAATCAAAGAGGTGGTTTACAGTAATTAGTTGCAGTTCCTAAATATTCTTCAAATCATCTTGTATTTGAATAAACCAAATGGCAGGATTGACCAGAGTTAGAAGCTTATGAGATTGTCATTCTGATGCAGAGATCAAAGATGTACATTAAACACATGAGTCTGCTCAACAAGGCATTCACAGACCTGTTAAGATATATCATCTGAATCTTTGACGTGACAGAATTCCCACAGTATTGTAGTAAGATCTGGAAAAAGACTCAATCCCATAATATTCTCTTCCTTAGCAGGACCCTTCATTGCATCCATCAATTTAACCCAGTATTAGTAATCACCTGATTTTTATCTACTGCCCACCCTTCTTACATCAATAAAGGAGATCTGGGATGTTCCATCAACTCTTAAGAAGCTATCTGAGCAGTTAGTTAGTTTGACACCAATTCTCCACATTAAACGTTTATTTCCACAAGAGTAGGTGCATGGTAATGTATTTATTCAACCAGGCCATTGCATCTCAATAAAAACATTTTTTTGCAACAAAAAGGACAAGTTCAGCTGCCACATGGGAAGACCATCACCTGCAAAATCTCCTCAAAGTAGCTCATCATCCTGAATTGTAAAAGTCACTGGTCTTGAACTACCTGCCCAGGTGTATCCCAAGGTGACTTCACTAGAAGGACCCCAGTGTTTCAAAAAGATGACTTACCACCACCTTCTCAAAGGTAATTAGGGATGGGCAATAAGTGTTAGCCTTCCAAAATAAATGAAGAAAAACTTAAATGTAATTTTTAGCTGGGTAATAAGACTTCATTTGAGATGGGATTCTCTGAGTCGGCTGCCAGTGAAATGATTGACAATTAATAGAATTGCAAAATGTTTTTGGCAAGAGGAAGATCTGAAAGCTCCCATGTGGATGCAAGAGGCAGACTGCCTTAAAGAATCTAAGGGGTCGGTTGGGGTTCAAACATATCATTACATGACAATAGAGAGCTATATATTTATTAATATGTGTTACAGGTGCTTAGAGTTATGGAGTCAGGCAGACTGCATCTGAACAGAGAAACATTCAGATACTAAATTAAAATTCAAGGGAGAATGATTATTATTGATTACTCCATTATTGATTACAAGTTGTTTATGGAAAATTACGTTTTGTAATTCCATCTCCATCCACCAATGTTATTAGCATGGGTATTCACCATGCCTAACATTGTCATGTCAATAATGAAAGTGAATGTGGAATATAGAGTAAGTTTGAAATGAAAGAGTATTCCTATCACTGAGTTTGCTCACATTTGATAAAAGTCCTTAATAACTCCCTCAGGTCTTCATTTGAGGCACAAGTATAATTTGTTGTGTTATGAATATAGCTGCCAGAAGTTGAGTAGCTGGGATGTTTGCTGATATTTTCTGATGGTTGTGTAATCTTCTGTTCTAATCAAAGCTTCTCAAATAATTAAGCATCCATTATGAAAACAAAAGATCCTGGAATCAGCAGGTCAGGAAGCATCTGTGGGGTATGTGACGAGAATACACATAAATTAAGATGTTTGCTGGCCTGGGCTTGCACCAGTGGCATCAGCAGTTGGTCTGCCACCTGTCCTCAGGGGAGGGAGAGATAAGGCACACAATGAAGCAGCATTTGGAGGTGTTAATGAAGGAGCCATCAGTCTGGGTATTGTCAAGATCAGCTCCCCCTTTGAACCCTGAACTGTTTGAAGTGATGGACAGGCGATCTGGAGATGTGTAATGAAGGGACGAGAGAGAGAGCTGTCTAGAGCGGCTCCCCCTTTGAACCCTGAACTGTTTGAAGTGATGGACAGGCGATACCCCAGCAGGGGGATAAAAAGGGACAGGTTCGCTAAGGCAGCACACACAACACCCGAGGTAATGAGACCCTGGAAGCGGTGCGCCTCTCACAAGTCGGTGGGAAGTACCGGGCCATAAACGCACAGGGTGGAAAGATACGATCAGCGGGAACCCGGTGTGTGTCCACCCTCGCTTGGGTGCCGGGTTCACTGCAGAGGATCGACCGCATCTGGAGGAGGGGTCACAGTCGGTGACCTCAGGTGACATCACAAAGGACCCGCCCGGAACGCAGCGTGTGAGCAATATCGCAGGTCTGTGAGTGGAAGCCGTTTTGGAATGATCATTCGTTCTCGTTCTCTCTCTCCTCCCCCTCCCCCCCACTGTCCATCGTCACTTTCACCATCTTTGAGCCAAAAATTTATCATCCTCAGCTATAAGCTTTATCTTCTCGAATTGTTGCAGTCCTGAGGACGACTGCATTTCAAGAAGGGCTAATTAGGGAAGTGTGTTATATGTAATATTATTGTCAGGAACTTACCACATTTCATGATCTTAAGCTCTCCCATAATACTCCACAGAAATTTAAGCGTTTTTGAACTGTGGTCATTTTCATCATGAAGAATATTCTGATCTCTATAAAGAAAAGAGCGGTATTCACCTAAATTACCAATTAATTTTACTTTAATTATGTCAATTGGAGATTGTTGTTAGTCAGACTACTACTCTTCATCACAGCTTCCAATCACCTTTTAAGATGAAAAAATTCTTCTCCAGATCACCTCTAAACCTCTTCCCTCTTAATATAAACCCTTGTTTTAGACTTTTCTGCTGTGGGGAAAAGTTTCATTACTCTTTATGCTTTCCATGTCTGTCATGATTGTGTATTTGTGAAACTCTATCAAGTTCCCCATCAACGTCCTTCATTCCAAGGAAAACAACCCAGTCTCTCCAGTTCCTCCTCATAATTGTGATGCTCCATCCAAGGCAACAGCTGTAGAATCTCTTCTGTGTCTTCTCCAGTGCAATTATCTAAATGAACTCTAATGAGTGGAAGCAAGTTTAGTTCTTTCCATTGTCCCAGGACCAAGGTATTCTCTTTTTAATTGCACTTGACCTTACCCATGGTTACTACTTCAAGTCAAATGATTAAAATGTGTCATTTCATTTGAATATTTCATCGGGATATGCATAGTGAGTGCATTGTTATAATCTTTATTCCAGGGAGGAAATGTCAAATACTAGAAGGAACAGGTTAAGACAATCGGGGATTTGTTTAATTGAGATTTGCGAGGTAAGTCTTTTTAACACAGAGCTGCTTGGAGTGTAGCGTCAGGGGAAGTTTAGAAACAAGTGTTTTAACAATGTGGAAGCATGTAAAAGACACATAAACAGGCAGGAAATGGAAGAACAGAGGCAACGTGCAGGCAGATGCGATTTTTTGCAACGCCATTATGCTTGGTGCGAATGTGTCAAAGAGCCTTTTCCTGAGCTGTACATTCTGCATTGTGCCCTGAGCTTGTGATTCAGTTCACAGGTGCTCATCCGTGTTGATGCACACTGGATGGACTCTCTTTTGACTGTAATTTAAGCACACATTGCCTACCGGATGGGAGGCCTCACATCAAGTGTAGGAAAGTATAAATGTTCAAGATTCAAAGTACATTTATCAGCAAAATATGTATACATTGTAAAACCTTGAGATTCGTCTCTTAGCAGGCAGCCACAAAACAAAGAATCACAAAAACCCCATATCTAAAACAAGAAGATCGTCCAACGCCCAATGTGCAGAGAGAAATAAAAACAACCAAATAGTGCTCTGAACTGAGGACTGTAAGGGAGTCACCTAGTTCAGTGCAGAGCTGACTACCTTTCCTGGAGCAACGATCTGAACCAGTCTATCCCTTTCCTTCGGTCCCAAAACCCCGAACTTTACAATCTGGCCCACCATTGGGTTCAATTGCCTCGATATGGCTCTGGGGCCTGAACTTCACCGCCTCGATTTGGATTGTAATGGCCATTTCCAATTCAGCATGATGCTTAAGTCTCCATCCAAACATCGCGTTCAGTTGAATCACTACACTCTGGTGCCTGAACCTCACTGGCTCAATTTGACCTTCGGCATGGTGCTTTAAACGATCTAACTTCAGGTCCACTTCGCTCTTGGCAACAGGCCTGCTGCCTCACCTCACCTCTGCCATGTCAAGTCCAAAGGGAAGGTACAGACTATCACTTGTGATGATTGTTTGCCAGAATAAGTGTGGTTAACTAAGTGTTCAGTTGTTTTCCTTGTTTCATTAGCCACCAGCCAGAAGTCACTGAAGTTCACCAGTGCCGGAATGTAACTTACTTGGTAATTGTTTTTTGAATTGCCAAATATTGCAAGTAATAAAAGGGCTGGTGAGTTAAGTGAAGTGAGCATTTTTTTCTCTGTAATCCTCATCATGCTAAGTGGGAATCAATAGCACCAAGGACTCTGGTTTAGTTTAGGCTTGGATTATATCAAACAGCAGCAAAATGTGTATTGTGATTAGAAAGTTATGATCTGACTTCAGAACATCAGCAGAAACTTCGTCATTACTATATAAACATTTTGAAAGCTTTAATTTCTCTGCAGAAATAGGAAACAAATAGACATTTCCACTCTATGCACATACCTCAAAGTAAACTCATCAAGTCTATTGATTTTGAAATGATGGATTGAAATTCAGGACTACAACAGTTTATATTTCAGCAAAGAAGCTGCCAGAAGCTTCAACGTTGATAATAACTGAAATAATAACTGGTTTTAGTGTATTCCAGATTTCAAAGAAACAGCAAGCACACTGTTGGACCTGCCTTTCATCGTAATACCTGGAAACCAAGCAATATATTTAAGCTTTTCACCTCTGCGTATAACACTATGCTTTATAATTTTTCTTTCCATTCTTTAAGTTCTGATTGGGAGCTCCAGGGTATGGGGTTGGAAGAAGCAACTCCTTGTCTTCAACTCTTGGTTCACTTCTGTCTGGCCGTTAGATTGGGGGTGGAAACCAGATGAGAGGTTGGCTCCCACAAGAGAACAATAAGCCTTCCAAAACCAGAATGTGAACCGTGGCATTGATCAGATACTTTGTCCTGAGGAAGGCTGTGCATCCTGAAGTCATGCTGAACCATGAAATTGGCAGTCGCACATGCCGACAGCAGCTCAGCGAGAGCAATAGTCATAGTCATACTTTATTGATCCCGGGGGAAACTGGTTTTCGTTACAGTTGCACCATAAATAATTAAATAGTAATAAAACCATAAATAGTTAAATAGTAACATGTAAATTATGCCAGGAAATAAGTCCAGGACCAGCCTATTGGCTCAGGGTGTCTGACTCTCCAAGGGAGGAGTTGTAAAGTTTGATGGCCACAGGCAGGAATGACTTCTTATGACACTCTGTGTTGCATCTTGGAGGAATGAATCTCTGGCTGAGTGTACTCCTGTGCCCACCCAGTACATTATGTAGTGGATGGGAGACATTGACCAAGATGGCATGCAACCTGGACAGCATCCTCTTTTTAGACATCACCGTGAGAGAGTCCAGTTCCATCCCCACAACATCACTGGCCTTACGAATGAGTTTGTTGATTCTGTTGGTGTCTGCCACCCTCAGCCTGCTGCCCCAGCACACAACAGCAAACATGATCGCACTGGTCACCACAGACTCGTAGAACATCCTCAGCATCATCCAGCAGATGTTAAAGGACTTCAGTCTCCTCAGGAAATAGGAACACTGCCTCAGCCTCAGTGTTCTTTGACCAGTCCAGTTTATTGATAATTCGTATCCCCAGGTATTTGTAATCCTTCACCATGTCCACATTGACCCCCTGGATGGAAACGGGGTGACCGGTACCTTGGCTCTCCTCAGGTCTACCACCAGCTCCTTAGTCTTTTTCACATTAAGCTGCAGATAAATCTGCTCACACCATGTGACAAAGTTTCCTACCGTAGCCCTGTACTCAGCCTCATCTCCCTTGCTGATGCTTCCGACTACGGTAGAATCATCAGAAAACTTCTGAAGATGACAAGACTCTGTGCAGTAACTGAAGTCCGAGGTGTAAATGGTGAAGAGAAAGGAAGACAAGACAGTCGCCTGTGGAGCCCCAGTGCTGCTGATCACTCTGTTGGACACACAGTGTTGCAAGCACACGTCATGTGGTCTGCCAGTCAGGTAATCAAGAATCCATGACACCAGGGAAGCATCCACCTGCATCACTGTCAGCTTCTCCCCCAGCAGAGCAGGGTGGATGGTGTTGAACACACTGGAGAAGTCAAAAAACATGACCCTCACAGTGCTCACTGGCTTGTCCAGGTGGGCGTAGACACGGTTCAACAGGTAGACGATGGCATCCTCAACTCCTAGCAGGGACTGGTAGGCAAACTGGAGGGGATCTAAGTGTGGCCTGACCATAGGCTGGAGCAGCTCCAGGACAAGTCTCTCCAGGGTCTTCATGATGTGGGAGGTCAATGCCACCGGTCTGTAGTTATTGAGGCCGCTGGGGCACAGTGTCTTCGGCACAGGGACGAGGCAGGACGTCTTCCACAGCATAGGAACCCTCCGGAGCATCAGGCTCAGGTTGAAGACATGGCGAAGTACTCCACATAGCTGAGGGGCACAGGCTTTGAGCACCCTGGTACTGATACCATCTGGTCCTGCAGCCTTGCTTGGGTTGAGACATTTCAGCTGTCTTCTCACTTGTTCAGCTGTGAAGCCCACCGTGGTGGTTTCGTGTGGGGAAGGGGTATAATCATGAGAGCAGGGCGGGGGACTGTGAGGAGGGGTAGGAGGGGAGAGTGGAATATGTGTTGGTTGGGGGCCGACAACAGATGGCTCATGTGTGGGATGGGCAGGGGCCACACTGTCATATCTGTTAAAGAACAGGTTAAGTTCATTGGCCCTGTCCACACTGCCTTCAGCTCCTCTGTTGCTAGTTTGCTGGAACCAAGTGATGGTCCTCATCCCACTCCAGACCTCTCTCATGTTGTACTGCTAGAATTTCCACTCAGGCTTCCTCCTGTACCTATCTTTAGCCTCCCTGATCCTGGCTTCCAGGTCCCTCTGTATTGCCCTCAGCTCCTCCCTATTTCCATCTCTAAACACCCTCTTTTTAGCGTTCAGGATGTCCTTAGTGAGGTGGGCAGCCTTGGAGAATTGATCCACAATGACCAGAATGGTACTGCTGCTATCAAGCAGGATTAGCCCAGTAATGAAATCCATTGAGAGGTGGGACCAGGGTCAGTGGGGCACAGGCTGTAGACAAAGAAGACCTGCAGGGTGCTGGTGTGTCATCTTGTTCTGAGCCGAGGTGAGACAGGCTGAGACAAAGTCATTGACACTCTGGGACATAGATGGCCATCACAAACATCTCTTGCTAGACTCCCCAGTCCGTTATATTCCCAGATGGCCAACCAGACGGGAGGAGTTCCCCTTTTTGGAGCACACCGTAGCAGGGACAAACAGCCGGTTGGGAGATCCCCCGCCTAGGCCTGGGTCCGAATGTTGGTCGGCCCTCACCTCTACCTCTATTCCTCAAATCACCGGAGCAACAATACATGAGTAAGGAAGGATGGTTTCTGGATCGGCATTGTCTTCAGACCCGTCGAACTGCCAGGAGAGAGCGTCGGCCTTGGTATTCTTACTGCCGGATGATGGATGAGGATGAATTTGAACCATGTGAAGAAGAGAGCCTACCGGGGTTGACTAGAATTGAGTCTCTTTGCACTCTGAATCTAGGAGAGGCTCTTGTGATCTGTCCAGACCAAGAAAGGATGCTCTGCCTCCTCCAGCCAGTGTAGCCATTCCTTCAGGGCCTCCTTGACAGCCAGAAGTTCTCAGTTCATGATGTTGTAGTTACTCTCAGCCAGAATCAAGCAAGAGGAAAGAAATGCACATGAGTGCAGCTGGGTATCTGCATAAGAGTACAGATCCCATGCTGATATTGGATATATCCACCTTAACGACGAATGACCGGGATTGGTCTGGGTGGTGGTGGAGCTCGCCTTAGTTCCAAGGATGCTTGGTCGACTACATTTGTCCAGCTGAATCCTACAGAGATTTTCCTGATGAGTGTATTTATGGAGACTGTGATAGAGGTGAAATTTCAGATGAAGCAGTGATAAAAGTTCACAGATCCCATTAGGTGCTACACCTGTTTGAAAGTAGATGGTTTGGGCCATTCTATAACTGCCTGAACTTTAGTTGGGTCCACTTGAACACTGGAAGCTGTAGGTACAAATACAACACCTGGTCTTTGTGGAACTCACACATCTCAGGCTTGGCGTACAGGTTATTCTTGAGCAGCCATCTGTGACATGTTCCAGGTGACAGTAGGAATGCATCAGAATGTTGTCCAAGTACACAAAAACAAACTGATTCAACATGTTCCCGAGCACATCATTGTGGAGGGCCTGATAAACATCGGGGTTTTTGTTCAGACCAAAGGGCATCACAAGGTACTCATAGTGTCCAGTGGAGGTGTTGAAAGCTGTCTTCCACATCCCCTTCTCAGATATGAACAAGATTATAAGCATTGCACAGCTCTATCTTGGAAAATATGATTGCTCGTAGAGCAAGCAGGGGAAGAGGGTAAACACAAAGAAATCTGCAGATGCTGGAAATTCAAGCAAAACACACAAAAAATGCTGGTGAATGCAGCAGGCCAGGCAGCATCTATAGGAAGAGGGATGTTCATGCTATCATGCCATCACTTCTCTAACTTCTGTTAATGCCCCAGCTCCCCTTTGTACCCCATCCCTTATTTATTTATTTATTCATTTGTTTGTTTGTTTGTTTGTTTGTTTATTTATTTATTTATTTTTCCTTTCCCTTTTTTTCCTCTCTTTTTTCTCCCTCTGTCCCTCTCACTATAACTCTTTGCCCATCCTTTGGACTTCCCCCCCCTCCCCCTTTCTTTCTCCCTAGGTCTCCTGTTCCATGCCTTTGCCAGCCTGGTACCCCTTTTGCCAATCAACTTTCCAGCTCTTGGCTCCATCCCTCCACCTCCTGTCTTCTCCTATCATTTCGGATATCCCCCTCCCCCACCACTTTCAAATCTCTTACTATCTCTTCTTTCAGTTAGTCCTGACAAAGGGTCTCAGCCCGAAACGTCGACTGTACCTCTTCCTAGAGATGCTGCCTGGCCTGCTGCGTTCACCAGCAACTTCTATGTGTGTTGCTCAGTATTATCTCCTTGCTTTTATATTCTATTCCCTTGAAATAAATGTCAATGCTACATTTGTCTTCTTTACCACAGACTCGACATGTGAATTAACCTCTGGGAGCCTTGCACGAGAACTCCCAAGTCCCTCTGCATCTCTGATGTTTGAATCTTCCCCCCATTTAGATACCGGTCTACATTATTGCTCCTTTTATCAAAATGTATTATTGTACATTTCCCAACACTTTATTCCATTTACCACTTTTTTGCCCATTCTTCCATTTTGTCCAAGTCCTCCTGCAATCGTATTGTTTCCTCAGCACTATCTATCCCCCCCGCCACATAACTGCGTATCATCCACAAACATTGCTACAAACCCATCAGTTCAATTACCTACATCATTAACAAACAATGTGACAAGTAGCAGTCACAATACTGACCCCTGAGGAACACCAGTAGACACTGGGAGCCAACCAGAAAAGTCTTTATTCCCACTCGCTGCATCCTGCCTGTCAGCCATTTTGCTATCCATGCTAGTATCTTTCCCGTAACGCCATGGGATTTTATCTTGTTAGGCAGCCTCATGTGTGGCACCTTATTAAACACCTTCTGAAAATCCAAGTAAATGATATCCACTGCCTTTCCTTTGTCCATCCTGCTTGTTACTTCCTCAAAGAATTCTAACAGATTTGTCAGGCAAGATTTCCCTTTATTGAAACCATGGTGACTTTGACTTATTTTATCATTAGTCTCCAATTACCTTGAAACCTCATCCTTAATAATAGACTCCAACACTTTCTCAACCACTGAGGTTAAGCTAACTGGCCTATAATTTCCTTTATTTTGCCTTCCTCCCTTATTAAAGAGTGGAGTGACATTTGCAATCTTCCGGTCCTCCAAGACCATGCCAGAATCAAGTGATTCTTGAAAGATCATGACCAATGCATCCATTATCTCTCCAGCAACCTCTCTCAGGACTCTGGGATGTAGCCCATCTGGTCCAGGTGATTTATCCACCTTAACACCTTCGAGTTTGCCTAACACTTTTTCTTTTGTAATAGCAATGGCACTCACTCCTGCTCCCTGACACTCATGGATCTCTGCTAGTGTCTTCCACAGTGAAGACAGATGCAAAATACCCATTAGTTCATCTGCCATTTCTTTGTCCCCCATTACTACCTCACCAGCATCATAGTCCAGTAGTCCAATACTGACCCTCACCTCCTATTTACTCTTTATATAACTGAAAATAACTTTTGGTATCCTGCTTTATATTATTGGCTAGTTTGCCCTCATATTTCATGTTTTCCCTTCTTATAGCTTTATTTAGTTGACTTTTTGTTGGATTTTGAAAAACTTCCCAGCTATCTAACTTCCCACTCACTTTTGCTACGTTATATGTCCTTTCAACCTCACTCTCAGCTAGGCTGAATTCCCCTCAGGCACAGCAAAAATGCCAGATCGGTCAGTTGACCCAAAAACATAGTACCAAAATGTAAGTAGCAGGCTCTGATCACACACAAATTAGTAGCAGAAGTATATTTAAAAGAAGGAGGTGAAGAAGTAGTTTACTGAACTGACTGAAGGACATTAGTCCTGTTGGTCATTGGTGTTATCTTGCCTAAAGTAACAATCATATTCGGATTGTAATATCCCATTCCACTTGTTTGGCTGCTTGCACTAGCTTATTATATGGAACACACACAAAATGCTGGATAAACTCAACAGGCCAGGCAGCATCTATGGGAAATAGTAAACTGTTGACATTTCGGACCGAGGACTGGAAAAAAAAGAATGAGGAGCCAGATTAAGAAGTTGGGGGAGGGGTGGAAGAAGCACAAGGTGAAAGGTGAAACCGAGAGGGGGTGTGGTGAAGTAAGGAGCTGGGAAGCTGATTGGTGAAAGAGAGACAGGGCTGGAGAAGGGGGAATCTGATAGGAGAGGACAGAAGGCCATGGAAGAAAGAAAAGGGGGAGGAGCACCAGAGGGAGGCAATGGGCAGGTCAGGATATAAGGTGAGAGAGGGAAATGGGAAAGGAGAATGGTGAAGGGGTGGGGGAAATTATCAAAATTTTGAGAAATTAATGATCATGCCATCAGTTTGGAAGCTACCCAGACAAAATATAAGGTGTTGCTCCTCCAACCTGAGTGTGGCCTCACCATGACAGTAGAGGAGGCCGTGGACTGACGTGACAGAATGGGAATGGGAAGTAGAATTAAAATGGATGGCCCCTGGGAGATCTCGCTTTTTCTGGTGGACGGAGTGTAGGTGCTCAACAAAGCGATCTCCAAACCTACATGGGGTCTCACCAACATATAGGAGGCCACACTGGGAGCAAAAGTTACAGTAGATAATCTCAACAGACCACAGGTGAAGTGTTGCTTCACCTGGAAAGACTGCTTGGGGTCCTGAATGGTAGGGAGGGAGGAGGTGTAGGAGCAGGTGAAGCACTAGTTCTGCTGGCAAGGATAAGTGCCAGGAGGGAGATCAGTGGGGAAGGACGAATGGACAAGCAAATCACATAGGGTGCGATCCCTGCCGAAAGCAGAAAGTGGGGGTGGGAGGGGAAGATGTGCTTGTTAGCGGGATCCTGTTGAAGATGGTGGAAGTTATGGAGAATTATGCGCACTAACTTTTTGTTAGCCTCACCATTTTGGCTATATCTGGTTTCGAGCCATCCGTGTGATCTCTAGGGACCATATGTAGAGTCCTCCATTTTCCCTGGAACTCCTAACCAGGCTATCGTGTAGTGTTCCTCAAGTTCAGCAACAATCTAGGAAATCTTTTGCTCGCAATCAACCATTTTCCTCTAATTAGAGTGTATTAAGGTTTGTTCCTCCAGCCACCTCTAAACAGCATTCCAACCACCTTGCATATTTTGTTTATCATCCCCCAAGTTTCCACTAAATCTATGAGTCTACTATCTGATTTTCTGAGAAGGAAGTTTGGTAGCCAAAATTTGAATGCCATAATATGGGTACAATAACATATATTCTTAGTATGTTGAATCTCAGTCCAGGTCTTTAAGTTTCCTATTTTAGGATACGGAGTTTCTTTGCACAATTTATCAGTCTTTTCTGGTTCAGGTGGTTGATGAAAATCTATCTGTCTTCTTTCATGGGTTCCATCTTCAGTCCTGTATGTCTTCATTTCCTCAGCCATGTCATGGCTGCCAATCCTATTGTCTCATCACTTTCATCCTCATTTGAGTCACTGGAGGTCGTGTAGAGTCCATCCCATGATTTGTCTGAGTTCAGGTGCTGGTGCTGTCTCGGAGGACTGTGTAATGTGGGAGGTGTTCCCCAAGGAGGGCATCACTGGTAGGCCTGTCTATTTGATGTCCCTGTTGGTTTTTCTGATACTGCTTCAAATTAATTTGAAGCTCTGTACAATGTACTTTGTTTTGATTATACTTGTCATGTTTTTTTCACTCATTCGGTTCATGCATAGATTTGCTCTTTGGACCTTTTTCTGTCTCTGAATCATATCCCTCACCTTCATAATATCGTGTATCACTACACTTAACTTTGATGGTATATTTCATTCAGATTTTTTTCATTAATCTTAACAAATTGAAATACTTTTTTCAGATAAGAACTCAAACCCTTTATCATCTGTTCACATGTAGCTATCAGATTCATCTCCCCTTTTTCCTATAGTAGGATTAAATTTCCCAAACTCTAAATATAATTAAACATGGTGGAGGGATAAATGAGAAAAAATCTAAAAAAAAACCTAAATTAGAAAAGAAAAAAAAATTAATTAACTAAGCAATATTAACCTAAACTAAATAAACCAAAAACAAAACTATAGGAAAAAAGACAAGCTAACATATTACATTGGATAAAATCATTAATGTCGTTAACTCCACTCCTCTATCCATGTATTTTAAACTTTAAAAAAAGGATTCGGAAATGTCAAACTACATCATATGAAAATGTTGGATAAATGGTCTCCAACGTTCTTCCAATTTAACCGAAGGGGTAGAGGTACCACTTCTAATTTTCTCTAAGTTTAAACAAGATATAGTTTGAGAAAACTAATGAAATGTAGTAGGGGGATTGACCTCTTTCCAGTTCACTAAGATAAATTTTCTAGCCATTAATGTTAAAAAAAAAGCAATCATCTGACAGGCTGAAGGGGATAAATAACTGTCTTCTATCATTGGTAACCCAAAAATTGTGGTAACAGGGTGTGGTTATAAATTAATATGCAAAACAGTGGAAATAATATCAAAGATATCTTTCCAATATTTATGCAAGAAAGGGCAAGACCAAAGCATATGAGTCAAGGAAGCAACTTCAGAATAGCATCTATCATAAATTGGGCTTATATGTGAATAGAAATGAGCTAATTTGTCTTTAGACGTATGAGCCCTATGCACCACTTTAAATTGTATCAATGCATGTTTAGCACATAAAGGGGACATGTTAACTAATTGAAAATTTTTCCCCATTTTTCTGTAGGTAAATGGTTGGAGTTCTCTTTCCCATTCAATCTTAATTTTACCAGGTATACCTGAATTTATTTTCATAATCAAATCATAAATGAATATGATTAAACCCTTCTGAAAAGGAGACATTGTCAAAATCATACATAGTGTTAAGCTAGTATACATAATAAAAAAAGAAAACAGCAATTCTCCTCTTATCAGTTGATAATGAGGAAAGAAAGAACTTTGAGTTTTAAATGAAGAAAAAAAGACACTACACTATACAAAACATAAACAAAAAAAAGGGACTGGGCAGTCTATTCTGAGGATATGACCAAAAAAAACAGAAAGACTTTCTGATCAAATCTAAAACTTCGAAAAAAAAGAAATTGGAAGAGTAATAAATCTAATTAAATGAAAATATTGAATAAAGCATTACCAGATTTGCTCAAATTTAAAGGATGCATCAAATGTCCAGATTCTTATTTTCTCTAAGCTTAAATAGGACATAATGCAGGAAAGCCAATAAAGGACAGTAGGTGGATTAGAACCCTTCCACTTCAGTAAAATGGATCTCCTAGCGAATAAAGTTGAAAAGGCTATCATATGTTGAGTGGAAAAAGGAATGTTTCCTGCTTCCGATGGGATAATCCCAAAAATTGCCGTAAGCAAATTAGGTTGTAGATCCAGATCCAAGACATTTGATAGCACTTTAAAATTTTACTCCATTGATTATCTGAAAATGACTCTTGAAATTCCGATTCCCAAGCACATTTAATTTTATCATTAGATATAATACATGAGTTCCGTAACTGTTTATAGATTATAGCTATCAACCCTTTTTGAAATGGTTTAAACTGAAAGAGATCATCTGTCATATTAGGTGGATAAGCAGAAGGGTAATTTGGCAGCAAACCACGTAAATAATTCCTAATTTGTAAATATCTAAAAAAGTGTACATTAGAAAAAATCATATCTATCCACTAACTGAGAAAAAGACATTAAACAGTTTCCTAAAAACAAATCTGAAAAAGTTATTATTCTCTTGGTTTTCCAAATTAAAAAAGCCGTATCCAAAATTGATGGTTTAAAATAATAAATGAGATGGATATTACTAGAAAGAATAAAATTATTTATCTCAATAAATCTATGAAACTGAAAACAAATTCTTAATATATGTTTAATAATGGGATTAAAATCTTGTCTGCTAATCTTAGAAAACAAAAAAGGAAGAGGAGCTCCGAGTAAGGAGGCCAAAGAGAACCCTTTCACCGAGTTTTCCTCCAAATCCAACCATGAAGGACATTCATGTATACCTGAATAGTGAATTCAAAAAGTAATATATCGAATATGAATTGCCCAATAGTACATTCTAAAATTTGGCAAAGCCATACCACCATCCTTTTTTAATTTCTGCAAAAAGGGTTTACTCAGTCTAGGATTTTTATTGTTCCAAATCTAAGATAGGATTATAAAATCTATTCTATCAAAGAACTTTTTAGGAACAAAGGAAGGAAATGCCTGAAATATATATAAGAATTTCGGTAAAACTACCATGTTAATAGCATTAATTCGACCTATTAATGATAATGTCATAGGCGACCATTTAGAAAGCATTTGTTTGGTGTAATCAATTAATAGAAACAAATTATATTTGTACAGATTCTTAAAATTTTTTAATAATTTTAATACCACGATTGTTAAAGTAATTTTTAGCCATACTAAAAGGTGCTTGAAGATTTGGATCCGAGTAATTATTAATAGGAAATAACTCACTTTTATGTAAATTTAATTTATACCCAGAAAAACTACTGAATTCAGAATATATAGACAACATAGAAGGAATAGATTTCCTAGGATTAGAAATATAAACTAACAGGTCATCTGCATATAACAAAACCTTGTGTATTTTGTCCCCTCTCTTAACACCCTGAACAGTATTAGAATCTCTAAGAGCAATAGCAAGAGGTTCTAAGGCCAAGTTAAATAATAAAGGGCTAAGAGGGAATCACTGCCGAGTACCCCTATATAATCTAAAATAGGGAGAGTTTTGATTATTAGTTATAACCGCAGCCATAGGAGCATGATAGATCAATTTAATCCAGGAAATAAATCCCAGGCAAGATTAAATCTTTCCAAAACCTCAAATAAGTAAGACCATTCCACGTTATCAAAGGCTTTCTCTGCATCAAGAGAAACAACACATTCAGATTCTATAGACGGAGAAGAATGAATAATATTTAATAATCTTCGAATGTTGAAATGTGAATATCTATTTTTAATAAATACACTTTGGTCATTGGAAATAATAGTAGGTAAAATACTCTCAAGTCTACTAGCCAAGATCTTAGAAAGAATTTTAAAATCCACGTTCAATAGAAAAATTGGTCTATAAGAAGCGCATGCAGATAAATCTTTATCTTTTTTAAGAATTAAAGAGATTGAAGCTTCATAAAGCTTCATAAGTCCTGGAGCCTTACCTGATTGGAAAGAGGGTATAGCCCTTGCTATTTCCTTTTGTTTAATAGGTGCATCTAATGTATTCATATCTTAAATAGAAATTTTAGGTATTTTCAATTTTTGCAAGAAAATATTCATAAAAGTAATATCTGAAAATTCAGATTTATAAAGATTAGAGTAGAAATCTATTAATACCTTATTAATTTCATAAGGATCTACCGTTTCAGTTCTATCAGGTCTTCGTATTTTCAGGATTTGTCTTCTAGCTATATTTGCTTTTAACTGACCAGCTAACAATTTGCCTGACTTGTCTCCATGTATATAGACCATAAGACCATAAGACAAAGGAGCAGAAGTAGGCCATTCGGCCCATCGAGTCTGCTCCGCCATTTTATCATGAGCTGATCCATTTTCTCCTATTTAGTCCCACTCCCCTGCCTTCTCACCATAACCTTTGATGCCCTGGCTACTCAGATACCTATCAATCTCTGCCTTAAATACACCCAATGACTTGGCATGCACTGCTGCCCGTGGCAACAAATTCCATAGATTCACCACCCTCTGACTAAAAAAATTTCTTCGCATTTCTGTTCTGAAAGGGCGCCCTTCAATCCTTAAGTCATGCCCTCTCGTACTAGACTCCCCCATCATGGGAAACAACTTTGCCACATCCACTCTGTCCATGCCTTTTAACATTTGAAATACTTCTATGAGGTCTCCCCTCATTCTTCTAAACTCCAAGGAATACAGTCCAAGAGCGGACAAACGTTTCTCATATGTTAACCCTCTCATTCCCGGAATCATTCTAGTGAATCTTCTCTGTACCCTCTCCAACGTCAGCACATCCTTTCTTAAATAAGGAAACCAAAACTGCCCACAGTACTCCAAGTGAGGTCTCACCAGTGCCTTATAGAGCCTCAACATCACATTCCTGCTCCTATACTCTATTCCTCTAGAAATGAATGCCAACATTGCATTCGCCTTCTTCACTACCGACTCAACCTGGAGGTTAACTTTAAGGGTATCCAGCACGAGGACTCCCAAGTCCCGTTGCATCTCAGAACATTGAATTCTTTCTCCATTTAAATAACAGTCTGCCCGTTTATTTTTTCTGCCAAAGTGCATAACCATACACTTTCCAACATTGTACTTCATTTGCCACTTCTCTGCCCATTCTTCCAATCTATCCAAGTCTCTCTGCAGACTCTCCGTTTCCTCAGCACTACCGGCCCCTCCACCTATCTTCGTATCATCAGCAAACTTAGCCACAAAGTCATCTATTCCATAATCTAAATCGTTGATGTACAATGTAAAAAGAAGCAGCCCCAACACTGATCCCTGCGGAACACCACTGGTAACCGGCAGCCAACCAGAAAAGGATCCCTTTATTCCCACTCTCCGTTTCCTGCCAATCAGTCAACGCTCTATCCACGTATGTAACTTTCCCGTAATTCCATGGGCTCTTATCTTGTTAAGTAGCCTCATGTGTGGCACCTTGTCAAAGGCCTTCTGAAAGTCCAAATATACAACATCCACTGCATCTCCCTTGTCTAGCCTACTGGTAATTTCCTCAAAAAATTGTAATAAGTTTGTCAGGCAGGATTTTCCTTTAAGGAATCCATGCTGAGTTCTGCCTATCTTGTCATATGCCTCCAGGTACTCTGTAACCTCATCCTTGACAATCGACTCCAACAACTTCCCAACTACGGATGTCAAGCTAACAGGTCTATAATTTCCTTTTTGCTTCCTTGCCCCCTTCTTAAATAGCTGAGTGACATTTGCAATCTTCCAGTCCTCCGGAACCATGCCAGAATCTATCGACTTTTGAAGGATCATCGCTAATGCCTCCGCAATCTCCACAGCTACTTCCTTCAGAACACGAGGGTGCATTCCATCTGGTCCAGGAGATTTATCTACCTTTAGCCTATTCAGCTTCCTGAGTACTTTCTCTGTCGTAATTGTGACTGCGCACACTTCTCTTCCCTGCCACCCTTGAGTGTCCGGTATACTGCTGTCTTCCTCAGTGAAGACTGATGCAAAATACTTGTTCAGTTCCTCTGCCATCTCCTCATCTCCCATTACAATTTCTCCAGCATCATTTTCTATCGGTCCTATATCTACTTGCACCTGTCTTTTACTCTTTATATACTTGAAAAAGCTTTTAGTATCCTCTTTGATATTATTTGCTAGCTTCCTTTCATATTTAGTCTTTTCTCTCTTAATGACCTTCTTGGTTTCCTTTTGTAAGGTTTTAAAAACTTCCCAATCCTCTGTCTTCCCACTAATTTTTGCTTCCTTGTATGCCCTCTCTTTTGCTTTAACTTTGGCTTTGACTTCTCGTCACACGGTTGCATCTTTTTTCCACTCAAAAATTTCTTCTTTTTTGGAATATACCTGTCTTGCACATTCCTCATTTCTCGCATAAACTTCAGCCACTGCTGCTCTGCTGTCTTTCCTGCCAGTGTCTCTTTCCAGTCAACTTTGGTCAGTTCCTCTCTCATGCCACTGTAATTTCCTTTACTCCACTGAAATACCGACACATCAGATTTCGGCTTCTCTTTTTCTAATTTCACAGTGAACTCAATCATGTTATGATCACTGCCTCCTAAGGGTTCCTTCACCTCAATCTCTCCAATCACCTCCGGTTCATTACACAATACCCAATCCAGTACAGCCGATCCCCTAGTAGGCTCAACAACAAGCTGTTCTAAAAAGCCATCTCGCTGACATTCTACAAATTCTCTCTCTTGAGATCCAGTGCTGACCTGATTTTCCCAATCTACTCGCATGTTAAAATCCCCCACGATTATCATAACACTGCCCTTCTGACAAGCCTATAAAATATAAAATTGGCTTTTAGATTTAAGAAGTTGCTGTTCAATGAGAAAAGTCAAAAGCAAATCATGCTGTGCTTGGAGTTCCACCCTATTCGTAATCAGTAAAAGTTCCGCCTTAGTTTTCCTTCTTAAACCTACTGAATATGAAATTATCTGTCCCCTAAGAACAGCTTTCATCGAATCCCAAATAACCAAATTTGACATTCCCTCAGTTGTATTTCATTCAAAAAATAGAGTAATTTGTTTTCTAATAAAATTTACGGAAGTTGATTTTTCTAACAATGAAACATTAAATCTTCACAAGGGTATCTGAATATAATCAGAAAACTTCAAAGTTAGTTTCGTAGGTGCATGATCCAACAATGCAATCACATCATACAGCAACAGAAGGCACAAATCATGTGTCCAACAAAAAATAATCAATTCCTGAATATTTATGGTGTACATGTAAAAAAAGAAGAAAAATCTTTTTCTTTAGGGTATTTAAATCTCCAAATATCCACCAAACCATATTCTAATAAAAAAGAATTAATACAAGTCGCAGCTTTGTTAAGAAGCGACTGATTGGTGGACGATCTGTCCATCGACGGATTGAGACAGCAGTTAAAGCCACCACCCATAATCAACTTATATTCATTTAAATTTGGCAATACAGAAAATAACTTCTTAAAAAATTCAGGGCTATCTATATTAGGTGCATATACACACACCAAAGCCACCATTTGACCACATAACAGACCAGTGACAATTAAATATCTTTCAATTAAATCGGTAACAGTATTAAAATGAATTTTAGAATTAATAAAAATAGATCATCATCATCATCAGGTGCCATGCCCAGTTTGAGCTTTGACTGCCATGGCCCACACACTCCTGTTTCGCAACAAGTGGCTCAATTAATTAGTATTCATTTCCAGTTCTCTGGCTGCTGTCTCCATTATCATTTGTCTTTGTCTTCCTCTTGCTTTCTTCCCTTCAATCTTTCCCATAATTACTGTGCATTCTAACTCCTCTTTCCTAATCACATGTCCAATGAAGTTACATTGCCCTTTCATGATCTCATACATTATTTCTCTTTTTGTGTTTGCTCTGTTCATGACATACTCATTAGATATTCGTTTTGTCCATAATATTCTTTGCATCCTCCTCAAAAACCACATCTGTACTGCTACAATTCGTTTCCTCATGTTACTAGATATTGTCCAACATTCTGAGCCATATAACATAACTGGATAAATGTAACATTTCAGTACTCTGAGGCAGGTTGTCATGCCTAGTTTAGCATTGGTCATTATACTCTTCATTCTTGTAAAAGTGTCTTTTGCCATCCCTATTCTTCTTTTGATGTCCGTGTCGCGCCTGCCATCTGATGTCACCCAGCTTCCTAGGTAGCAAAAGTTCTGTACTTGTTTTATATCTTCCTCATTTATTCTCAGCATGAATATAAGATTCTCCTTCTTTTTGGATATCACCATACATTCTGTCTTTTTGCAATTGCTAGATAGACCCATTTTTGCACTTTCTTCAACAATTATATCAATTATGTTTTGTAGTTCTTCCTTCGTACTTGCAATTAACACAGTGTCATTTGCATATCTGAAATTATTGATGTTTTCACCGCCAACTTTGATTCCCAAGATGTCTCTTATTTTTTGTAATATTGTTTCACTGTACACATTAAATAAATCAGGGGAGAAAACACACCCTTGTCTAATGCCTCTCTTGATTTTCGTAAACAGACTCACTTCTCCATCTATTCTTACTGCGGCAGATTGTTCCCAGTACAGTTTTTTCTTAAAATACGCAGCCATGTATTAAAAAGAAAGATAAATCCAAGCAACTAATATACTACAACTAATAAAGGCTTACAACTAAAGGAGAAAAAGGAGAGTGAGAGAAAGAATGTGTGCTTATGCCCCACCACCCCCTCATATCCCATCTGTTACTTATTTTTATGCACACATTCTTTCTCTCACTCTCCTTTTTCTCCCTCTGTCCCTCTGAATATACCCCTTGCCCATCCCCTGGGTCCCCCCGCCTTGTCTTTCTTCCGGACCTCCCGTCCCATGATCCTCTCGTATCCCCTTTTGCCTATCACCTGTCCAGCTCTTGGCTCCATCCCTCCCCCTCCTGTCTTCTCCTATCATTTTGGATCTCCCCCTCTCCCTCCAACTTTCAAATCCCTTACTCACTCTTCCTTCAGTTAGTCCTGACGAAGGGTCTCGGCCTGAAACGTCGACTGCACCTCTTCCTAGAGATGCTGCCTGGCCTGCTGCGTTCACCAGCAACTTTGATGTGTGTTGATTACAGGACATGGTTTTGTTTCGGCTGAAGGCTTAAGACATCGAATGCGGTGGGCTCTGTCCAATATCGGACAGGCTTCGAGAATGTCACTAAGGAGCGAATATAAAATGTTTGGAAAAACTTTAATGGCTCACCAGTTTCCATATTTTCAGGCGAACCCAGTATGCGTAAAATCATCCTGCTTGCCAGATCAATCATTTTCTTCTAATTCTTGATAATTCCGAAGTAGTCTCATTAATTTTCTTTTCCATAAAAGACATCTTCAAATCCTGCTCTTTAATAGTTTGATTCATTAACTCCATTTCCCTTTCAATTCTATGAGTACTCTGCTTAAGCGTCTGATATTGATCTTCCAGATTCTTCAAAGGTTCCTGAACCGCCAGAATGTTTTTTTCAAGCATTTCATTAGTGTTCATCAATTTATCGATTTTGGTATCCACCGTACCGATCTTCACATTAATAGCTTCTATTAAAGAGAGCATTCTTTCTGAAGTAGAAACTTCCTCTGATTTCTTTGTTTGCTGAGCCTTGGGAAGAGTTTTGCCACTTCTTATTTCGGTTCCAGATCGAGTATCAGCCATCATAATTAAATTGTAAATATTTCAGCAAATATGATAAATATTCAAACTTAAAACGAATCTAGCAGTGGAAAGTAAGTTGTGAAAGATGGAGCTATGACAAAAACGTCTTATTCCATATGCTGCCAAGTGGAGACTCCGCTGTACAAAACACACTTTGTAGAATGAAGTGCATAGATCAACATTACAAACACTCAGTGGCCACTTAATTAGGTATACCTGTACATGTGCTCATTAATTAAAAATCAAATCAACCAATTCTGTGGCAGCAGCTCAATGCATTAAAGCATGCAGGCATGGTTAAGAGAGAGATTCATTTGTTGTAAAGAACCAAACATCAGAATGGGGAAGAAATATGATCTTGGTGACTTCGACAGTGGAATGATTGCTGGTACCAGCTGAGGTGGCTTGAGTAACATAGAAAATAGAACAGTACAGTGGAGGAACAGGTCCTTCAGCCCACAGTGGTGTGCTGAACCAGCTAAAAAGTATAAAAAAAACTATCTCTCTTACCTATACAATGTCCATATCTCTCCATCTTCCTCATATTCATGTGCCTACCTAAACATCTCTTAAAAGCCTCTAATATATTTGCCCTTACCACCATAAGGCAGTGCATTCTGGGCATCCACAACTCTGAGTGAAAGTACTTACACCTCATATCCCCTCTGAACCTATGCCCTCTCACCTTCAATGCATGCCCTCTGGGATTAAACCTTTCTACCTTGGGAAAAAGACACTCCCTATCTACTCTATCTATGCCCCTCACAACTTTATAAACTTCTATCAGATCTCTCCTTGGCCTCCCCTGCTCCGGAGAAAACAACTAATGTTTGTCCAGCCTCTCATGATAGCACATGGCTTCTGAACTAGGCAACATCTTCTGAACCCTCTCTAAGCCTCAATATCCTTCCTTTTGTGGGGAGGTTGGAACTGTATGCAATACTGCAGATGTGGTCAAACCGGAATTCTATAAAGTTGCAATATAACCTCTTGACTTCGGAGTTCAGTTCCTTGACTAACAAAAGCAAGCATTCCATAAGCCTTCTTAACCACCTTACTGACCACCTTTAACAGTGTACTAGCACCTAGTATTCGCCCAACCAAGGTGCAACAGCTCACAGTTATCTGGGTGAAATGCACTGGTTAAGGTTTCTACTGCCATGTTGTGAGATATTTTATTTTAGCAGTGTGACGAGAATACACATAGATAAGATGTTAGCTGTCCTGTGTGATCAGCAGTTGGTCTGCCACCTGTCCTCAGGAGAAGGAGAGATAAGGAACAATGAAGCAGCATGTGGAGATGTTAATGAAGGAGCCATCAGTCTGGGTATTGCCAAGATCGGCTCCCCCTTTGAACCCTGAACTGTTTGAAGTGATGGACAGGCGATACCCCAGCAGGGGGATAAAAAGGGACAGGTTCGCTAAGGCGACACACATGACACCCCGAGGTAACGAGACCCTGGAAGCGGTGCGTCTCTCACAAGCCCGTGGGAAGTACCGGGCCATAAACGCACAGGGTGGAAAGGTACGATCAGTGGGAACCCAGTGTGTGTCCGCCCTCGCTTGGGTGCCGGGTTCACTGCAGAGGATCGACCGCATCTGGAGGAGGGGTCACAGTCGGTGACCTCAGGTGACATCACAAAGGACCCGCCCGGAAAGCTGCTTGTGAGCAATATCGCAGGTCTGTGAGTGGAAGCCGTGTCTGAATGATCAGTCGTTCCCGTTCTCTCTCTCTCTCCCCCCACGTTGTCCATTGCCATGGCAACGATTACTGCGAACTGAACTACTAAATTGGACTGAACTTTGTGTCACTTTGAAATTGGTCATTTATCCCTAGACAACGATAGAGCTTGATTGATGCTGTTATCTTAATTCTGTGCACATGTGTGTTTACCATTGCTGAACTGTTGCATTTATTATCCTTTCGATTACTGTGTTGCTTATTTCTTTAATAAAACTTTCTTAGTTCTAGTAATCCAGACTCCAACTGAGTGATCCATTTCTGCTGGTTTGGCAACCCAGTTACGGGGTACGTAACAGCGGTTTTCTGTAAAAGCAGTGTGTTCTGGCAGTGAGAGTGTTTTGATTATAGCTAAAGATAAGGCTCGATGTTGTCCAATTTAGGAATATTGTCTCAGCCAATTAAGATTCTGGATGTTAGAGAAGCTGAGGGGAAGTATTTTCTGAAGGACCGTGGTCTGGTTTGAAGTCCTTTGGTAGGAGGTGTAGAGAAAAGAGTACCAGGGAAGACGCCCAAAGGATCCCATCTGTAGGGGAGACCCGATTGCAAGGAGTGCTTCACGAAGTGGAGGATTCCAAGAAGGTAAGTTTTACCTGCAGTTGGAGATGGGAATGAGTAAAGTTGGAGATGGGAATGATTAAAGTTGGAAATGAGTAAAGCGATACACCCATCTATACAGGAGCGAGCTCCAACTTTTATGTGCACATTTAGACTGGTTTAACTGCAATAGGCCTTTTCATCCTTTTTTTTATTTTTCTGTTTGATAAAGTTGGTAAACATATTTGCTTTCTAATGTTATGCTGGTGTATGATCTGTTATTTCTGTGAATGGGCAGTATTTACACAGCATTCTCTCAAATCGAGGTTCCTTAAATCAGAACATCATAATGTTCCTGTTTGGTTGAACCTCAATTCATACCAACCCTTGTCCTGAAACAGAGATCAATGGGCAAACTCGTCTCATGCCCAAACATCAGATAATAGGGCGAATACCCAGTAGCTTCATTGCATGTACAGTTGTAACTGATGTCCAATATGTTGGCTCCATCTGCTCTTTTTGCTGATCTCCAGAGTCCCGTGCATGTCTAGCAAGGTCTGATTAAACCTCTCTGGCTGGGGATCGTCCTGCGGATGATAGGGCGTGGTCCTCAATTTCTCAGCTCCCAGTATGTCCAGTAACTCATAGATGATCTTTCTCTCAAAGTCCTGTCCCTGATCACTATGTATCCACCAGGGAAGGCCATAATGCACAAAATACTTCTCCCATAACACTTTTGCCACCATAGTCGCCCTCTGGTCCTTGGTTAGAAAAGCCAGAGCATATCCAGTATAGTGGTCTGTGATGACTAAGACATTCACCGTGTTGCTGGTTTTGGGTTCTATGGACAGAAAATCCATACACATCAAGTCCCGGGGCTCTGCACTCTGCAGGTGTGACAAAGGAGCGGCCTGCACAGGCAGTGTCTTCTGGCGTATGCAACGAATGCACGACTTGCAGCACTCTTCAACCTCTGACTTCATTCGAGGCCAGTAAAACCTGTCTTTGAGCAATCCATAAGTCTTCTCCACCCCCAATGTCCAGACTCATCATGCAGTAACCTCAACGCAATCTTCCGATACTTCTCAGGCAGGACCAACTGCCAACACTGTGGTCGGTCCAGGGCTGACGTGACCCGGTATAAAATTTATTTCCTCAACTTCAACCGAGGCCATTCTCTCAGTAACGAAGGCACCAAAGCATGTTTTGTCTTCTCCGCCCACGCCATATCCCCCTTTTCCACCACGTACCAAACAATGCCAATGCCCGGGTCATCTCGCTGAGCAGCTGCCACTTTCCCCGGACCCAATTCCAGCAGCTGCTTGGTCTTCAGAGCCGTCAAGTCACAGTGAACCAGGGTAGGGCATCGTCGGAAGCCCCAATGGGTCCACTGTGCATCTCCTTTTCCTCAGCCTTCACAGTGACAGCAAACTGACACATGGCCTTCATCCCAGAGGCAGGAATACTCTCCCATTCCTGGTCCCTCTCCAGTTCCTCATGCACCCATCGGGACAAAGCATTGGCATCGACATTCCGGCTCCCCGGCTGGTACTTCAGGCTGAAATCATACTATGACAAGGCCACCAACCACCGATGGCCTGTAGCATCCAGTTTCGCCGACATCAGGATATAAGTAAGCGGGTTGTTGTCCGTCCTCACCTCAAACTTGGCCCCGTAGAGATAGTCACTCAGCTTATCCACCACCACCCATTTCAACACCAGGAACTCCAGCTTGTGGGTGGTGTAGTTCCTCTCGGAGGGCAACAAACTCCAGCTGCCAATCGCTACAGGTCTCAACCGGACACTCTGATTTTGATACAGGATGGCCCCTAATCCTTCTCGGCTGGCATCGGTGTGTAGTACATAGGGTAACCGGGGGTCCGCAAAAACCGGCACCAGTGCCTGGGTCAGCAACTCCTTCAGCGATTTAAAAGCCTCCTCACATTTTGCATCCCTCCGTCTGAAGGGCTCCGACGGGTTGAGATAGTCTCCAGTCTCCCGTCCCCTTTTACTTTTTTGCCCCGTGGGCGGGGGGTGGGGTGGTGTTGTGGTAACCACGCGGAAGCTGGTTCAAGGGGTGACTCACTTTGGTGCAGCCCTTCACGAATCTCCGATAATCAGCACATAACCCCAAGAAAGAGCACAGAGTGCTCACAGTCTGGGGCCTCAGCCACGTAGTCACCGTTTCTATCTTAGCTGGGTCTATAGCTACTCTATCCCGCGAGATTATGTGCCCAACGTAGCTGACAGACAGCTTGCAGAGCTGATATTTGTCCAGGGAGAGTTTTAACCCTTCCTCCTTCAGACTGCTTAGCACCTTCAGCAGCCTCACTTCGTGCTCTTCCAAGGTGGATCCAAATACTATCAAGTCAACAAAATACACCAACACTTCAAGCAAATTCATATCCTCCACTGTCTTCTCCATGACCCTCTGGAAGGTGGCAGGGGCTCCCAATATGCCCTGGGGCATCCTTTCGAACTGGAAAAATCCCAAAGGGCATATAAATGCTGTCTTCTCTTTATTGACATCACTCGTTGGGATCTGGTGGTATCCACTCTTCAGGTCCAGCACACTAAACCACTTTGCCCCACTCAGACAGGCCAGCGCGTCTTCGACCCTCGGGATTGTATACTGGTCAGGGACAGTACGCTGGTTCAGAGTCCTATAGTCCACACACGTGTACGTTCCGTTCTTTTTCCGGGCCACTACTATTGGTGACACATAAGGGCTTCGGGATTCAGAGATGATCCCATCCTTCTTTAACTTACGCAGGTGCTGCCGCACATCTTCCACATCTGCAGGGGCCAGTTGCCGTGACCTCTCTCCGAACGGGGTGTCCTCAGTCACCCTGATGGTCTGGTGAGTGCTCATGGAACAACCCACATCAAACTCACCAAGGGAAAAAACATCTTCCAGCTTCAACATCTTCTCCACCAGCCTCTTCTTCCAACCCGGCGGCACCGGACAGACCCCAAAGTTAAAGGCCTCAGCAGTCAGTTTCACTCTGTATTCCAATCGTTCCCCCCCCCCCGCCCCAGCAGGCGTCATGGGGGCGCTCAACAGTCACCCAGAACAAATGCGTCAGCAGCATCCCTCTCTTATAGGTGATTTCTCTCATCGTGGTGTTCCTGACAATCACAGCAATCGTGTTCGCCTCTACCACCGAGGGCTCATCAGCATCCCAGCCAGAAATCGTGACTCCCCCTTGAGGTCCACTAAATGGGCCTCGCTATCAAGCTCGCCGGGAAATCTGGGGGTTCCCATCACCCTCGCCACTTCCCCGGGACTTATTACCTTTGGCTTCGACTGGTGCACCACACAGTCCCTCGCTTACATTCAGTATCTGGCCCAGGGTGGCTCCGCACTTCCTCAAAGGCAGCTTGAAACATAGGGTGCACAGCCCGGGTCTCCAAAAAGTTCTCACCCGACCTTTCCTGCAGGCCCCCATGAGCCTCCGCACCACAGGGGTGCTGGTCCCCACCAGAATTGAAGCACCCCCCCATCTCAACCAGATCTGGACAAACCAGCACTAACATCTCCAGAACTTCAGACACTCCCTCATCGGCTTCTGAAAACTCCAGTCTCACTGACAAATACCCATCATGCGGATAATCACCAGTACTGACGCCCCAAATCCCCAGTGCACTGAATGGAGTCGAGGGTAAATGCCTTAAATACTGGTTATAAAACGAATGGTATCGTAACGTGACCTGTGACCCAGTGTCGAGTATAGCTTTAGCATAGGTTCCCCCTATCTGTAGCGACATGCAGGATCGGGGTACCACTAATCCTTCCGGAATCGGATCTTTCGTTTTCAGGGGTTCCTTGGTATATCGCTGGGAACATGTTCCCCTAGAGACACCAGGCCGTTCCCTCACTGGGTCTCCTCTAAGTTTCTCCACATCTCCCTGCTTCGTCAGCCGGGGGCTTGCCCTCCACGGGGCGTCTTGTCTCTCACAATCCCTACAGAAGTGTCCCTCTTCCCCACAGCTGTAGCACACCTCCTGCCGCTCACATTCCCACTGGAAATGCCCCTCTTTCCCACCATTATAGCGCACGATACCCGCCACTCCCAGCCCTCTGTGCGGCCCGCCCCCTGAAGGGGGTGCACTCCTTGTCAACCCCCTCATGCAAGGGGTCCCAACCCACCTGGGACCCCTTGGGTCGCTTGGTTCTCAACCCGGCCACCACCTCCTGTACTGCTGAGAATCATCCCCGGTGGACAGAGTCCTCTCTCCGGCCCAACTCGCTCTCATCCTCCCACACCTCTCTAACCAGCTGAACAAACGATGGAGGGGAGCGCCTTTTATAGGACTGCCAAGCAGGGAATCCTTAGATATCTGATTCATCCTCAACTTCGCCATCTCGGCCGCCTTCACTACTCCTCGGTGCAGCAACTCATTAAGCATTCACTCCAGCTGAAAAATGTATTCTGAGTGTTTTTCCCCTTTTCCCTACCGTATGTTTTGAAACTCCCCTAAGCTCTCCCAGGAAACTCCTATCAATCCAAATGCACCCTCCAAAGCTTCCAGATACTCCGCCAGGGAAGTTGAGGGCTGTTCAGCTTTCAGCCCCCGGATGACACCAGCCACCCCTCCCCGCAAACTTTCCACCAATCGGTGTTTCTTTTCCTCATCCGAGCCTGGCCACTCCCCGAACAACTGGGACGTGTTTTCGATCCATGTCTCATAATCGTCCTCCCCTTCCAGAGTGGGTGTGGCTGTTGAGAAAATTCTCAGCTTCCGGCAGGGCCCCTCGGCCCTTCATGCCAGGGGGTAATGGAGGCTGCTAAGTCAGAGGTCTCACCTCTAGCTGGGGGATGGGGCCTGACCAATCTTTCCCACTCCAACCCCTCTTGCCCCTTCTCCCTCATTAGCCCAAGAACTTGTTTCCTGGCAAATTCCTTCAACCCTCCACCACTGGCTACTGGCACCTCCCCTGGTGCCTCATCAAACTCTTCCTCCGGTGCCCCCTCACATTCGTCCTCCGGGAGGGTGTGGTGGCCCCATGGCCCCGCCTCCCCCAGGACACTGACTGTCACTGGCAGTTCCAACGTCATGAGGTCAGCACTCGTATGAACCAACACCAAGCTAGATTCCACTACTTCACCGCACCTTCTAGCTATCAGTTCTACCTTGCGATTGCTTTAATCAGACTCAATCTTTGCACTAGCACTTCCTCCGGTGTGAAAATCCACCCCACTTAACACGCACGCATGATTAACCAGTACTTCCTCAGACTCACACCGGCTTGCAATCTTATCCAGGTCCATCTCTGCACTAACTTAACGTGGCGATTTACACAGCTTCCACAGAATCCAAACCCTGGACGATGGCCCCCAGAAATGTAATACTCAGGGCTATCGGCTCGTGTTTATCTAGGGGAAGCCCCGTCCGCCCGCCAACCTGTGTCTCACATTTGCGTAGTTGCTGTGTTATGCACCCTGGTACAAACTCACACATCAAATATCAGACAGCACACAATGAAAAATTTACAGATTACACTTTATAGATCTTACCAGAACCATGTAATTAGAGATACAATATAAAAGGAAAGTAAAAGGCGTAAAACTTAGAGTTCAAACACTTCGTGCACAACCGTTAGAGCTCAATTAACGGGGTCTTCTTCACCAGTCGATCTCCTCCGACCATCTCCGCCACCTGGAACCACCCATGGTGGTTGACAAGAGCACGTCCAGCATGTCCTTCCTCTTCTGTTCTCCTACCGAAAAACCTGTGTCCTCACCCAGGTTCCCACACATACAGGTAGAATAGCATAGCTTCCATTGTTTAGTTCCTCCGTTATCTATAACTATAACCCAAACATTTCAGCTGCAGAGAACATTACCTCATAGTTAACACTGCAAAGAAGCCATTTCATTATCACACTTCAGAGGAGCCATTTTATAATCAGCAGTTAACAGGTAACATTACAGTTAATATTACTGAGAACCCTACATAAGCTATCTCCAGGATTTGAAACAGATCTTTGCAAACTTTGTGACATGAACACTGTCTGCCAAAGATGGCTGCCGCCGTGATGCCGCTGTACAAACCGGAACAGGAAAGGTGAGGTGACGTAAATTAGTGACATGCATTGTGGTATTTGAAAAACTGACTAACTAGTTAACAGAAACATTTAGCTAAAAGATTATTTTCAGTAAGTATAATTATTAATTACTACATTATTTTAGGTAACTAGCCTTTTGTGTGCACATTAATTTCCTTTGTGCGCTGAATGAAAAACGTGTGAATGTGCACACACTCGCACAGGTTAGAGGGAACATACCCGTCCGTTGTACAAAACCTAGCAGATCACCCAAACCCTCGGCCCACCAATCCACAACAAGAAAGAATCAACAAGGAGAGAATAGGAGAAAAAAAAAACAGAACTGAAAGAGGCCAGTATGACCTACAGTCCAATCCATAAATTCCAGAATTTCGATAACATCTGAGAGCATTGGGACCCAGCAGCCTCTCACCGGCAGCAAATCAAACCAGCGGCCTCTCCAAGGAAAGCAACTTGAACCAGCGGCCCTTCTGAGGGCAGCAACTCAAACCAGCGGCCTTTCCGAGGAAAGCAACTCAAACCAGCGGCCTTTCCAAAGTCAGCAACCCAACACAGTGGCCTCTCCAAGGCAAGTGACATGGACTATCTGTTGCAAGGACGTGGATGCAGGGGGAAACTAGTGCTGGACACAGGCACGAAGGCAGAATCGAGAGGCATTAGCACAGTCACGAGCATAGAATAGGTATTCAGGAGAGTCTTGACATGGAGATAAGTTTCACCTAGAGAATCCAAGAAAACGATGCGGAAGAGAAACGATACAGGTGGCAGGGAAGAGAAGTGTGCGCAGTCACAATTACGATGAAAGTACTCAGGAAGCTGAATAGGCTAAAGGTCGATAAATCTCCTGGACCAGATGGAATGCACCCTCGTGTTCTGAAGGAAGTAGCTGTGGAGATTGCGGAGGCATTAGCGATGATCCTTCAAAAGTCGATAGATTCTGGCATGGTTCCGGAGGACTGGAAGATTGCAAATGTCACTCAGCTATTTAAGAAGGGGGCAAGGAAGCAAAAAGGAAATTATAGACCTGTTAGCTTGACATCCGTGGTTGGGAAGTTGTTGGAGTTGATTGTCAAGGATGAGGTTACAGAGTACCTCGAGGCATATGACAAGGTAGGTAGAATTCAGCATGGATTCCTTAAAGGAAAATCCGGCCTGACAAACTTATTACAATTTTTTGAGGAAATTACCAGTAGGCTAGACAAGGGAGATGCAGTGGATGCTGTATATTTGGATTTTCAGAAGACCTTTGACAAGGTGCCACACATGAGGCTACTTAACAAGATAAGAGCCCATGGAATTACGGGAAAGTTACATATGTGGATAGAGCGTTGACTGATTGGCAGGAAAGAGAGAATGGGAATAAAGGGATCTTATTCTGGTTGGCTGCCGGTTACCTGTGGTTTTCCACAGGGGTCTGTGTTGGGGCCGCTTCTTTTTACATTGTACATCAACGATTTGGATTATGGAATAGATGGCTTTGTGGCTAAGTTTGCTGACGATACGAAGATAGGTGGAGCGGCCGGTAGTGCTGAGCAAACGGAGAGTCTGCAGAGAGACTTGGATAGATTGGAAGAATGGGCAGAGAAGTGGCAAATGAAATGTTGGAAAGTGTATGGTTATGCACTTTGGCAGAAGTAATAAACGGGCAGGCTATTATTTAAATGGGGAAAGAATTCAATGTTCTGAGATGCAACGGGACTTGGGAGTCCTCGTACAGGATACCCTTAAGGTTAACCTCCAGGTTGAGTCGGTAGTGAAGAAGGTGACTGCAACGTTGGCATTCATTTCTAGAGGAGCAGGGTATAGGAGCAGGGATGTGATGTTGAGGCTCTATAAGGTGCTGGTGAGACCTCACTTGGAGTACTGTGGGCAGTTTTGGTCTCCTTATTTAAGAAAGGATGTGCTGAGAGGGTACAGAGTAAATTCACTAGAATGATTTGGGGAATGAGAGGGTTAACATATGAGGAACGTTTGTCTGCTCTTGGACTGTATTCCTTGGAGTTTAGAAGAATGAGGGGAGACCTCATAGAAACATTTTGAATGTTAAAAGGCAGGGACAGAGTGGATGTGGCAAAGTTGTTTCCCATGATGGAGGAGTCTAGTACGAGAGGGCATGACTTAAGGATTGAAGGGCGCCCAATCAGACCAGAGATGCGAAGAAATGTTTTTAATCAGATGGTGGTGAATCTATGGAATCTGTTGCCAGGGGCGGCAGTGGAGGCCAAGTCATTGGGTGTATTTAAAGCAGAGATTGATAGGTATCTGAGTAGCCTGGGCATCAAAGGTTATGGTGAGAAGTCGGGGGAGTGGGACTAAATGGGAGAATGGATCAGCTCATGATAAAATGGCAGAGCAGACTCGATGGGCCGAATGGCCGACTTCTGCTCCTTTGTCTTATGGTCTAATGGAACTTAGAACTGACAGTCCTAAGTAACCATGAAACGAGGTTACTGATACAAGAGTCGACCAACAAACTGGCAGCCACTTGGCACCGGAATCCACCAAGGCGGATAGGGACAGGGACTGTTGTGGATAATTCACGGTAGCTAGGATCTGCATCCGAGTTTGGGGAACCGAAGGGAGGGTCGTCGGACTCATCAGGACAGTAGGAGCAGGAGCTCTGTGAGGAACAGAGGGGAGAGAGAGGTTAGTGCTGAGAGAAGATGGTAAGGTGGGACGTGGGCTGACCCGAGGAGCGGGGCGACTGATTTTTTCTCTCAGACGCTCTCCAAGTCGATTATCTAGCCTGGTGGCTAGAGAGATCAGAGAGTCCAGGCTGTCCGTGTCATCCCTCACTGACAGTTCATCTTTTATCTTCTCTGAGGGTCCCTGTCGGAACATCTCCGGTAGGGCCTTATCATTCCACCGTGAGTCGGCCGCTAAGGTTCGAACCTCGATGGAGCACTTCACTACGCTCTGCGAACCCTGACAGAGAGTCAGCAAGCGCCTTGCGGTGTCCTTACCACAAATGGGCTGTTCGAAGACCTTTCTCATTTCAGAGATGAAGGAGGGGAAGGAGAAACAAACTTCTGGTCGGTTGTCCCAGATTGCAGTGGCCTATGCCAAGGCATCCTCTCATAACAGCCCCATGTTGTACATGATCTTTGATCTATCCGAAGTGTACGTATCTGGCTGTAGCTCAAAAACCAAGGAGCATTGTAATAAGAAGGCCCAGCACCTCCCTAGGTCCCCAGTGTAGGGTTCCAGCTCGGGTACGTATGGGTCTCGAGGGGATTGTGTTGCCGATCCCAGGGGCGTAGCCATCCCTGGCTGTGTGGTTTGGGCAGTCAGGGTTCTTGGAGGGACGGAGTAAGGGAAGCGAATACCCGGTCCACTTGTTCACTGACCTTCCTCACATTTGTGGATAGCGTACAAAGGTTTTCTGTGACCTCCCTCAGCAGTTGGTCGTGGGCGCCCATTAAGTAGCCCTGGCTGGCGAGGGCCTGTTGCACAGGGTTCATGTCTGCTGGGTTCATGCTTGGCCAGTTCTTTCTGTTGCAAGGACGTGGCTGCAGGGGGAACCCAGGTGCTGGACACAGGCACGGAAGCAGGATCGAGAGGCGTTAGCACAGTCACGAGCATGGAATAGGTATTCAGGAGAGTCTTGACATGGAGATAAGGTTCACATAGAGAATCCAGGAAAATGATACGGCACTTAGAACTGACAGTCCTATAGAACCATGAAACAAGGTTACGCATACAAAAGTCAACCAACAATCAGGCAGCTCCTTGTTGTGATTACAGGGTTTTTATCCTGCATTTACTGATGGAAGGCAGGTATGTGTAGTTAGTGGAACTGGGAATGATTGGAAGTTAAACGAGGGGATTGAGGCCCAATTACTGAGGTAATAGCAAGGTGGGGAATTGCCAGACGGGAACATGACACTATCGGTCTCTCTGAGAACATCTTTGCTCTCCTCTGCATTTGCCTCGAGGTTTCAATCTTTCACAATACTCTAATTGGCGAGAAATGTAGTCAATCGTGGGCCCCCCCCATCTTGTCTCTGAGCTTCTCCTCGTAGTGATTTGTGCTGCACTTCTCTCCCGGAGTTTCCTCAGGGATGGTAGACAACTAGCTCATCCAATCAAACTACAGTCTGTAAGTCACAGGCTCCTTCAGTTTCAAAAACAAATTAAATTTAAGAAGAATAAGTAGAAGACATAGAAAAACTGAAATAATTGACAATCTGGAAGATGGAAGATGGTACAGCAGGTGGTGAAAAAGGCGAATGGTATGCTGGCATTTATAGCGAGAGGATTCGAGTACAGGAGCAGGGAGGTACTACTGCAGTTGTACAAGGCCTTGGTGAGACCACACTTGGAGTATTGTGTGCAGTTTTGGTCCCCTAATCTGAGGAAAGACATCCTTGCCATAGAGGGAGTACAAAGAAGGTTCACCAGATTGATTCCTGGGATGGCAGGACTTTCATATGAAGAAAGACTGGATGAACTGGGCTTGTACTCGTTGGAATTTAGAAGATTTAGGGGGGATCTGATTGAAACGTATAAGATCCTAAGGGGATTGGACAGGCTAGATGCAGGAAGATTGTTCCCGATGTTGGGGAAGTCCAGAACAAGGGGCCACAGTTTGAGGATAGAGGGGAAGCCTTTTAGGACCGAGATTAGGAAAAACTTCTTCACACAGAGGGTGGTGAATCTGTGGAATTCTCTGCCACAGGAAACAGTTGAGGCCAGTTCATTGGCTATATTTAAGAGGGAGTTAGATATGGCCCTTGTGGCTACGGGGGTAAGGGGGTATGGAGGGAAGGCTGGGGCGGGGTTCTGAGTTGGATGATCAGCCATGATCATAATAAATGGTGGTGCAGGCTTGAAGGGCCGAATGGCCTACTCCTGCACCTATTTTCTATGTTTCTATGTTTCTATGTCATCTGAAGAATTGTTCAATGCCACATTTTGACTAGAAGATGATTCGTCAGTCCTCCGGGACTGCACCTATGCCTAGGGAGGACACAAAGTACTGGTCAAGGCCTCAGCAGTTTTGTCTCTTGCCTCTTTCAATAACCTGAGGTAAATCCCACTGACCCCAAGGACATACCCATCTTAATACTCATTAAGAGGCCCATCACTTCCTCCTCCTTGACCTCTAAACACTCTAAAATAGATATACACTCAGCACTGACCTCCCGGTCCTCCACATCCTTTTTCGTGGTAAATACTGAAGCAAAGTACTCATAAAGGACCTAACTCATCTTCTCTACATCCAAGCAAATGCCCTGGCATTCACCTTAATCTTATTTGCCAAGAATTTTCCATGGCTCCTCCTGCTTTTCCTAATTCCTTTCTTTAGTTCTTTTTCTGGCTTCTTTATCCTCATGTGCTCTGTTTGATCTGAATTTCCAAAACATTACATGCTTTTCCCTTTCTTCTTGACTAAATTCACCACTTCTCTGAACATCCAAGGTTCTCCTATCTTTCCATCCCCATCGCTCCTTCTAACAGGAACATACCTCTCCTGTTCTCTGTGCAATTGATCTTTAAACACCCTTCTCCACGTCTAAATTGAATTGACTTTATTTCTTACATCTTCACATACACGAGGAGTAAAAATCTTTATGTTATGTCTCCATCTAACTGTGCCATGTGCAATCATAGTAATTCATAATAATTTATAATAAATAGACCAGACAATGTAATATAGAGTACACTCAAATTAGCGCGAGTTCATCAGTCTGATAGTCTGGTGGAAGAAGCTGTCCCGGAGCCTGTTGGTCCTGGCTTTTATGCTGCTGTACCACTTCCCGGATGGTAGCAGTTGGAATAGAATGTGGTTGGATTTCCAGAGAAAAGGTGTTCCCAATTAACTCTTCTTAGTTCCTGCCTGACATCCTCGTAATTTGCCCTATTCCAATTTAAAACTCTCCCACAAGGACCCTGGCTATCCTGAAAGTTAAGGAGTTGTGGTCACTGTTCCCTAACTGCTCACGCACTGAAAGCCAGCCAGCTGGCCAGGTTCATTACCCAACATCAGGTCCAGTACGGCCCCTCCTCTCATTAGACCTTCCACATATTGATTTAAGAAACCTTCCAGGATACACAGCAAGTTCTAGCCCATCTAAACCCCTTGCACCAAGAAGGTTTATATGAGGGAAGTTGAAATTACCCATGACAACAACCCTATTATTTTTACACATTTCCTTAATCTGTCTACATATGTATCTGTTCCTCAATGTCCTGGTGGCTATTGGGTGGTCTATAGTACAATCCCATCAGTGTGATTACATCCTTCCTATTCTTGAATTGTACCCAAATAGACTCAGTATCCGAACCCTCCATTATTCTCCCCTGAGTGTAGCCGTGATATTGTCCCTGATTAGAAATGTACCACCTTGAACTCTTCTTCTATCTTTTCTAAAATTTCAAAATCCTGATAGATTAATCATCCATTCCTGCCTCTCTCTCAAACAAGTCTTCATAATGACCACAACATCATTGTTCCATATACTGATCTACACTCTACGTTTGTCACTTTTGCCCATAATACTCCTGGCATTCAAATACACACACTTCAAATTATCTGTCCCATCATAACGGTTACTTGAATTTTGCCTATCAATACTCTCTTTGACATCTAACTTGCTGTCTGATCCTTCATTGACTGACCTGGTGCTCTGGTTTGCAGCCCCCTGCAAAACTAGTTTAAAACTCCCTGAGCAGCGTTAGCAATCCTCCCAGCCAGGATATTGGTTGCCCTCCAGTTCAGGTGCACTTCGTCCGTCTTGTATAGGTCACCCCTTCCCCAGCAAAGATTCCAATGATCCAAGGATCTGAAAACCTGTCCCCAGCACAATCTCCTCAGCTACTCATTCGTTCCACTCTGACCTGCACTAGATGGTGGACATGGAGATTACTACCTTGGAGCATCTTTCCCAACTCCCTATACTCACTGAATAGGATCTCTTCTCCTTTTCTGCTTAAGTCATTGTGTCAATATGAACCATAACCTCTGGTTGTTCACCCTCCCCTTTGAGAATATCCTGCAGCCAGTCTGAGACATCATGGACCCGAGCACCCAGGAGGCAACACATCCATCCTGGTCTTTATTTTGCAGCCACAGAATGTCCTTTATGTTCCTTTAACCATAAATCCCCTATCTCTGTTGACTTTACCCTTCCCTACTGAGCCTCAGAGCCAGCCACAATGCCACCAGCCTGGCTGCTGCTGCTTGTGCCCTGATAGGTCATCCCCCATCCCCCTCACCCCCCAGCAGTATCCAAAGGGCTATACTTGTTGCTGAGGGGCTTGGCCACAGAGGAACCCTTCACTAACTGCAAGATCGCCTTACCTCCCCTGGTGGTCACCAATCTACTGTCTCTGCGTGTGACCACCTCAACAAAAATCTCATCTATAATGTCTTCAGCTTCCCAGGTGATCCTGACTACGTCCAACTCCAGCTCCGACTCTTTGACTCGATCAATCAGGAGCTGAAATTAGGTGCACTCCCTGGAAATGTAGTCATCAGGGAAACAGTCAGGTATTCTGAATTCCCACATCGGACAGGAGGAGTATTCCATCCTGTCTGCTTGGTACAGAAATAAAAACAAAGCTTTACAGTCAACAGGGGAAAAAGGTATCTCAGAAACCGCTGACCTCCTGGGATTTTCAAACCCGACAATCTCAGGATTTCACAGAGAATGTTCTATTTTAACTTCATCAGTCAACAGGACTTGTTTCCAGAACGCATCAGGCTTCCTTAGATGTTCCTTTGAACCTTTTGAATAGAACTTTTTGGCTGCAATGAGCAAAGGTATGTTTGGAGAAAAAAGGGTGCAGAATTTCATGAAAAGAACACCTCTCCAACTGTCAAGCATGGGGGTGGATTGATCATGCTTTGGGCTTGTGTTGCAGCCAGTGGCACGGGGAACATTTCACTGGTAGAGGGAAGAATGAATTCAATTAAATACCAGCAAATTCTGGAAACAAACTTCACACTGTCTGTAAAAAAAGCCGAAGATGAAAAGAGGATGGTTTCTACAACAGGATAATGAACCTAAACACACCTCAAAATCCACAATAGACTACCTCAAGAGGCCATGGCCCTCACAGTCCCCTGACCAAAACATCATCGAGAATCTGTGGATAGACCTCAAAAGAGCAGTGCATGCAAGTCGGCCCAAGAATCTCACAGAACTAGAAGCCTTTTTGCAAGGAGGAATGGGCAGAAATCCCCCAAACAAGAATTGAAAGACTCTTAGCTGGCTACAGAAAGAGTTTACAAGCTGTGATACTTGCCAAAGGGAGAGTTACTAAGTACTGACCATGCAGGGTGCCCAATTGTTTGCTTTGGGCACTTTTCCTTTTTTGTTATTTTGAAAATGTAAAAGATGGAAATAAAAAAGTTTTCTTGCTTAAAATATTAAAGAAATGTGCCATCTTTAACTTTATGCCTTTTGGAAATCAGTTCATCTTTTATTCACTAAGCTATTCATAGTAACATAAATTTTGACCAGGGGTGCCCAAACTTTTGCATACCACTGTAGAGGGCCAGGTTTAAATATCAGTCTGCCACGGTGGAACAAGGAGAATAAATACAACCAGAAATCCAGAATCAAAGGAACGTAGGATGCGGACAAGTTCATCTGGCTGGATAATTGGTCACCAGGGGCAGGAGGATTAAGCAGGCATTCGAGGAATCTGCAGGAATAAGGATTCTGAAGTCACTTTTCTGAGCCATTGGCGAAGCAAGGAATTCACTCATGAGGGGAACAAATAGAGAAAAGATTCAGTAAGTTATTTATTATTCCGTGTGGAAGGGTGGAGGTACGTCTCTACCAAAGGAGGTGTTCCTTCCCTCTGCTAGCCTGCAGGTCACCCTTGGACAAGGTGTAGCACCTGCTTAGCCCTCCGATCAGGGACATGTGATTTCCAAGGAGCAGGTGGTCGATGGTCATATGAGCAGCTGTTATGTGACCACTGACCAGACAGACAATCTCTGAAGAACATTGAAAATGGATGGGGGTCACCTGTCTTATAAAGACACTGTCCGGAAGAAGGCAATGGCAAACAACTTCTGTTGAAGAATTTACCAAGAACAATCATGGTCATGGAAAGACCGTGACCACCCATGGCATACAACATGGCACATAAGGAACGAATAATTTATCATTCACAAAGAAACCAGCACATTCTCCTTGAATATTGTTTAACAGTAATATGTTGTGGAAGACATCAAGCTTAACAACATACTGCTTTTAATTCCTCCTTAAATGTGGTAATTTACCAGCCTCTACCACCTCATCTGGTAGCTCATTCCTTAAACTCTTTACCCCTTGTGTGATATATCTTACCACTCAAATCCCTTAAAATGATACCCCTCTCATCTTAAATCTATGCTCTCCAGTTTTAGATTCTTCTATCCAGGGAATGACTCTGACTGTCCACCCCCTCATAACTTTATGAGGTCACTCCTCAGTCCCATTCACTGCAGGATACACCTCAAGATTTATGCACCTTAGACAACCAAGATCTCATCCTTCATAATGTTAATATGAATCAAGGTGTCACTGTTGTCTTCCCTGCACTCACTAGATTCTATGTCCTTTTCCGTAGTAAATACTGATGAGAAGTATTTAATGCCTTGTCCATTTCCCATGATTCCACACATAAAGGATCACAGTGGTACTTATGGAGATTTACTCTCTTCATTGTTAACCTTTTGTTCTTAACATACAGAATCATTTGACATTCCTCTTTACCTTACAGACAGTGGCTACTTTACTAGGTACTCCTGTACACCTACATGTTAATGCAAATATTTGATCAGCCAGTCATGTAGCAATAACTCAATGCATAAACTCATGCAGACATGGTCAAGAGGTTCAATTGTTGTTCAGACCAAGAAAGAATGAGGAAGAAATGTGATCTAAGTGACTTCGACCATGGAATGATTGCTGGTACCAGACAGGGTGGTTAGAGTATCTCAGAAACTGCTGATCTCCTGGGATTTTCATACACAACACTCTCTAGAGTTTACAGAGGATTGTGCAATAAACAATAAACATCCAGTGAGCATCAGTTCTGTGGCGAAAATGCTTTGTTAATGAGCGAGGTCAGAGGGGAATGGCCAGACTGGTTCAAGCTGACAGGAAGGCGACAGTTAGCCAGATAATCACATGTTACAACAGTGGTGTATAGAAGAGCAGCTCTGAAAGCCCAACATGATGAACCTTGAAGTGGATGGGTTACAACAGCAGAAGCCACAAACATACACTCAGTAGATACTTCATTTGGTATGGTAGGTACCTAATAAAGTGTCTGATGGAGGTATATTTTTCTCCTATAGTTATAACTGCATTCTATCATCAAGATAGATACTCTAATTTGCAGGATGCAATTTATTTCTCCAAACAAAATATCCACCAACTCAACAGTCTATGTTAAAATAACACAACATCAAAAATCAACTCATAATCTTGCAGGCAATCAATATTTTAAGAATTTTTTGGTAAGGCTTAATATTTAGATTTTCAGATACTAGTGACTGATATTTCAAATTGTAATCAGTATGTACACAGGTACATACTTCATTTTAAAGCTAACAATCTCAAACATTTGTTGCTTAATAAACCTTCTAATAATATAAAGCAATTCTTCCCTGCAAGTCACCCAGAATTCATTTTCCACATCAGTTAAAAAGGATTGATTGATTCATAATCTTCTTTTATAGTTGTTAATGACTCTTGCACTCCAGTAGTAAATGAAGTGTAGCAGCATTTGAAGCTTTAGTTCTCGTCAAGAAACTGTGAGGGCAGATTAATTAGTCAATAAAAGATTAATGATCCTGATGCATCAAATAATATATCTGCAAATGTACCATCCCAAGCATTTAAATGGTTATAAGATTACCTACATTAAATGGATTGTACTTTGAAGTACACGACAGTAAAATGCTCCAGTTGCCATATTTTCTTTGCTCAAAAATTCAGTTACATACACTGTTCCCTCGAAGCTGTGCAGGTGCATGGCTAAACGGTAACTGAAATCCTCCTGCAGCTAACAACAGGAATTCTGCAGATGCTGGAAATTCAAGCAACACACATCAAAGTTGCTGGTGAACGCAGCAGGCCAGGCAGCATCTCTAGGAGGAGGTGCAGTCGACGTTTCAGGCTGAAACCCCTGAACGCCAACACCATCTAGTTAAACAGTTTACTTTTTCCACTGTGCCATTATTCGTACCGCCTGATATCACCTATTTGTGTTGTGAGTTGTGGTTTGTGTTTTTTTGATGTGAAAAATTCTATATTCTGACTTTTTTGGTAAGTAACTTTTCAAAGAAATCATTATCTAATAAGAAGTATTTAATTTAAAAAATTGTTCAAACAAGGTAAAAACATATTTATAATAAACACGTTTGCATGGACGTGGTTATTTTGTTAAAATTATAAATCTTTTGACTTACCTTATTTTAAAAAACATTATTGTTATCAAATGATGATGATGATTATTATTATTATTAGTAGTATCCTAAGGATGGCAAAACAAAAAGCAGCTGAAGAGTTGAATTCTTTGAAGAAGAAATCTTAAAGTAGAATGGCTTTTGCAACTTGTAGATATTGAACTATTGTCTTTGTATTTGAAACAAAAAATAAAAATTTGTGCTATTTTTACATATTAAGATACTGGTGATGTTGTATGCACCACTTGTACAGAAGCCAAAGTTTGGGGGCAAATTCAGTGCTAGAAAAAAGTGGAGAATGGAAGTTAGATTACCTGAAACAACATCTTATCCAGAGAATTCATGTAGATGCAATTGCTAAATTATGTTGTTTGTTGTTGTTGTTCGTCCTTCGTAGTTGAAGATGACCATGGCTTCAAAGTCAAATGGGAGATTGGTGGCTGTGGGTCCGGAGGTGACTGATGAGGCCAATCTGGGCCCTGAAGGCTCGTCCACATGTGGGACACAAGTGGGTGGGTGCTGTCGTGGCAGTCGATGCTGCTCGGGCCTTGTGCACAGCACGCTTTCATTGCGCCTCAATGATGCGCCTGACTTCAGCTGCACGGGCTCTTGTGGTGATCTTGCTGTGCCAAGCTGGACGGTCGAGGGCAAGCGTCTCCCACGTGTTGATGTCGACACTCAGGCCTTTGAGGCAGTCTTTGTAACGTTTCTTCTGCCCCCCAACTGAGCGCTTGCCCTGACACAGTTCTCCGTACAGCAGCTGCTTAGGCAATGGGCTGCCTGGTATTCTGACCACATATCCAGCCCACCTGCCTTGGGCTTTCAGCAGGAAGGTGTAGACGCTGCAGAGCCCAGCTCGTTCCAGGATTTCCGTGTCGGGGACTTTGTCCTGCCACCTAATGTGGAGGAGTCTGTGGAGACAGCTCAGGTGAAAGTGGTTGAGCTGTTTGGCGTGTCTGCTGTAGACAGTCCAGGTCTCACTGGTGTAAAGGAGGGTGGTAAGGACCACTGCACAGTAGACCTTCAGCTTGGTGGTAAGGCTAAGTGGTCTCCGCTCCCAGACGTTCTCACGGAGTCTCCCAAAGGCGGCACTGGCTTTGGCCTCCTGTTGTTGACCTCAGCGTCTATGTTCACTGCGCGAGAGAGTATGCTGCCCAGGTAGATGAAGTTGTCGACTGCCTGGAGGTTCTGGTCCTTCACCGTGAAGCGCGGCTCCTGGTATGGCTTTCCTGGGGCAGGCTGGTACATAACTTCTGTCTTTTTGGTGCTGATACTGAGACCGAAGTTGTCGCAGGCTTGTGAGAAGCAGTCCATTTCACGCTGCATCTCCTGCTCTGTGCTGGCGTTGAGTGCGCAGTCATCAGCAAACAACAAGTCTCTGATGACAGTCTCTCGCACCTTTGTAACTGCCTGCAGGCACCTAAGGTTGAACAACCTGCCATCAGTCCTGTACCTGACGTGGATTCCTTCTTCGTAGTTACAGAAGGCATCTGTCAGCATGGCACAGAATACCATACTGAACAGAGTCGGGGCAAGAACGCAGCCTTGTTTGACACCATTTGTCACTGGGAAGGCCTCCGACTCGTCGCCGTCATCCAGAACCTTCACCATCATACTGTTGTGGAACTGCCGGACGATTGTGATGAACTTGCTGGGGCAGCCAAACTTCTCCATGATCTTCCTGCTGACAAGCCTTCTCTGCTGACCGTATCGAAAGCCTTGGTTAGATTGACAAAGGTCACGAAGAGGTCGCTGTGTTGCTCCTGGCTTTTCGTGGAGTTGGCATGCAGCAAAAATCATGTCCGCGGTCCCACGTTCAGCACGGAAGCCGCACTGGCTTTCTGGGAGCAGACCTTGCTCAAGATGTTGGAGAAGGCGGTTGAGCAGGACGCGGGCCAGAATCTTCCCCGCAATGGAAAAGAGGGAGATGCCTCGGTGGTTGTCGCAAGACTGGCGGTTGCCTTTCCTCTTGTAGATGTGGACTATGCTGGCATCTTTCAGCTGTTGCGGGACCTGTCCCTTTTTCCACATGGACTGGAAGAGTACAGTCAGCTTTTGCATCATGACAGGGCCTCCTGCTTTGTATACCTCAGCAGGGATTGCATTGGGTCCTAGCACTTTGCCACAGGAGAGTTGTTTCACTGCCTTCCTGACTTCATCTACTGTGGGGAGGGTGTCGAGGTTCTTGTTGATCTCTACCTGGGGCAGGCGGGCAATGGCCTTGTCGTTAATGTCGGCAGGGTGGTTAAGGACGTTGTTAAAGTGCTCAGCCCACCGATCCAGAATCTGCTTCTTCTCTGTCAGCAGCTGCGTCTCATCGGCGTTGAGGAGGGGTGAGGAGCCGAAGGACTGGGGTCCGTATACAGCCTTAAGCGCATCGTAGAAGCGCTTTATGTCGTGGCTGTCTGCATAGCCCTGGATTTCATCGGCCTTCTTGCTGAACCAGCTGTCCTGCATCTTGCGAAGTTTTTTCTGCACCTTTCTTCTTGCGTTGGTAAAGACATCTTTCTTGGCTAGCGATGTGGGGTCATTCTGATACGCTCTGTAATCTTGATGTTTCTCCGTTAGTAGTGCCTGTATTTCTTCATCATTCTCATCGAACCAGTCTTGGTTTCTTCGGGTTACTGGTCCGAGATGTTTGAGGGCGGTAGTGTAGACAGCGTCTCTGAAGGCCATTCTCTGTTCCTCAACACTGGTCCCGTCATCCTGTGGTGTGTCTGGCAGTCTGCCTTCAAGGTCATCAACGAGTTCTTCTGCAACCCTGCTGCTTTTCAGCTTGGAGACATTCAGCCTCTTTGCAGTCTTCTGCCCTTGGGGTCTTCTCATGGGCAGAATGCGAAGCCTGAACTTGGACACAATGAGGCGGTGGTCGGTCCAGCAGTCGGCAGCACACATGGCTCTCGTCACTCTGACATCCATCCTGTCCCTCTTCCTGGTGATGATGTAGTCAATCAGATGCCAGTACTTCAAGCGTGGGTGCATCCATGACGTCTTCTTACGGGTGGTAAGCGGAACAGGGTGTTGGTGATGACAAGGTCGTGTGTGGCACATGTCTTGAGGAGCAGAAGGCTGTTGCTGTTACACTTGCCAGTGCCGTGTCTTCCAATGATCCCTTCCCAGGTTTGGTAGTCTGTCCCTACTCTGGCATTGAAGTCCCCGAGAACGATGAGCTTCTCTGACTGTGGGATTGCTGAGATGAGAGTGTCGAGTTCTTCGTAGAACTTGTCTTTAATGTCATCTGGGTTGGTGATGGTGGGAGCATAGGCACTAATCAGCGTAGCACTCTTCTTGTTTGCAAGTGGGAGCTGAAGTGTCATCAGGCGGTCGTTGATGCTCTCTGGGTGCTTGGTGAGTTTACGGGCGAGGTTAGAATTGATGGCAAATCCCACGCCTGCTTCTCGTCGTTCAGCCCTGCTGCGACCGCTCCAGAAGAACGTGTATCCACCACTACGTTCTGTCAGCTGGCCCTTGTCTGCTAGGCACGTTTCGCTGAGAGCTGCTATGTCCACGTTGTAGCGAGCTAGCTCTTTTGCAACCAGTGCAGTTCTTCTCTCTGGTCTGTCTGCCTTGACGTTTTCTCGCGGAGTTCTCACGTTCCATGTGCCAAGGTTGATCACCATCACTTTCTTCTTCACTGTTGTAGGTCGACCGTTATGAGGGATCCCCACCAGCCGCGGCAAGCCGGCCAGGGTGAAGTGAAGCAGACTATGTTTGAGGCACCTTTTCCAGCTCCTTCCTCCATGGAGGTGAGCAGGGCGATCCTAAAGAGGACTGCTCAGACACCCAGGGGGCTGCCGAACTCAGCTGCTGCTTCAGTCCAGTAGAGAGCGACCCTATGCCCTGGGCCGCCTGTGTGCAGGTTTGTGACTACAGCTTCCAGTGTATCCGTACCTGCTGCTTCGCCACTCCCCCATCGCCACAGGACTCTAGGCTGCGCGTTGGGTGTGAGGTCATGACTTGTGCTTGACGTGGATTAAAGTGAGGGAGAGTTGTGCAGGTCGTCAGCCTCACTCTCTCGTCCCGGCCTATCTGGACCCAGTGGCAAGACATAGTCGCGACGGCTGGAGATAGGTCAGGATGCAGTGGATGGCCAGCAGTGTTCTGTGTGTCTCACTGTGCCCTCTTAGCGCTCCACAACGCATTGCTGAGAATCGCCTTTCTACCCGTTGAACCAGTGATGGTTTCTTCCGTGCAGTCCGCCGAATCCAGGCTTCACACGCTAGGTAGACAAGCCCTGAGTGTTGTGGGTTTACAGCAGTTCTTGCAGCGTGCTCGCAAGCCTCCCCACCCATTGTTGGGCATCCTCATCCGCCTTTGCAGCCGTTGGGAGATGTCTCCTCTTCCGCCTGCTCCGCCATTGGGATGGTCACCTTGGTTACTGGCCTATGGAAGTGGGCTCAAAGCTCGCCGCCGCGCTGGCCGTACCAGGCAGCAGGGGCGGGCGGCGGCAGTTGCGACGAGCGGCAGGCCAGCTCCAGGCCTCGGGCCTCGTCCCCTCCGCCCACCGCCGCCTCGCACTGGCTGCAGGCCGCCGACGGTGCGGTGGCGGCAGGCGGCCTCACCAAGAGGCAGCATCAGGGTACGCACCTGCTGGGCCCGCAGCTGCTGAAGGACGGCGGCTATGTGGTCATAAGATGTACAACACCCCCAACGTTGATAATCCTCCAGAGCCTCCAGGGTGGTGAAGCTGGCGATGGCTAAATTATACAAACAGAAGAAATGTGGAACTTTGCATGTTAACTGGAACTCCAAAAGATTGTAAAGCAAGAGTGAAACAAGATGTGTGAAAGAAGTCTAACTCTGATATGGTCACAGTGGTAATTGATAACATTATCTTAGCAATTACAATTAATACTTCTATGTACTCCATGCAAAAAACATATGCACGTGTGGCCAAATATGTAAATATACCAGAGAGTTGGTGCAACAAGTACTATGCATTTGAATTAGTTGAGTGCTTCAGCTTCGTGCTTCAGAAACGGATAGGGGAAGAATTGCAGACATCTGTTTTCCATACACTAAATGCTAACAAAGCACAGACATTTCTGTACAGAAAATGTTAACACTGCGTTTCAAGTTTTGACCAAAAAAAAGAAACTTCCTATAAGCAACATACATAAAATGCTGGTGGAACGCAGCAGGTCAGGCAGCATCTATAGGAAGAAGGACAGTCAACGTTTCGGCCCGAGACGTCAACTGTACTTCTTCCTATGGATGCTGCCTGACCTACTGCGTTCCACCAGCATTTTATATGTGTTGTTTGAATTTTTGCGGGTATTTTGAAAATAGCTGCATGTGACAGGACCACTATTATTGAGACAATAAACATTTTTCATATCAACAAGTTTGATATACAAAAGATGGTGATGTTAACATCAGACAGGACAAACGTTATGCTTAGAAAGAATAATGGTGTGGCAGCAGCTCTTCGAAGACAAGTAGAGCATCTGTCTGAGCAACAGTGTTGTCGCACACAAAGAAGACCTGGGATTAGACCACGCATGTAATGATCCAATCAGCAACTTACTACCTGAAGACTTTGACAAATCTACAACATCGAGGAGCATTAACTGTCCTTTATGATGTTTGAGAAGATCTGCCATCTCTTTGTAAATCCCTTCAGAAAAGCAGGTTGAATACAATTCAACCACTGCAGCAGGCAAAATCAAAATTTAACAAGTTATGATCACAGTATCTTTGTGATACCCTTTACCAGACTGACAAAGTTTGATTGCATCTGTAAGTTCTGATGTTGATATTGCGCCTATTATTTGATTCATTCAACATGTGTGTAATCAGTTGGATAATAGATTTCCTGCTGATGAGTTAAGGAAGTGGCAAGCTTTTGAGCCTGTTGCTATTGCCAACACAACCAATTTTGAATCTGGAAAACAGAATGTTGTACCACTGACAAAAAAAAATACTCAACTACGTTTACCAACCATGACAAAAACATTGCCTCAAAAATCGCAGTAATACTGTGATTTCAACTTTGTCATTTCTGAGAAAGTCAAGACTGGGTCAATTAAGATGCTCACCGATATGTTGAACGATCTGCTTAGAAACAAAACATTTGAAGAACTGGCAATTCTTGTTGACATTGTTGGAACATTTCAAGCTTCTACTGCCGACTGCAGTGTATTCAGTCTTATCAATTCAATCAAAAGTAAATGCAGAAACAGACTTGAAAAGGAGCATTTGGGGATTGAGATGTCTCTTTCATCTGGATGCAGTATTAATCTGGACAGTGTTTATAGACAATGGATTTGTAATGAAGACAGACGAGAAAAAGTTTACAAAATGAAAAAGATTTTCTTTGTTGTACTGTATTACATGACACCAATTAATAAAATCAAAAGTATGAGATTTTTCAATTTTCATTCATAGTCTGAATATTCGAAAACGAATACTTAAGGTGCTGCGCAGTTTTCAGGGCATATAAAAATTTCCTGCTCAGAGCAAGAGTTGGTTCCCGGTGCTCTAAAAAAAATTAGAGGGAACGTTACTGCAGGACTGATTTGAGTACAATCAGTAACTTATAGACCACATGGGATGTGAAAGCTTTGGTCACCATTATTATGCATCATTCCATGAAGCCTGCAAATGCAAGATCAATCCTTTTGCAATGTACGCTTGATGGTGCTGATGCCACTTTAGATGACAACTACACCATGAAGAAAAAAATGTGGACCATGAACAACAAAGTAGGTGTCAGAAAAATTGAAGTGATGAGGGAAGGGTTATGAGGGTGATGCTTCAAGGAATAGATTTTACCTGCAGCTTTGTTTGGGAGTCATTATAGGACATGGTCAGCTCACATCCAACAATGGACCACTTATTAATTATTCAGTGCAGACTTTCTAATTGTTGAATGGAGTGAGCCTGGGGAGATTCTCTCCAGGAGAATTACCTCTCTAGGCATGTGTTTCTACCACTTCCAACATGCACACCGCTTGTCTATCTTAACATTAGAACATACAAAGCAGAAACCGGTAAGTGTAACATTTCAATAAGATCATGCCTGATCCTTTACCTCAAGCCAACTTTCCTGCATATAGGACAAACATTTATTTCTTTAAAACTCATAAATCCATTGTTATGCTTTGAATACACTGAGTGCCTGAGTGTCCATCACTCTCTCGGGAAGAGGATTTCAAAGTTTCACCACACTTTGAATGAAGAAAGTTTCTGCTCATCTTTCCTGATTGAGAAGCCTGTTATTTTGAGTTTGTAGTTCTTGAATCTAGAAGCTCCAGCTAAGAAGAACATCATATTGACATGAACCCCATCAAACCCTTCAATGTAGTCATCTATCATTCTTCTAGACCTAAAGAGTTTGCTTAATCTCCTCATATAGAATAAATCCCTGAATCAGCAAACAATATGGTGAGCATTTATTGCACTTTCTTTAGTACACTGATGTCCTTGCTAAGATAGGGAGAATAGACTTTTACACAATATTCCAGACGCAGTCTCTTTATATTAAAAATGTATTTACTCTTGTACTCAAATCCTCTTTCAATAAAGGGCAAATTTAATTTGTCTTATCTGTATAGTCATAGCCGTAGTCATACTTTATTGATCTTGAGGGAAATTGGTTTTCGTTACAGTTGCACCATAAATAATTAAGTAGTAATAAAACCATAAATAATTAAATAGCAATATGTAAATTATGCCAGGAAATAAGTCCAAGACCAGCCTATTGGCTCAGGGTGTCTGACTCTCCAAGGGAGGAGTTGTAAAGTTTGATGGCCACAGGCAGGAATGACTTCCTATGATGCCCAGTGTTGCATCTCGGTGGAATGAGTCTCTGGCTGAATGTACTCCTGTGCCCAACCAGTCCATTATGTTGTGGATGGCAGACATTGTCCAAGATGGCAACTTGGACAGCATCCTCTTTTCAGACACCACCATCAGAGAGTCCGGTTCCATCCCCACAACATCACTGGCCTTATGAACGAGTTTGTTCATTCTGTTGGTGTCTGCTACCTTCAGCCTGCTGCCCCAGCTCACAACAGCAAACATGATAGCACTGGGCACCACAGACTTGTAGAACATCCTCAGCATCGTCCGACAGATGTTAAAGGACCTCAGTCTCCTCAGGAAATAGAGACGGCTCTGGCCCTTCTTGTAGACAGCCTCAGTGTTCTTTGACCAGTCCAGTTTATTGTCAATTCGTATCCCTAGGTATTTGTAATCCTCCACCATGTCCATACTGACCCCCTGGATGGAAACAGGGGTCACCAGTACCTTAGCTCTCCTCAGGTCTTCCACCAGCTCTTTAGTCTTTTTCACATTAAGCTGCAGATAATTCTGCTCACACTATGTGACAAAGTTTCCTACCATAGCCCTGTACTCAGTCTCATCTCCCTTGATGCATCCAACTATGGCAGAGTCATCAGAAAACTTCTGAAGCTGACAAGACTCTGTGTAGTAGTTGAAGTCCGAAGTGTAAATGGTGAAGAGAAAAGGAGGCAAGACAGTCCCCTGTGGAGCCCCAGTGCTGCTGATCACTCTGTCGGACACACAGCGTATGCTAACATGATCCATGTACGATGACCCTCTTATTCACCACCTGGCTCCATCTGCCCAACAGTTACTTCTCACCTGAATCAGAATCAGAATCAGGTTTATTATCACCGGCATGTGAAATTAAATTTGTTAACTTAGCAGCTGCAGTTCAATGCAATACATAATCTAGTAGAGAGAGGAAAAAATAATAAATAAAATAAAACATAACAATAAATAAACAAGTAAATCAATTACGTATATTGAATAGATTTTTTAAAATGTGCAAAAACAGAAATAATGCATATTAAAAAAGTGAGGTTGTGTCCAAAGCTTCAATGTCCATTTAGGAATCGGATGGCACAGGGGAAGAAGCTTTTGCTAGCTCCTGGCTCAGCTCCCTGTTCAACACCCAATGCTGATACAGGGTCTTGACCTGAAGTGTTGACTTTCCCTTTGAAGATACCCAACCCTCTGAATTTTTTGTTCCAGATACCAGCATCTATCGTCTCTTTTGTCAAAATTATGTGTTTTTTTTGTCTCATATGCTAGTTATCTTTATCTGTTATCCATGGCCGGATTACTTTACCTACTGGGTTTTCGTGCATAAGTGACTAAATATTTGTTGCAAACCATGCGGTCATTATTTAGATTTTGGTCATCTTTATGCTATAGATCTTAATGTATTTTTTTTCAAACTACTAATACTTCCTATACATTTGTAGATGGCTTTGTTTTGATTTAGATGCACTTCTTGAGTTGCTTTAGTTTTTTTCTAAATTGATCATATTATAGAAACATAGAAAATAGGTGCAGGAGTAGGCCATTTGGCCCTTTGAGCCTGCACCGCCATTTATTATGATCATGGCTGATCATCCAACTCAGAACACCGCCCCAGCCTTCCCTCCATACCCCCTGACCCCCCCTAGCCACAAGGGCCATATCTAGCTCCCTCTTAAATATAGCCAATGAACTGGCCTCAACTGTTTCCTGTGGCAGAGAATTCCACAGATTCACCACTCTCTGTGTGAAGAAGTTTTTCCTAATCTCAGTCCTAAAAGGCTTCCCCTTTATCCTCAAACTGTGACCCCTCGTTCTGGACTTCCCCAACATCGGGAACAATCTTCCTGCATCTAGCCTGTCCAATCCCCTTAGGATCTTATACGTTTCAATCAGATCCCCCCTCAATCTTCTAAATTCCAACGAGTACAAGCCCAGTTCATCCAGTCTTTCTTCATATGAAAGTCCTGCCATCCCAGGAATCAATCTGGTGAACCTTCTCTGTACTCCCTCTATGGCAAGGATGTCTTTCCTCAGATTAGGGGACCAAAACTGCACACAATACTCCAAGTGTGGTCTCACCAAGGCCTTGTACAACTGCAGTAGTACCTCCCTGCTCCTGTACTCGAATCCTCTCGCTATAAATGCCAGCATACCATTCGCCTTTTTCTGAACTTACTCATTGATCACTTCTGTCATATCCACTGTGTCCCCTTCAATCGAGTGCTGTAAATGCACCATGTGGGGACTCTCAACATCTATGGTGGAGAAGCACCTCTCAGATCCTGTGCTAGGTTCGATCTAGTTGAGGATTTGAGAGAGCACAGTTTCAACCATGTCTGTAGGACAATAGTGAAGAAAGGTAAGCTCAACAGTGAAAGGTGGAGCTTAGGAGGACAATGCTGCCTAACGGCGACTACTTTGTTTGCATCTTTGGAAACAGCTCTATTTCTATCTTTAATATCTCTATTTTTCCCTTTCAGGGTTCTTTTGAAGACTCTGACCTGGAGCTACACACTGACTTCAGTTCTTTGCGGAAATGGGATCCGCTCTCAGGGCCTCACGACTGGCCGCTTTTCGATATGCCAAGGACGCAGCCTGGAAGACTAGCGTGGATTCAGGGTGCTGGAATTTCCTGGCTCTGGAGAAGGGCTGATTCTAGGCCAGTGCCACCGCCTGATGCGTCGTGGGAGTACACAGAAGAATGAAAGTAGCAAGCAGGTTGTTGGCTATATGCCCAGAAACCCGAGTTCTTTGGGCACAGAGCTTGGAAAATGCAATGCAACGGACTTGTAACACCATGAATCAGCGAGTTGCTTGTTATGTCTCCCCTCTCGCTGTAAAATGGGGGACACCTCTTTTTCCCTTATTAGGTCGAATACCGGGTGAACGAGTAGTCTTTGGAGTACTGCATGTCTGTGTCTTTATTGATGCTTTGCTGCACGCTGGAGTGCTCAGTGGGGGGTGCCGTTGCATTTTGCTGGTGAGGGAGGGGGTGTCATTGCTTTGCTGCTGCTTACGCATGGGAAGAGAGAGTTGGGAGGGTGCTTTGGGGTTCTAACATTTAACTGTCATTCATTCTTTGGGGCATTCCTCTGTTTTCATGGATGTTTGCAAAGAAAAGAATTTCAGGATGTATATTGTATACATTTCTCTGACATTAAACGTACCTATTGAAACCTATTTATTTTAATTATTGGTACTCTATTTAAAATGATTAAGCATTTTCATGTTTTATTTGGTTAAGTTTTTTAAATTTAAAAATGTGTCTTTAAATTTCTTTCTGTGATGACATCTTTCTACTGCATCATCTCATCGTATTTGCAATCTGGAGATGATGTTTGTGCCTGCCACACCCTGTCTCCTCCTTTCCCATGACTCCTTCTCCGTGTCCTTTTTTTTCGGATGGTTAAGAATTGTCTAGGCAGGTCCTGTCCACACAACAGTAAAGTCGAATATTTACAATTTCCACGTGGGTATTCTGATGGGCATTACATAGAAAATAGGTGCAGGAGTAGGCCATTTGGCCCTTCGAGCCTGCACCGCCATTCTGTATGATCATGGCTGATCATCCAACTCAGAACCCTGCACCAGCCTTCCCTCCGTAACCCCTGATCCCTTTAGCCACAAGGGCCATATCTAACTCCCTCTTAAATATAGCCAATGAACTGGCCTCAACTGTTTCCTGTGGCAGAGAATTCCACAGATTCACCACTCTCTGTGTGAAGAAGTTTTTCCTAATCTCGGTCCTAAAAGGCTTCCCCTTTATCCTCAAACTGTGACCCCTCGTTCTGGACTTCCCCAACATTGGGAACAATCTTCCTGCATCTAGCCTGTCCAATCCCTTTAGGATTTTATATGTTTCAATCAGATCCCCCCTCAATCTTCTACATTCCAATGAGTATAAGCCTAGTTCATACAGTCTTTCATCATATGAAAGTCCTGCCATCCCAGGAATCAATCTGGTGAACCTTCTTTGTACTCTCTTTATGGCAAGGATGTCTTTCCTCAGATTAGGGGACCAAAACTGCACACAATACTCCAGGTGTGGTCTCACCAAGGCCTTGTACAACTGCAGTAGTACCTCCCTGCTCCTGTACTCGAATCCTCTTGCTATAAATGCCAGCATACCATTCGCCTTTTTCACCGCCTGCTGTACCTGCATGCCCACTTTCAATGACTGGTGTATAATGACACCCAGGTCACGTTGCACCTCCCCTTTTCCTAATCGGACACCATTCAGATAATAATCTGTTTTCCTATTTTTACCACCAAAGTGGATAACTTCACATTTATCCACATTAAATTGCATCTGCCATGAATTTGCCCACTCACCCAACCTATCCAAGTCACCCTGCATCCTCTTAGCATCCTCCTCACAGCTAACACTGCCACCCAGCTTCGTGTCATCCACAAACTTGGAGATGCTGCATTTAATTCCCTCATCCAAGTCATTAATATATATTGTAAACATTATTATGATCATTTTTCCCTTATTTATAAACCCTCACCACTGTCTATCATCTGGGCAATAATTCAATGTGAGTAGGTGCCCTTAATGTTCAAATTAATGATGTTTAAAAAAACTCTCATACTCTTCCTTATTTAATTTTCCATTTCAAACCCTAAAGTATGACAGCAAATGGAAAGATGAAGTGAGTGGAGCCCACACCAGTTAGAATTCTACAATTACTTCTTGGATATAAAAAATGTGGAATAATTACTTTTGAAGAACAAAAGCATGAGAAATCAAAGTTGTTGCATTTAAAGCATCTACAATTTGGAGTGAGTGGTCTTAATCAGAGAATATTTATTCTTGCATATAATAAAATGGTAATGTGGTTAAATGCATGCCACTAAATGGGTTTGCAATCCTTTTAACCCACAGTGTCAGCTTTGAGTCCTGTCATTCATTTACCTTTGAATGTATAATAGTTTTTTGGTGCTGCTGCTTGTTGTGAGAAATTCTCAAAGAAAAAAAGTTGTAAAATCTTTGAAATTGATTATTAAAGTTAAGAGCAAGCATGGGCTTTATGGATACAAAAATAGCAGGACAGGTAGCAAAAGCTTCACGTTGTTCCTTTGATTCAACATGAACTATATTAATTGATTTGCTGGATTTGCGAAACACTGAAATAGGTTGTCATACATATTAGTAAAGGCTTCAAGGTTGGCATATTAAACCTTTCACTGTCCATACCATTTGCACATAATAAGCTGAATAAAAATGATTTTTTTTTTCATTAGACTGAATAAGTCACAATGTGGTGTAACGGCATATTATAAATATTAGGCTATAGCATAATTATAAAGCACTGCCGATAAATGTAAATGTAAAGGCTGGGTAAGTGCATGGATGGGAGGTGTATGGAAAGCTGTGGTCCAGGTGCAGATTGAAGGAACCAGGCAGAATAATAGTTCAGTATGAACTAGATAGGCTGAATGGCCTGTTTCTGTGCTGTGGTTCCCTACGACTGTATGATTCTACTACAGAGAAAGTTCTACCTGTAACAATAATCTTAAGCTTGAAATAATTATGTAATAATAATTAAAATAAAAATATCGACAAACATGTATTTAAATGTATCAGCATCAGTGAGTGGTTAAATTAAACATATAAATGAGTAAAATCCTGAAGTACCCAAATGGGTATTGAAATTGCAACCAAAATCATTCAGAATCAGAATCAGCATTCATATCACTGATACCACAGCTCTGCAGTCCTTCACTCCCTGCTGCCTTCATCTTATGAGAAATGGAGCACCACGCGATCAAGTTTATCTACGCCTGCTCATACTGTTTCTATGCCTGATGAGAGAACCTAGACACTGGATAGAAGCTTCCTTCACTGTGCTATCAGAATTTGCAACAGCCTTCCAGATGCTGTGGTTGGAAACATCTGTGACGATGGGGTCCAAACCTTCAAGAGTCGAGTACACAAACACCTATCATCTCTGGGAGGGAAGTCACATGCTTCTTCATAAGCTATCATGAAGGGGACCAGGTTGGCAATGCTTGGTTATGGTAGGGATGGTTATTACTTGACTTTCAAGAGCACTTGTGAGTTATGTTCTGGCTGGACTTAGTCCTTAAACTGCTGGAGAACAGTGCGGAAAGAACAGGTGCTGTTTTGTCCCGGTAGGGATTAGCTTTTAGTTCCAAGTGCTCATGCCACATCTTGTCACCCTGCAAGCTCTTTGAATTATGGAGGACAGCATGTGTATAAATGTCTCTTTCCAGCAGACTTCATCATGATCATCATGACTCCAGTATTTCTACTATCTTTTAATGTTTCTTAATTGTACATATGATTTTTCTTTGTGTTCTGTGGCTGAGCTGCAGTGAACCATCTGATTGGCCTGTCAGAGTTCTTTGTGGGAGCTAGTTGACTTGATCAGCATTTCTGATCTGACTATTGTTCACAATTGTACTTCATAAAAAAAAGTCATGAAATTTGTTATTTTGCATCAGTGGTACAAGAATGCCAGCTCATAATAAATACTGTCAGTTACAATAAGAAACAATTGAAAATAAGTAGGCTGTACAAAGAGAGAGCAAACAGTGAATTGGCATTCATAGGTTCAGAACTTTGATGGTGGAGAGGAAGACGTTGTTCACAAAACATTGAGTGAACCTTCAGCCTCCTGAACCTCCATCCTGATGATATTAATGAGCAGAGAGCACGACCTCGATTGTAAGGGTCTTTCATGATGGATGCCACCTTCCTGAGGTATTTCCTGTTGGAGATATCCTCATTGGGAAGGCTAGTTACCATGATGGAGCTGGTTGCGTCCACAACCATCCAGAGGCTACGTTGGGTCAGAGATAACATCTCCTCACTAACAATCAACACCAGCACACTTGAAGGCTCATGCTTAGCCCACAGCTCAACTCTGTTTACATCCATGAATGTGTGGTCAGGAACAGCTCAATTACCATCTGTCAATTTGCTGATGACACATCTGTCATTAGCAGCATCTCAGATGGTGATAAGGAAACAAACAGGTGTGAGGTAGGTTGATTGGCGGAGTGGTGTCATAACAATAACCCTGCACGCAAGGAATTGATTGTGGACTTCAGAAAGGGAAAGTCAAGAGAACAGTCCTTATCAAGGGGTCAGCAATGGAAAAGGTGAGCAGTTTTAACTCAAAGGTGAGTGTCAACGTTTCAGAGTACCTATCCTGGGCCAACATATTGACACAACTCAAAGAAGGCATGCGAGTGGCTATACTTCATTTGGAGTCTGAGGTGATTTGGTTTGTCACCAAAGACACTTAAAAATTTCTAGAAATATACCCTGGAGAACATTTGAACTGGTTGCATCACCATCTGGTATGGAGGGACCACTGCACAGGATTGGATAAAGCTGCAGAGGGTTGAAAACTCAGTCACCTCCATCATGGGCACCAGCCTCCTAGCACCGAGGGCATCTTCAAAAGGTGATGCCTCGAAAAGCCCTTAACCACCCAGAACATACCCTCATCCCTTTACTACCTTCAGACTTCGGAACAGACAATGAACAGCTGAACTCTACCTCACTATTTGCTCTCTTTTTGCGCAACCTACATATATATATGTTATGCATTGCATTGTACTGCTGCCTCATTTCACAACATATATACATATATTAGTGATAGTATACGTGATTCTGAACCCTCTGAAGATTTTCTTTGATCCTGTACATTTGCACCTCCATACCAGATAGTAATGTAATATGTCTGCTTTCTCCCATGGTGCATCAGTAGAAATTTGCAAGAGTCTATGGTGACAAACCAATTTTCCACAAACTCCTGTTGTAGTATAGGTGCTGATGTGCCTTCTTCATGATTGTATTAATATGCTGCGCCCAGGGTTAATGCCCAGGAACTTGAAGCTGCTTATCCTTTCCACTGTTGACCCCTAGGTCAGGGCTGGTGTGTGTTCTCCCTATTTCCCTTTCCTGAAGTCCGCAATCAATTCCTTGGTCTTACTGATGTTGAGTGAAAGGTTGTTGTTGCAACAGCACTCAACCAGCTGATCCATGTCACTTCTGTAAGCCGCCTCGTCACCATCCTCGATTCTGCCGACAGTGGATAATGTTGAAACTGTACCTAGGAATATAGTCACGAGTGTAGAGACAGTAGAGTGGTGCCACTGTCAGTACACATTGATACCACAAGCTTAAGAGTCTGGAACTGTAGGCCTAATGGCAATGACATGACAAGTAGTAAGTCCACTTCTGACTTTGCTGTGTGCACAGCTATTCATTTCCATAAGCCTTGCGGATGAACGTTGAGGTAAATAAAAAGAGATGAACATGGGTTCATCAAATGAACATGATCCCATTTTAAAAAAATGTTTCTGGATTTTAAGTACTGTTAATGCTGGAGAAACTTCCACTCCATTCTACGCCAATGATCAGTTCCTCTCAAGTGAAAACAAATCACAAAAATGTTCAAAACCACATTTAATAGTGCTCAGGCAACACACATCAAAGTTGCTGGTGAGCACAGCAGGTCAGGCAGCATCTCCAGGAAGAGGTACAGTCGACGTTTCAGGCTGGGACCCTTCGTCAGGAGGTCCCGGCCTGAAACATCGACTGTACCTCTTCCTAGAAACATAGAAAATAGGTGCAGGAGTAGGCCATTTGGCCCTTCGAGCCTGCACTGCCATTCAGTATGATCATGGCTGATCATCCAACTCAGAACCCTGTACCAGCCTTCCCCTCCATACCCCCTGACCCCCGTAGCCACAAGGGCCATATCTAACTCCCTCTTAAATATAGCCAATGAACTGGCTTCAACTGTTTCCTGTGGCAGAGAATTCCACAGATTCACCACTCTCTGTGTGAAGAAGTTTTTCCTAATCTCGGTCCTAAAAGGCTTCCCCTTTATCCTCAAACTGTGACCCCTCGTTCTGGACTTCCCCAACATTGGGAACAATCTTCCTGCATCTAGCCTGTCCAATCCCTTTAGGATTTTATATGTTTCTATAAGATCCCCCCTCAATCTTCTAAATTCCAATGAGTATAAGCCTAGTTGATCCAGTCTTTCATCATATGAAAGTCCTGCCATCCCAGGAATCAATCTGGTGAACCTTCTTTGTACTTCCTCTATGGCAAGGATGATGCCTGACCTGCTGTACTCACCAGCAACTTTGATGTGTATGGCTTGAATTTTCAGCATCTGCAGAATTCCTCGTGTTTGCGTTTTTAATAGTGCTCAAATGTTTTACACAAAGAACAAAATTAAACATGTGGCACACATTCTTCCCCATGGGGCAAACTCATTAGGAAGAAGCCACATAGCAAACAAGAACAATATTAGCTCTCAAGGCAATGAATCCCAGTGAAAGCATTTTCTTCTCTGCTGAGTGACAGGAGAGGGTAAAAGATGTATAAAGTATCCATGTTCTCCTAGGAGGGTCTGCAGCACCGGGGGACCGTGTCCTTCACACTGCAGGACATACATGTTATTTACAAGAATTTATTGTCAATATCACTACAAGGAATTGTTAGAGAATGTTATATTCAGAAATTATACGGTTTCAATACAAGCAAGAACAATTTTTCAAAAACTTTTCATCTGTAATCTACAAGCAGTGATGAGTTTTGTAATTAAGTGGTCAGCTTTGTAAATAAACAGTGCTGTTTGTTTATGAAGCTGTCCACATCAGGAGCTTAAGATATTCTCATATACATCAATCAAACATTATGTACTGGGTGTATGTTAACAGGCCTACATCAAACTAGACATCAGACAACTTTGGCCGTTAGTGGGAGAAATAAAGAAAGGTTCTGCATCAGACTTACTTTGTCACTTAGCACATCAAAGATGATCATGGGAGTATTTGCTCTGTCTTTCATTAATACGGATATTTGTGCATCCAGAGGATCAGCACTCAGGGCCTAATTATGCAAAGCTTCCGTCTCTGGCCTCAAAATGTTTCAGATCATCCGTCTCCTAGCAAAGGTATATAAATATGCTTAAGGGTTTTTTCAGTTGCTGGGTGCGCCCAATTTAAATAAGTAATTTGATTGATTCAATCTTGCACGATTTTGGTCTCTCTTTTGCAGGAAAGACATCATTAAACTGGAAAGAGTGCAAAGAAAATTTACAAGGATGCCACCAGGACAGGAGGGCCTGAGTTATAGGAAGAAATTCAGGAATGAGACAGGGCAGGTGACAGAAATTTTGTAGAGAAACACTTTGACCATAATGCCTTTAGTTTCAAGATAATTATGGAGAAGGATTGGTCTGGTCCTTGGGTTGCGATTCTAAATTGGAAAAGGGACAATTTTAATGGCATCAAAAAGGACCTGGCATGGATTAGGACAAGTTGTTCTCTGACAAAGGTGTGCTGGTTTGCTAAGCAAACTTGTGGGCCTGAAGATAGACAAGTCCCCGAATCCTGATGGAATGCATCCCAGTGCACTGAAAGAAATGACAGAAGTTATAGTAGAGGTTTTGGAGATGATTTACCAAAATTATCTGGATTCTGGGCAGGTCCCGGCGGATTGGAAGACAACGAATGTCATGCCACTATTCAAAAAAGGATGTAGGCAAAAGGCAGGTAACTATAGGCCAGTTAGTTTAACATCTGCAGCTGGGAAAATGCTTGAAGCTATCATTAAAGAGGATACAGAGCGACATCTGGAAAGAAGTGGATCCATTAGGCTGACGCAGCGTGGTTTTGGCAAAACCAGGTCCTGTTTGACAAACTTAGAAACATGGAAACATAGAAAAACATACAGTACAATACAGGCCCATCAGCCCACAAAGCTGTGCCGAACATGTCCCTACCTTAGAGCTACCTAGGCTTTGCCCATAGCCCTCTATTTTTCTAAGCTCCATGTAGCCATCTAGGAGTCTCTTAAAAGACCCTATTGTTTCTGCCTCTACCACTGCCGCCAGCAGCCCATTCCACGCACTCACTACTCTCTGCGTAAAATAGTGACATCTCCTCTGTACCTACTTCCAAGCACTTTAAAACTATGCCCTCTAGTGCTAGCCGTTTCAGTCCTGGGGAAAAGCCTCTGACTACCCAGGCGATCAATACCTCTCATTATCTTGTACACCTCGATCAAGTCACCTCTCATCCTCCGTCGCTCCAAGAAGAAAAGGCCGATTTCACTCAACCTATAAGACATGCTCCCCAATCCAGGCAACATCCTTGTAAATCTCCTCTGCACCCTTTCTATGGTTTCCACGTCCTTCCTATAGTGAGGCGACTAGAATTGAGCACAGTACTCCAAGTGGGGTCTGACCAGGGTCCTATATAGCTGCAATATTACCTCTCAGCTCTTAACCTCAATCCCATGATTGATGAAGGCCAATGCACTGTCTGCCTTCTTAACCACAGAGTAGACCTGCGTAGCAGCTTTGAGTGTCCTGTGGTCTCGGACCCCAAAAATTTTCAATTATATATGTAGCCCCCCCGGCCACCCTCAGGGTCGCTCAGCTCACTGTCGTCTTGGGAAACAGCCTCGGCCCCGCCAAACTGGATAATTCGACTGTGTAGATGCTGTGTGATGCACCCCACCCCGCCCAAATAACAGACAATACACCAGATGCAATTAAATGATTTACAGTTTATAGATATTACTGGAACTATATAATTAAGAGAGAATAAAATATAAAAGGAAAATAAAAAGCGCCACACTTATCAAAGTTCAATCTCTTCGTGCACAAAGCTGTTGGAGCTCAAGGACCTTCTTCTTCACCCTGCGACCCCTTGGACCACCTCGACTGGCCGCCTGGGACCAACAACAGTGGTCGACCAGATGCTCCACGAGTCCGCCTCCATCTCCTTGCCGAACGCCCTCCTCGGGGTCCGACCCCGTTAGCGGACATCACAGCACATCGTCCATCCTCTGTCTCGCTCTCCCGCCTTCTGCCCCAAAACCCCACGCATACAGTATCTTCAAATACACCAAAACCATAACAACTATCCCAATTGGTTAATATCATCCTCTTATCACCCTCTAAACAAAACAAGCTGCTAGCGCAAACTTTCTCAGCGTTTAACACAACAAAGCCGCATTCCCCAGATTAACATAACAAAGACGCCATTTTAATTAGCCGCCGCAGTAACATAAAAGTCGAAACCCCCTTACATGTATAAAAGTAATTGATTTTCAACTTCTGCGTACTGTGGAGGGAACTATCGTTTTCCTTCTTTTTTATATAAAAATGGACAAAAAGTTTAAACCCTGGTTCCGGCTGATGTGCGTTCGTTTTGCTTGCCTTTGGTTATGGTGGGAGTATTAATCTGTGCATCCCGAGGTCTATCTCACACACATGTACAGCTGGTAACACTGCTACAAGTTGCACTCCATCCAAACTTGATGGAGATCTTTGAGGATATAGCACATGCAGTGGATAGAGAGGAACAGATGGAAGTTATTTTCTAAGATTTCCAGTAGGCATTCGATAAGGTGCCACATAAAAGACATCTGTAAGATAAGGATGCATTGAGTTGGGGGTGATGCATTAGCATGGATAGAGAATTTGTTAAGTAATAGAAAGCAGAGAGTTGGAATACATGGGTATTTCTCTGGTTGGCAATCAGTGGTGAGCAGTGTGTTACAGAGGTCGGTGCTGGGCCCACAGCTGTTCACGATACACATCAATGATCTGGAAGAGGGCACTCAGTGAAGTGTATCTAAGTTTGCTGATGACACTAAATTGAGTGGAAAAGTAAATTGTGCAGAAGATACGGAGAGTCTGCAGAAAAATATAAATAGGTTAAGTGCGTGGGCAAGGGTCTGACAGATGGAATATAATGTTGGTAAATGCAAAGGTCGTCCACTTTGGAAGGAAAAACGAAAGAGCGGATTATTATTTAAATGGTAAAACTTGCAGCATGTTGCTGTGCAGAGGGACCTGGGAGTGTTTATGCATGAATCACAAAAAGGTTGTGGACTGTATACAGTTTACAGAGGAGGACCTACTGTCTTGAGGCAAATTAGGATAAATGAATCCCCAGAGCATGAATGGCATTCCCTTGGATCTTGTGGAAGGCCAGTGTGGAATTTGCAGGGGCCCTAGCAGAGGTATTTAAAATACCCTTTGCCATGGGTGAGGTGATGGAGAAGTGGAGGATAGCTAATGTTGTTTGATTGTTTGAGGAAAAGTATCAGCCAGGAAATTATAGGCCAGTGAGCCGGATGTAAGTAGTGGTTAAATTATTGGAAGGTATAATAAGAGACTGGATATATAAGTATTTGGATAGACGGGACTGATTAGCAATAGTCAGCTTGGCTCTATGCATGGTAAGTCATGTCTAACCAATCTTACAGAGATTTTCAAGGAAGTTACAAGGAAAATCAATGAAAGAGAGAGTAGGCATGGATTTTCACAAGGCCTTTAACAAGAAGAGAAAGCAGGCATGGACTTCGCAAGGCCTTTGACAAGGTCCCAAACAAGAGATTGATCAAGGTTCAGTAACACAGCATTCAGAATGAGGTAGTAAATTGGATTAGACGTTGGCTTTGTGGGAGGAGCCACAGAGTGGTAGTAGATGGTTGCCTCTCTGAATGGAGGCCTGTGACAGGTGGTGTGCCGTAGGGATCGGTGCTAAGTCCATTATTGTTTGTCAAGTACCTGGATGATAATATGGTATACTGGATTATCAAATTTGTAAATGACACCAAGATTGGGGGTGTAGTCAACAATAAGGAAGACTATTAAAGCTTGGAGCAAGATCTGGACCATCTGGAAAAAAATGAAATGAAAAAACGGCAGATGGAATTTAATGCAGTCATATCTGATGTGTTGCACTTTGGGAAGCCAAACTCAGGTAGGACTTACGTGATGAGCAACAGGGCACTGAGGAGTTGATAGAACTGTGGGATCTGGGAATACAGATCCATAATTCTTTGAAAGTGGTGTTACAAGTTTGTAAATAAACTTTTGGTGCATTGACCTTCATAAATCACAGGAGTTGAGATATTCTGTTAACTTTGTTTAAATATTGGTAAGGCCTAATTCAGAGTACTGTGTGAAAATCTTGTCACTTACCTGCAGGAAAGGTATTAATAAGTTTGAAAGAGTGCAAAGAAAATTTACAAGGATGTTGCTGGGACTTGAGGGCCTGAGTTATAGGGAAAGGTAGAATTGTTGAAAGGTTGGATTTTATTTCCTGGAGCATAGGAGAATAAGGGGAGATTTGACAGAGGCATACAAAATGATGAAGTTTATAGATAGGGTAAATGCAAGCAGACTTTTTCCACTGAGATTGGGTGATACTAGAACTAAAGGTCCTGGATTAAGAATGAAAGTAGAAATGTTTAAGAGGAACATAGAGTCATAGAAAAGTACAGCACAGAAACAGGTCAATTGGCCCATCTAGTCCATGCCAAACCATTTAACCTGCCTACTCCCATCACGCCGTACCCCTACTATGGAGAGGCTGCACGTGCTGTATCACGCCGTACCCCTACTATGTACCTAACCAAACTTCTCTTAAATGTTGAAATTGAGCTTGCATGCACAACTTGTGTTGGCAGCTTGTTCCACACTCTCATGACCCTCTAAATGAAGAAGTTTCTCATGTTCCCCTTAAACCTTTCACCTTTCCCCCTTAACCCATGGCCTCTGGTTGTAGTTCCATCCTATCTCTGTGGAAAAAGTCCCTACTTATACTCCTCAATTTTGTATACCTCTGTTAAATCTACTCTCAGTCTTCTACATTGCAAGGAATACAGTCCTATCCTATTCAATCTTTCCTTATAACTCAGGTCTTCCAGACCTGGCAACATCCTTGTAAATTTTCTATGTACTCTGTCAAACTTTTTTACATCTTTCCTGTAGGTAGGTGACCAAAACTGCACCCAATTGTCCAAATTAGGTCTCACCAATGTCTTATACAACTTCAACATAACATCCTATCTCCTGTACTCAATACTTTGATTTATGAAGATCATTGTGTCAAGAGCTTTCCTTACGACCCTATCTACCTATGCTGCCACTTCAATGAATTATGAGGACACTCAGTCCTCTTTTATAGTCATTTGGAAATGCATACATGCATTAAGAAATGATACAATATTCCTCCAGAGTGATATCACAGAAAACAGGACAAACCAAAGACTAACACTGACAGAACCACTTAATTAAAACATATAGTTACAGCAGTGCAAAACAATACCACAATTTGATAAAGAACAGATCATGGGCACGGTAAAAAAATGTCTCAAGTCCCGATGACTCCCAAGTCCCCGATAGCAGGCGGCAAAAGGGAGAAACTCCCTGCCATAAACCTCCAAGGCATTGACAACTGCCGATGCCTTGGAAGCAGCCGACCACAGCCAACGCCAAGTCCATCCATCCGAAAACTTCGAGCCTCCAACCAGCCCCTCTGATACAGCCTCCTGAGCGCCATCCTGTGCTGAGTGCCTTCGACCTAGCCCCAGCCGCCGAAACAAGCAAAGCCGAGGATTAGGGGCCTTCTGCTCTGGAGATTCTGGTTACTACACAGTAGCAGCGGCAGCGAAGCGGGCATTTCAGAGGTTTTTCCAGATGTTCCTCCGTACTCTCATGTCTGTCTCCATCAAATCAGAATTGTGTACGGTCCCTACTTGACAGATTACAGATCATTCACTGGAGAGGCTGCACGTGCTGTATCACGCCGCCATCTTCTCCTCCTCCAAACTTGAATTACAGACCTATACTCCCAGATCCCTTTGTTCTACTGCACTCCTCAGTGCCCAACCGATCACTGTGTAAGACCTACCCTGGTTGGTCCTACTGAAGTACAACACCTCTTACTTGTCTGCATTAAATTCCATCTGCCACTCTAAACCCATTTTTCCAAATGGTCTAGGTCTCACTACAAGCCATGATAGCCTTCCTCGTAGTCCTCTACGCCAGGGGTCCCCAAACTTTTTTGCACCGTGGACCGGTTTAATATTGATGATATTCCTGCAGACCAGCCGACCGGGGAAGGGGGGGCGCAGTGGATGGTGTTCAAGTTCAACAGTGTGTGACAGGGAATGAGGAAAGGTGCAACTGACTCATATCATTTCATATCGCTAAATCATATTGTTTCCTCGTGGCCCGGTAGCACATCTTTGCGGCCTGGTACCATCCATGGCCTGGTGGTTGGGGACCACTGCTCTACACCCCAGTCTTGGTGTCATCCGCAAATTTGTTGATCCAGTTAACTATGCTATCATTTAGATCATTGATATAGATAACAAACAACAATGGACCCAGCACTGATCCCTGCAGAACTCCACTGGTCACTGGCCTCCAGTCAGAAAGGCAACCATCTACTACCACTTTCTGGCTTCTGCCACAAAGCCAATGTCTCACCCAATTTATTTCCGTATACTGAATACCGAATGACTGAACCTTCTTGACCAGACTCCCATGCAGGACTTTGCCAAATGTCTTACAAAAGTCCATGTAGACAACATCCACTGCCTTGCCTTCATCAGCTTTCCTGGTAACTTGACAGAACTTCTCAGAGGCTGGAGGGAGTGTGGAACGAGTTGCCAGTAGAATTGGTGGAGGTGGGTTCAATTTCAACATTTAAGAGAAACTTAGATAGGTTCATGGATGGGGAGGGGAATGGAGGACTTTGTCCTGGGTGGAGTTCGATGGGACTAAGCTGTATAATAGCTTGGCATGGACTGGATAGGTTGAATGACCCATTTCTGTGCTGTATTGTTCTATGTCTCTATGACCCTATGACAACAGATCAAGTATTTACACCTCAGAAACTGGAGACCTTATAGAGCTGTCTAAATCATGAGTGGTGTTAATAGGGTGTGAACCACACATCTTTCTCTCAGGGAAAGGGAACCAAAAACTAGAGGGCACAGGATTGAGGTGAAATGGAAGAGATTTAAAAGGCTCCTGAGGGGCAAATCTTTCACACGGTGAATGGTACATACAGTATTCTCTTCAACATTTACACCTCCGACTTCAACTACCACACAGATTCTTGTCATCTTCAGAAGTTTTTGGATGACTCTGCCATGATTGGATGCATCAGCAAGGGAGATGAGGCTGAGTACAGGGCTACGGTAGGAAACTTTGTCACATGGTGTGAGCAGAATTATCTGCAGCTTAATGTGAAAAAGACTAAGGAGCTGGTGGTAGACCTGAGGAGAGCTAAGGTACCGGTGACCACTGTTTCCATCCAGGGGGTCAGTGTGGACATGGAGGATTACAAATACCTGGGGATATGAATCGACAATAAACTGGACTGGTCAAAGAACACTGAGGCTGTCTACAAGAAGGGTCAGAGCCGTCTCTATTTCCTGAGGAGACTGAAGTCCTTTAACACCTGCCGAACAGTTGTGTGCTGGAGCAGCAGGCTGAGGGTAGCAGACACCAACAGAATCAACAAACTCATTCGTAAGGCCAGTGATGTTGTAGGGATGGAACTGGAGAACTGGACTCTCTGATGGTGGTGTCTGAAAAGAGGATGGTGTCCAAGTTGCATGCCATTTTGGACAATGTCTCCCATCCACTACATAATGTACTGGTTGGGCACAGGAGTATATTCAGCCAGAGACTCATTCCACCGAGATGCAACACAAAGCATCATAGGAAGTCATTCCTGCCTGTGGCCATCAAACTTTACTACTCCTCCCTTGGAGGGTCAGACACCCTGAGCCAATAGACTGGTCCTGGACTTATTTCATAACTTACTGGCATAATTTACATATTACTGTTTAACTATTTACAGTTTTATTACTATTTATTATTTATGGTGCAACTGTAACAAAAACCAATTCACCCGGGATCAATAAACTATGACTATGACTGAGTATATGGAATAAGATACCGCAGAGAATAAATACAATAGCAGCAGAAATTACTTTTGGATAAATACATGGATAGGTTTAGAGTGTTAAGGGCAAAATATGGGCAAATGGGATTAGTTCAGATAGGCGCTTTGGGCAGTATGAACGAATTGAGCTGAAATGCCTGTCCCTCTATTTGTCAGAGATAACTATCAACATTGTATTGAATCAGATGCAATTATCTTTGTTCCTGAGTGTATAAAAAGCCAATGTTCTGGTGGGTCGTCAAGGACATGTAGCCGAGTGAGAGCAATAACAAATTGGTCTGCAATACTGAAGCTCATTCAGGTGGTTGTGAATTGGCCAAGCCATTGGCATAGCTTCAGAGCAATAAGCTATGATTTTCCAATAATATCTTATTTGCTACAGGTTTATTATTAAATATTCTCAATCTGCTTGCACTGTGCAAATGTGTTTTCATTTAAGGTGAAAAATAATTGTGCAAGAGTAAGTCGTACCAGTATGGCTGCTGCTTGGAATGCTACATGCTGCCTGCCTCCCCTTGATAGGCTGCTGATGTCATGTGCAGTATGATTTAAAACTTATGCTGGACATTCAGTCATGCTTTCCTCCTAACAATCATAACTTCATTGTCCTAGACCACATGATGGTGAATGTATTACTCGAGCAATGACTGGAGATAAGCCCCAGTATGAGGATGATTTTCTTTCTCCTGATTCTTATTCTTTGTTCCTTCTGCTCTTATAATATTTTTCTTGGTATTCTGGGAGAAGACTTCCATAATTACTATCTGACAGATGAAGGCTAGTGTGCTAAGTGCTTTTTTCGCCACCCTGTCAACCTGATGCTACTTTCAATGAGACATGCGCTACCATTCATATGTTACGTCCTACACTGGTTTGACTTTCTAAAATGCATCTCCTCACACTTACCTGTATTGAAATCCATTTACCACTCCATGGCCCATTTCCCCAACTGATGAGGTCCCCTGTAATCTATAATAATCTTGTTCATTCTCAACAATACCTCTAGTTTCATGTCATCTGCAATATTATTGATCAAGCCTTGTGCACTTGAATCCAAATCGTTTATTATAAATGACAAATTACAAAGATCCATGGACTATCCTCAAACCATCCTTAGACTATCAAAGCCTGCAGCAGGATCTGAACCAGCTGGAAAAATGGGCTGAATAATGGCAGATGGAATTTAATGTAGACAAGTGTGAGGTGCTGTACTTTGGACAACCAACCAGGATAGGTCTTACACAGTGAGCAGTGGGGCACAGAGGAGTACAGTAGGACAGTGGAATCTAGGAATACAGACCTCTAATTCTTTGACAGCGTTGTCAAAAGTGGATAGGGTCATAAAGAAAGCTTTTGGCACGTTGGCATTTATAGATCAAAGTACTGAGTTCAGGAGTTGGGGTGATATGTCAAAATTGTAGATGATGTTAGTGAGGCTTCATTTGGAGTATCGTGAATAGTTTTGGCCAGCTACCTACAGGAAAGATGTCAATATGATTGGAAGAGTACAGAGAAAAATTACAAGGATGTACCCGGGACTTCATCTTAGCTGTAAGGAAAGGTTGAATAGGTTAGGACTTTTTTTTACCCTGGGGCCGGGGGTGGGGTGGGGTGGGGTGAAGGGAACAATTTGATAGAGGTATAGAGAGGTTGGGTGAGACTGGAGCTAGAGACCATGGGTGAAAGGTGAAAGGTTTAAGGGGAATATGAGCGGAAACATTTTTTTTGCTTGGAAGGTGGAGGGAGTATAGAACAAGGTGCCAGTGGAAGTCGTGGATGTGAGCTCGATTTCAATACTTCAGAGAAACTTCAATAGGTACATAGACATGAGGGGAATGGCAGGCTATGATCTGGGTGCAGGTCGGTGGACAAGTCAGGCATGGACTAGATGGGCCTAAGTCTGTACTGTTCTATTACTTGCATATTCTATCACTATCCCAACAACAATCCCTGTGGCACACCCACAGTCAATGGCCTCCATTCGGAGAAACAAACTCCAACCACCACACTCTGCTTCTTACCTCAGAGCCAACTTTCAATCCACTTAAAAAGCTCTCCCTGGATTCCACGTGACCTGATCTTGCAGATCAGTCTACCACGTCAGACTTTGCTGGAAGCCTGGCCAAAGTCGAAATAGACAATGTCCACTGCCCTCCTCTCATTTACCCTTTTGATGGCGCCATTAAGGGATGACTGTTTGTGTGCAGCTCCAATGGGAATAAGCAAATATACCCATTTAGGACTACTACAATCCAACTGAAATCCACAGTCACAGCCAAGGGTACTTCAGTAAGCAGCATGGTTTTAAGACATTTAAAAAATCTATCGATACTCAAAATTGGTGAACCTTGGACTGCGGACTTGTGTCATGAGTGCAGTCCCCCTTTAAGAGAACCGATGCAGAGATGGCATGCTGGGCTGCAAGTACAATTGAAACAGAGGCTTTAGACCCCGCTCTGGACTATCCTGCCGGTGAATATACAGTTTCTGGAAAATAATTCTGAAGACCAGCTCAAAGATTGCTGTACCAGAGGGACATCACTGACTGCTGTAAATTTCACTTCACGGAAACATGGCTATCACCTAGCATTTGGACACAGCATTGCAGCTCAATGCTTCATGATTCCCTGCAAAGGCAGGAGAGCAGGGTCTTTTAAAGGCAGAGCAGGTGGATTCATGCATCATGTTGCACAAATATGATGGTTCCATGCTCACCCAGCCTGGAACATCCTTTTTTTTAAATCTTTTTATTAATTTTCAAAATTATAAACTCAATAACAAAGTTGATACAAAGAGATTTTAATAATCTTAATCAACATATACAAAAAGGATTTTAAGTATCATCGGTATAATAGACTTCCAAACTCAATGAAATTAGTCAAAGAAAAATATATATATAAACAAAGAAAAATCCCCAAAAGAAAAAGACCCATAAAGGAATAGAACAAAACAGGGCTAGACCAATATCTTGAATCAGACACGTTCAGTAATGTCATCAACTCCGCTCCTCTATTCATATAATTTAAGTTTAAAAAAAATCTGGAAAGGTCAGATTACATTATATGAAAATGTTGCATAAAAGGTTTCCAAGTTTCTTCAAATTTAACTGAAGGATCAAAAATATCACTTCTAATTTTTTCTAAATTTAATATAGTTTGAGAAAACCATTGGAATGTAGTAGTAGGATTGATTTCCTTCCAGTTCAACCAAATAGATCTTCTAGCCATTAAAGTAACAAATGCTATCGTCCGACAGGCTGAAGAAGACAAAGATCTATGTTCTACCACTGGCAATCCAAAAATTGCCGTAATAGGATGGGGTTTTAAATCAAAACATAGAACTGTTGAAATAATATCAAAAATATCTTTCCAATATTTTTCCAAAAGAGGACAGGACCAAAACATATGGGTTAAAGAAGCCTCCCCAGAGTGACATCTATCACAAGTGGGGCTTATATGGGAATAAAAATGAGCTAATTTACCTTTGGACATATGGGCTCTGTGTACTACTTTAAATCGTATTAGTGTATGTTCAGCACATATAGAAGTACCAACTAATTGAAAAATTTTATCCCATTTCTCTATAAGTAGACAAAGTTGAAGTTCCCTTTCCCATTCATTTTTAATTTTATCAGATATACGTGGCTATAATTTCATTATTATATCATAAATAATTGCTATTAATCCCTTCTGAAAAGGATTTAAACCTAAAATTTTATCAATAATATCAGTAGGATTTGAAGTCGGAAAGGTAGGCAACGTAGTATTTTAAAAATTGCTTATTTCTAAGCATCTAAAAAAAATGGGATCTAGGCAAATCAAATTTCTTAGATAACTACTCAAAATGCATAAAACAGTTATCCAGAAATAAGTAACAAAAACATATACCTTTGGTTTTCCATATCAAAAAGGCTTGGTCCATTACCGAGGGTTGAAAAAAAGAAATTTGACATAATAGGACTTAATAAAAAATTCATTCAGGCCAAAAAATTTATGAAATTGAAACCATATTCGCAATGTATGTTTAACTATAGGGTTAAACATTTGTTTATTCAATTTAGATAGTACAAAAGGAAGTGAAGTTCCTAAAATGGAAGCTAAAGAGAACCCTTGTACAGAGTGGCCTTCAAGGTTTACCCAATATGGGCTTGGAGTTATATTCTAATCTTGTGTCCAAAATATTAAATATCAAATATTAATTGCCCAATAGTAAAATCTTAGGTTAGGCAATGCCAAACTACCCTCTTTCTTAGATTTCTGAAAGTATTTTTTACTTAATCTGGGATTTTTATTTTGCCATAGGCAAGAGGAAATTTTAGAATCAATAGTATCAAAAAAGGATTTAGGAATAAAAATTTGTATTGTTTGAAATAAATATAAAAATTTAGGTAAAATTATCATTTTAATAGCATTGATTCGGCCAATCAATGATAGAGACAATGGGGACCACTTAGTAATCAGTTGTCTAAGCTGATTAATTAATGGTAAAAGGTTGAAATTAAATAGATCCTTGTGTCTCTTAGTAATTTTAACTCCTAGATAAATAACATAGTCAGTAGTCACTCTAAATGGAGAATTTCTATAAGTGGGAACCTGCATATTTAGTGGAAAAAGTTCACTCTTACCTAGGTTAAGTTTATAACCAGAAAAACTACTAAACTGAGCAAGCAAAGTTAATACTACCAGAATAGATTTTCCTGGGTCAGAAATATATAATAGTAGATCATCTGCATATAGTGATAATTTATGAGTCTCATTTCCACGGGTAATACCAAATATATTAGGGGAGTCATGAGTGACAATAGCGAGCAGTTCCAAAGCAATATCAAATAGTAGTGGACTAAGAGGACAGCCCTGCCTAGTACCACGGAATAGATGAAAAAGAGGGGATCTTTGATTGGTAGTAAATACCGAAGCCAAAGGGGTAAAATATATCAGTTTAATCCAAGATATAAATATTGAACTAAAATTAAATTTCTCAAGGGTGTTAAATAAATATGTCCATTCAACTCTGTCAAAAGCTTTCTCAGCATCCAATGAAATAACACATTCTGGAATTTTGGGTGAAGACATAAACAATATTCATTAATCTTCTAATATTAAAAAAAAGTAATGATTTTTAATAAATCCAGTCTGATCAGCTGAAATAATTTGAGGTAATACATTCTCCAATCTCATTGCCAATATCTTAGAAAAAATCTTAGAATCCACATTCAGCAGCGATATAGGCCTATAAGATGCACATTCAGTAGGGTCCTTATCCTCTTTAAGAATTAGGGAAATAGAAGCTCGATAGAAAGATAGTGCTAACTTACCTATAGATACTGCATCCCTAAAAACACTACATAGCCAAGGAGTCAGTGTAGTACAGAAAAATTTTTTTTAAATTCTACCGTAAATCCATCTGGGCCAGGTGCTTTACCTGAGTTAATCGAACAAAGTGTTCTTTATTGTCCTCTACTGAAATAGGTACATCTAGTTTTGAATGTTCATTACATGATAATTTTGGAATATTCAATTTGTTAAAAAAATCATTATTATAGTAGAGTCATCAGGAAATTCTGATTGATACAACTAGGTATAAAATTCTTGAAAGGATTTATTAACCTCGTCATGGTCAACTGTCAAAGTGCCATCTTGTTTACAAATCTTAAGAATCTGTGGTTTTACCGAGGCTGATTTCAATTGATTAGCTAAAAGTTTCCCAGTTTTATCACCATGTATATAAAATTGACTTAGTTTTGATTAATTGACTTTCAATCAAAGATGATAATAAGAGATTATGTTCCATTTGAAGTTCAACTCTGTTTCTGAAGTTCCTAATTAGGAGTTATAGAATATTTCTTATCAACTTCTTTAATCTTGTCAACCAGTTTAAGTATTTCATTATTAGTTTGCTTTTTTAATCCAGCAGTATATGAAATAATTTGTTCACGAATATATGCTTTAAGTATCCCATAGTGTCCCACTGGAAATATCCTCTGAAGAATTCATTGTAAAGAAAAAATCTGTTCCTCAATAAACCTAACAAACTCCAAGTCTTGAAGCAAAGTGGTATTAAATCGCCATTGTCTAGAATTAGTAAATGTATCCCTTAAGTTAATAAATAATTTCAATGGTGCATGGTCAGACACAGCAATAGAATCATATTTGCAACCAGTAACAAGAAGAATTAATAGAGAGTCAATAAAAAAATAGTCAATTCTTGAATAGTGCTGATATACATGTGAAAAAAATGAGAACTATTTCTCATTCGGATACAAGAATCTCCAAATTTCTGAGATTCCAGAGTCGGTGATAAAAGTTAATAAGGGTAGCTGATTTGTTCAGAAGTACTTGATTGGACTTGGATCTATCCATCAAAGGATTTAAACAACAATTGAAATCTCCACCCATAATCAACATATAGTCATTTAAGTTAGAAAGAGATGTGAAGAGAATCTTAAGTCAGGACAGTCAACATTTGGGGCATAAACATTAAGCACAACAACTTTTTTGTTAAATAGCAATCCAGTAATTAACAAAAACCTGCCGTTGGGATCTGAAATCCTCTTATAATGCAGAAATGAAATTGACGTATCTATAAAAATAGAAACACCTTTTACTTTAGCCTGTGAGTTTCAGTGGTGCTGTTGATCCTTCCAGAATCTAAAAAAAATGCTGATTATCCTCTTTCTGGACATGAGTTTCTTGTACAAAATAATGTGCATTCATCCTATGGAATACTTTTACAATTTTCTTCCACTTAGTTGGGTGGTTTAAGCCATTTGTATTCCAAGAAACCAAATTAATAATCTTATCCATTGTAATGAGCTTGAGCATAAGGTACATAACAGGTTAACCAGAGTACAGACTCATGACCCCAGAAGCGGGAAAAAGGTCCAAAGAGGAATCGGAAGTTACGACATTTCAGACATTTTGGTAGTTTCAGGTCAGCACGTTCAAAAAGCAAGAATGAATTAAAAATAATACCACCACTCTTCTCCCACAAAAACACATAAGAAAAGCCAGAAAGTGGCCAATGTTAAATCTAAAGCTAATCCTAACCCCATCTTTCCAGAAGGCAACCTAAAAGAAATATGTTTATCAAAAGAAATACCACCCATATTCAAAAAAGTTTAAAAAATAGCTATAACGGCAAGAAAAAGCTTACAACAATTATAAGCATTGAATAGTTCTGTCCCTATGGTGTGCTGGAAACAGACTCAAATGCAAGACACAGACACTGAAGTACAAGGAACAGGACTTGACTAGAATAGGAAGGTGACAGGATTCAGGTCCATAATCTGGGTCTTGCCTTGGGCTCGGACCCTGGAACTAGGCAAGGACATGACATGGCTTCAGGACAGGACGTGGCTGGGGTCTAGAAGCCTGAGCTTGGAGACAAGACAGGGCTCAGACTCCGAGCCCGAGACTGGACAAGGACCCAAAACCTGGGTCTTGCCTCGGGCTCGGACCCCTGAAACAGGCAAGGACATGACATGGCTTGAGGCTTGGTGTCTTGGGTCTTGAGCTTGGCTTGGGCCATGGCGTCTTGAGGCTGCGGGATCGTCGGGGCCGGGGCTCTTGGAGCCTGGTTGCGGGATCCTCGGGGCCGGGGCTCTTGGAGCCTGGCTGCGGGATCCTCGGGGCCGGGGCTCTTGGAGCCTGGCTGCGGGATCCTCGGGGCCGGGGCTCTTGGAGCCTGGCTGCGGGATCCTCGGGGCCGGGGCTCTTGGAGCCTGGCTGCGGGATCCTCGGGGCCGGGGCTCTTGGAGCCTGGCTGCGGGATCCTCGGGGCCGGGGCTCTTGGAGCCTGGCTGCGGGATCCTCGGGGCCGGGGCTCTTGGAGCCTGGCTGCGGGATCCTCGGGGCCGGGGATTCTTGGAGCCTGGCTGCGGGATCCTCGGGGCCGGGGCTCTTGGAGCCTGGCTGCGGGATCGTCGGGGCCGGGGATTCTTGGAGCCTGGCTGCGGGATCGTCGGGGCCGGGGATTCTTGGAGCCTGGCTGCGGGATCGTCGGGGCCGGGGATTCTTGGAGCCTGGCTGCGGGATCGTCGGGGCCGGGGCTCTTGGAGCCTGGCTGCGGGATCGTCGGGGCCGGGGCTCTTGGAGCCTGGCTGCGGGATCGTCGGGGCCGGGGCTCTTGGAGCCTGGCTGCGGGATCGTCGGGGCCGGGGCTCTTGGAGCCTGGCTGCGGGATCGTCGGGGCCGGGGCTCTTGGAGCCTGGCTGCGGGATCCTCGAGACGGGGATTCTTGGAGCTTGCTGCATCTTGAAATGCAGAGGCTGGAGCTGAGAGACAGACTGGGAACTGAACAATAACATAGAGCCAAGACTTATCCTTCGACAAGCCAGGACTCATCTTTAACACCACATTAACATGAGACAGGACAGAACATAGACATAGAGCTGGGACTTATCCTACAACAAGCCGGGACTCAACTGCATCTCCGCACCAAGGTGGGACAGTTCCACCTGTTGGGTAACAGCAGCATGGCCAGACTTACCCAACAGAGGCAAAGACAAGACATGTCCCCCCACAGGGCAATGGCAAAACAACCTGACTTACTCCACAGAGGCAAGGACAAGACTACACAAGATATGACCCCCTGAAGGGCAACAGCAGAACAGCCTGACTTACTCTCACAGAGGCGAGGACAAGAAGAGACAAACACCAAAGAACAACAGACAGTTCCATCTCTGCTCCAGGGTAGCTCCAAGTCTCAGTTCAGCCAGCACCCTCAGCTGGCTACAGAAACAGCCAGATCCCTCCCTAGCTCGGAGTGGCTGACAGCCACTCAGCAGGCCCAGGAAACAACCAAATCCATACCACAAAGACTACTCCAACAAGTGGCAACAAGGCTCCATGAAGCAGTGGTCCTCCAACCAGGCCTAGAGATCACAAATGGTTTCACTAGCTTTCCATCAGCAGATTGCTCTAAAGGGGACAAACAAGCAGCCCACACGCAATCCCAAGGCTACTTATATTGCAAGCCCAAAGATGAGAATCAGGTGCCTATGATTAAGTCAAACAAGGGACAGCTGGAAGGCCCGGAGTCCTGAGTCCACGGACCGGACTGTGAACAGGAATGCGGACTTCACAGACTAGACCATGACAAGTTCCTTCTTGCTCATATTTCAAAGAACATCAAATGTTAGATCATATTACTATATTAATTTTTCGTATATAAATGGTCGGAAGTGACATTAGAGACAGAAAGGATTCTGGGGAGAAGAAGAAAACAATCCATCATTTTAAAATATAATACTCTAGTAACATTTCAGAAAGAAAACAAGCATTAAAATTGTAAATAAATAATTTTCAAAAAGTATTAAAAGTAAGATATACAAGATCGCTAACAGAAAAGCATAATATCATTTAACAGTATAAAGCGAACCTACACTGCAAGATCAAGGGAAAAAAAACCTCTAACTATACAAATCAAAGCCGAGAGAGAAAACAAAACAATACATTGATTAATCCTCTGCAGAGGGAGGCAGAACATCGAGAAAACTTTGAGCTTCCATCGGATTTTCAAACAGGCTACGCGAGTTGTCCCGCATAACCACTCTCAGATGGGCTGGAAACAGTAACGCTATTTTATAGCCCCGAAGATAAAGTTCTGCTATCTGTGGTTTAAAAGCCATTCATTTTTTCGGTACATCTTGGCTGTAGTCTTCAACAATCCTGAACTTGAATTCACAAAATTAGATCATACCTTTCTTCCGAGCAGCTCGAATAACTCGTTCCTTATCATGGACATAATGAAACCGAATGATGATTGGTCTCGGTCTGGCCACATTCTCCGGATTAAAACGAAAAGAACAATGTGCATGATCTAATAGTGGGGGCTCCTCCAATATATCGGAGCCAAACACATCCATTAGCAATTTAGAAAAATATTTTGTAGGATCTCCCATCTCAACATCTTCTGGAAAACCGATTATTCGCAAATTCTGTTGTCGGGAGCGATTTTCAAGATCAATAGTCTTGGCTTGATAATGTTCCAATTGCTGACTTACTGAAGTTAAACTTCTTTCAAGAGCTTCAATTTTACTATCCCTTTTGCGGCCATCGTTAGCTAGATCTGAGATTCCGACTTCTTGTTGATCGATTTCACGTCTGATTACTCTTGAATCTTCTTGCGTCGACTTCAACACTTCTTCAATTGTGGTGAGTCTTCGATTAACTGGATCATCTAGAAGTTTCTTCATTAGTTCCATAGTTATCGGAGCTTCCTTCGATGTTCCAGGATCACCATTTTTTTTTCCGTTCCCACCAGGACCTTTCCCGTCTTTAACTTCTCGTGCCCAGGTAATCATTTTCAGTAAGTAAAAGTCATAGTTCAATGATATAAATGTAATATAAATTGTTTAGTGTAGGAATAGGTAAAGTAAATACGAGTGGTTACATGTAAGAGAGTAAAGGGTATGGAGCGACGCCAAAATACACCTCACTCCATGGGTTCCCCTTCCGGAAAGTCCAGCCTGGAACATCCAGCAGTCAGTGTCAGACTCTTATCTACTGAAGGAGTTTTCCACCATTATCCTGGTAGCAGTGTGCATTCCACCTCAGGCTAATATCAGGCAGACATTGGAGGAACTGAGCATGAAACTGTGCATCCTATCATTGCAGGAGATTACAACCAGGCCAGCCTGAACAACTACCATCAACATATCAGCGGTGGAACCAGAGGAGACAACACACTTGACAGTGCCATTCCATGACCACAGTTTGGAAAGTCCAATCTTAGAGGCAGATACTAAAGACTGCAGCACCAATGGTGAGGACCAAGAATGTATGGTCAATCGATGCGAAGGAGCACTTACAGGATTTCTTTGGGTTGGTGGATTGGACAATATTCAGGTGTTCACCTTCGAGAGTGAATGAGTATGCCACAATTGTCACTGACTTCATTAAGACCTCTGTGGATGAGGGTGTGCCTTTGAGAACATATCAAACATACCCAAATCAAAACTGTGAAAGAGAGGGGAGATTTATACTCTGTGAAGACTAGAACTGTTGCGACCCAGAACTATACAAGAAATCCATATACGACCCACAGAAGGCTATTTTAAGAGCGAAGGAACAATTCCAACTGAAGTTAGAATCCAAACCAGTTGCACGTCACCTCTGGCAGGGTTTGCAGGCTAATACTTCCTTCAAGGTAAAACCTAACATCATGAATGACTGTTATGCTTCACTCCCAGAAAAGCTCAATTTCTCTTATGCTCACTTTGAAAGGGAGAATGAAACTACATCTGTGTGAGTCCCTGCAGCACTCGGTGACCCTGTGATCTCTGTCTCGTAGGCCAGTGTCAGAACATCTTTCAAGAGGTTGAACGCTCGCAAGGCACCAGGGCCTGATGATGTACCTGGTAGGGCTCTGAAAATCAGTGCTAACCACCAGGCAGGATAGTTCAAGGACATCGGACATCTTCAATCTCTCATTGCTGCATTAGGAGGTTCCCACTTGCTTTAAAAGGGCAACAAACATACCAGTGCCCAAGAAGAGCAAGATGAGCTTGTCACAACCACGGATTCGGCAGTGCAGTAGATACGGCAATTGCGCTTGTGAATTTGCACGTGTCAGGTAATTATTATTTAATCGTGATAGTAATTAACTACACTCTCGTCATCGTAGTGCTTGTCGAGACTTGGACAGAGCATAACAAATCTCCACTGCTGTTTTGCATTTGACCTTCCCTGAGCCCTTGAACTTTCTAAATCAACTGACTCTGAAGACTAGCTGTATTCGTTTAATGTTTAGATATTCTTTTCGGCCATGCTATAAGCTTCGTTTCCCTTTTGAGAGTTTTAGTTAATGGCCCTGTTTGGCCTAGCATTTATTGTTTTATTTTCCCTTTTTTGAATTAAAGTCTGTGAACTATCGACCTACTTCAGTGTCTCTCAATCCACACTTGGGCCATAACCGAACCCTGGTGACAGAGCTGCCTCAACAACTATTGCCCAATTGCACTCACATCTACTCACATCTGCTTTGAGAGATTGGTCATGGCTGGAATCAATTCCTGCTTAAACAAGAACCTTAACACACTGCAATTTGCCTGTTGCCACAATAGATCTGCAGCAGATGCAATCTCATTAGCTCTCCACTTGGCCTTGGGTCAACTGGACAATAGCAATATCTACATCAGACTGTTGTTTATGGACTACAGCTGAGAATTCAGCAGAATCATACCCCCAGTTCTAATCCACAAGCTCCAAAACCTGGGTTCTGTGCTTCCCTTTGCAACTGGATCCTTGATTTCCTCACTGGGAGACCACAGTCCGTGTGGATCAGAAATAACATCTCTTCCTCACTGACAATCGGCACAGGTGTACCTAATAATGTGTGCATAGCCCACTGCTCTACTTTTTCTACGCCCATGACTGTGTGGCTAGGCACAGCTCAAACACCGTCCATAAATTTGCCGATTTATTGTTGTCAGAATTTCAGATGCTGACAAGAAGGCATACAGGAGTGAGAAATATCAGCTGGTTGAGCGATGTTGCAATAACGACCTTGCACTCAACGTGAAGACCAAGGAATTGATTGTGGACTTCAGGAAGGGGCAATCAAGAACGCACACGCCAGTCCTCAAGGGCTCAGAAGTGGAAGGAGCGAGCAGTTTCAAGTTCCTGAGTGCAAACATCTCTGAAGATCTATCCTGGGCCCAATATATTGATGCAATTACAAAGAAGGCACTAACCTGGCTATGCTTCATTAGAAGTTTGAGGAGAATTAGTATATCACCCAACACTGTATGTACAATGTATTGCATTGTACAACTACTGCAAAACAACAAATTTCACAACATATACCAGCAATATGAAACTTGATTCTGGTTACCTCTTCAAACACTCTAAGAGGTTCTTCAAGCATAACTTTCCACAGATGATGGCATGAGACTCAGAATCAGGTTTATTATCACCGGACGTGAAATTTGTTAATTTAGCAGCAGCAGTTCAATGCAATATGTAATCTAGCAGAGAGAAAAATAATAATAATAACAAATAAACACGTCAATTATGTATACTGAATAGATTTTTTAAAATGTGCAAAAACAGAAATACTGCATATTAAAAAAAGTGAGGTAGTGTCCAAAGCTCAATGTCCATTTAGGAATTGGCTGACAGAGGGGAAGAAGCTGTTCCTGAATCGCTGAGTGTGTGCCTTCAGGCTTCTGTATCTCCTACCTGATGGTAACAGTGAGAAAAGGGCATGCCCTGGGTGCTGGGGGTCTTTAACAATGGACGCTGCCTTTCTGAGACACCGCTCGCTGAAGATGCCCTGGGTACTTTGTAGGCTAGTACGCAAGATGCAGCTGACTAGCTTTACAACCTTCTGCAGCTTCTTTTGGTCCTGTTCAGTAACCCCTCCACACCATGTATAGAAAGGGATGGCACTACATTGATCATGATCAGCCGTAAGTGGAATGAAATTCTGCTGTTTCTATTGATGCTGCTTCAGTAGTTCTACCCTCTCAAGTATTTTGAGTTGGTCAATGGCTAAATAACAACTTCAACTGGAATCTCCCAAGGGACTTATCCTTGCTAGATAACTATGGATTTTAAAAACACAAACACGAGGAAATCTGCAGATGCTGGAAATTCAAGCAACACACATAAAAAATGCTGGTGAACACAGCAGGTCAGGCAGCATCTATAGGAAGAGGTACAGTTGACGTTTCGGGCTGAGAGCCTTCGTCAGGACTAAGTAAAAGAAGAGATAGTAAGAGATTTGAAAGTGGGAGGGGGAAGGGGAGATCCGAAATGATAGGAGAAGACAGGAGGTGGAGGGATGGAGCCAAGAGCTGGAAAGTTGATTGGCAAAAAGGGATACAGAGTTGGAGTAGGGAGAGGATCATGGGATGGGAGGCCTAGGGAGAGAGAAAGGGGGAGGGAAGCCCAAAGGATGGGCAAGGAGTTATAGTGAGAGGGACAGAGGAAGAGAAAAGACAGAGAGAAAAATAAATAAATAAATAAATAAATAAATAGGGGATGGGGTACAAAGGGGAGGTGGGGCATTAACGGAAGTTAGAGATGTCAATATTCATGCCATCAGGTTGGAGGCTACCCAGACGAAATATAAGGTGTTGTTCCTCCAACCTGAGTGTGGCTTCATCTTGACAGTAGAGGAGGCCGTGGATAGACATATCAGAATGCGAATGGGATGTGGAATTAAATGGTGTGGCCACTGGGAGATCCTGCTTTCTCTGGCAGACACAGCATAGGTGTTCAGCGAAACGGTCTCCCAGCCTGCGTCGGGTCTCGCCAATATATAGAAGGCCGCATCGAGAGCACCGAATGCAGTATATCACCCCAACTGACTTACAGGTGAAGTGTCACCTCACCTGGAACGACTGTCTGGGGCCCTGAATGGTAGTGAGGTAGGAAGTGTAAAGGCATGTGTAGCATTTGTTCCGCTTACAAGGATAAGTGCCGGGAGGGAGATCGGTGGGAAGGGATGGGGGGGGGGATGAATGGACAAGGGAGTCGCATAGGGAGCGATCCCTGCAGAAAGCAGAGAGAGTGGGGGAGGGAAAGATGTGCTTAATGGTGGGATCCCGTTGGCGGAAGTTATGCAGAATTATATGTTAGACCCGAAGGCTGGTGGGGTGGTAGGTGAGGACAAGGGGAACCCTATTCCTAGTGGAGTGGCAGGAGGATGGGGTGAGATCGGATGTGTGTGAAATGAGAGAGATGCGTTTGAGAGTAGATTTGATTGTGGAGGAAGGGAAGCCCCTTTCTTTAAAAATGGAGGAATTCTTCTTTGTCCTGGAATGAAAAGCCTCATCCTGAGAGCAGATGTGGCAGAGACAGAGGAATTGCGAGAAGGGGATGGCATTTTTGCAAGAGACCGGGTGAGAAGAGGAATCGTCCAGATAGCTGTGAGAGTCAGTAGGCTTATTAGATTATGAGATTCAAGCAACACACATCAAAGTTGCTGATAAATGCAGCAGGCCAGACAGCATCTCTAGGAAGAGGTACAGTCGACATTTCAGGCCGAGACCCTTCGTCAGGACTAACTGAAGGAACAGTTAGTAAGAGAATTGAAAGTGGGAGGGGGAGGGGGAGATATCGAGTCTGAGTCAAAATGTGGTCGAAAAGTTGAAGAGCCGAAGAAATTACAGATGGGGAGCAGTGAGAGATGGTTTCACTGAACTGCCGTCGAAGAGAGGATGATGATTATGAGATTATTAGATTATGAGGACACGCAGTCCTCTTTTATTGTCATTTAGTAATGCATGCATTAAGAATTGATAGAATATTCCTCCGGTGTGATATCACAAAAACACAGGACAGACCAAGACTAAGAAACTAACAAAAACCACATAATTATAACATGTAGTTACAACAGTGCAACAATACCATAACTTGATAAAGAACAGTCCATGGCACAATAAAAAAGTTCAAAGTTTCTCAAAAGTCCCACATCTCACGCAGATGGGAGAAGGATGAAAACTCTCCCTGCCATGCCCGACCACAGTCTGACTCTGAGTCATCCAAAAACTTCAGCTCTGATCAGCCATCCAACACCGAGTACTGAGCAGCATCTCTATCCGAACACTTCGACCTCAGCCTCGGTCGCCAGCAGCAGGCAAAGCCGGGGATTTTGGGGTCAACCCTTCGGAGATTCTCGATCGCACAGTAACAACAGCAGCAAACCAGGCATTTCAGAAATTTCTCCAGATGTTCCTCTGCTTCTCACGTCTGTCTTCATCAAATCAGAATTGTCCATGGCCCTTATTTAACAAATACGATATCACTTCACCGGAGAGCTGCACGCGCTGTGTTGCGCTGCCATCTTCTCCTCCCGCCTATAGTAGACTTATAGTAGCTATCAGCAGATAAGCTGTCTCCAGAGATTGAGACTGAAAGATCAAGAAAGGAGAAGGAGGTGTCAGAAATGGACCTTGTAAATTTGACGGCAGGGTGAAAGTTGGAGGCAAAGTTAATGAAGTCAATGAGCTCAGCATGCATGCAGGAAGCAGCGCCAATACAGTCGTCGATGTAGCGAAGGAAAAGTGGGGGACAGATAGCAGTATAGGCTTGGAACATGGATTGTTCCACAATGCCAACAAAAAGGCAGGCATAGCTGGGACCCATAGGGGTGCCCATGGCTACACCTTTAGTTTGGAGGAAGTGGGAGGAGCCAAAGGAGTAATGATTAAAAGTAAGGACTAATTCTGCTAGATGGAGCATAGTGGTGGTAGAGGGAAGCTGGTTCGGTCTGAAATCCAAAAAGAAGAGGAGAGCTTTGAGAACTTCCTGGTGGGGGATGGCAGTATATAGGGACTGGACGTCCGTCCATAGTGAAAATAAAGCGATGGGGGCCAGGGAACTTAAACTCATTGAAAAAATTCAGAGCGTGAGAAGTGTCACGAACATAGGTGGGAAGGGATTGAACAAGGGGGGATAAAACAATGTCGAGGTATGCAGAAATGAGTTTGGTGGGGCAGGAGCAAGCTGAGACAATGGGTCTACCTGGACAGGCGGGTTTGTGGATCTTGGGTAGAAAATAGAAAGGGGAAGTGCAGAATGTGGGAACTATGAAGTTGGTAGCAGTGGATGGGAGATCCCCTGAGTGGATAAAGTCGGTGATAGTATGGGAGACAATGGCCTAGTGCTCCTTAGTGGGATCATGATCGAGGGGTAAATAAGAGGAGGTATCCATGAGTTGTCGCCGTGCCTCGGCAAGTAGAGGTCAGTACGCCAGACTACAACAGCATCTCCCTTATCAGCGGGTTTTATAGTGAGGTTAGGATTAGTGTGGAGGGAGTGGAGAGCAGACCGTTCGGAAGGCGTGATGTTGGAATGGGAACAAAGTGTGGTGAAGTTGAGACGGTTGATGTCCCATCGCACCTTTTCACGCACATCTGCTCTCACCCCATCCTCCCGCCACCCCACTAGGAATAGGGTTCCCCTTGTCCTCATCTACCACCCCACCAGCCTCTGAGTCCAACATATAATTCTCCGTAACTTCCACCACCTCCAACGGGATCCCACCACTAAGCACATCTTTCCCTCCTCTCCTCTCTTTGCTTTCCACAGGGATCGCTCCCTACGTGACTCCCTTGTTCATTCTTCCCCCCCCATCCCTTCCCACCGAATTCCCTCCCGGCACTTATCCTTGTAAGCAGAACAAGTGTTATACATGCTTTTACACTTCCTCCCTCACCACCATTCAGGGCCCCAGACAGTCCTTCCAGGTGAGGCGACACTTCACCTGTGAATCGCCTGGGATAATATACTGCGTCCAGTGCTCCCGATGCAGCCTTCTATATATTAGTGAGCCCTGATGCAGGCTGGGAGACCATTTCGCTGAACACCTATGCTCTGTCTGCCAGATAGAGCAGGATCTCCCAGTGGCCACACATTTTAATTCTATGTCTCTCTCTCTTTTTTTCCCCTCTGTCCATCTCACAATAACTCCTTGCCTGCTCTCCATCTTCCTCTGGGCTCCCCTCCCCCTTTCTTTCTCCCTAGGCCTCCCATCCCATGATCCTCTCCCTTCTCCAGCCTCGTATTCCTTTTGCCAATCAACTTTCCAGCTCTTAGCTCCATCCCTCCCCCTCCTGTCTTCTCCCATCATTTCGGATCTCTCCCTCCTCGCCCACCCCCACTTTCAAATCTCTTACTATCTCTTTCATTTAGTCCTGAAGAAGAGTCTCCGCCTGAAACGTCGACTGTACCTCTTCCTCTTGATGCTGCCTGGCCTGCTGCATTCACCAGCATTTTTTATGTGTGTAACCATGGATTTTATTGGTTTTGAAATGTTACGCCCTCTACCTATCTCCCTAAATAGTGATGATAAGTGACTATTAAAAATGAGAAGCAAACCAAGACCTTGGCCAATGTTTATACCCATGGGATAGAAATGGTCCAAGGGAAGTATTTTATGCAGATATTGTAGGTGTTACAGCAAGGTGCCATTCATGAAGAAATATGGAGTGTATGGAACAAATAAATGTTAAGTGTTCTGGAAATGTAAAATGTTAAATGTATCAATGTTCTGGAATCCTGAATGGTAAGGTAGTATTCAGGACAAGTGGTTCAGAGACTGACAGAAGGAATTTTCTGTGTTATGTGATCTTTTCTGGTTGATTATTGGTCTATCACGTCAGTGTTAAAGAATATATTATGGAAAAGGTTACTTGGTTTATAGTGAGGACTCTTTTACAAATAGAGCAGCCAATGTCTGCCTCCTCAATTGAGATATAGGTATGGTTGTGAATTCTGAATTGGGACATATGTCAAGGAGAAATCTTCTACTTCATTGTCCTGCTCCTGCAATTACTTGGTCTCTGCTTCACATCCATCAGGCTCCAGATCTCCTTCCCGTTCTACCTCTGACACCATCTTTGATTTGCAAGATTGTGCAGAGTGCTCCACACTATGCTATTCCATGCTTGTATGGAATTTTCTGTAAGGCTCCCTGAACTAATGTAGCAACACAATCGACTTTTCAGGAAATGCACAGTGCTTTCCATTTTGCTTCATGTAGCCTTTGAACTGCCCTCAGGTGGTTTAAATCCTTGTCTACACTGATGCATAAGTTCTCAGGGAAGCAAACAACAGCATGTTTCCCCCTGGATCCTTAGTTTGAGCCAGTGAAAATGAACTTGAGGAAATTTTTATTGTCAATCACAACAAGATTGAAGAAATCTTTCCTGCATTAAAAAAAAATCTGCAAGACTTTGTAACCGAGTGCATGCAATCAATGGCTGCAAAATTCAGCAATGATGAGATTCCAGTTCCTCCAGTTATCACTGAGGTTGAAGGAAATAAAAACACTTCCCGGTGAAATGGTGTCTGGTAATCTCTAATGCAGTGATAAGCATCAAATTGGAGGATGTAGCATAGATCTGCAGAGTGTAGATGGAAAGATGCAGCTGGACAAATTGACAGTCAACATGACCTTGATCTACACGGTCTGATGAGGTTCCTTGGTGAGGATGGTTTGGACACAAGCATTGGAATATCCAAGGCTGGAATGGAGACACGGTATAAAGCTGGAATGGGAAATGAGCAAAAGCAAAATGCTCGATGATATCTCTAGTTCGGCTTACGATTGAGCATCGAACCTCAGTGCAGGGTGAACTGGGTGGCTTTGGGGTTGACGGTGGTGAGGCTAAAGGACTGGTATTCACAGGTTTCAACTTGGAAATACGGAAAGTGGGATTGATCTTGAGGTTCTTGGGGAGCTGCAAGGTGCAAGCCCCTAGGTTTATTTCTTTGAGACCCTTGAAGGGTCCAGTGAAATTGGGCGCCAAGTTCCTAGACTCCACCCAGAGAGGAAAATCCTGAGTCAACAGCCAGACCCGTTGCCTAGGCTGCAAAACTGATCCCTGTCTTCTCTTGTGCTTAGCCTTTACTTCAGTCTTCTGAGTAGACACTAACAAAATCTCTCCTGCACTGGTCTATTACTTCTTGTAGCATCAGACAGGATCTTTGGCTGCAGGAACCTCAACCTTGGCCTCCCGCTCAGGGAAGAGTGGTGGAGAACACCCAAAATGGCATTCAGAAGGGGACATCTCCTGTACTAAATGCTGTAAAGTGGTGTGGGCGACCTCTGACCACATCAAATGGTTTCTCCACTCGTCCGGTATTTCAGAGGCCAGGCATCTTAGGGAACGTTGCATATCTTGGTTCACCCGCTCTGTCTGGCCATTGGACTGTGGGTGAAACCCAGAGGGAAAACTCGCTGTTGCCCCAATAGCTTGAAAAGTGCCTTCCAGAAATGGGATGAGAAAACCATGGATTTTGATCCAGGACAATTTCAACTGTCTCCACCACAGATGGTAAATTGTCCAAGGCAATGATTCTTCAGGCTTTTGAAATTGATTGACAATTGCCATGATGACAGTTCCCCTCCCCACCCCCCACCAACGCACCGCCCCCACCCCCTGGAATGGAGAAGACGTGTGAAGAAGTCCATGGAGATACGCTCCCATGGTCTGTCCGGAACAAGAGGAGCCCCCGAGGTTGGGTACAGGACTCCTTGTACCAGGCACACATCTCGCATGCCTGCACATATAGTTGAACCTCTTTTGTCATTCCAGGCTATCAATACCTGTTCATGATATGAGACCATAAGTCCATATGACATAGGAGCAGAATTAGGCCATCTAGCCTATCGAGTCTGCTCTGCCATTCAGTCATGACTGATCCTTTTTTTTCATCTCCTCCTCAACCCCAGTTCCTGGCCTTCTCCCCATAACCTTTGATGCCATGTCCAATCAAGAACCTATCATTCTCTGCCTTAAATACACCCATCAACCTGGCCTCCACAGCTGCATATGGCAACAAATTCCACAAATTCACCACCCTCTGGCTAAAAAAAATTCTCTGCATCTTAATTTTGAAAGGGTGCCCTTCTATTCTGATGATGTGCCCTCTTGTCCTAGACTCTCCCACCATGGGAAACATCCTGACCATATCTACTCTGTCTAGGCCTTTCAGCATTCAAAAGGTTTCAATGAGATCCCCCCCCATCCTTCTAAATTCCAGTGAGTACAGAACCAGAACCATCAAACGTTCCTCGTACGATAACATTTTCATTCCTGGAATCACCCTTGTGAACCTCCTCTAGATCCTCTCCAGTGCCAGCACATCTTTTCTAAGATGAGGAGCCCAAAACTGTTCACAATACTCAAGGTGAGGCCTCAGCAGTGCCTTATAAAGCCTCAGCGTCACATCCTTGCTCTTGTATTCTAGACCTCTTGAAATGAATGCTAATGTGCCATTTTCTTCCTCACCACCAACTCACCCTGCAAGTTAACCTTCAGGTTGTTCTGCACAAGGACTCCGAAGTCCCTTTGTGTCTCAGATTCCTGGATTTTCTCCCCATTTAGAAAAAAGTCTGTATGTTTATTTCTACTATCAAAGTGCATGACCATGCATTTTCCAACATTGTATTTGATTTGCCACTTCCTTGCCCATTCTCCTAATCTATCTAAGTCATTCTGCATCCTTTCTATTCCCTCAACACTACTTGCCCCTCCACCAATTTTCATATCATCTGCAAACTTAGCTACAAAGCCATCTATTCCATAATCTAAATCATTTATATAGAGTGTACAAAGAAGTGGTCCCAACACCGACCTCTGTGGAACACCACTAGTCACTGGCAGCCAACTAGAAAAGGATCTTTTTATTCCCCTTCACTGCCTCCTACCAATCACACAATGCTCTAAACATATTAGTAACGTTCCTGTAATACCATGGGCTCTTAACTTGGTAAGCAGCCTCATGCGTGGTACCTTGTCAAAGGCCTTTTGAAAGTCTAAATATACAACATCTGCTACATCCTCTTTATCTATCTTACTTGTAATCTCCTCAAAAAATTCCAACAGATTCCTCAGGCAGGATTTTCCCTGAAGGAAACCATGCTGACTTTGTACTATCTTGTCCTGTGTCGCCATGTACTCCATCACCTCATTCTTAACAGTTGACTCCGACATCTTCCCAAACACTGAGGTCAGGCTATAATTTCCTTTCTGCTGCCTTCCTCCTTTCTTAAAGGGTGGAGTAACATTTGCAATTTTCCAGTCCTCTGGTACCATGCCAGAGTCCAATGATTTCTGAAAGATCATTTTTAATGCCATCACAATCTCTAATGCTGCCTCTTTCAAAACCTTAGTGTGCAGTTCATCTGGTCTGGGTGACCTTCGTACCTTTAGGCCTTTCAGATTTTTGAGCACCTTCTCTCTTGTAACAGTAACTGCACCCACTTCTCTTCCTTCACACACTACAACATCAGGCATATTGCTAGTGTCTTCCACGGTGAAGACTGACTCAAAATACTCATTTAGTTCAGCAGCTAACTCAATGTCCCCCATTATTATTTCTCTTGCCTCATTTTTCAGCAGTCCTATATCCACTATCAATTCTCTTTTATTTTTAACATACTTGAAGAAACTTTTACTATCCACTTTGATATTATTTGCCAGCTTGCTTTCATATTTCATCTTTTCCTTTCTGATGATTTTTTTAGTTGCTCTCCGTAGTTTTTTTAGAAACTTCCCAATCCTCTTCCCACTAATTTTAGCTTTGTTGTATGCCCTTACTTTTGCTTTTACAATAGCTTTTACTTCCCTTGTCAGTCGCAGTTGTACTATTTTACCATTTGAGTATTTCTTCATTTTTGGAATACACATGTCCTGAACTTTCCTTATTTTTCCCAGAAACTCACACCATTGCTGTTCTGCTGACATCCCTGCCAGCAGCTCCCTCCAATTTACTTTGGCCAATTCCGCTCATACAACTGTAATTTCCCTTACTCCACTGAAGTACTGCTACATCAGACTTTACTTTCTCCCTATCAAATTTCAAGTTGAACACAATCATATTGTGATAACTGGTTCCTAAGGTTTCTTTTACCTTAAGCTCGCTAATCACCTCCAGTTCATTACACAACACCCAACTCAGCATAGCTAATCCCCTAGTAGGCTCAACGACGAACTGCTCTAAAAAGCTATCTCTTAGGCGTTCAAAAATCTCACTCTCTTGAGATCTGTTATCAACTTGATTTTCCCAATCGACCTGCATGTTAAAATCTCCCATAACTACCATAGCATTGTCCTCTTGACTTGCCTTTTCTATTTCCTGTAGTAACCTGTGGTCCACCTCCCAGCCACTGTTGGGAGGCCTGTATATAACTGCCAACAACATCCTTTTACCCTTGCAGTTTCTTAACTCAGCCCTCAAGGATTCAACATTTTCTGATCCTATGTCATACCTTTCTACTGATTTGATGCCATTCTTTACCAATAGAGCCACACCACCCCCTCTGGCCACTGCCTACAGCTGATCCCCCTCTGCCAATCTTGAGGGTCTGGGCAATCCCTGGGTAGTGGCCATTCTTGATGAATATCCCCATTGGGATACCTCTGACCTGACGAAACTTGGAACAAACAGTCAACTCGGGGGATTGTCCTTAGGAGTCTCCTTGTGCCTGGGCTTGGTGAACAAGCTCATCGGTTCTCCAACGAATTGGTGCGATCACCTTCACTTGGGGAAAAATGGTGGTATGCAGCTCCTCTTCTTCAGCTTCTTAGAACTGTAGAGACATGGTTTTCAATTCTTGGACTCTGGTTGATAGATCAGGACAAAGTTCAGATGGTGAAGGAAAGAGACCACCTGGCCTGCCTGTAGATCAATCTCTTGGCCTCCTGAATATAAGCCAGGTCCTTGTGGTCTGTCCAGACAATAAAAGGGTTCTTTCCACCCCCCTCCCCTGCCCATCAAGTTAGTGACACTTTCCTGCAATGCCAGCTTAATTGCTATTAGTTCGCGATTCTTAATGTCGTAGTTTCTCTTTGCCGGGGATAGCTACTCGGAGAAGAATGCACACAGGTGCAGGTTACTGTCCAAAGGTGATACTCCCAGCCCAATGTCTGAGGTGTCCACCTCCTCGATGAAGGGAATGTCCAGGTTAGGTGAAACCAAGATGGGAACTGATGTGAACAGCTGTCTAAGCTCTGCAAAAGCGGCCTCCACTTTGGTAGTCCAGACAAAGAGGCCCATGGATCCCTTACAGCAGTCAGTGGAGCTGCCACCAAACTGAAGTTCCTGACGAACTTCTGGTAGAAGTTAGTAAACCACAAGAATCGTTGGACTTGTTTGGCACTGGGTGGTTGTGGCCAATCTCTGACTGCCTTGGTCTTCGTAGGGTCCATCTTGAGATTGACGTTGGAGATAATGAAACCCAAAATTTAAATGGTCGTCATATGAAATTCGGGATTACTCCAACTTGCCATAAAGTAGATGGTCCAGAAGACTCTTTAAAATGTCCCTGATATGAGCAACATGCTCTTCCTTGGACTTTGAGAGGATTAGGATATCATTCAAGTAGACAAAGGCATATTTATGGAGTCTATCACACAGCACATTGATTATAAAGGCCTTAAAAACTGCTGGAGCATTCACAAGGCCAAAGGGCATAACCAGGTACTCGTAGAGCCCCGTCAGTGTATTAAGTGCAGTTTTCTACTCATTGTTTTCCCTTGTACAGACCAGATTCTACTCTTTCCGTAGGGTTTGCTTAGTGAATACTCTTGCCCCTGGGAGAATCTGAAAGGTGTAATTCATGAGTGGAAGGGGTGGCAATTCTTGACTGTTATGCAGTGTTTTCCTCTATAATCAATGCATGGCCGCAGGCCCCCACCCTTCTCTTGTATGAAGAAGAAGCCTACGTTGGCTGGTGAGGTGGAGGGCTGAATGAATCCCATAGCAAGAGCTTTCTTTGTATATTCTTCCATTGTCCTTCTCTCCGGGCCTGAGAGTGTGTAATCGACCATGCAGAGAACAAGTACCAGGCAGACGATCTATAGCACAGTTGTAGAGTCGATGTAGTGGAAGAGTCAAGGCTTTTCCCTTGCTGAAGACCACTTCCAAGTCCTTCTATCAGAAGGAACTTTGACTGGCCTTGGTGATGCACATTTTTCTAAACCCTCCTGAGGTTATCTTAGATGCAGAGGATGATTTGACCAACCTCCGGGTCTCCTCCCTAGATTCACTATACTCCATCGTATCCTCAGGCGATGGCAACAAGGTTCTTGCATCTCCAGGAACAGGCTCCAAGGGCCTGTATTAGGAGGCTTCCCTTTAGTTGGTACCTAGTGGTTAGATCCCTTAGGCTTTAGATTAGCTTATACTGAAGTCTGTCCCCTTGCTGGTCGTTGGTCTCGGGACAGTCTAGAAGCCCGGACACCATGCTGCAAACATACCCTCTTACAATAACTGGACCAGGCAATGATTCTCCCCTCCCTCCAGTCCATGGATGAGTTATGCTGGGACATCCAAGGGTATCCAAGGATCGGGGGTATGAGTGGTGAGTTCATGATGTGGAAACTAATGTCTTCCACATAGTCCCCTGTATTCATCTGCAAGACCACAGTCTCCCGCTATATGTCAATTTAACACTATCTTTGATTCAGCCAACAACAGTACTGTCATCAGCAAACTGAAATATGGCATTGGAGTTGTACTTTGCCACACAATCATAAGTATAAAGTGAGTAGAGCCAGGGCTAAACATGCAGCTTGTGGTGCATGAGTGCTGACGGTGATTGTGGAGAAGGTGTTCTGCCAATCCATACAACAATACAGATTGGGTCTACAAGTAAGGAAATTGAGGATCAAGTTGCACGGGGTGGTGTCAAGGCCTCAGTCTTGGAGTTATCAAATCAGCACTGCATAGGGACTGAAGCCCCAAACTCACTGACATATGTGATGAAAATTATCCAAAGAAGTCAAAACAGAGCTGTAAAAAAAAGGTGTACACTCAGTTTACAAATGAAATTGTAAATCAGCCCCCACATTATTGGGAAAAGGATTCAGTGTCCTTATTTTATTGCTAATATCTTCCAAAATTATCTTTGAAATTTTGTCACTTTTGTAGTTTAAGAAACCGATAGAGCAAAATACTCCAAACATTTTGTTTGTTGATGAGCAAACCAATGCATCAGTCAGGCATGTTTGAGAAAATTACCATTTAATATGGATTTGTGTCAAATTATCGGAAATGTATTGCTATTTGGTGTATGAGTGAAGTTCCACAACCTCATAGTCCTACAGTTTGTTCAATGAAAATGGGCAACTTTATAGCAAACCAATCACAAAGAAGAGAAGATCTGCTGGATACCAAGACAGCATCTATGGAAAAGAGTGCAGTTGCCATTTCGGGCAGAGACCCTTCAGCAGGACCTGCTGAGTTCCTCCAGCATTTTATGTGTGTAGTAAATTCAGGCTCAGAAGCTGAAAGCTGCATCTTACCAACAAATTTGTATTAATTTAGTACCTTTCATATGAAAAGATCACAAACACATTTCACAGGAAACCTTCAAACTGTTGAAATACTGAGGGACATGGCCACCTAGTCACAAATAGGAAGATGCCACAGATTCCCAGGTAAGTTACAAGATCTGTTTTTAAATGATTGAAGATGGTCTGAACAACACTGCACTGTTCAACACAAGTTGCTACAAGATCTTTTAAGCTGATTCTAGAGAGCAGACCGCAGCTTGATTTAACATATCATACAAAAGTTGGCCCTCTTACTCCTTCAGGTTACTAATTAAGCAAGACTTGAGCTCAAAGCCTTCTAACACCAGGTTAGCCAAGATTCGTGAACGTTTCAGGAAATTCCAGTGCACTTTATAAAATGCAGAAAGCTGTTTGGGTTCCTGGGAAAATCATCAAGCTAATGAAGTCTTGTTTCCCATGATCTAGAAATGCAGAGGAAATGTGATTCATGGAGTGTGGTGGATGGTCAATCTGCCAAGGTGATTGTGTAATTTTAAGGTGGATTTGTCCAAACAATCAATCAATTGGTTTATTATTGTCACATCTGCCAAGGTACAATGATAATCTTTGTGTGGCATGCCATCCAGACAAATCATTCTGAATATAAGAATATCAAGGTAATCCTAAAGGAAAAGCAATAATAGAATAATGAAGAATACGGTTACAGATAAAGAACAGCACAGGTAGACAAATAACATGCAATGGCCACAATCAGTAGATTCAGAGATCAAGAGTTTATCTTTATAATACAAACGTTTCTTCAAGACTCTTATAATACTGAAATGGAAGCTTTCTTTAAGCCTGGTAGTGTGTGCTGTCGAGCTTTTGTATCTTCTTCCTGATGGAAGGAGGAAAAAGCAGAGAATGACAATGGTGGAAGGTCTCTTTAATTATGTTGGCTGCTTTCCCAAGTGAGTAGAAAGTGTACACAGTGACAATGGAAGGAAGAGTGTCCACAACTTTGCCACTTTCTGCAGTTAATTTAGAATTACCAACAATGAATTGTTTATCTCACCTTTGAATTCGGAAGCTGGCTAGAGGGAACAAATTGGTCTTGTCTCATCCTGAACAGTCACCTATTCTAAAGTTGTTTGTTATGTAACTATGTTCAATTACAAATATTTCACATGAAAAATATTTTTTCTTTTCTCAGATGTCAAATCAAGTTCCAAGCAAAGAAGGCTTTAGCATTCTGTTTCAGTTGCTAGTGACTGCTAATCCTTTGATGGCATAAGTCTCTTAATTTAGTGATGCTTAATTTGAAGCATCTGTTAATTCATTCCCCCCCCCCCCAAGTGTAACAATAAGGAACCAATGAAAAAAGTTGGTATGCATTAGAAAATCTCATTCAGGTTGAGTTGTGAGGTCATGAACACATATCTCAGAACAGATACCTTAGACTTCAGCGCTTTTCAGTTCCAACTTACTCTGCCAGACGGTGATCTTATTTATCACAAGAACAAATTTGGGGAAAAAGCACACAATGTTTTGATACAGAATTGAGATGTTTTTCAATAGGTGGAAGAGCTTTTAAAATGAGATAAAATTGCTATTAAGTTTCTTCACCAGGTTCCTACTTTCATTTTCAAAAATACATGTTAAATCATCAACTTTTACATAATTAATTAGCTTAGTGGAAAAGAGTGATGAGATAACATTAGTACTACAATCAGTTTCTTCATCTTCCACTCCAGCACTCCACCCCCATCAAACTCTCAATGTACACCTTGTATATAATTATTGATCAGGTATATTGAAAGCAAAGTAAATGAACCGAATCAAGCTACCACGGATACTGGAGAGTAAACCACAGAGAGATTGTTCTTGGAATGATAAGATAACCCCACATTTCATTGCACTTGGTTTATTTTTTTTTACTTATTGTATTAATTGTCCTCCAGCATGAACTCATTAAAAATAGTTTAATGAGATTCTCAGATAAGAGTTATTTTCATTGATATATTTCTTTGACTTTTCAGACGATTTGCCTTAAAAAGGACACGGACAGCAGCCCTGTCTATAGAAATACTGTTGCACTTTCATGTCCCCTAAAGAAATTTGTCGTACTTTCCTTATTGGCAAATATGACTTCAGACTCAAAATGTTGTAGCTGGCTCCTCTGAAATGGCCCAATGAACCAGGCAGGAATATCAAATCAACAGAATGGCCTTTACTTTGCTGAACAATGGAAGGGCACGTATGCAGATGTAGTCAAAGTTCTGAACTTACTCATTGATCACTTCTGTCATATCCACTGTGTCCCCTTCAATCGAGTGCTGTAAATGCACCATGTGGGGACTCTCAACATCTATGGTGGAGAAGCACCTCTCAGATCCTGTGCTAGGTTCGATCTAGTTGAGGATTTGAGAGAGCACAGTTTCAACCATGTCTGTAGGACAATAGTGAAGAAAGGTAAGCTCAACAGTGAAAGGTGGAGCTTAGGAGGACAATGCTGCCTAACGGCGACTACTTTGTTTGCATCTTTGGAAACAGCTCTATTTCTATCTTTAATATCTCTATTTTTCCCTTTCAGGGTTCTTTTGAAGACTCTGACCTGGAGCTACACGCTGACTTCAGTTCTTTGCGGAAATGGGATCCGCTCTCAGGGCCTCACGACTGGCCGCTTTTCGATATGCCAAGGACGCAGCCTGGAAGACTAGCGTGGATTCAGGGTGCTGGAATTTCCTGGCTCTGGAGAATGGCTGATTCTAGGCCAGTGCCACCGCCTGATGTGTCGTGGGAGTACACAGAAGAATGAAAGTAGCAAGCTGGTTGTTGGCTATACGCCCAGAAACCCGAGTTCTTTGGGCACAGAGCTTGGAAAATGCAATGCAATGGACTTGTAACACCATGAATCAGCGAGTTGCTTGTTATGTCTCCCCTCTCGCTGTAAAATGGGGGACACCTCTTTTTCCCTTATTAGGTCGAATACCGGGTGAACGAGTAGTCTTTGGAGTACTGCATGTCTGTGTCTTTATTGATGCTTTGCTGCACGCTGGAGTGCTCAGTGGGGGGTGCCGTTGCATTTTGCTGGTGAGGGAGGGGGTGTCATTGCTTTGCTGCTGCTTACGCATGGGAAGAGAGAGTTGGGAGGGTGCCTTGGGGTTCTAACATTTAACTGTCATTCATTCTTTGGGGCATTCCTCTGTTTTCATGGATGTTTGCAAAGAAAAGAATTTCAGGATGTATATTGTATACATTTCTCTGACATTAAACGTACCTATTGAAACCTATTTATTTTAATTATTGGTACTCTATTTAAAATGATTAAGCATTTTCATGTTTTATTTGGTTAAGTTTTTTAAATTTAAAAATGTGTCTTTAAATTTCTTTCTGTGATGACATCTTTCTACTGCATCATCTCATCGTATTTGCAATCTGGAGATGATGTTTGTGCCTGCCACACCCTGCCTTCTCCTTTCCCATGACTCCTTCTCCGTGTCCTTTTTTTTCGGATGGTTAAGAATTGTCTAGGCAGGTCCTGTCCACACAACAGTAAAGTCGAATATTTACAATTTCCACGTGGGTATTCTGATGGGCATTACATAGAAAATAGGTGCAGGAGTAGGCCATTTGGCCCTTCGAGCCTGCACCGCCATTCTGTATGATCATGGCTGATCATCCAACTCAGAACCCTGCACCAGCCTTCCCTCCGTAACCCCTGATCCCTTTAGCCACAAGGGCCATATCTAACTCCCTCTTAAATATAGCCAATGAACTGGCCTCAACTGTTTCCTGTGGCAGAGAATTCCACAGATTCACCACTCTCTGTGTGAAGAAGTTTTTCCTAATCTTGGTCCTAAAAGGCTTCCCCTTTATCCTCAAACTGTGACCCCTCGTTCTGGACTTCCCCAACATTGGGAACAATCTTCCTGCATTTAGCCTGTCCAATCCCTTTAGGATTTTATATGTTTCAATCAGATCCCCCCTCAATCTTCTACATTCCAATGAGTATAAGCCTAGTTCATACAGTCTTTCATCATATGAAAGTCCTGCCATCCCAGGAATCAATCTGGTGAACCTTCTTTGTACTCTCTTTATGGCAAGGATGTCTTTCCTCAGATTAGGGGACCAAAACTGCACACAATACTCCAGGTGTGGTCTCACCAAGGCCTTGTACAACTGCAGTAGTACCTCCCTGCTCCTGTACTCGAATCCTCTTGCTATAAATGCCAGCATACCATTCGCCTTTTTCACCGCCTGCTGTACCTGCATGCCCACTTTCAATGACTGGTGTATAATGACACCCAGGTCTCGTTGCACCTCCCCTTTTCCTAATCGGCCACCATTCAGATAATAATCTGTTTTCCTGTTTTTGCCACCAAAGTGGATAACTTCACATTTATCCACATTAAATTGCATCTGCCATGAATTTGCCCACTCATCTAACCTACCCAAGTCACCCTGCATCCTCTTAGCATCCTCCTCACAGCTAACACTGCCACCCAGCTTCGTGTCATCCGCAAACTTGGAGATGCTGCATTTAATTCCCTCATCCAAGTCATTAATATATATTGTTAACAACTGGGGTCCCAGCACTGAGCCTTGCGGTACCCCACTAGTCACCGCCTGCCATTCTGAAAAGGTCCCATTTATTCCCACTCTTTGCTTCCTGTCTGTTGTTGTTCGTCCATCGTTGGCATCGATGAGGACCTCGACACCATTATTGATGGTGTTGAGACTAGCGCGTGATTTGGATTTAAGTGAGGGAGAGTTGCGCAGCGTCAGCCTCACTCTCTCTTCCCAATTCCCATCTGGATCCAGTGGCAAGACAGAGTCTAGATGGCTGGAGATGGGACTAGGCACAGTGGATGACCAGGACGTCTTCTGTGTCTTGTCCTGCTCTACACGTTCCATGACGCTTGCAGAGACCGCCTTCTTGACCACTGGACCTTCCATTGGTCTCATCCGCTCAATCTGCTGGAGTCTGTCTTCACATGCTGGGATAAACAACTCTCTATCTCACCGAGGGTTTGAGACCCGTCGGCTACCCTCACCTGGTTTAGCCGGCTTGTTGAAGCCTTTGCCCGGGGTATGGCCGCTGTCGCATGCAAACAGCTACGGGGAGCCACAGGTGAGAGGTGAGTGCCAGGTGGGGACCAAAGGTGGACTAACCGCCCTGAAAAGGACGCGACATGTTCCCCCACCAGATGTGCTACCCCTCCCTGACACCCCGTACACCCCAACCAGTTCATCATATCCTGTCTGCCAACCAATTCTCTATCCACATCAATACCATACCCCCAATACTGCGTGTTTTAAGTTTGCACACTAATCTCCTGTGTGGGACCTTGTCAAAAGCCTTTTGAAAATCCAAATATACCACGTCCACTGGTTCCCCCCATCCACTCTACTAGTTACATCCTCAAAAAATTCTATGAGATTCGTCAGACATGATTTTCCTTTCACAAATCCTTTATACAAAGATATGAATGAAGATAACGAATGACAGAGAACCTGCAAATGGTTACCAGGAATTCTAAACAGGAGCATTCTGATAAGAACTTTACTGGAGCATCCTGCTGACCAAGGCTAATGAGATGCAGAATGAAATGTTTGATTTATTACAGATCTGGTTGAAAGCCAATGGGGAATGTGAAGGAGCATAAGGGATTCCAGTTCCAACCTTACCCTAGCTTTTTACGGGCCTGCATCATGTTGTTTCCACAATGCAAGTGGTAGTCAGCTTGAACACGTGAATGTCAGATTCAGTCTAATCGACAAGATGCTACCACCCTTTGCAGTTCAAGCGAGAACATGAGGTTATTTCTGGAGTAGAGCCGCTTGGCTTCTGGTATTGCTGAGCATGCTGGCATAATGGAACCAGTGGTGAATAAGGCAGAATATGTCATAATATGAAGGGACAATTAAAAACTCTAAAGGCAAAGTTAGTTTGATGATGGCTCTGCTCAGACTATACACATACAGTGCCTATAAAAATACTCACCTCCCCCCTTAGAAGTTTTCATGTTTTATTGTTTTACAACATTGAATCACAGTGGATTTAATTTGTTTTTTTCTGCCACTGATCAACAGAAAAACTTTTGTGTCAAAGTAAAAACATATTTCCACAAATTGGTCTAACTTTATTATAATTAGTAATTCATTGCATAATTACTCACTCCCTTTAAGTTAGTAGTTAGTAGATGCACCTTTGGCAGCAATTGCAGCCTTGAGTCTCTGTGGATAGGTGTCTATCAGCTTTGCACATCTGGACACTTTTTGTGGATAATTTATCCCCATTCTTCATTACAAAACAGCTCAAGTTTTATCAGATTACATGGGGATTATGAGTGAACAGCTCTTTTTAAGTCTAGTCACAAATTTTCAATTGGATTGAGGTCTGAACTCTGACTTGGCCACTTGGTTGTTTTTAAGCAATTCCTGTGTAGCTTTTGCTTTATGATTGGGGTCATTGTCTTGCTGGAAAACAAATCTTCTCCAAAACTGTTCTCTTGCAGACTGCATCCAGGATTTCCCTGTGTTTTGCTGTATTCATTTTACCCTCTACCTTCACAAGCCTTCCAGGGCCTGCTGCAGTGAAGCATCCCCACAACATGATGCAGCCACCACCATGCTTCACGATAGAGATGGTGTGTTTTTGATGATGTGCGGTGTTTGGCTTATGCCAAACATAATGTTCAGTCTGATGGTCCAAAAGCTCAATTTTGGTTTCAACAGACCATAGATTCCTCTTCCAGCTGACTTCAGAGTCTCCCACTCATCTTCTGGCAAACTACAGCAAAAATTTCATGTGCATTTTTTTTTAACAGTGGCTTTCTCTTTGCCACTCTCCCATAAAGCAGTGATTGGTGAAGCACACGGGCAACAGTCCCTCCCATTTCAGCCTCTGAAGCTTGTAGCTCCTCTAGAGTTGTCATAAATCTCTCGGTGACCTCCCTCACTAGTCCTATTCTTGCACAGTCACTCAGTTTTTGAGGATGGCCTGCTTTGGCAGATTTACAGCTGTGCCATATTCTTTCCATTTCTTGATGATTGACTTAACTGTACTCCGAGGGATATTCATGACTTGGAAATTTTCTAGTATCCATCACCGACTTGTGTCTCTCAATCACCTTTTCACTGAGTTGCTTGGAGTGTTCTTTGTCTTCATGGTGTGGTTTTTGCCGTGATACTGACCTTCCAGATGCAGGTGTATTTTTACTACAATCAATTGAAGCACATGGTGATTTCCATTTAACTAATTATATGACTTCTGTTGTAGCGTGAAGGAAATTACTGGAAAGACAGAGTCACTGCTAGATACAAAACAGCTTCTTTATTCGACACAACAAGGTACAGCAGGCATCTTTCCGTAGAAAGGTCTGCTAGTCCAATGTGGGCTTGATATTTATATGCTAAACACAAAGGCAATCGCTACTTAAAAAGTTATAGACAGTGCTTCCTTTTGAAGCTACATACAAAATATCAACATGTCTGGGTTGGTATCCACAGCCTTTAGGAATGTAAGTTAAGTCTACGATACATTTATTTGGCATTTCCCGTGCTAACATAGAAGACAATTAATATTTATAATGTATAGATAACACTGTCTTCAAAACTACAGCATCAGGTCAAACTACGGCGCCAGAAGCATCTGGTATTCACACTTTTTTAGGAAGCGCATTGTTGTGGACTTGACTCAACTACAGTACTTTGTCAAATAGAAGTCTGGTGGCCAAAGTCATTTAAATGTAAACAAATCATCTACCCAAAAAAATTCACTCTAACAGTCCCTCATCTTGGCCCTCCTGGACAAAATTAAATTTGTATCAGGAAAGGCCAACCTAGGAGGATCTGCTCAAATAGGGCAGCAAAAATGCCCTGTCTCAAAATTCCCCCCAGTTTTATGTACCTCGACATCTATCCTAGCATTACCTAATCGCTACCTACCAAATATTAAGCAGAGAGGCTGTTCCAAGTCTTTAGGAATGCAGCTCCTTTCGTGTGCCTGCAGGCTGACTGCATCTTAATCACATTCCTTTGTCTTCAGCCCTTTATCCTCTGGTCACTGAAACTCTCCTTCCAGGAGCACCCACGGGCTCTCTCATCGATGTTCAGGAAGGGGTTGGGGTAGCCTCTACGTAAATGTCTGCAAGGACCTCTCCCTGGTGGCACTCTCTTTGGAACTGTCCGGTCGATCACTGGCCCAACTGCTGAAAAGGGCCCAGCTCCTCAGACTCGGGGTGACTGCTTTCAGATGCAGTGTACAGTCTGAAATGCCATCGAAGTGGTGGAACTTGCCGTCTCTGCTTTAACTCAAAAATCCCTCCCCGTCTATTTCCCAGTAAATTTCTATACTATGCTATAAAATTAGTCATCTACCTTCAGCAACCAGCCTTCTTTACAGAGTACCATCATCATCACACTTTAGCAGGCTATTCATGGTTTCCCAACATATTCTCAGTGTCTTCTGACACGTTCTCGGCGTTTTCTGCCTTTGTGTTTTCTCCGGGCATGTTTTCATCAGCTGTGGTCAGGTCTGGCATGGCCGGCTGGTGTTTCTCTCTTAGGTTCTCTGTAATTACATGGTTACTGAGTACACTTGGTTCCCCACTTTATCTGTGGGAGCAACAAGAGGGTGAGTCGTATGCTTTAACCTGAGTCCAGAGTTTCCACTGGCTGCCTCACCGAGTCTGTACACAGACACACGTATCATTGGTTAAGAGTAACGTCTGTGGTCCTATCCACCTGGGGGCAAACCCTGGTCTTTCTGGCAGCACTCTCACCATAACTTGTTCGCCCGGCTGTGGAAGGACTATCCCCTTCCCTCTGGCTCTTTCTGATCAACGATTAGCTGTTGTTGTTTCGCTCGGTCCTTTAATATTTTATGTTGGTAACAAAGGTTTTTCACATATTGGGTCATTCAATCCCTGTAAGCCCCAGGCTCCCTGGAACCCTTAATTACCCTATAAGGGAGTCGCATTGCTCACTGAGACCCAAAATGCGGTTCTGAGTTGCGCACAATCTCATCAAGATTCCTGGTAATACATCTACCCATGTCTTTCCTATCTCAGCTATAGCTTTGGCTAACGCATTCTTAATTGTTCAGTTCATCCTTTCTACCATCCCTGAACTTTGGGGATGGTAGGGTACGTGAAACTGTTGTCGAATCCCTAGTAGTTGGCACATTTCCTTCATCACTTTCCCCGTGAAATGTGCTCTCTGATCTGAATCCACCTGAACTGGGGTTCCCCACCTTGGGAGGATTTCCTGAACTAGGACCCATGCAGTAGTGCGGGTGATGCAGTCCCTTGTTGGGAAAGCCTCTTCCCACCGTGTGAAGTGATCCATAATTACTACACAGTAACTTTTCCCCCTGCTTTTTAGCAGGGGCCCCTGTGAAGTCCATCTGGATGTTTTCCCAGGGCCCCCTCGGCCGAGGCTGATTTGCCAGCTGCAGCTTTCTGCCCTTACCCGGGTTATGCTGGGCACAAATGATACAACGGCGGCAGAATTTCTCAACATCCCCACCCATCCCTGGCCACCACCAGTCCTGCTGGAGGGTTGTGATCATGCTCTGCCTTCCCTGATGTATCACCCATGATATAACTTTAATAGTATCTGTCTAATACAGGGTGGGGCCACCGCGACTCTTTCCTCCCCATGTGTCCAGCACCCATCTGATCCCTCCTTTGCTCCTTTTCTCCTCCATTTTTCCTTCTCTTCTGCCTCTACCTCTTTATATAATTTTACTAAGCTGGCTTCTGTCGTTTCCTCCTGCACACTTGCAATTTCAATTGCCTCTTGTCCCCCTGCGGCTTTATTCGCAGTAATGTCTGCCCTCGGAGGAACCGGGAAACCTTTATGTTCTGGAGTAGCCGCAGTCTCTCTGAGTATCCCCTGGTGTTCTTGTTCCTTTGGTATATTCTGAACAGTGGTCAGTGTGTCAGTTTATATAGAGTCCCGCTTAGGGGGTTTATACAGACCTTCCTCTATTTTAACTGAGTCTATCTTTGCCTGCTCACAACCTTGCCAGAAAAAACTTAGGCTGATGCTTTCATACTGCCTTATTTTATAGACATGTAGTACAATCTTCTTTCTCCTCTAGTTTGCCCCTAATTTACTATTAGCTTAATCTGATGAACCAGAAAGCCTGAGGCTATCATACACAGATGTTGAGGTCAGATGATTTGAATACAGGGTTGTTTGGACAGATCAGGGAAAATTGCCGTGGGGAAAAGAAGGCTAAAGTAAAACAGTAGCTGGATCTGATCTTTCTTTTATTTTTGTTATGCAATCAATCTGCTCATATGGATTACCAAAATGCAGAAGAAATGGCAATGAACATGGTGTATTTTTAGACTTGCATGTGTATATTTAAATGCCAAATAAACTAGAAAGGCAGGAAATAAATGATAACATTTATATAATCCTTTAGATGACCCACCATGTCCCAGGGAGTTTGTCAGAGTTTGGAAGTAATTGAAGTGTAGGCACAGAGCTGGTGTGGAAAATATGTCAGCCAATATGGTAGCTCCCACAAGGATTAATGAAATAACTCACTAGATCTTTTTCTTTAGGAGATAGAAGTGGGATTAATGTTCACTTAGATACTGGCAGAACTAGTATGCACTTTGAAATAAATAGTATGCAGGTGTTTACTTGAGAGGGTCTCAGTTTAATTTATCGTCTAAAGTTAATATGGCAAGATTAACCTGTGTTCATGAATGCGACAGAATCAATAATCATGGTGTCATCAATTCAAAAAGCTATCCTTTTGGAAGTTTTGTGTTGTGACTTTAGTATCGATTGTCATCATTTCTCATTCTGATACTAAATCCACAAAGCATGCCAGCACTACAAGACCTCAAGTAATCTGCAGAAATTTAATGTAGCTTTGTATACATTGCAATCTCTATTAAAGAAGAAATTTGACTAAATTTATGTAAACATTCAATAAGTAATGAACATTTTAAATAAATATCATCCTACATTTGCTTCATGATGGAAAAAGAGTTATAATATAACTTGTGATTAATCTATTCTATTCCAGCCCATTACAATTTCAAACATCTGATATTTCACATAAACAGGAAACCATCTAAGCAATCTGGAGTTCTATATCCTTTTGCAAATAAGTCTGATTAAATCAATGCAATCCCAAACCTACAATAATTGTGACGACGAGAAAAAAAGGAGGGCTTTTAATGTAAGTTTCAAATTCTCTCTTCTACTTCCAAATAAACCATAAAGTTCTTAAACCCCATGTGGGAAATCATGGCTAAAGCCCCAGATGTATTCACATACCAACCTTGGCAACTAAATCTCCATTTCTTTCTGACAGTTTTCAGGCATTTTAAGTCAGGAAATAATCTAACGGCAGTAGGCAGGACTTTTTATCTTTTTATCTAAGTAGACAGGACTTTGAAAACGTGATGGGCTGCATGCTGTCACTAACAGATGGGTGGACATTCAAAGGACCACCTTCCTGCCCAGCAATCCAGTGGACGTAGAAATTCACATCCGTTAACCCAACTGTAAATCTCCTCACTGTTCCTGAGTGCAGACGTAGTGAGCCCACTGATCATAATGTTATGTGTCAATTGTGACAAAAAGGACAATATCATCAAGCATGTTAATGAGACCCGAAGACCACAACAAAGAGAAAACTAAAAGAATTTGATTAAAAATGAAGTCTTGCAGTTAGAATCAAAATTAACTCTGGAGCTACTTCGTTAATGTACTGACAACTTTGCACTAATCTCTTGTTACAAAATTAAATATTTTTTCAAAGGCTCTTTGAAAGTATTTGAAGAGATATTTTGGAGGTTTAAAAGCACCCTTTGGTGGTTTTAAAGTTCAGGATGGTTTGGGGTTATGTCTTGGCCATTCATCATTTTTATGGGTCAGGATGGGTCCCAGACATTACGCTCCCATTTGGCCATTTGCAATCATGGCTGGGTGACTGGTGGTGGCGCTGAATGCAACCCCCTACCCTGAAATGACTCTGTGAGCAAGTCCAACCTGCTATATCATAGACATTATATAATTTAGCTCTCTTCATCTGGCCATGCAAAATCAGTGTGCAACTGAATGGTTTCACTCGGAGGTCAGAAGATCAGCTGTGGAGATGCAGATTTAATACAGGCGACAAGTTTTTCACTTACTAGTGGGTGTTCCAATGTGGTGCTGATGGTATTATGTCTAGAATGCTCCAAAAAGCATGTTGGGTGTGAAATTGCATCATAATTGTCATGGTCAGAATTGCGAAGTTGAGTGCAATGAGAAATAGCCAGTTACATTTTTGTGTGCTGAAAAATGACTTTGTAGATATTATTGTTTGCTTCGCTGAAATAAAGTGTTATGCAGTTGAATTTCCCTGCATCTCATTTTTCATTTGTTCTGTGTTTCTGTATTCATTTATGGACGCTTGGTAGCGTAGCGGTTCGTGTGACGCTATTACAGCTCAGGACGTTGGAGTTCAGAGTTCAGGCCCGGAGTCTTCTGTAAGGAGTGTGTGGGTTTTCTCGGGGTGCCTGACTTCCTCTCACAGTCCAAAGATGTTCCAGTTGATAGGTTAATTGATCATTGAAAATTGCCTGGTGATTAGGCTGGGGTTAAATTGTGGGTAGTTGGATAGCGTGGCTCAAAGGCCCAGAAGGGCCTGTTCCATGCTGTATCTATAAAAAATAAATACAATAAAATGCATTTCATTTTCAATCTCAGCCTCTTTCCCTGGCCATTTCATTAGGTCGATATATCTTTCTCCATAACAGTGCAGTCTATATACATTCAGTGTGCGGGAATGTTGGCCTGCATGTGTTTTCTTTCAATACTGACCTCATGCCTCTCTAGTAATTAATATCACTGATAAATCACCAGCCTGGGGCAACATGCTGACATTTTGAATTATGCAAGTTTGTTGCAAAAATACATTTATGGTGGTCTCCAATGTTTAAATATGTTTAAGAACATCAGTGCTAATGGCAGTTTATTTTAGTTAGCATTTGTGACAATCTAATCTATCGGTTAAACAACCTTGAATCATATATTCTTAACTGAAGCTCAGAGCAACTATTTTCAGATGCAGAGGTCTCCTACTTAAAACAAAAACTTTCAGGTTTGAGGGTGAGGGAATAAAGGTGAAGTACATTCTTCCATCTATCATGGAAAGATCAGACAAAAGGTCCCTATTATTTATTTTAGCTTTTATATTTCAGAAGAATACTTTATTTACACTTCTACTGAACTCTGTCTATTTGACATTGTTTATGTGAGAAGTCTCCAGGCAATTCAGATGTCCGGTTTTAGAATTTTCTACTTATTTTGTAAAATCCTTCTTTAAAAAGTAATCTGATTGTGAGAAAGAGTCAAACGACTGTTGTATATCAAGTGATCTGTCCTGTTAAAGTTTTATCAAGCTTAATTTTCAATATTTGATCCAAAGCCTTTGAGTTCTATCGATATGGCTTGAGTATATCTGAAAATCTTTGCATTCTGACAAGCTTTCAGCGATGGGGAAAGAAGCGAAAGGGCTGAACTCCACAGTATCTTTCTTGCATTAGCTGAATGATACGTATTCAGGTCTGGGTTCGACAGTTTCACAAGTTCAAAATATAAAAATTCATGCTCAATATTTGGCTACTATGAATTAAATCTTTACTAATTATCTTGATTAGGTGATGTTCAGGTTGGGTAATTGACAGGTCACTTCAGAGAGGTGTGAGGAATCAGTCATATCTGGATTGGATGGTGTAAGAGCAGCAGAATTAATTTTAAGAAGGATTTCAATGAGCCAGTCAGATATTTTCCAAAAACCCTAATTATATTCACTTGCACAGATAGCAGTTTTTTAATTGTAATACTTTTAAAACTGGATTCTGATCCCCTAATTGACATGGTAAGAAACTGAACATTTTCTAAAATGTTAATTGGGTCCACTGGATTACTAGTTTAGTAGTGGACTCCCTACATCAGAATATCCATCTAGAATATTATGGAATTGTTAAAACTAACACTTGATATGCTATGATAAATGGTATATTTTCAGATATCTACTCTCCAAAATCAAGATGTGTGATTAGTCATTCCAAATATTTTTATCTACAGTACTTTCTCAGCACAGGCTAACATTGTAAAAAACTTACAATGATTTGAATCAATTGAGCACATTGAACTTTTAGCTTGTAAACTCTGAGACGTGAAGACCCTTTTTAAATATCACTGCTCTCTTCTCACAACGGTTAATGTTGACAAACTTAACATGGAAATTATAACCCCAAAATCACACAATTAGACTACACACTTACTGGAGATTCTTATTCAATAGGAGAAGCAGACATATCATAAGAACAGAATATAGAATTCTCAATAGTCCAGTTATTGACTTGACAGTTAAATTTTAGCAGATACTGTGAGTGGGAATGTTGACCTGCAGTCTAATCTCTAAAGCCTTGCTCTTACGACAACTCTGTATCACGAATGAAGATAAGTAATATAATGGTTCCATCTTTTCCTCCGTGCTTCCTCAATCAGTTTTCAGTTTCTTTTGTGTGAAATATGCTAGTTTCTAGGGAAATTAAATCTCAGTTTTTTAATGAATACTGGAAGACTGTTCATAATTAACCTGCTAATGAAATTGCAGCAATGCAGAGCTATACACAACCCCAATTACTGAAACTACAATTTTGTTGAAAGATTATTAATTGCAGATAAAAGGATACAAGCAATCCCATGTCTTCCATTAAAAGAGGAACTTCAACTTATCTACTGTTTTAATCAGTGTCTAAATTAACAACTTGGAGAGAATTGGCACCTGCAGGATATCTTACAGAGAGATGACAGCCTTAGTTTGCTGACAGGGTGGGATGGAGGGACTTGTCAGAGCAGTCATTCACTAATGACCCCACATTGTATGAATTGGCCAGAAACTTCTAATCTCTCTTATGAAAAACTCAGTAGCTCTCTAAATAGATTCTTCTAAATTAAAGATTTTCTCTTCATTTGAAACTTAGTGGGAATAATTAGGGTTTCTAATTTAGAGGTGGGGGGAGTGGAGTAACACCTTCAAATTCCTGTAAGAAAAACAAACGGAGGGAAACCTAATGAACATGAAACTTTAAAATAAAAAGAATCAGTCCAACTGAAATACAAAATAACCAGTTGTTATATCATTACATATATTGATAAATAATCAGGTAAGCAGTTTGTTGAGAAAGATTGCATTGGCAAGTATTCTATGCTTTTGTATGATTATTTATTTGGAAGAGTCAGATAAGAAAACATAATTCACACACTTGACCTCATCATTCCAGGATACTAACCTAACTATCTAATTGCTGCTTCAATGTAATCAACTTTCCTCTCTTTAGTTATAAAGAGTAATCATCTTGCTCTCATCCTTAATTTTACACATAGCATTTAAAGGCCAAAGCTGGACAAGGCCTTGTTCTGTATGGAAGACTGAAACAGAAATATAGCTTCAATATTGCAGAAAGAAGTAGAACACCTTATCAATAATTATAAAGTCTGGAACATTTTAATAATAAGATAACAATGCCAAGAGGAACTTAGATGTAGTTAAGTTAATGCAGAACAAGAATAATAATTGAATTTTATTAAATATTTGCTGCAAATTATATGTGTCTGCTACATTATAAACTTTCATTAATGAGGTGCATAAATACAAAATGTGTCACATTAGTGATAGCATTCAATGACAGGGTTTAATAATGCATATACAAAATTTAATGTGACTGAATTTTTAAATATTGTAAAATCACTTACAGTATGAAAACAACATCAGTAACAAAGTAATTTTATCAATAGTTTGACACATTGGTCTATCAGATTTGTTTTTAGTTTTACATAATGGAAGATTTTCAATATACTTGTCATGCATGACTGTAATAAAATATCTATTTTGCTTTCAGAATAACATTTGTTGAAGACCAATTTAAATATTTAAATAATTATTCCTTTAAAAATTCTCTTTTCTGAGGTAAACAACTAAAGTTTTCAGAGTCTCTTCCTACACACAAATATATTAGCCCTGATTTTAACTCAGCCTATGAGGCAGTGGTTAAGACCATACACTGTCTGTTACCTCTCATCAACTAAACTTGGACAAACTTTCCTCTAAACTGAAAGGACTTTGGGAAGTCAACTCCAGGAAGAACGGAGCATTAATATACAGTGGGGAATTGGGGTGCAAGGCCATAGCTCCCTGAAAGTGGTAACACAAGTGGATAAGGTGGTACCGTCATTGGCTGGAGTATTGAAAATAAAAGTTGGGAAATCATGTTGCAGCTGTATAAAACAGTGGTTAGATATTACAGCTATAGAAATATTTGAACAACATTTGAAACATTGTGTGCAGTTCTGTTTACCACATAGCAAGAAGGATGTGAAATGAAGAAAGTGCAGAAGATATCCACCAGGAAGTTGCCTGTATTGGAACGTATTAGGAGAAGTTGGACATGGCCATCAGATCTAACAGGAAGAGTACCTACAAAGCAGTGGAGATAGTTTTTTTATTGCCCAGCCTTACTCTCATTTACATCCAGGTGTAAATGAAAAAATCCAGAAAATTTTGTATCGTCTATACCAGCGAAAGGAAGGGGATACACAGGTCAGTCTCTGGTTGCTGTTATTGGGCTTACTCCTTTTGGAATGTGCAGATATAAACTTAAACCTATCTTTCTTATGCCTCCGTCCAATATCTGCAGCATTGGCATTGATTGTGGAAGTAGAAGCAGGCTCTGGATATTTTGTTAGCATCTGCCAATTGTGACCTGTTTACCTGATGACCCAGCCTTTTTGCTCACCAGTTTGGTTTTGTACATTAAAATGAAACAAGGGTATTGACTCTCAGCAGAAAGGCCATTTCAACTAGAGGCATAGACATGGTGAAAATCTCTGCACACACTTTTATCCACAGTCTGGTTCATTTTCATCAGTAAAAGTGATATCAGCCTTTGAGTTGTTAGGGAGTATTCTGGAGTCATGTTAGTATACCATAGCAGGTATTAATAGAAGCAAGAACCAGTCCTCAGTTGTTATTGTAAATTGCAAGCAGTAAATTGAAGTTAAACTGGCTCACAGACAAAGACTACGTCCACACTAGACCGGATAAATCCGTAAACAAAGATTTTTCTCTTCGTTTTGACCCTCCGTCCACACTGAAACGGCGTTTTCCTCCCCCGAAAACGGAGCTTTTCTAAAACACTCTCCAGAGTGTTTAAATCTGAAAACGCCGGTTGGCTGTTGTAGTGTGTACGGGGTAACCAGCTAATTTTAAAACCGCTGTCATGACGTGCCGGAACAAATGGTGGTGGCAGCACGACATTTCATTGTTTTCCTGAACGCAACCTCCAACACCACAACAATATCTGACAATAGATGTGTAACAGCCTAATGTAACATTGTTATACAAGATAACACTGATGCAGACGTGTTTTATACATTTAACAAGGGGCCTTATTAATGTATTGCTTGTGCAAACATTCAATAGGTGCAATTGTCACTTTTGCCCAGTAACTCGTTCTACTGCACATGTTAAACACAGCAAAACAATACACAAAGACATGACAAGAGTAAAGACAAACAAATGACTTAACAGCAAATTTCACTTTTGCCCAGTAACAAGCCTTATTGCATTTAGTTGTAGCTGTCGCCCCTTTCATCGGTGAAGGGACTACGGCTGTAGGAAATGTTTCTGGACAAGCGCGCACAAAGTCTTTTGTTTGGCAATTTCCTTTTAAGTTTTTCTGGTCTGTAACTGGACAAACGAGCACCAAGTACACCGTTTCCTCTTCGCTTGTTTTCTGTGTGTCCTGTGCATGCCCAGTAGGAGGAGATTTGCCCAAATATCCATTTTAAAGTGGACAGAGGTATTTTGAAAAACGCCTAGTGGGAATACCTGTTGTTTTTATGTGAAACCGGCTTTTTCAAAATTACCTGGTCTAGTGTGGATGTAGCCAAAGCGGCATGGTTTGCAAATTAGCGACTGGGATACATTTGCATATACATCAGCCAAACATTAAGACAATGGGGTTGTATTAATTGGCCTGCATCAACCTGGACAACTAAGGATTTAAGTAATCTACTTCATTGTAAATAAATTCTGGGAAGCTTGCAATTAGTTTGCCCCAGCAGAGGTGTTAGAACATTCAGAGGTGTTTCCCGCTGTAAGTATGTAATTCAAAGGCAGCATTTTAAACCCAAAATATTGAAGTAAACAATGTCATTGCAACTACTGAAATTGTATTGAATAACCTACTGTTACTTCTGATCTTAAGGGTATAAAATGTGATGCACCTTTGAGTTTGTGAGACTCTACCGCGAGGTCTCCAAGAGAATGTCTGTTTATCTTGATGAGCAACGACTTCTATATCATCAGCTTCAGTGTCTCTTCGGTGACTTCATTTCTGGTCACAACAGAGTCATCATATCATGGAGCTCAGAAGCAGGTCCTTCTATCCAGCAATTACATATCAATATCAAGTTTCCTGGCTCCCACCGCTTTATTTTCACCATGGATGTCCAATCCCTATATACTGCCATCCCCCACCAGGAAGGTCTCAAAGCTCTCTGCTTCTTTTTGGATTCCAGACCTAACCAGTTCCCCTCTACCACCACTCTCCTCCGTCTAGTGGAATTTGTCCTTACTCTTAATAATTTCACCTTTGGCTCCTTCCACTTCCTCCAAACTAAAGGTGTAGCTATGGGCACCCGTATGGGTCCTAGCTATACCTGGCTTTTTGTTGGGTTTGTGGAACAATCTATGTTCCGTGCCTATTCTGGTATCTGTTCCCCACTTTTCCTTCGCTACATCGATGACTGCATTGGCGCTGCTTCCTGCACGCATGCTGAGCTCGTTGACTTTATTAACTTTGCCTCCAACTTTCACCCTGCCATCAAGTTTACCAGGTCCATTTCCGACACCTCCCTCCCCTTTCTGGATCTTTCTGTCTCTATCTCTGGAGACAGCTTATCTACTGTTGTCTACTGTAAGCCTACTGACCCTCACAGCTATCTGGACTATTTCTCTTCTCACCTGTCTCTTGCAAAAATGCTATCCCCTTCTCGCAATTCCTCCGTCTCCGCCGCATCTGCTCTCAGGATAAGGCTTTTCTTTCCAGGATGAAGGACATGTCCTCCTTCTTTAACGAAAGGGGCTTCCCTTCCTCCACCATCAACTCTGCTCTTAAACGCATCTCCCCCATTTCACGTACATCTGCTCTCACCCCATCCTCCTGCCACCCCACTAGGAATAGGGTTCCCCTTGTCCTCACCTACCACCCCACCAGCCTCTGGGTCCAACAGGTAATTCTCCATAACTTCCGCCAAATCCAACGGGATCCCACCACTAAGCACATCTTTCCCTCCTCCCTTCTCTCTGCTTTCAGCAAGGATCGCTCCCTATGCGACTCCCTTGTCCATTCGTCCCCCCATCCCTTCCCACCAATCTCCCTCCTGGCACTTATCCTTGTAAACGGAACAAGTGCTACACATGCCCTTACACTTCCTCCCTTACCACCATTCAGGGCCCCAGACAGTCCTTCCAGGTGAGGTGACACTTCGCCTGTGAGTCGGCTGGGGTGATTTACTGCGTCCGGTCCTCCTGATGCGGCGTTCTATATATTGGCGAGACCCGACACAGGCTGGGAGTCTGTTTCACTGAATACCTACGCTCTGTCTGCCAGAGAAAGCAGGATCTCCCAGTGGCCACACATTTTAATTCCACGTCCCATTCCCATTCTGACATGTCTATTCACGGTCTCCTCTAATGTCAAGATGAAACCACACTCAGGTTAGAGGAACAACACCTTATATTCCATCTGGGTAGCCTCCAACCTGATGGCATGAACTTTGACCTCTCTAATTTCCGTTAACACCCTACCTCCCCTTCGTACCCTATCCGTTATTTATTTATTATTATTATTTTTTTTCCTCTATCTTTTTCTCCCCCTGTCCCTCTCACTATACTCCTTGCCCATCCTCTGGGATTCCCCCCTCCCTCTTTCCTCTCATATCCCTTTTGCCAATCAACTTTCCAGCTCTTGGCTCCATCCCTCCCCCTTCTGTCTTCTCCTATCATTTTGGATCTCCCCCTCCCCCTCCTACTTTCAAATCTCTTACTAGCTCTTCCTTCAGTTAGTCCTGACGAAGGGTCTCGGCCCGAAACGTCGACTGTACCTCTTCCTAGAGATGCTGCCTGGTCTGCTGTGTTCACCAGCAACTTTTTAGTGTGTTGCCCAATATCAATTACCCAGCTTTACTCATTTTATTTACTATTTACCAGTGTCTTGTCAATTCGAACATTGATCTAGATATTAGTTAAATATTCTGAGGTACCAGCCACTACCATTCACTCAGACAGCATGCTCCTGATTCCAACCGCCCCCAGCTCGAAAACTTCTTTTTTAGATTTTCTCTAAACTCATATGCTCTCTACCAGGGGCAAATGTTTCTCCAATTGCTTCAGAAAATTTTGTATACTGCTATCTAATTCCCCCTCAGCTTCCTTTGCTCCAAGAAAACCAAACTTGCCTTTGCAGTCTCTCATTATAAGTGAGATGCTTCAGACCAGACAATTTTCTCTTAAATCTCCTCTGCAAAGTCTCTAGTGAAATAATGTACTTCCCTCTAGTTCAGTGGCCAGAACTGCAGACAATTTTCTGGTTATGGCCAAATCAACATGTTAGTAGGTTGACCTGTAATCTCCCTGTTCTTGCTTTCTATACTCTGGATAATGAAGTCAAGTATCCCGTATTGTAACTGTGAATGAGCCACATGAAGACCAGAGCTGTAGAGGTAAAAAGGGTATATTCAGCATGATAAGGAAGTATTCAGGAGAATCTCTCTCTCCTGGAAACACTAAAGAATTCTGCAATACAATGTAGTTTTATACTTTTAAAACTCAACGATAGTATATCATTAAATGCAGTTTCATTGGTTAAAATTACTTAGCTTCAAGATCTTAGATGTAGACGGGTGTCTTTGTAGAAATACAACGTCTTCAGGGATCCTTGCATGTGCAAAACGCGGTGCCAATATTTCTCAATACTCAGTCATTGTGCATGTCCTATCCTTATTAATCCTTCCAAAGTGTATGAGCACACACTTATCAGGATTAAATTCCATCTTTTGTTGCTCTGGTTATGTTACAATTGTTCAATGTCATCCTGTCACTCAGAACTATGCTTCTCACTATCAAGCAGTTTCAATTTATGAATGTCAAATGCAAAATTAATAATGATACTTGTTCAATTTACATAATATCCATTAATGCATACCACGAACCATAAGAATTATAGCATCAGACCCTGCAGTACATGACTGGACACAGCCTTCTCCCACCATCACCTTCTGACTCCTGTTACCAATACAAATTTTGGTCTAATTGCCAACTTGCACTGAATCCCAAGGGCTCTCGCCACACTCTACAAAGAATATGGAGGCTTTGGAGAGGGTGGAGGAGAGGTTCACTGGGATGTTACCTAGATTGAAGTGTATTCACTATCAGAGGAGATTGGACGAATTTGGGTTGTTTCCTCTGGAGCTTCTAAAAGCTGAGGGGTGACCTGACAGAAAGATATAAAATTATAAGAAGCATACTGCTGATAGAGTGAATGGGTTAAAAATATCAAATATTATAGAGCTCTGGCTTAAGGTGAAAGGGGAAAAGTTCATAGCAGCTATTTTTTATACAGAGAATGGTAGGTTGCTGGAATATTCTGCCAGGGCAAGTGGTAGAAGCAGATATGGTAGCAATGTTTAAGTGGCATTTGGATATATACGAGGAATAGGAAGAACATGCAGCAAATTAAATTAATTTAAATTAACGTTATCACTGGTGCAGCCATGATAGGCAAAGTAGCCTATTCTTGTGCTGCACTGTATTCCGTGGTTACCTCTCTGTATCTATACAAGTCAGCATAATCACTTCTAGTGATTACAACCTTAGAGGTAGTGCTCTTTAATTTAAGAATTAGCCTCTCAGAATGCATTCACCACCAGGATTTTCCAACACAGAGGAATGGGTTTGAAGTAAGATCACTCTAAGGTTTTCCTGATGACTTGCCTGCATCACGTCCTCTGCCTGGTGGTCATCCGTTTCCTTTCCAGTGGCCTTTCCTTAAGCCGCATGCTGACCAAGCGGTAAAGCAGTCATCCCCATGGATTCACTGCCTTCAGTCATTGCTCAAGTTCCAAAGCTCAGTGCACAAAATGATCAAGCTGGAGGCAGCTCCCACAGATAGCCATCTAATCAACAAGGAATTCCTCAGAATTTCCACACACTTCAAACCGTAAAACACAGAGGACTAAACATATAGCCATACTTTTAATTTAAACACTTCAAAAGCAAATTCAGAGTAAAAAGACAACGAACTAACCAATCTTGACTGCCAGTATGAACTAGATGTCAGACCATTATACATTTGCATTTGTTACTTATCTTCCCCTTCTTAACAATGGAAAGGGATGTGATTATCAATCATGTTTCCTGGATTTAGTCTTCACTGATGTTGATAATAAAATAATTGAAGGAATCACTTGGTTTTGGCTCAAAGCTGTGATCCCTCAGTTCAACTGCCATTCACCCTCTGATCCTGGACAAGTATTTCAGAGTGCAATGTCAGCACGTGTTTAACGTGTGAATTGCACAGACAACTTTGTATGGAGCTAACCCTTTCCAACTGTTTACTTGGTTGAGACCTGACATTAAAGCTGTCCATGCTCCTCAAGTAGAGAATGAGTGAAAATACTCACACCCAAATTATCCAATGAACAACGATGCTTTTTAGATCTTGCTGCTACCATAGGAACAAGAAAATGAATTAACCTTTCCTCCACTGAAAATTTAAAACAGATCCCTTCATTTGTCTGGCAAGGCCTCTAGTGCCAGGGATTCACCAACCTAACGCATACTTCTCTGTAATGAAGAACCTGTTCCAAAGAAGTTACTTGTGATTTTAAATTGTTCTGTTCCTGCGTAAACACAAAATGGGGTCGATGCAGTATGAGCAATTGTCAACAGAGCCCAAATTTGTAATTTAACGGTGTTGTCAGAATTAAGTTTTTTTGGCTTGTACGTTTTTTTGCCTCAACATTTCAGTTCAGTCGAGATGGCAGCTTTAGAACAATAAATTGCAACTTATATGTGATCAAATTACAGAATCATATACTATACCTTGCATTGACCTATACTGCTGAGGTATGTAATCGTTATATTGATTTATCGCTATCTGTATGAGTGTCATCTTATTGGTTGTTCTTTATGGGTATTCTTAGTACAGGTGGGCTAAATAGTCATTGTGGACTGTAGAGCCAAGTCTGTGCTTGACAATTGTATGACTCTGAAGTCCACAAGAAATACAGTATAAAAGTGTTCCATATCCAGAAATAAACATAATCAGATCATTAGGGCACAGGGAATGCTTTCAATAGAATGTTTTACATTCTACAGGTAAGGTTAATTTCACCCTCAAAGCTTTTACTTAGCAAATGGCTTCATTCTAGTTGCTTTACTGCACTCTTGTGGAGATCTGACAAAGAAAGTCAGTGAGTAGTTACAGGGCTGTTCAGCCGAAAATCGAGAGTAGCCTGAGTCGATAAACAGCCCAGCCAAATCACTGGCATGTGTTTATGCTTGAATGTCAAACTAAAGCATTTAATTAGTGGAAAATTAATTGCACTTCTCCATCAAAGGCCACACAGTATTACTCTAATACTCAGCATCACCACTATTACAATACAAATGTTTCTGCAGTCTTTTCTGAGTTATACTGGTCTGATATTTTACAAAGTTTGCTCACTTAACTACCCCAAAGACAAAAATATCATGTAGACTGGAGTATTTCTTCTGGCATCACAGATAGCAGTAAGAATATTATCAGAGCTGTGCTATTAATTTTAACAATCTCATGTACTTCTACTAACTTAAGATCTCCTCATTTTCTCTATTCAGCCATTGACAACCTTCCCAATAAGATCAAAGTTCAGACTTAGGAAAAAGCTTCCTTTTAAAATATGAGAAAAAATTATGTTTAACTGTAATTAAAGCTGTCTTTGCAAGTTACAAAGAATATAGTACAAGTTTCCACTCTAGTTAAAGTAATCTTTTTGAATAATCTTGATGTGTTAAGAGAACTATGTATGGATTGAACTTATTGCCTGTCTGCTCCATTATTACATTGTGTGATAGCCAGATTGAAAGAGATCTACCTCTCTGAAATTTCTTCCGTACTATTGTGAAAGATCTGTGATTCACCACCTATGAGGCAGTCACTGAATGACCCCCTCAGTTGGAGTGGCTTTCTGCTGTGATAATGAAGTGCTGCCCTGGCATCTGAATATTTTCTAAGGCTTTTTTCAGTGTACAGATGCCGCTTTGCAAAGCCTGGTTGAAAATAATCTGATATTGAACACAAGAAAGCATTGTGCTTCTCAGGAATTCATAATGCAACTGCTATTTGGTTAAGAAGGAATCTTTAACTGCTAGAAAGGCCATAAATTTCAAACTTGACTTCATTAATTCTCTCCTCCCAGAAAAGGATGACAGTTCTGCACTGAATGCAAATTCAGTCATCCGCACTTAGGGTGAACTGATAAACAAGGCATACATTAACAAAATAAAGCAAAGATGAATCTTGGTGTCACAAAAAGATACATAAGGCAAATTTAGATGAGATAAAAAAAGTGGATAGCCTAATAATCACCGCTATATTTTGTAACTCCAGAAAATAATTGATAGAAAAACATGCAAGCTGGGATAGGCGTCTAGTTCAGTTTTTACTTTCCTTTTTTGAGGTGTGCACATATGATGTATTGGTATAATGGTGTATGCCATTTACATGCTTTTACATATATCCCATAATGAATTATGTAAACAAATAAAGGATGCTTAATCAAACAAAATACTTACAATACTATCGAAAATATTACTGAAATATTAAATACTCAACACTCCTCCCTACTTAGCTGTAAACTCCAGCATAATATAGAATTCATCTCAACTCAAGTACATAATATATTGCTCTCTAGTCATATATACACACACACAGTATACGAGACCATACAACAACTATACAGACATCCACAGCAGAGTACATTTTAATTATCCTATTCAGGCATAAAGACTGAATCGCTGTGGAGGATTTCTTACTCTTGTGGGATAATGTCTTTCTTCACAAGGAAGGTCACTCTGCTTGGCAGGTGAGACTTGTGGCTCTCAAACAATCTTGGTTCTGGAGCCTCCTCCGTGGTGGTTGTAGGAGTTGACTCTGGGACCACAGGAAGTGGTTTTGACAGCTCTGGGCACTTTTCTTCTCTAACAGTTGACTTCGCTGTCCTCAACTGATTAATGTGTCATCTCCAAATGGCATCAGATGCAATCCCCTCTGTGTAGTTCTGTCCTTAATCTTTCCAAGTCTCGGCTTTTGATCATCTCTTAGTTCCCGGAAAGGACTGCTTGTTGAGGAGTGAAACATTGCACTTCCTTGTTTGAGGAACCCCACAGCTGTTAGTCCTGTAAATTCGAAGGAACAGTATAGCTGGTGAGTTGTTGGCTGTGGAGTGTGCTGCACTGCAAAATGCAAGAAGAAATTGGTGAGCTTCTGATTCAGTGTCAGTGTAGTGTGTTCTGTTGACATTGTAGTACATTCTTTAAACTCTGGACAAACCTTTCCACCAAACCATTTATAGCCGTGTGGTGATGGTTCAATTGTAATATGTCTTATTGCATTCACTTTCAGGAATGACTGAAACTGTTCCACAGCAAACCATGGTCCCCTGTCACTGACTACATATTCTGGAACACCAGTCCTTGAGAAGAGGCTTCTTAACACATCAACAGAGTACAAGACTAGTAGAGACTATTGAGAACATTTCTGGCACTTTGTAGGAGCATCTACTACTACCAAGAAATTTGCGCCCATAAGTGGTCTGGGAAAATCCACATGAATCCTCTGCCAGGGTAATGCAAGCTATTCCCAGGGATGGAGAGGTGGTGCTCTTGGCATCTTCTGGATGTGTTCATCCCAGTCAGTGCATGGCAAGCTGCTCAATCTGCTGACCTATTCCAGGCCACCAGACAAAGCTTTGAGCCAATGCTTTCATTTTGACCACACCTAGATGACTGGCATGTAGCACCTCCAACACTTTAGCTCTCAGCTTGGATGGTACAACAACTCTCAATCTCCACATAAAGCAACCAACATCAAGGACGTTCATCCTGGTGCTGGGAAAAATGGAGGAGCTGTAATTTCTCCTGCACAATCCAGCCATTTCCAGTGGCCATGCAGACCTGAGACAGCGTGGGGTCTTTTCTGGTTTCCCCTTAGATTATCTCTGCCGTTATTGGGTGACTTTCTACTTGCATTAGGGAGAATACCTCAAGAGAAATGTCATCTTTTATTGAATGTCATCATTTTTTGCAAAGTTTTCCTTTTCCGTGGTTAAACGGGACAACCATCAGCATTACCATGATTAGTCATCATCTTGAATTCGATCTTTATACTTGTGTCCTCCAAGAAACACTTGTTCTGCTGCTGTTAGTGGAGCACAATTCTGTGGATTAAAAGTGGACACTAGTGGTTGATGACCAGTAATAAGGGAAACTCTCTCTCATACAGTACTGGTTGAAATGTTTTACTCCCTAAACTAGACTCAAGGCCTCTCTGTCAATCTGTGCTAAATTGTTCTCAGCAGTAGTAAGGGAACGACATGCACTTCCATCACTCATAACGTGATATTACTGCATATGTACCATAAGGCGAGGTGTCACAAACAAGCTTCACTGGACAATAAATGTACAGTGTCATTTATTTTGCCTTCAGGAAAGTCACCTCATACTGCTTTATCCATTGCCATTTCTTCCCGATCTGGAGAAATGAATTCAAGATGTGAAGCACAGTAGCCAAGTTTGGCTACTTGAAAAATCCTGAAAAGGTCTGCAACTGTGACACATCCTTTGACCTTGTGTCATCCACCACTGACTGAATTTTCTCAACATACTCGAGTAAATTCTTGTGCGTGAATGGTGTGACCACAGTAGATGATGCTTGGGTTAAAGAATTCACACTTGTTGCATTATGCTCTGAGCCCATAATCTCTTAATCTGTTTAATACTGTCTTGAGTTTTTGGAGATGTTCCCTGTCATCCTTTCCAGCAACAATTATGCTATCCAAGTCACTCGTCTACTAGTAACCCAGTACTACCTGTCTCATGGTCGGGTGGTCGGCGACTAAACCGGCTCCCCCACCAGGCTTGCCTGGTGAGGAGGGTGGCTAGACACCCTGCAGGACAAAAAACAAGACCTGTCAAAGGGCGGGTGAACCCTCTCGTAGAGTTTGCCTTCTAGCAAATACGTGCCGTGAAGCACAGAAAGGGCATCCTTTGCATCAAAGCTTGGTCTGGACATTCACTGCAACAGAACTTCCCCCAGCTGTCTTGGACTCCACTATGCTGCTGGATCTGGGAGCGGATGTCGAGAGGGTGGGTCTGGACCTGTGCAACACCCTACTCATTTAAAATCCACTCACGCACACGCTGCTCCTTTCTGCACTGAAAGGAACTATCATCATCCTATGGGATGAATAGCCAGAGCGAGAGAGAGAGAGAGAGAAAGAGAGAGAGAGATCCAGATAACACTGAATGCTTGGCCAGAAAGATTTGTAAAGCTATCCTCTATCCTGGCCTGAAAGTATTGATCTATTTTCAGTACTGGGCTGATGCTGACCTTAAAATCGCCATAGTTCCTGACAGACCCATCTTTCTAGGCTACTGAGACTGTTGGCATTGCCAATGGGCCCCACTCAGCTTTGGAAAGGATTCCTTCAGTCTCCATGTAGTCTAGCTCACTGGCTGCTTTATCACAGGTGATATAAGGAACCGGACGGGTGTTGTAAAACTTTGGCATGGCATTTTAATTTAATACTATTTTAGCTTTTATACTTTTGATTTTTCCAATGCCATCCTTGAACCGTTCTATGCTATTATCCAGTTCCTTTCTGTAATTTGCTTTCAGTTGACTCTCTTGCAGGGGATGTGGCATGCTAATGGTGGAGAGATCTCCCATGAAGTTGCAGTTATCTCAGCCAGTGCTGGCCCTCCTACTTTAACCAATGTGGCTTGTTGGTTTTTGTATTTCACTGTTACGGATGTCATTCCCACAGGAGTTATCCTTTCTCCAGTATAAGTTCTTCAATGGATATCTGTAGGCTTCAGTTCAGTATCTTTGAAGTGCTGTAAAAACTCATTTTGTCAAATGACTGAAACAGCCAAGCCAGTGTCCAATTCCTTTTTAATTAAGTTGCAGTTTTCTTCTGCTGTAAGCCATACTGCTTGTCTATTGATAGTTTTCATATTGTAAATCTTAAGGCTATTCAGTCCTGGGTCACTCTCATCACTATCAGATTTTTCATCAATAGCATGCGGACTAGTGCTCTTTCTGAAACTGCAACTTAACTTTCTATCTTTTTCTCTTCCCTGTGCAGTCCATTTATTTTTGTTTGCCCAACATGCTGTTTGTATGAGTCCTATTTTGTTACATTTTCTGCATGTTTTTCCTTTAATGCTACACTGATCTAGAATATGTGAGTCTTCCCACAACAGTAACACTGCTTGTTTGGCCAAGAAGGTTTCTGTTTAGACGTACAATTTTGTTCATCCTCGCTTACATTCCTGACTGCAATTCAATTCTGCTTCTGGCTTCTGTTTCCATTGATACATCAATTTCAACTGTTTCTTGAAATGTGAGTTGTGTTTCAGTTAGAGTCATTTTTGAACGCTTTCTTGTAAGATTACAAAAATTAAATGACGTCCCAGTGTATTATTAAACTCATAACTGAACTAACAACGCTTGGTCAATTTCTTCAATTCAGCCACATAAGCTGAAATAGACTCCCCTTCCTTTTGATTCCATCTACAGAATCTAAAGCATTCTGCAATCAACAATAGTTCAAGTATTCCTGCATTATGTTCATGTTATCAGCAAAGCTCATTTCGACTGTTTTGGTTGAAGCTGTTATACTTCTAAGCAAACTATATTTGTGCAGCTATTGCACACTGGCATACACCTTTCAGTGGCTATTTAACTTTCTTCAAAATGCTGTTCAAATCGTTCACTGTACATTACCCAGTTATCTGATGTGCGATCAAATGTGTCTATCTTCCAATATAGCCAGCCATTTCTGCTTTTTAAAATTCTTTATTATCGCTAAAACTACTCATTTTATGAACTTGTGAACCTTGTCCGTTTCCTGACAATTTTCTAACTTGAACGTCTTTCCCCCCTTCCGAAGAAACGTGCTGCGCTTTTTTTAAAACTTGAATGTCTCCCCATCTGAAGTTAAATATGCTGCACTCAACAGTTAGGTAGTTGTCTCAGGTTTGTTTTATAACTACCTCATCACCACTGTTATATTTTGTAACTGCAGAAACTAATCATAAGATAAATACAGGAGCCAGGGATATGGGTCTACTTTCTTTTTTACTTTTCTTTAGTGAGGGGTGAAATTATGCTATTCATGTACATTTATATGTAACTTGTAATTAATTACATGAACAAACAAACACTGGGTAATTAAACAGAATATTTACAGAATTACTCAAATATTACTGAAATATTAAATACATTACATCACCAACTGCTGTGAATCATCACAGTGATGAGAATTTGAATATATCTAGTTGGATCTGGAATTACTTAATTTGAGTAGAAGGCTGGAAATTACCTAAATAACAGAGGGAACGCTGATTCGTCAGACCTGTCAGGGACTCACAAAGCACTGATCGGGCCTCACTAGGAGCATTGTGAGTAGTTTTGGGCCCCTTATCTGAGAAACTGGAAAGGATTCATGAAAATTATTCCAGTATTGAACAACTTATCATATGAAGAGTGTTTGATAGCTCTGGGCCTGTATTCACTAGAATTTAGAAAAATGAGGGGTGACCTCATTGAAATCTATCAAATGGTGAAAGGCCTTGATAGAGTGGATGTGGGGAAGATGCTTCCATTGGTGGGAGAACCTAAGACCAGAGGACACAGCCTTAGAACAGAGGGGTATGCTTTTAGAACAGAGATGAGAAGCAGTTTCTTCAGCAGAGAGTGGTAAATCTGTGGAATTTGTTGCCACAGGAAGCTGTGGAGGCCAAGTCTTTATGTATATTTGAGGCAGAGGTTGATAGATTTTTGATTGGTCAGGGCATGAAGGGATATTGGGAGAAGGCAGGAGACTAAGGTTCAGAGGGAAAATGGATCGGCCATGATGAAATGGCAGAGCAAAGTCAATGGGCCAAATAGCCTCATTCTGCTTCTATCTCTCATGGTCTTATGATATAGTGCAAATAAATGTATTTAAATTATAAATTTATACCAATATAAATCTTGCTAATAATGAAAATCTTCAATTGTTATAATATGGTAACTTGATATTTAAAAAATGGTTGAATATAAATTACTTCACATAAAGCTTTAATGCATACCCAGCTTGGCTGGTATCAACAAATACTTCCAAACAGAAGTCACAATCTAAATTGACTAAAGATGTGAAGAGTAAGGAAATTAGTTTTTGGTTATAGAAAAAAATATATTGGTCAGTTGTTAATTCAGGCAGAGGAAAGACATGTGGAGTTTAATCCAGATAAGAGCGTCAGAGGATTAGAGGTGATCTGACAGAGGTGTATAAGATGATGAGAGGCATTGATCATGTGGATAGTCAGAGGCTTTTCCCCATGGCTGAAGTGGCTAACACAAGGGGGCACAGTTTTAACGTACTTGGAAGTAAGTATAGAGGGGACATCAGGGGTAAGTTTTTCACACAGAGAGTGGTGGGTGCATGGAATGCACTGCCAGCGAAGATGCTAGGGGCAGATACAATAGGTTCTTTTAAGAGACTCTTAGATAGGTACATGGAGCTTAGAAAATTAGAGAGCTATGCAGTAGGGAAATTCTAGGCAGTTCCTAAAGTAGATCATATGGTCAGCTCAACCTAATGGACCAAAGGACTTGTAAAGTGCTGTAGGTTTCTATGTTCTCAGTGTGAAGTGATGTGTTTGATGAAGTCAGGTAAATGTGAAGTGTATTTTAGTGTGATGTGAAGTGTATAATAAGTGTGATGTATTTTTGGAGATCAGATTAGGTTCAGACCTTCACGGTGAAGAGGCTTGGAGAGCATTCTTGAAGAAATGAAACCTGGTGTACAGATCCAAAAATCCCTGAAAATAGCAACACAGGTGAATAAGAAACTAAAGAGGGCATACAAGAAAGGGAAATTGTGGTATACAGTATAATTTGTTGATAATGTCACATTTGTGGCATTTTTAGTTGGCAGGGTATTGAAAGGATACAGTCCTGAAGGTTCACTAGGATGTTGCCTGGGACAAAGTGTCTCAGCTATAAGGTGTGGCTAGATTTGTTTTCTATGGATTGAAGGAGGATCAGCAGGGGAAACTAAAATGGAAGTCCAAAACTATCAGGGGCAATAGATGGATTGAACATGAATACATTTTTTCCTGTGACAGAGGATGTAAGTTTCAGCTAGGAATAAAAGGTTTATAAAGGATATGAGGAGGACTTTTTTCACCCAGAAAGTGATTGGAGATTGAAATACACTGCTTCAGGAGGTGGTAGAAGCAAAGACTCCCCCAGCATTTAAGTTCTTTCTTGATAAATCCTTGATTTGCTAAGACATTGAAAGTCATGGACTATGTGCTGGTAAATAGGTTCAGTATAGATGATACTCAATGATTAGCATAGGCAGAGCGAACTGAGCGGCCTGTTCCAGTGCTGTATGTTTCAGGAAAAATCACAACACTGTCCTGTCATCATGATTAAGGCGAACGTTGTACACTGGCATTTAAATCTGTCCAATCTTATTTACAAATGATTTCTATTGCTTTTAAAAATTTCTAGATGAGAGACAAAGTACCTTGTCTAAATATTACATGAAGAATACTTGAATATGATGTTTCCCTGAACATGAAAACAATTCCCCAACACTGATTATGTTTGAACGATCAGGTGCAGTAAATATAATTTTTTTGTAATATATAAATCGCTACATATAAATTGGCTCCTGCTTTTTTAACCATGCTGTGGTATTTTTTCTGCCAAATTATCAAGACAAATGAAGGCACAGCAGACCTTGAAAAATCATGCTGCATTTATCAGCTAAGTTATCAATATGCCTACAAGCAATATATTACGGATTAGAAGGGATTGCTCCCTTACAGGATATTGACCATGATCAAGAGGAGAGAAAGATGAATTACAAAAACTAAAGAGACAACATGGAGTAGGAGTCTATGCAAAGACAGGCTTCATGATGAAAAGAAATATCGAGTAATTTATCAAAAAAAACTGTGGCTTTGTGTATTTTGGGAAGAAAAGCAGAAATTGGAAGTGTATATTCAATAGAACCCTGGATAAACAGAGGATTCAAAGCTTTTCAAGGTTCCTATTGCTTTTAAAGAATTAATGAATGGCAAAAATAATTCAATAAAAGCAAGCAAAACTGTTTGGTTGAGCGGAAGTTGAAAGCATGGAACCATTTAGAAATGAGAAACTCTAAGATAGCACGGCCTGAAAAGATATATGATATGACATTGACTGACTCCATTGTTGTACTGACCAATGTTTTCCTGAAATACTCATAGTGGATCTGACAGATCCCCATTTAAAATGAAAACCGATGTTGATCACAATGGCAAAACAAGACTGAGCAATGTCTAAAACCCAGAATTTTAACTGTAATTCATTCAGCATTGTGTGATTGGAAATGACTTTAGCTATAGTGAAATGAGATGAGAAAAATTGTCTTGCTCAGTGCTACAAAGTGACTGTAACATTGTGTACTGAGTGTGATTGTTTTTTTTCAAAGAAATGACAAAATGATGTGTCACAGGATGTGCCAGCATTAGCTCGCAGAGAAACATATGTAACGTTCCGTTATATTGGCTCGTGAATGTCTAGGGGAAATCCAGCCCAGCACCCGCCTCAACACTCCCACAGGGTCGGTGGCTGCCCGAATCAATCACAACATCTATCATCAGCCAGCACACCCAGTAAATTTTAACAAATACACTTTATAGATATTACTAATTCTATGACATTAATATACATTTGATACAGAGAGGAAAGTAATGAAAAAAAAAGGCGCCAACACTTATCAAAGTCCAAGTTCTTGCGCGCTACGTTGGAGCTCAATTCGACTTCAGACGACCACCCGAATTCCGTCGACTCACGGCTCGGGACCACCCTGAGTGATCGACCGGAGCCTCTCCGCCCGTCCGCGGTCCTCCTCGTCTCTCCCCCGACTCCCCGCCAAAACTCAGTCCATAGTCATATCATACAGCATGGCATCCGAAAACAAAACGATACATAACCACCCATTGGTTAATAGAACCCTGCTATCTCAATTTAAAGTAAAACAAACTGCTAGCGCAAACTCTCTTCAGCTTTAAAACACAACAAAGCCGCATTCCCCAGATTAACATAACAAAGTCGCCATTTTAAATGTAACAAAAGAAAGACTCTGTACACTCTCCCCCCACCACAAAAAGTCATGCCCTCATGACGTTAACAGGGTTCACCAGTACTCCTTGTAAAACACAAAACTCAACCCAGGTGCATAAAGCAGTGACATAACTTTGCAGGGCAGTAGAGATCACACCCTGCTCTCCCAGTGCTGTATAAATTAGTCTTTCCGGGGGATGCCTACTCCTCTGAGGCCTCAGTACTTCCTCTGCTGACTCTCCCTGTTCAGACACCCCAGTTGACCCCTCGGGCCTATCTGTCGGACCTTCCCCTTCACCGGGATCCCTCTGCCCCTGTGAGCCCTCTGGCTCGGGTTCTGCCTCCACCCTCTCCTGCCCCAATCCCGGCTGTAATACAGGCGGCTCTGCAACACCCTCCCTCGGTTCCCCTGACTCAGTGATGGAAGGGCCAGGAGTCTCTTCTCCCGGCACCGGGGAATCAGCGAACGGAAGCAGGTACCACACGTCCGAATCATCATCTTCCAATGATGTATCCCTTCTCGAGGTGGGGAACCGCCCCGTGCTCTTCGCAGCGGGCTCTTCCTGCGCCCCGTGCCCTCGCAGAGTCCTCGTAATAGGAGTAAACTCCCATTCGGGCTCTGAGTCCATCTTCACCTCTTGACCCAGAGGCAACAGGTGGTTCCGATGGAGTACCTTGACAGGCCCCTGCCTGCCCTCAGGTCTCACCCGGTAAACAGGGAGATTCGGCATCTGACTCTCCACCACATAGGGGGTGGCTGCCCAATGGTCCGCCAACTTGTGCTTACCCTGTAGTCCTAAATTCCGGATAAGGACCCAGTCTCCCGGCAATAGCTGGACAAACTTTACCTTCTGATCATACCTCTTCTTATTCCTCTGATTCTGCTTGGTGGCCGCTGCCTCAGCCAACTCGTACGCCCTTTCCAACTCTGTCCTCATATCGGACACGTACTTCAGACATCGCTTCGAAGGTATTTCCCCCGCTTCAGTTCCAAAACACAGATCAATGGGCAAACTCGCTTCCTGTCCGAACATCAGATAGTAGGGCGAGTACCCAGTAGCGTCATTGCGAGTACAATTGTAACAGCGAACCAAATGGCCAATGTGCTGACTCCACTTACTCTTCTGTCCAATCTCCAAGTTGCCGAGCATGTCCAGCAGGGTACAGTTAAACCTCTCGGGTTGAGGATCACTCTGCGGGTGATAGGGGGTGGTTCTGGACTTTTCAACCCCAAGCATATCCAACAATTCATGGATAAGCCTGCTCTAGAAGTCCCGTCCCTGATCACTATGGATCCACCGGGGAAGGCCATAATGAACAAAGTACTTCTCCCATAACACCTTCGCCACTGTAGTCGCTTTCTGATCCTTAGTAGGAAAAACCTGCGCATATCTAGTGTAGCGATCCGTGAGGACCAAGACATTCGCGGTGTTGCTGATGTCCGGCTCAATAGACAGAAAATCCATACACACCAGGTCCATGGGTCCCGCACTCTGCAAGTGGGATAACGGAGCCGCCTGCGCAGGCAAGGTCTTCCTCCTGATGCAATGACTACAGGTCTTACAGTATTCTTCCACCTCCCCCCTCATCCGGGGCCAGTAAAACCGGTCCTTGACTAATCCATAGGTCTTCTCTACCCCTAAGAGCCCGGAATCATCATGTAGAGCCTGAAGCACAGTCTTCCGATACTTCTCAGGCATGACCAGCTGCCAGCGCCGGGGGTGGTCCGGAGGCGACGTGACCCGGTACAGGACGTGGTTTTTCAGCTTCAACCGAGCCCACTCCTTCAGTAGTAGAGGAACGGAGGCATGCTTCGCCTTCTCCACCTGCCCCATATCACCCTGGCTAACCGCGTACCAAATAGTGCCAATGCTTGGGTCATCACACTGAGCCGCCTGTACTTCCTGGAGACTCAACACCGGCAGCTGCCGGTTCCTCAGAGCAGTCACATTACAGTAAACAGTGGGTAGCGCGTCATCGTCAGCCCCCAGTTGATCTACTGCCCGATCCGTTCCCATCTGTGCTCCTACTTCCCCGTCGCTCCCAACTTGACACATGGCCTTTACTCCCTGGGCAGGGACACTCTTCCACTCCTCGGCCGTGCCCGACTCGTCGTGCGCCCGGCGAGATAGAGCATCTGCATTGATGTTCCAACTCCCCAGGCGGTACTTCAGGCTGAACTCATAGGCAGACAAGGCTGCTAACCACCGGTGCCCAGTAGCGTCCAGCTTTGCCAAGGTCAGGATATAAGTGAGGGGGTTGTTATCAGTTCTCACCTCAAACTGGGCCCCATATAGATAATCACTCAACTTGTCCACCACCGCCCATTTCAACGGCAAGAACTCCAGCTTGTTAGTGGGATAGTTTCTCTCAGATGGCGACAAGCTCCGACTGACAAATGCCACCGGCCTCAATCCGTTTCCCTGTTCCTGGTACAGAACAGCCCCCAGACCCTCGTGACTGGCATCAGTGTGTAGAGCATACGGCTTCCAGGGATCAGCAAAAGCCAACACTGGGTCCTGCGTCAGCGCCCTTTTTAGAGATTGGAACACCTCCTCACATTGAGCATCCCACCTCGATCCAAAAGGCTCTCCCGGGTTCAAGTATCCTCCTACCTCCGACCCTCGGTCTCCCTTCCTCCTCCTCCCCACAGGTGGATAGCCACACAGCAGCTGGTTCAATGGATGACTCATTTTCGCATATCCTTTCACGAATCGCCGGTAATATCCGCAAAACCCCAAAAACGAGCGTAAGGCGCTCACCTTCTGAGGTCTCGGCCAGGTGGTGACTGCGGCTATCTTACCCGGATCGGTGGCCACTCCATTTCGCGAGATTATGTGCCCGACATAACTGACTGACGTCTTGCAGAACTGACATTTATCCAGGGAAAGTTTTAATCCTTCCTCCTTCAGCTGACTCAGCACCTTCAGCAGCCGCTCCTCATGTTCCTCCAACGTAGATCCAAACACAATCAGGTCGTCCAGGTACACCAATACCTCCAGCAGGTTCATGTCCCCCACTGTCCGCTCCATGAGCCGCTGGAAGGTGGCTGAGACCCCCGAGATGCCTTGGGGCATTCGTTCCAACTGGAAAAACCCCAGGGGGCAGATAAAGGCCGTCTTCTCCTTATCAGTCTCGCTCATCGTAATCTGGTAATACCCACTCCGCAAATCCAATACACTGAACCACTGTGCACCACTCAGACAGGCCAAGACATCTTCCACCCTTGGGACCATATATTGGTCGGGAACAGTGTGGCAGTTCAGGGTCCTATAGTCCACGCACAGGCATACCTTCCCATTTTTCTTCCTTGCCACCACTATGGGGGACGCATAGGGGCTTCGGGACTCGGCAATAATCCCGCGTTTTTCAACTGCCGCACATCCTTCACATCTGCTGGGGACAACCGCCGCGACCTCTCCCTAAACGGGGTGTCATTTGTTACCCATATGGTGTGCCGAGTGCTCTTGGAACATCCTATATCAAACTCGCCCTGAGAAAAGACATCTCCTAACTTCAGCATCTTCTCCACCCCCCCCATTTCCCAATAGTTTCCCTCCAGTGGGCTTCACAGGGGTGCTGGACATCACCGTCACCGGGAACAAGTGCGCGAGGGGCATCCCGCGCTTAAAGGTGATCTCCCTCTCCGTTCTGTTCCTTACCATCACCCCCAACCGCCGTGCCTGTACAGCTGAGGGCCTCTGAAATTCAGGTCTCACCAGCGCCCCAGCCGGGAACCGGGACTCCCCTTTCCAGGTCGTCAGGGGCGTCTACTAGCAGGGCCTCGCCCGGCGGCAATCCGGGGAATCTGGGGGTCCCCATCACTAGTGCCGCCTCCCCTGGCTGTATCACCTTAGGTCTCGTCTGAGTGCACCACACCGTCCCTCGTTTGCACTCAGGATCCAGCCCCTGGGGGTCACCCACTCCTTCGTACACTGCTCGGAACATGGGGTGTACCGAGAGGGTCTCCAGAAAGTTCTCCCCCCCCTTCTTCTTACAGGCTCCCAAGAGCCGTCGCACCAGAGGGGAGTTAGTCCCCACCAACAGGGCAGCACCACCGGTCTCCACTGGGTCCGGACAAACCAACACCAACGTCTCAAAGGCTTCCGATACTCCCACATCTCCCTCTGAAAATTCCAATCTCACCGACAAGTATCCATCATACGGGTAATCACCATCGCTTATGCCCCAAATCTGCAATGCGTTAAACGGAGTTACTGCCAAATGCTTCAGATATTTGTTGTAGAACGACTGGTACAGTAAGGTAACCTGCGATCCGGTGTCAAGGATGGCTTTCGCAAAGATTCCCTCCATCCGTAGGGACACGCTGGAACGGGGTCCCACCAGTCCATCAGGAATTTGTGCTTGTTCTTTCTGGGATTCCATAGTGGTTTTCTCGGAACGTGTTCCTCCCGAGACTCCAGTCCGTTCCCTCACTGAGCCTCTCCTAAGTTTCCCGACACCTCTCCCTTCTTGGTGGCCCGGGGGCCCTCCCCCCCAGTGCATCTCGTCTCTCACAATCCTTCCGCAAGTGGCCAGCTTCCCCACAGCAGTAGCATGCCCCAGGCCACTCACATTCCCAGCGGAAATGCCCCTCTCTCCCACAGTTAAAGCACGCACTACTCGCCGCCTTTCTCCTCCCAATATGGCCCCCCGGAGACCCCTTGGATCTCTCTGGTCTCACCCCGGCTACCACCTCCTGATCCGCTGAAGACCGTCCCTGAGGGTCCGAGCCCCCTGGTCGGCCCAAAGCACACTCCTCGGCCCGTCCCTCTCGGATCAGCTGTCCGAATGATGGAGGAGGGCTCCGCTTAAATGACTGCCGTACACTCCAAGCCACCCTATCATCCTCCCGGGAAGCGCTACATATCTGGCTCATCCTTAACTCCGCCACTTCGTCCTCCCTCATTACCCCTCGTCGCAGCAACCCCGTAAGCTTTCCTTCCAGCCTGAAAGCATAGTCTGAGAGCCTTTCCCCTCTTCTCTGCCCCATCCGTTGAAACTCCGCTAAATGCCGCCAGGGATCTCCTGACAGTCCAAACACTTCCTCCAAAGCGTTCAAACACTCCGATAGGGAAGCCAAGGGGCGTGTCGCTCTCAGATCGCGGACCACCCGGGCCGCCCCGCCCCTTAAGCTTTCCACCAATCGCTGTCTCTTTTCCTCATCCGAAACTGGCCACACCTCTAACAATTGGGACGTATCTTCAACCCAGGTATCATAGTCATCCTCCCCTTCCGGGGTGGGCCTGGCTCCTGAGAAAATTCTCAGCCCCTCAACCCTTCTCGCCAGGGAGGTAATGACAGCCGTTAACTCGGCAGTCTCCTCAAGCCCATGGGGGCGAGGCCTGGCCTGGCCAAACCTTCCACTCCACACCTCTACCTCTTGCTACGGGCACCCGGCCGGGGGCCTCATCTAGCTCCTCCTCCTCCGGCACCTCCTCGGGGAGGGTGTGGAGACCCCACGGCCCCGCCTCCCCCGGGACGTGGACTGTCGCTGGTAATTCTAAAGTCATGACGTCAGCACTCGCCCGCACCAACATCCAGCTAGCTTCCAGTTCTTTCCCACCCCTTCTAGCTACAGGTTCTACCTGCCCGATTCCTTTAATCAAACTCAACGCTCGCACCAGTACCTCTGCCGAAATGCAATAATCGACCCCGCTTACCACACACGCATGATTCACCGGTACCTCCTCCATTTCACACCAACTTACAATCTTATCTCGATCCATCTTCACACCACTTACCACAGCGACAAGTACAACTTTCCCGGAAAATCCAAATCCAGGACGGTAGCCCCCACTTGTAACGTTCCGTTATATTGGCTCGTATATGTCTAGGGGAAATCCAGCCCAGCACCCACCTCAACACTCCCCACAGGGTCAGTCGCCACCCGAATCAATCACAACATCAATCATCAGCCAGCACACCCAGTAAATTTTAACAAATACACTTTATAGATATTACTAATTCTATGACATTAATATAAATTTGATACAGAGAGGAAAGTAATGAAAAAAAAAGGCGCCATCACTTATCAAAGTCCAAGTTCTTCGCGCACTACCGTTGGAGCTCAATTCGACTTCAGACGACCACCCAAATTCCGTCGACCCACGGCTCGGGACCACCCTGAGTGATCGACCGGAGCCTCTCCGCCCGTCCGCGGTCCTCCTCGTCTCTCCTCCGACTCCCCGCCAAAACTCAGTCCACAGTCATATCATACAGCATGGCATCCGAAAACAAAACGATACATAACCACCCATTGGCTAATAGAAGCTGGTTATCTCATTTAAAGTAAAACAAACTGTTAGCGCAAACTCTCTTCAGCGTTAAAGCACAACAAAGCCGCATTCCACAGGTTAACATAGCAAAGTCACCATTTTAAATGTAACAAAAGAAAGACCCCGTACACATATTTTAGTACTAGGGGTTGGAACAAGACATCTGTAAGTTAGATTTCAAAAGTGTTTTTTTTAATTGTTTTAATGTAAAACTATAGCACAGAACAGGCCCTTCCAACTCAATGAGCTACACTACCCAGCAACCCACCTATTTTAACCCTAGTCTCGTCACAGGACAATTTACAATGACTCATAAACCTACTAACTGGTATGCCTTTGGACTGTGGGAGGAAACCAGAGCACCTAGAGGAAATCCATGTGCACACAGGAAAAGCATACAAACTTTCTTACAGGGAATGCTGGAATTGATCTCTGAACTCTGAACTCCGGTAGCATAAAAAGCATAGATAGTCCAAGTCCATGAGTCCAGACATTTTTCATCTGTTTGCAGTTAAGCACAATACTTCTTGTCTTCTGCCAAGTAAACACTGACTACAGCATGGACTCAGTACCACACCACCTCTGGCACCCTGGTGCAGTGCACTGACTCCAACACCTCTCTCCTGGACTGCTGTAAATCGGCCACATCTGTTGAGGCTCAGTCCCTGCTATGACTGAGGCCTAGCAACTCCCCTACTGTCAATAAAGCCATCAACTGCACTTGCAGAATTCCATATTACTAATGTCTAGCAGAGTCTTACAATCACAATGTTACATATCCCGTAACTGGGTTGCCAAACCAACAGAAATGGATCACTCAGTTGGAGTCTGGATTACTATAACTAAGAAAGTTTTATTAAAGAAACAAGCAACACAGTCATCGAAAGGATAATAAACGCAACAGTTCAGCAATGATAAACATACATGTACACAGAATTAAGATAACAGGATCAGTCAAGTTCTATCGTTGTCTAGGGGTAAATGACCAGTTTCAAAGTGACGCAAGGTTCAGTTCAGTTTAGTTCAGTTCAGCTCGCAGTAATCGCTGCCGTGGGAGGTGGACCGTGTGGGGGAAGGAGAGAGAGAGCAAAAACGAATGAATATTCAAGGCTTCCACACAGACCTTCGCAGTCAGCTTTCGGGCGAATCCTTTGTGATGTCATCTGAGGTCACCGACCGTGACCCCTCCGTTTCCAGATATGATCGTTTCTCTGCGGTGAACCCAGCACCCAGGCAAGGGTGGACACACACCAGGTTCCCACCGATCGTGCCTTTCCACCCGTGCGTCTATGGCCCGGTACTTCCCACCGACTTGTGAGAGACGCACCGCTTCCAGGGTCTTGATACCTCGGGTGTCGTGTGTGTGGTGCCTTAGCAAACCTGTCCCTTTTTATCCCCCTGCTGGGGTATCGCCTGTCCATCACTTCAAACAGTTCAGGGTTCAAAGGGGGGAGCCGATCTTGACAGCTCTCCTTCCGTTACTCTCTCCTGTCCCTTCATTAACATCTCCAAATGCTGCTCCATTGTTTTCTTTATCTCTCTCTCCTGAAGACAGGTGGCAGACCAACTACTGATCCCACTGGTGCCGGCACAGGACAGCTAACATCTTAATCTATGTGTATTCTTGTCATACTTCCCCCCTTTAAGGATTTTTACCGGGGGGTAAAAATTACAAACATGAATACATTATTTGGTACACACAAATATACATCTTTATCAGCTATTTGGCTAATACAGCGAGTTTGAAGTTGTCAACACCTGGTAGACAGTCAGCCATCACATTTCCTGTTCCTTTTATATGTTATTAATAATCCCTTAGACCAGGCTCCAACTTAGCAAACTTCATACTGGCCAAAAACACTGATGAATTGCGATCAATGTAACCTCTCATTGGGTTTCGTCCCGGACCACAATAACAAGGGTCGTCCCATTCCGACTTAGTTTTCTCTCGCAAGGTCTTAGTGGGGGGGGGGGTGGTAACCGCAGAGTTATTGCAAAACTTCCTACAGTACCCCACCATCTCCAAGAGCCTTCTGAGGGCCCTCTTGTCTGTCAGGGTTGGGATGTCAGCGATAGCCTGCACTTTAGCTTGCATCGCTGCCAGCTGCCCCTGTGTCACCAAAATTCCCAGGTAGTGACCTTTGTGTGGCCGAACTCATTTTTTCCAAGGTTCACTATCAAGCTGGCTTCAGACAGCCATATTACATCGCCAATATGTACCTCTGTGTTCATCAGCCCTTTAGTCGCTGAATTACTCATTCTATATGATTGTTGCTCGCTAGGCTGCCCTAATAAAACAGACACCACCCAACGTCCCAATTCTTTGCATCGCCTCGGGACAATCAAACACACATGTGCGAGTCGTTTAATTACTTCTCCTAAAGAGTCGCTTTGTTCGGGGATTAAGGGAGAGACCTTATCAGCAGAGCTGGACAAAACAATAGCCTTCTCCCATCTGGTCGATACCATACTCATCTTTTCAAAATGGTTTTTTTCTCTTATCGGGGGGACCCTAGCTTCATTGATTTCCGCGCTAACACCGACTAGGTTTGTTAGCATATCAAAAGCCTGTGACCGTCTCATTTCACGTCGGTCATAATCAATAACATCCTTCCCCCTGGGCAGCCAGTAAACCTCTTTCATGATTCCACCAACTGTTTCCTCCAGCACCGCAAAATGTCCACCGGGGGGTATCTTGTGGGCCAGGTTAAAAATCTCATCCCCATAATTCTTTTGCACCTCCCCCCATTCCTCATCTGCGGGTACTGTACGTGGTTTCCCTTTCTTCCTTAGCACTTCCTCCTCCACACAATAGCCTACTAGTTCCCTTGTTAAGTCTGTGTCAGAGAGAGCGGTCTCTGCCAAAACCATCAGCCCCTCGTCTCGCTCCCGCGCCTGCACAAATTCTTTCCTAGCTAATGCTATGTCTGTCCCAGCTCCCTCACTACCTCTTGTCTCACTACACTCCTTCTTTTCACTTTCTACCCCCTTCTCGTACAAGGCTGGCAGAAACGTCTCAGCTAAATTTACCACCGCAGCCCCATGATGAACCTGTGAGTCCATGGGCGGGGCCTCACTGCTGGCAGGCTGACCTGCCAATCTCACGACTGGGAACACGATTCCCCAGGCGACGTCATTACCGAGCAAGACTTCCACGCCTTTCATCGGTAATTCGGACCTCACCCCGATCGTGACTAGTCCAGAGACCAGGTTGCTTTGTAAGTGTACCTGGTGCAAAGGGACTGTCTCTGTCCCTTCTCCAATACCTTTGACCTTGACCTCCCCAGTCTGGGTCTCTGAGCTAAACTCTAATACACACTTCAGTGTTAGTGACTGACACGGTCCCGTGTCTCTCCAGATCCGCACTGGAACTGGTTTTAACCCCTCCTTCACTGACACCAATCCAGCTGAGATAAACCTCACGCGCCCTTCCTGAACTTTGGCAGGCCTGTCCTGTCCCAGCGGTTCGTTTACCAGCTCGATACAACCAGTCAAAATCGCCGTTTTTCCTTTTCCCGTCTCCTTCTTTGGGGCAAAGCACCTGGACGCAAAGTGTCCGACTTTCCCGCAATTATAACAGACGACCCCAGGAGACTTCCCACCAGACTGCTCCCGGTCTACCTTATCCTTCTCACTAGTCCCCGGCTTACTTTCTGACTTTTCTGGCGGACTCTCCCCGCCGTCCTGACTACCCTTCTGGTAGCCTTTACTTGGGGAAAACTTCATTTTATGCGTCAACGCATACTCATCCGCTAATTTAGCAGTTGTGGCTAACGTGGCTGCCTCTTTCTCATCTAGGTAGGGTCTCATACCCTCAGGGACACAACCTTTAAACTGCTCAATCAGGATCAGCTGTAACAGTCTGTCATAATCCCCCTCTACCCCCTTTGAGGCTCACCAACGCTCACAATATGTCTGCATCTCACGGGCAAACTCCAAATACGTGCAGTCCCACTGCTTCCTCGCATTCCGGAACCTCTGCCGGTATGCCTCCGGGACCAACTCATAAATCCTGAGGATGGCCTCTTTCACCACCTCATACCTCTGGGCACCTTCCGCAGACAAAGCTGAGTAAGCTTCTTGGGCTTTCGCTTTCAGTACACTCTGAAGCAAAACAGCCCACTTATCCCACGGCCAGTCCTGACTTATAGACACTTTTTCGAAATGGAGAAAGTACCGATCCACGTCAGTATCGTAAAATGGGGGAACCAGCCTAACCTCCTGGGTCGCCCGGAACCCTCCACCTTGGTTCGGCACGGGCCCCTGCTCTGCCCTTATCTTTAACTTCTCCAGCTCGAATTCCCTTTCCCTCTGTTTCTCCTCTCGCTCCAGCTGTCTCTCTCTCTCTCTCTCTCCTGTCTCTCTCTCTCTCTCTCTCTTGCCTTTCTAACTCTCTCTCCTTCTCTTCTTGCTCCAACTGCCGTACTCGGAACTTGTGTTGTACTGCGTCTCCGGCAGGTTTTTCAATAGACACCACCTCCAGCTCGCCTTGGGGAAACACACCTTTACATACATAGTGCTCTACGATAGCTCTGTGTATCTCCTCTCTCCTCATTGTTGACTTCACCTTAGCAATATACAACCGTTTGGCCACAGCTACCAATTCCGATTTCCTGGCATCCTCTAATGCCTCCAAGGTCGATGCCTTTATAATTTCCTCAGCCTCCATTTCTGCTGTTTGCCTTTTCTTTCTTTCGGGAATTTTGACCCAATCAATTTACAATCAACTTAGCGTTCAAAATTGCGGACGAGAACCCCACTTATGTTACGTACCCCATAACTGGGTTGCCAAACCAGCAGAAATGGATCACTCAGTTGGAGTCTGGATTACTAGAACTAAGAAAGTTTTATTAAAGAAACAAAAAACACAGTACTCTAATTAAAAGGATAATAAATGCAACAGTTCAGCAATGATAAACATACATGTACACAGAATTAAGATAACAGGATCAATCAAGCTCTATCGTTGTCTAGGGGTAAATGACCAGTTTCAAAGTGACGCAAAGTTCAGTTCAATTTAGTTCAGTTCAGCTCGCAGTAATCGCTGCTGTGGGAGATGGACAGTGTGGGGGAAGGAGATAGAGAGCAAAAACGAATAAATATTCAAGGCTTCCACACAGACCTTCGCAGTCAGCTTTCGGGCGAGTCCTTTGTGATGTCATCTGAGGTCACCGACCGTGACCCCTCCGTTTCCAGATACGATTGTTTCTCTGCGGTGAACCTGGCACCCAGGCAAGGGTGGACACACACCAGGTTCCCGCCGATCGTGCCTTTCCACCCTGTGCGTCTATGGCCCGGTACTTCCCACTGACTTGTGAGAGACGCACCGCTTCCAGGGTCTCGTTACCTCGGGTGTCGTGTGTGTGTTGCCTTAGCGAACCTGTCCCTTTTTATCCCCCTGCTGGGGTATCGCCTGTCCATCACTTCAAACAGTTCAGGGTTCAAAGGGGGAGCCGCTCTAGACAGCTCTCTCTCCCGTCCCTTCATTAACATCTCCAAATGCTGCTCTATTGTTTTCCTTATCTCTCTCTCTCCTGAAGGCAGGTGGCAGACCAACTGCTGATCCCACTGGTGCCAGCACAGGACAGCTACATCTTAATCTATGTGTATTCTTGTCACAGCAAGAAAAGTGACTAAGATGATCACTTCTAGTTAGACTGCGCCACTTTTGCATACTGACTCCTCTCTGTGGCCGGCAGCTCCAGCTCCTTCAGCTTCTCCACAAGTGAGCAACTCACTGATAGTTTTCCCTGCATTAAGTTTACAATATCTACCAGGATCTTGCGATTGTAAAAAAAAAATTAAAAAAGATAATAACACCTTTGGTTGGCCCTAGAGAAGACACTGCATCTGATCAGGTCACCATCTTACTGAAATATTCACATATACAATGTGAAAATGGGTGAAGTAGTGTCAACGGGACCATTCTTTGTAACAAGAATTTGGCCATTTGATCCATCTTGTCTGTCCTATCACTCAATGAGTTTTTAGCTGATCTATTGCCCTATGCTATTTCCCAAACCCTTATTCTTTAATTTCTGAAATATTGAAAATCTTCTCAACTTCCATCTTCAGTAATAATTGAAAATAGTGAATTCCAAATATTCACATTTCTGTGGATTAATTAAATTTCCTTTAATCTCCCCACTGAAACATTGCCCCTTTGATTTGAGAATGTGATGCCTCAATTTGGACATCCCAGCACAGGGATACTCCATTCCAACATCTATACTAGCAAGCTTTATAAAAATGTTGCATCTTTCAATGAGATTGTTTCTCATTCCTATGAACTCCATTGACTTCAAGGTTTTTTCAGATATACAGTATAATGAGTAAAAGAGAGACGTGAGTGGATAATGGTCTGCTGGAAAATTACCTTGGGGAGTTAGTAATGGCGACAAAAGGAAGTGGTGGTTGAACCTTTAAATATTTTGTATCAGTTTTCACTGGGAACAAAATGGCAGAAATGCAAGAGTGCCAAGGAGCAGAACCACGTGTCATTGATATTACTAAGGAGAAAATGCTTGGAAGCTGAAAAACCTGAAGGAATGTCACCCAGACCGAATGGACTACTCCCCTGGTGTCTCAAAGAGCAGCTGAAGAGATTGTGGAAGCATTAATAATGATCTTTCAAGAATCACTAGATTCTGGTATAGTTCCTGAGGACTGGAAATTGCAAATGTCACTTCACTCTTTAAGAAAGGAGGGAGGCAGAAGAAAGGAAATTATAGGCCAGTTAGCCTGAGTTCAGTGATTGGAATGACATTGGAGTCAATTTTTAAGAATTGGGTTTTGGGATACTGGAGGCACGTGATGAAATAGGCCAAAGTCAGCATGGTTTCCTTGGAAAAATCTTGCCTGAACAAATTTGTTGGAATTCTTTGAGGACATGATGAGTAGGATGGACAAAGGAGAGACGGTGGATTTCAATCATCTGGATTTTCAGGAGGCCTTTGATAAAGTGTTGCCCATGAGACTTCTTAATAAGAGCCCATGGTATTGCAGGAAAGGTACTTGCATGGACAGAAGATTGGTTGACTGGCTGCAGACAAGGAGTGGGAATAAAGGGGACCTATTCTAGTTGGCTGTCATTGACTAGTGGTATGGGGTCAATGTTGGGACCGTATGTCAATGACTTGCCTGCAGGAATTGATGGCTTTGTGGCCAAGTTTATGGACAATACCAGGATATGTGGAGGGTCAGGCTGGGAGGCTGCAGAAGGAATTAACAGATTAGGACAAAGGAAAAATAAGTGGCAGATGCCATATGATGCAGGAAAGTCATGCACTTTGGAGAAGGAACAAAGCATGGAGTGTTTTCTAAATGGGGAGAAAATTCAAAAATCAGAGGTGCAGAGGGACCTGCAAGTCCTTGTGCAGGTTTCCCTAAAAGTTAACTTACAGGTTAGGTTGGTGGTAACGAAGGTGAAATGCAATGTTAGCATTCATTCTGAGAGGACAAGAATGCAAAAGCAAGGTTGTAATGCTGAGGCTTTATAAGGCATTGGTCAGACCGTAAGTGAAATATTGTGAGCAGTTTGGGCCCCTTATCTACGAAGAGATGTGCTAGCATTGGAGAGGGTCCAGATGAGGTTCACAAGAATGATTCCGAGAAAGCAAGGGTTAACAAATGAGGAGCGTTTGATGGCTCTGGCCCTGTTTCACTGGAGTTTAGAAGAATGGTGGCGGGGTCGGGGGGGGGGAATCTCATTGAATTGAATTGACTTTATTACTTACATCCTTCATATACATGAGGAATAAAAATCATTACATTACGTCTCTGTCTATATGTGTAATGTGCAATTTATAGTAATTTATAATAAATATTATGTACAACAGGATAGTCAATATAACATAGAAATACAGTTGTGTCAGCATGAATTAAGCAGTCTGATGGCCTGGTGGAAGAAGCTGTTCCGGAGCCTGTTTGTCATGGCTTTTATGCTGCGGTACCATTTCCTGGATGGTAGCAGCTGGAACAGTTTGTGGCTGGGGTGACTCGGGTCTCCAATGATCCTTCGGGCCCTTTTTACACACCTGTTTTTGTAAATGTCCTGAATAGTGCAAAGTTCACATCTACAGGTGCGTTGGGCTGTCCGCACCACTCTCTGCAGAGTCCTGCGATTGAGGGAGGTAGTTCCCATACCAGGCAGTGATGCAGTCAGTCAGGATGCTCTCAATTGTGACCCTATAGAAAGTTCTTAGGATCTGGGGACCCATACCAAACTTCTTCAACCGTCTGAGGTGAAAGAGGTGCTGTTGTGCCTTTTTCGCCACACAGCCAATATGTACAGACCACGTAAGATCCTCGGTGATGTTTATGCCGAAGAACTTAAATCTGTTCACCCTCTCAACCCCAGATCCATTGATGTCAATAGAGTTTAGCCTGTCTCTATTCCTCCTGTAGTCCACAACCGGCTCCTTGAAACCTATCGAATATTGAAAGGCCTAGACAGAGTGGATGAGAAGAGGATGTTTCTGATAGTAAGTTAGACTAGGACCAGAGGGCAGAACGTCAGAATCGAGAGACGTCCATTTAGAATAGAGATGAGGAGGAATTTATTTCACTAGAGGTTTGTGAATCTGTGGAATTCATTGCCACAGACAGCAGTGCACGCCAAGTCATTGGTATAATAAAGGTGAAATTTGATATTTTCTCGATTAATCAGGGTGTGAAACGTTATGGGGATAAAGCCTGAGATTGGTATTGAGGGGAATGATGGATCAGCCATGATGGGGCAGCGGAGCAGACCCAAACAATTTAATTTTTATGTCTTGTGGTCTGATGGATGAATCCCTAGAGCGTATCATGTATGAATACTTTGAACTAAATGTACTTTGATTTTTGAACTTTGAAATATTTAGTCCTGTGCTCAAACTCTCTGGCACTTAGATTGCCCCACTGTTTGCCTTCCTAATTGTGACTTATACCTACATGTTAACTTTCAATAATTTATGTAAAATGGCATCCAGGTTCTCTGCTAAACAACACTTTATAAGTTTTCATCATTTAAAGAAACATTCCACCTTTCTTTCTCTTTTCCTGGTAAAGTGAATGACTTTACAACTTTTCACATCATATTCCATTTGTCACACGTTGTAGTGTAAGTGTTAAATGTCTGCAATTAAAATAAATTTATCTTCTAACGTGCCCAGGCTGATCAAACAGGGTCACATGGAAATCAAGTACTGTAAATCATAAGGCCTAGGTCATGTAGCTGTGAAACATGGAATAATGCAGTAAAATAAGATGAACATGTTCTGGGCAAGAAAGGAATTAAGACCAGCCCAGAATTGGGTACAGGAAATAATTCTGATGGTGTGTTTCTTAATGCCTTTGTAAGATTTCGAATGAAGCACAGGATTTTTAAAACTGGAGGTGTAGTCTAGTCATGAATTCATTGAACTTCTCCTCAGACCAAGTTTGTGAAATATGTCAGAAGCTTGTCTTTTCCAGCCCAGCCATTACTTCAGAGTCCCTGGCAAGATGAAGAATGTATAGCCTTACAAATATTTCACTACCTTGCTGCCTTGTTACTTTTCTAATGAATTTAGTATTTGTAACCTTGTTTTGGCGAAGTGTTCTTTCTCCATCATTGATTTGTTTGCATTCCACTATACATGTTCCTTTGTATCCTTCTTACAATTGGCACCGGCATCAGCAAGTTTCTCTACGTTATAACTGATCCCCCAGCAAAAGTATGAACAGGTAGAACTCCAGCACTGGTTCCTCACAAAACGTCTCAGTCACAGTGTTTTCATCTGATAATTGCTCTGCTTACCCGACTCTCTTTTCTGTACTTAACTAATCCTCAGTCCACTCCAAATTATTACCTCCATTTCAAAGTGCCCTAATTTTCTTTAATAGTCATTTGTCTGACATTTCATTAGAGGTCCACTGAAAGTATCGTATCTACTGGTTTCTGATTGTCTATATGTTAACAACAACCTGAAGAAACTAAAATTTGTCAAATGTGATTTGCCTCTCATCAATGCCCGTTCTAAACTAATTGTAACTTTCCGAGTGCTTTATTTTCACCTCATCAATAACAAATTGAAGGTACAGTGGATTGGGGGCAAGCCTCTGCTGTTGGTGCTGCTCTCCAACGTATACTTGATGGAAAACAAGCTAAATTGTGTATCTGTTGAGGGCTTGTTCTTGCAGACAATCATCCATGCACCACAAATCTGCAGGACATGTCTCTCGGGGACATGGATTAGATTATATATTTCTTTTGTGTAACTATGCTTTCTGCCATCTTATATTTGCTATGTGTGCCTTGTGCAGTGTATGACTGTTAGTACTGTGTTTTGGACCTGTGAAGCAAAGAATTCTGTTTTGTTTAGTTGTATTCATGGTTATTCATGTCTGGTTGAATAATAATTAAACTTGATCTCGATCTTGAAATTGGACTTGCTCCCCCCTCATATTGAAAACAGGCTCTGTCAGCTGATGTTATGGGTGCAATCTATCACTACCTTCACTTAATTCTGGGCTATATATTCCTTCACTGTCACTGCTCTGCTTGCTGAAATAACTGTATTAAAATGGATTGCTTTTGTTTTGACACACTATGGGCTTCCACCACTTGTCTCTGCTCTCTCACCTCAAACCTCAGCCATAGCACTCCCAAACTGAAACATGCAGGCATGGAATTATATTTTTCTGCTGCTCTGTGTTCAACTGTGGATGAGAAAAAGGAAAAGAGAGTTTGAAGAAAGCAGGAGTCTTAGAGTCATAGAGGACTAGAGCACAGAAACAGGACCTTTGGCCCATCTAGTCCATGCAAAAACCATTTAAACTGCCTACTCTCATCAATCTGCACGGGGATCCTAGCCCTCTTTATCACTACTACCCATGTACCTATCCAAACTTCCCTTAAACAGTGAAATCAAGCTCACATGGAGCTCACTCCACACTCTCACAACCCTCTGAGTGAAGATGCTTCCCCTCATGTTCCCCTTAAGCTTCTCACCTTTCACCCTTAACCCATGACCTCTGGTTGTAGTCCCACTCAATCTCAGTGGAAAAAGCCTACTTGCATTTATCCTGTCTATACCCGTCGTACCACTATCAAACCTCCTCTCAATCTTTCCTTATATCTCGGGTCCTCCAGACCCGGCAACATCTTTGTAAATTTTCTCTGCACTCTTTCAACCTTGTTTACATCTTTCCTGTATGTAGGTGACCAAAACTGCACACAATACTCCAAATTAAGCCTCACCAATATCCTATACAACTTCAACATAACATCCCATCCTCTGTACTCAATACATTGATTTATGGAAGTTAATAAGCCAAAAGCTTTCTTTATGGACCTGCATTCCCAGATCCCTTTGTTGTACCACATTTCTCAGTGCCCTACCATTCACTGTAGACTGATTCTAGTTTGTCCTATTGAAGTGCAAAACCTCACAATTGTCTGCGTTAAATTTCATCTGCCATTTTTCAGCCCATTTTTCCAGCTGATGCAGATCCCTCTGCAAACTATGATATCTTTCCTCACTGTCCACTACATCACAATCTTGTTGTCATCTACAAATCTGCTGATTCAGCTCACCACATTATCATCCAGATCATTGATATAGATGACAAACAACAAAGGACTCAGTGCCGATCCCTGTGGCACACCACTAGTCACAGGCCTCCAGTCAGAGAGGTAATCCTCTACTACCACTCTCTGACTTCTTCCACAAAGCCAATGACTAATCCAATTTACTACCTCATCTTGAATGCCGATTGACTGAACCTTCTTGATCAACTTCCTATACGGGACTTTGTCAAAGGCCCTGATAAAGTCCATGTAGAAAACATCCACTGTCTTGTCTTCATCCACTTTCCAGATAACTTCCTATAAGATTGGTTAGAAATGACCTACCACACACAAAGCCATGCATCAGTCTATGTTTATCCAAATACCTATATACGCAGTCCCTTAGAACACCTTCCAGTAACGCCCACAACTGATGCCAGACACAGCAGCCTATAATTTCCTGGTTTCTGTTTAGAATCTTTTTTAAACAGCAGAACAACATTGACTGTCCTCCAATCCTCTGGTCCCACCCCTGTCGATAACGATGTTTTAAACCTTCCTCCTCTCCTCTTTCTATCAGTTATCCACGTGCTCACAATCTCAATCCAAAATGTCAACAATTGTTTTCCACCACCAGTTCGCTTTTAGCTCTGGATTTCAGCATCTGAACACTCCTGTGTCACTAGTATTATTCGTTAAAGTCAGGAAGAAAATTTATTGAGTTTGTGTTGGACAGCTCTGCAAACAATACGACAGAACCTGAATTATATTCACGAGAGGCGGTGATCAATTTCAACTTCAAGAATTTGCTTCTAATTGTAATACATGACAGATAATCTCACCTATTTGTGTACAATAGAGAAGAAATTTGTGGTGTCATGCCTTCTATTCTTTTGCTGATTGACACTTAATCTGAAGGAGTTTATTTACAAAGGATAAATAAAAGTCATATTTAGGGAAACTATTTTAATTGGGATGTTTTTCTCAAGTTTTTCATTATGTGAAAATTGAAATAACTTGGAACAGATTTAGCCATCAGTCACCCTTAAAGAAAGAAATGTTGAATACCATAGTTAGAAATGGAGATGTGTAGAAATCCCAATAATTATTTTGACCCTGGCATGACACTGTGTTCTGTTCCTTTTCTGGGGCATCAGCAATAAGGAGGTGAACATTTACATGAATGCACCATGTGAATCGCATTCTGTGCTCATCATCAGCTGAAGACTGCAACACCAGTAGAGGGACCAAGAAGGTATAGACGAGGTGGAGAAGTACTTTTGCTTTGAATTGGTGGACTGGACAGAGTTTCCTCTTCAGGTCTGAATGAACTTGCCACAGTTGTGACTGACTTCATTTAAATCTGTGTAGATGAGTGTGTACTTACGATAACATACTGAAAATGCCCAAATCAACAGAAGTGAAAGAACCAGAAGATTCATAGTCTGCTGAGAGATAGATCTGTGGCATTCAGGTCTGGTGATCCAGGAGTATACAAGAACGTCAGGTACGACTTACAGAGGGAAATCTCAAGAGAAAACAACTTGGATTGATGTTAGAGGCATAAGAACTCTGGCAGGGTTTACCGGCCTTTATTTCCTACAAAGCAAAACTTAACATCATGAATGACAGTGATGCTTCACTCCCAGATGAGCTCAAAGCTATTTATGCACACTTTGAAAGGGAGAACAAAACTTCAGCTATGAGGATACCTCCTGCATCCGGTGACCCTGTGATCTCTGTCTTGGAGGACGGCATCAGAATGTCTTTCAAGAGGATAAACCCTTCTAAGATGACGGGCCCCGATTGTGTTCCTGGTGGGGCTCTGAAAACCTGTGTCACCCAGCTGGCAGGTACATTCAAAGACATTTTCAATCATTTTCATTTTAATTGGGATGTTTTTCTCAAGTTTTTCATTATGTGAAAATTGAAATAACTTGGAACATTTTCAATCTCTCATTGCAAAAGTCAGAAACTCCCACCTGCCTTAAGAGTGCAACAATCATACAGTGCCCAAGAAGAGCAGAGTGAGCTGCCTTAGAGACTATTGTTGACTATGGCTAGAATCAACTCCTGTCTAAGCAAGGATCTGAACCCACTGCAATTTGTCTATCAACACAACAGATCTAGAGTGGATATGCTCTCATTGGCTCTTGACACTTGCTTAGATCACCTGGACAATACTAATACTTACATCAGGGTGCTGTGTATTGACGGCAGCTTAGCATTTAACACAATCATTCCTACAGTCCTGATCAGAAAACTCCAAAATCTGGGCATCTGTACTTCCCTCTGCAATTGGATCCTTGACTTTCTCACCAGTCTGTGTGGGTCGGAAATAAATTCTCTACCTCACTGATAATCAGCACTGGTCCACCTCAAAGATATGTGCTTAGACAACTGCCCTACATTCTCTACATCCATAACTGTGTGGCTATGCACACCTTAAATACCATCTATAAATTGGCTGATGACACAGTTATTGTTGGTAGAGTTTCAGATGGTGACAGGAGAGAGATAGATCAGCTGGTTGAGTGGTGTTGCAACACCAACATTTCGCTCAGTGTCAGTAAGACCAAAGAGTTGATTGTGGACTTCAGAAAGGGTCAGGTAAGGGAACACACACCAGTGCTTATCAAGGGGTCAGAAGTGGAAAGAGTGAGCAGTTTCAAGTTCCTGGGTGTCAACATCTCTGAGGATCTAGCCTGGGCCCAACATATCGATGCACTTATAAAGAAAGCATGACAGTGGCTATGTTCCATTAAGAGTTTCAGGAGATTTAGTATGCCACCAAAGGCACTCACAAATTTTTACAGATACACCATGGAGCGCATTCTAACAGGCTAAACCACTATCTGGTATTGGGGGGGGGCAGGGCGGGATGGCCACTACACTGTTTCAAATTAAGCTGCAGAAAGTTGCAAACTCAGTCAGCTTCATCATGGTACTTAGCCTCACCAGCATCCTGAACATCTTCAAGTAGCATTCCCCTAAAATGGAGACATCCAACATTAAGGACTCCATCACCCAGGACAATCACTCAGGATATTAAATCTGATTCCGATTCTGTGGTTTGTTGAGTAGAAAGGAAGCGGAATCAGAAATAATTGCAGTTTTATTGTCCATGGTAACCTGTCGCTCAATCCTTTACACATCAGGACTGCAGTACATTCACTCTGCAAGCCAAAGGGAATCTCTCGGTGGGTATGGAAAGCAATCTTACAATTTTAGCAGTGGTTTTCTGCAAGGTGATCAAAGAGAGACATATCTGCAAAAATTTCAACTTGCATGTCATTTTCTGTTGGAGTCAAGATGAGTAATGACATTTTTATTCACTTTTCAAAGACAAGCCTTTTGATATAAATTTCCTTTAATTCCAGCCAAACTGGAATTAACATCACTTCATCCAAAAACAGACTGCAAAACAATCATCTGATTTATTTTCATTTCCAATAAATTTTCTATGATCCTTTCAGGTCTTACTTGTTCTGATGTTGGTAAGTTTAATTCTCCAGAAAATTTAAAACCTATATATTCTGTTTAAATTTTTGCACAAGTACTTGATAGTATGGATCAGATCCAGGGGCAGCGATTTTGATTAAAGAAAAGAGCCTGGTGATGCTAAGCAGGAGACATATAGCTATCTTCTAAGGGCAGACTGATAACAATTTTCTTTAAATCTGAATAAGTTGACATCATCATTCTGTGTGACGTTTCTCATATTGAAATCATCAAATGACACCCACAGTGCCACCTCGCATACAAAGAATGACTTTTTGATTCCGGAACGAGAAATTCAAACAAATATGTTATCACAAGATTCCTTGAATGATTTAGTGATCCAATATACTGGAGATCAACTGCTTGTGCAGATTGTCATCTGCACCTCAGCATTACTCGGAATTATCAGGAAGTAGCGGCTGTGTGGTTGAGCTTGAATCCATTTGGGGTCATCCCATTACATTTAATTTAAACACACTTTGAATAATTCTTACTGCCCCTGAACTCCCCTCCTAGTTATTATTTTGTGTAAAGAAAGCCTATAACCACTTTGTCAGAGCAAATAGAGATGGGAGATAAATGTGGACTAGTGAATCCAGCCCTCACATCACAAAAAATAATTTAAAACAAATGTTGCAGAGAAAGATGTGGAGAAAATTATTACCCCTTTGGCTCAATGATTGTTCCAAACAATTTCCATCAAGGACCTCACAAATAATTGCCACAACAATTAACTTCAACTGGTGCTTATTTGATTTTTGGTGAGAATTGGTTATTATGGAGAAATTGCCTTCATTTCTGTATCCATAGTTCTGTGCTTACTTTTCAAATTCTCCACTAGCATGTTCCTTCACTTTAGTACAATCAGCTTTCTGACGTCATGACATTACCTGATAAGTACCTTCCTCCAAAATACTTTAACTTGATACATTCAGTCTTCATCTCTCTAAAATGTCTGTCTTTCAAAAATTTCCAGAATCCCCAATTGTGAAAATGAAACATAGCCACTCTTTTAAGATCTGTGTCTGTTCAGAGTTTCCACTTGCAACTTGATTGTCACACATTATCACAACTACTGTAGTTTGAGTTTGATCAAGTCTTGCTTAAAGTAGCTGTGTGAACTGTCATGAAGCTGACAATTATATCAGGATAATAAATTAGCAGCCAATAAAATTCTATGAAAAACCTTAATAAAATCTGCACAAAAGCACAGGGAGAATTTTTGGACATGCTCCACCAAAATCATTTGGATTAATTCAGTTAACTGGTAGTGGGAGGTACAAAGTACAGGAATACAAAACAGAGTATTATGTTCTACATTGCTTTATTTCAAAAATAGCAAAGCTGCCAATAATTTGCATTTCATTTCATGATTGATATGAAGCTCTAAGTCAATGGAATTATAATGCTGGTGTAACTTTAATGTGAAAATTCATGTTTTCTGCTGAGTGCATAAATGTCAGTACTTTCCTTAAGTTTCCCATAAGTTTCACTTATGCCTGATTTATTTTTATGTGTTTACTTACCATAAAGAATTTTATTTGTATTGGTCTCAAGTTCCAACGAAGTATGCACAAGTCAAGCAAGTGAAGTACTGTGAGGTCCTGGTATTGAGTCCATGTGCAATGAGAAGGCTTTCAGTGTTTGTACTAAGGCAATGTAATGGAATGCTAGGTCATTGTGTGTTTGTAGGTCATCATGGGAGATGGAACATTGAAAGATCAGAATTAAAATTTTAAAACTCAGAAACAAAATAAGCTGTTCAATGTAACTGTAAATCATCAGATAAAGTGCGCCCAAAGATATTCTCATACAACAGCACAGCTACAAAACATGATTGATTGAAGGGGACGATCTTCAAGGTCACATTAGAAACTTGAGATTTGTGCACTAATGGGTTACTGCATAATTAGATTTAATTGTTTGGACTTCAAAATAAAAATTGGAGGTGTTAACATCAACAATACTGTACAGGTTTCCCCCACCGTCCGAGGGTAGAGCGTTCCTATGAAATGGTTCGTAAGTCAGAATGTCCTAAAGTGAAGAAGCAATTACCATTTATTTATATGGGAAAAATTTGTGAGCGTTCGCAGACCCAAAGAATAACCTAATAATTAATGCCAAATAACACCTAAAACCTAAAATAATAGTAACATATAGTAAAAGCAGGAATGATATGATAAATACACAGCCTATATAAAGTAGAAATGCTTCTCTACAATCATTGCCGCACTGTTTTCCGTAGCGAAAATCTCACGCAAGCGCTCTCGGCAGAAACACTCTGTCCAGTAACCTTTAAGCTATGTAGCTGCCAAATCATTTTATCATTTCTTAATGCAGTAATTACTAATGACAATAAAAGGGGACTGCGTGTCCTCATAATCATAAATCATACCAAATAACACATAAAAATACACAGCCTACATAAAGTAGAAATAATGTATGTACAGTGTAGTATCACTCACCGGAATCAGGAAGACAGTGCCAAGCACACTGATGATGGTGTGTTAGGCTGAGTCGTCGGAGGTTGAGGTGGTGCAGTGGTCCCCAACTGCCGGGCAGCGAACCGATACTGATCCGCGAAGCATGCAGGGATGCAGCGGTAGCTGGGACGCACCCAGCACATCTTTAAGAAAAAGGCCGAAATAAACAAGCTAATTAATTAGGTGCCGCCCGGCACGTAAGTGTCGGCCCAGATCAAAGACGACGCAATCGGCAATCGCCTCTGATCTGGGCTGACATTTACGTGCCGGGCGGCACCTAATTAATTAGCTTGTTTATTTTGGCTTTTCTTCTTAAAGATGTGTTGGGTGTATCCCGGCTACCGCTGCATTCTCCACGGCAATGTATCGGTCCGCGGCCCGGGGGTTGGGGTGGTGGGGCACTGGAGTGTCAGCTCATCGTCATCTGTTTCCATCAAGGCAGGCAGGTCATCTTCTTCTATGTCTGCCTGCCTCGATGTCGAAGGTCAAGGTTCATCGTCTGCTGTGGCTGACGTGGAAGACTTGAAAAATGACAGCATGCTTGACTGCTTATCCTCACGCATTTTTCTATCATCTCACGCAGTTGCTTCACGTTCAGTTCCTGGATGACTTCACTTTTGGTCCGTTCGCTACTGCATTCGGTTTCGATTGTTATCCTTTCCTCTTCCAATTGCATCAGCTGTTCATTTGTCAGTTCTTGATCATGGGATGCCAAACCTCTTCAACACCATCTTCATCAACTTCCACAAGCCAAACTCAATTTGTCCTTACTTCGTTCACCACAATCGAAATGCTTAATTATGTCTAGTTTTATGCTAAGTGTAACACCCTTATGAGCTCTTTCAGGCTAGTCTGATACCTTAGAACTCATCTTGCTAATGGCTGCTCACAGGCACATGTTTAAGCAATGATGGCTTGAATGCAATTCCGGGGGAGGAGCTTGGCTGCTCGGGGCGCACGCTGCCTTGTATCGTGTGCTGATTTTGTCACGTGCTGCCTTTTTTAGTAACAGTGAAAACACCTTCTGTTAGCAAAACAAAGTAACTAATGTAGGTCTTTCATAACAGCGAACATTCGAAAAGGAGGGGACACCTGTATAAGATATGCATACGATTTTGGTCTGACCATCAACTGTAAAAAAAAAACAAATACATGGTAATATCAAAACAGCAGGGTACTCCCAACTGCCAATTGTACATCGGTAACCAAGAGATTGAACAAAAGACCAGCTTTAATTACCTTGGTAGCTTTATATCACAAGATGCTAGGAGTAAAGTAGAAATAAAAAGGAGAATTGCCATTGCCAAAACCAACTTCCAAAATATGAAACTCATTTTTACCAACAGACACATTTCTATGACAACAAAGCTTAGGCTACTAAAATGTTACATCTGGTTAATCTTGCTGTATGACTGTAAAACCAGAATTCCAAAGAAACTTTGAAGCAACAGAAATGTGGTTTCTTAGAAGAATGCTGAAAATATCATATAGAGATAGGGTAACTAATGAGACAGTACTCCAACGTGTCCATACAAAAAGATCTTTAATGAGAACATTAAATGAGAGGAAACTTAAATTCCTGGGCCATGTCATCAGAAAGGGAGAAATAGAATGCCTTGCATTACAAGGCCGTATGCCTGGGAAATGAAGAAGAGGAAGGCAAAGAAGAAAATATGTGGACATTGTGAAAGAACTAAGAGATCTAAGTGTGAGAGATATCATTGACGCTGCGAGGGATCGTTAGATGTGGAGAGCATGTAACGCGCAAGGCACATGAAGAAGAAGAAGACTTCACAACTGTGACAGTGAATCATACTGTATTTTCACATTATTGCAAGCTGCTGTCAGCTGGTTGGGTCATCAGGTATCTTTAACATAATGCCATGCCAATGCCAGAATCTTAATGTTCAGGTTATTTTATTAAAAGCAATGAAGAGTGATGGTGTTGTTTATGCCACAGTATGTTGGATCTTTCTTTGTACTGATGTCAAGATTTCAAGTGCCGTGAGTACTGTGTTCAGTTCTGGTCACTTCACTACAGAAAGGATGTGGATACTATAGAGAGAGTGCAAAGGAGATTTACAAGGATGTTGCCTGGAGAGGTGACCTGACAGAGGTGTATAAGATGATGAGGGGCATTGATTGTGTGGATAGTCAGAGGCTTTTTCCCAGGGCTGAAATTTTAAGCTGCTTGGAAGTAGGCACAGAGGAGATGTCAGGGGTAAGTTTTTCACAGAGAGAGCGGTGGGTGCGTGGAATGCACTGCTGGTGACGGTGGTGGGGGCAGATACAATAGGGTCTTTTAATAGACTCTTAGATAGGTACATGGAGCTTAGAAAAATAGAATGCTATGCACTAGGAAAATTCTAGGCAGTTTCTAGAGTAGGTTACATGGTCAACACAACATTGTGGAGTGAAGGGGCTGTAATACTCTGCAGATATCTATGATATCAATATTTCTAGATCATGGAGTGCTCCTGATGTGCTAGAGATTAGAAAGCAAGATCAAATAAAAAATGCGAGAAATTCAGCCAATACTCCACTGAACTTTCAGAAAAGAAACTTCAAAATTAAAATGTCAGTTGAGTAGATAACTAATTGAAATATACAAAACAATTTAAAAATGTTGTTAATAATAACTGTGTCGGAGGGCTGGTCAGAAGCTCGAAGTTTTCGGACGGACTCAGAATCCGCTGCGGTCAGGTGCTTCCAATGGTGCTGCATCGGCAAGTTTGCGGCGCTTGGAGGTTCATGGTGGGGAGAGTTTCTCCCTTCTGCCGACTGCATGAGATAATGAAGCTATGGGGACTTGGAGACTTTTTTTTACCATGCCCATGGTCTACTCTTTATCAAATTATGGTATTGCTTTGCACTGTTGTAACTATATGTTATAATTATGTGGTTTTGTCAGTTTTAGTCTTGGTTTGTCCTGTGTTTCTTGTGATATCATCCTGGAGGAACATCGTATCATTTTTAATGCATGCATTAAGTGACAATAAACGAGGACTGAGTGTCCTCATAATCTAATCTAATCTAATAATACTCATTTTCCATGGAGAAATGCTTTCTATTGATACCACTCCTCTCCTAGTAATCCAAATTGTAAGTAACTTTTCCGATAGCAGACTTTTCAGTGCAAGAGACAAAAATAGCAATTTCACTGATGGGTTCATGGGGCAGTAGGTTTCCTGCTAGTCCTGCCTGGAGTGGAAACCCGAATCTAATTATATTTCAGTTCACTTTCTACCCACATCCCATTCAAGTGTACAAAGTGTAGAGGAAGAACAGTAGAAATGTGAAATGTTATCATACCTTTTCCTTTCACCGCTACTTACTATCTCCTTTTGATGACTGGAGGTTTGATTGCTACTGAATTTATTTGTTGATTTGAAGGCAGAATTTGTGAAATTCTCCTAACACAGCATCAGTTTTGCACATTTGCAGATCTGCAAATGTTCTCTTGTAGCTTGCATCTGTAATTTCTGTTCATTGCTTGCCTCTCTTCGAAGCAATACTTCACAGGAGCTTTTACCTTTCAAATATGCATTGAAGAGTACCCTTAGAGGAAACACTTCATGCTAAAAGTGAACCTTCTGATTTATCATGGAGTAATAGCTCGACTCAGATTTTGTTCTGTTGTTTAATATAAATAATAAAACAAATGTTAATAAAGTTAGAAAGGTAACATAATAAATTTCAGTTAATAGGGGAAAGGCATGTTTAAATCATTTATTTATAACACATGAGTAATCTATAACTTGATTTATATCAATAGTCTTTCAAAGTGAGTACATGAAAAACGCCTTAGTGCATGTAATGATATGAAAGAGTTCTCAATTAAATGGATTGAAGTACCAAAGTAAATGCTTGGGGAAAGGAGTGCTCAGCAGGTAGAGCTTCTGTCTCACAGATCAAGCAAATCTAGGTTCAATGGTACTTGTATGTTCTGCCCATGGCTGCACTGGTTTCTACCCATCTCCCAGAGGTGAGCAGATTGCTGGGGATAATTACCCCTAGAGTGAATGTGTGGGAAAGGAATGAAAATGAGATGGAGAATAGGTTAGGGAAAAATAAACAAATGATTAGGATTGCCCTGAAAGTTAGTGCTGACTCAGTGGACTGAGAGACTTTCATCTATCAGTACTCTGCATTGGCATTGCAACAAAACATATAGAGTGACCTAAAATAACACAAATAAAGTATATTTATTTACTGTATAAGAAGCAAAAGATTATTCTTTCAGTGTGAGCTGCTATATTACGAGATTCAGCTACCCCTTCTTTCCTACTTGTGTCCAAGCTCCTTCCACCCACATCTTCCATCCTCCCTCAAACGTCTCCTTCCAATTGAGAGAATCCCCTCCTGTTTGCACCCTCCTTCATTCCCCACATCACGCACCCTTCCCCGCTCTTTCATCCTGCGTTCTCTTTCTGCTCTCCACCCCTGTCTTGCTTTTCCTCATTGCAGATTCCTGCCATCACCCCATCTCCTGTCACCCCTCCAATCCACCCACAGTAATTTCTTCCCTCACACTTGCTCCACTGCATCAGGCCGGGCAGTGTCTCAGGTTGATGAGCATTCACTGTGACAGGCCTGCAGGGATGATGTTACGGGGAAGCAGGTCATGGCCTTGCTAAGTGGGACAGAAGACTCTGATTACAATTAAGCGCACATTTACCATTTATTTACAGACAGTAAAACATTCGACCAAGCAGTTCAGTCAAACAAGTACTCAACTAAGTCACCTTAAGTAAGAAAAACTAAGACTCTGTACATTCATAGAAACCATAGAAACTACAGCACAGAAACAGGCCTTTTGGCCCTTCTTGGCTGTGCCGAACCATTTTCTGCCTAGTTCCACTGACATGCACATGGACCATATCCCTCCATACACCTCCCATCCATGTATCTGTCCAATTTATTCTTAAATGTTAAAAAAGAACCCGCATTTACCACCTCGTCTGGCAGCTCATTCCATACTCCCACCACTCTCTGTGTGAAGAAGCCCCCACTAATGTTCCCTTTAAACTTTTCCCCCCTCAGCCTTAACCCATGTCCTCTGGTTTTTTTCTCCCCTTGCCTCAGTGGAAAAAGCCTGCTTGCATTCACTCTATCTATACCCATCATAATTTTATATACCTCTATCAAATCTCCCCTCATTCTTCTACACTCCAGGGAATAAAGTCCTAACCTATTCAACCTTTCTCTGTAACTGAGTTTCTCAAGTCCCGGCAACATCTCTGCACTCTTTCAACCTTATTTATATCCTTCCTGTAACTTGGTGACCAAAACTGAACACAATACTCCAGATTCGGCCTCACCGATGCCTTATACAACCTCATCATAACATTCCAGCTCTTATACTCAATACTTTGATTAATAAAGGCCAATGTACCAAAAGCTCTCTTTACGACCCTATCTAACTGTGACACCACTTTTAGGGAATTTTGTATCTGTATTCCCAGATCCCTCTGTTCCACTGCACTCCTTAGTGCCTTACCATTAACCCTGCATGTTCTACCTTGCTTTGTCCTTCCAACGTGCAATACCTCACACTTGTCTGTATTAACCTCCATCTGCCATTTTTCAGCCCATTTTTCCAGCTGGTCCAACTCCCTCTGCAGGCTCTGAAAACCTTCCTCACTGTCTACTACACCTCCAATCTTTGTATCATCAGCAAACTTGCTGATCCAATTTACCACATTATCATCCAGATCATTGATATAGATGACAAATAACAATGGACCCAGCACTGATCCCTGTGGCACACCACTAGTCACAGGCCTCCACTTGGAGAAGCAATTCTCTACTACCACTCGTTGGCTTCTACCATTGAACCAATATCTAATCCAATTTACCACCTCTCCATGTATACCTAGCGACTGAATTTTCCTAACTAACCTCCCATGTGGGACCTTGTCAAAGGCCTTACTGAAGTCCATGTAGACAATATCCCTTCATCCACTTTCCTGGTAACCTCCTCGAAAAACTCCAATAGATTGGTCAAACATGATCTACCACGCACAAAACCATGTTGACTCTCCCTAATAAGTCCCTGTCTATCCAAATGCTTGTAGGTTCTGTCTCTTAATACTCCCTCCAATAACTTACCTACTACCGACGTTAAACTTACTGGCCTATAATTTCCCGAATTACTTTTCGATCGTTTTTTAAACAACGGAACAACATGAGCCACTCTCCAATCCTCCGGCACCTCACCTGTAGACAGCGACATTTTAAATATTTCTGCCAGGGCCCCTGCAATTTCAACACTAGTCTCCTTCAAGGTCCGAGGGAACACCCTGTCAGGTCCCGGGGATTTATCCACTTTAATTTTCCTCAAGACAGCAAGGACCTCCTCCTTTTCAATCTGTACAGTTTCCATGATCTCACTACTTGTTTCCCTTAATTCCATAGACTTCATGCCAGTTTCCTTAATAAATACAGACGCAAAAAACCTATTTAAGATCTCCTCCATTTCCTTTGGTTCTGCACATAGCCGACCACTCTGATCTTCAAGAGGACCAATTTTATCCCTTACAATCCTTTTGCTCTTAATATTCATTCATTCAGTAACATTTCAAATTCAAAAGGTACTTATTTAAGTCTCCCCAAGTTACACAAGTAGAAAACTAAACATTCAACAAACATACTCAGTGGTGGCCCTCCTGTATTGGCAGCAAACTTTGCTAATGGCTCCTCAGCACTGGTCATGATATCAGTGTGAAGTTGAGCCCCTGGAGATAAAGGAAAGCCAGTGAGTCTCTTGCTGGTGCTATTCAACTAGCCCTGAGGCGCTCAGAACCGCACACTGGTGCCGTGGCGTGGGACCCAACGGGAAAGAGTTGCTGCATCTCAAGAATCGGTCAATCAACAACTGGCATGGCAGAAGCTGCTTTCAACCAGCGAGTAAATTAATCCTTCACATTACATTTCTCCCTGGAAAAACGCAGCACCATGATAATCTGGTCCTCAGACTAAAACAGCCCCTCTCCCTGCCCCACCTGTGAATGCCTCACTATGCGACATATAAAATGCACGAACGATTCCCAGTCCTGTAAACCCAAGAGTCGCCTCCGCCCAACCCCATGTACTACAGTGGTCCACCAGCCTCCCTGTGCCCCAAAAGACCACCGGCCCCACCCTAGAGAGTAATAGCCAGTAGCAGCTCCCCCTCGTAATCATATACCCCAACTCTCAGATGTGATCAGCTGGGTGAGTGATGTTCCCTGTCCTGTCAGGAACGCAGGCGCGGCACTCTTGACCAACAACAGCACAAGTGCCACCTTGTTTTGCGAGCAAGTGATCTAAGGGCATGTGCATCAGTCCCCAGGACAGTCTGGCTCAGCATACTGGGAAAGGCTGTCACCCAAATCCTTCCTGCCTCTGTGATGGTCCTCCTACTACGCTGACCAACATGGGCAGGGTGCTCATCCAGGGCACTGAGCACCATAAACCCCAGACAGCAGCAACAGTTCCAGCCAACTGAGAGCCAGGGGTAGGCCTGGGAGCTGCGTATCCAGTAAGTGCCATTCAGTGTCCAGGACGTGCCCACCTTCACAGCACCATTTGGCGTAGACACAGCCATCCCAGGGTTCTGTTCCTGCTCTCGTTGTGTCCTACTGACTGGTTGAACCTGTGCTTGCTCACCAACACCAACTTTCCTTTCAGGAGCGGAATCTCTTTCAGAGTTGATATCTTTGAATTCAATAAATTGTACGTAGGGAATTACCAGCCCTTAAAGCACTTACTCCACGGGGGGGTTATTAAGACTCAAGTTCCTTAAAGTTGCTACCATACCATGGGTCGAGGTTGGCTGGAATAGACCACTCCCTCACAGCTTCCCCAAAACAGAATACCAAAGCCTGAGGAGCTGGAGAATTTCCCCCAACAATCTTTTCCCTTGTCATGAAGTGGATTGGTATTGATGGCATACCTTATGCAGTATCGTTAAGAGTCCTCAGCACTCTGGCATGTTGGTCCTCTGTGATATTCAAATGCCATTCACAGAAATGCTATCGGATCTCCCTCCATAAGTAGGCATCATCACCATTGACATCAGCATCCACCATCTATCCGTTTGTCATGCAGGAAGCCAAACTCATTCACTCCTGATTAGCGCTGGGTACTTAGACAGTGTGAGTTCGCAAAAACAACGTTTAGAATTGCTCCCCAAACCTCCCAATCTTCCTAAGTATGAACTCCAAATTCTCAATTTAACTATCCTTTAATGAGCAATTTCCCTATGAAATGTGGGTGTCCCATATCTCAGATTTTCATCACACATGGCCAGTGTAGAATCCGGATCTCCCCTGAAACCAACTCCACCAAAACAGATGAAGTAAGAAACTAACAAGGCCAACAGAACAAACAAAAAGCCATGCTTGTACGTTTCTTCCTTCAGAACTTTCACAATGTAACTGCAAAATTTACAACAGATAATTTCCACAGTGAAAAACGAGCACATTTTTCGAAGAACAAAGGGAAAGAACATACTACCGGATGGGAGCCCCCAACACTTCAACACATTCACACAGTCGTTTAAAGGCATAGCCTCGTAAGATCTCCTGCAAACAAGAGAAAATCTGCAGATGCTGGAAACCTGAGCAGCACATGCAAAATGCTGGAGGAACTCAGCAGGTCAGGCAGCATCTATGGGAAAAAGCACAGTCGACGTTTTTGGCCAAAATCATAGATTCCATAGATTCTGAATGGCCTGCTGAGTTCCTCCAGCATTTTATGTGTGATCTCTTACAAATTCACTTCAAGTAGCTAAATATTTCAATCAGTCACATTTTCCACTGAAGCAAAGGATTAATTCAAATGTACTTCCGATACTTCCGATACAGATTTGAAACACAAAGACTAGCTCCTGGGTATTTAGACATAAAGCAGTCTGTGTTAGCAAAAACAACAACTTTAGAATCTTAGCACTCACTCTCCCACACAGAGATACACACTCAAATAACCTCGCGTAACATTTCTCACAAACCCAAACCATTCACATCTCATTATAGGGGAGTGGAGTGCAGGCTGAATGCCCCCCTCCTTATTGGGGAGGGGTGGGAAGGCGCCACCTACCCTGATGTCTGCTGCCACTGAAGCTCCACCAGTTACTGAAAAGGGTCTCCATCCGGCAGGAGACACTGAAACATCTCTGCATGAACATCCAGACTGAAAAGCAGCTTTTTCCACATGGTTGTCATGCAATTGAACAATTCCCCATTTTAGAGCTTTTTGTTTTTAATTTAGTTGTAACTTAGATGTCGCTCTAAATAACTCAGACTATTTTAAATTTGGTCATTGTGTTTTTAGCTGTAATAGAATTGCGAGTACGCTATTTTGTACTGAACGAAACAGCATTGCAAACTCATTGTCCTCAGCAATGGCAATAACTAACTAACTCACGAGCTACTGTGCTCCACTCAGCCAGGGTTTTAAGTTCCATTCAAGAAGGGAAGATACTTGACCCTGAACTCCTATATAAATCCCATAAAGGTTTATTACCCTCATGGGGAGCGAGAAGCATCATCAGGGAATTATTGACTGCATATTGGGACAAAAGTTTCAGAAGTTACAGAGGGGATTGCAAAACAGGAAGGAAATCACAGCAGTACTTAGAGAAGAAATCTGATCATTGTGTGGAATTTAGGAATAAGAGAGGGGCAACTGGATGGTGGGTTTGTCATTTGAAGAGAGACAGAGTAGATTAAGTCTGCATTCTCTTGAGAGTTCTTCAGAAGAGTTGGAGATGATCTTAAAGACACTTAATTTTTTGGCTGGCCTTTACAGGGTAGATGAGGAGACAATCTTTTCCTTGTTGTGGACTGTAGAACTGGGGGTGACCATATCAAAGTAGATGGTAGGCCACTTAGCATTGGAATAAGGCAACATTAAAGTGTAATGATTTTTTGGAACCCACTTTCCTGGAAACCTGTGGAGGCTCACTCATTCAGTTAATTTAAAACAGAGACCAGTAAATGCCTGGATGTTGAGAGAATCAGGTATTATGAGGAGCCTTCCCATCAGCAACTACACAGGGAATAATTTATTGTGGCCAATTAACCTTACCATCTACGTACTTTGGGATGTGTGAGGATAATTATGTGATGAAAGGGAGAATGTACAAACTCCATCCGGAGAGTACCTGAGGTGATGGTCTTTAGTCTCACATCACGGAAACAGGCCCTACACCCCAAAGAGTCCATGCTGGTCATCAATCACCTATTTACATTAATACTATGTCATTCCTTTTCAAAAAAATCTCTCAACAATCTCATAAAATACCAGATTTTAATGTTTGTTTACAGACTCAGGGCAAGTTACAGTGGCCACAAATCTGCACATCTTTGGAATGTGGGAGGAAACTGAAGACCCTGGAGGAAATTCACGCAGTAACTTGGAGGACGTGCATTCTGAACACCTGCAGTCAAGACTGAATCTGTGTCCCTGGCACTGTAAGGCAATGTTTCAATATCAGGGTGACATAAATGCCATTCTTAATTCTAAAATCTTGTGTAATTTTCACTTACTGCTGTCTCTTTAAGTGGGAAATAAAGTTATATATGTAAGAGTGGCATTGCAGCATGAAGTATTTGATCATGAGTGCAACATCTTGTGTAAGCCAGCAATAGATTTTCAGTTCTCAGCATCTCCTATATACTATTTTACATCCATAAGACCATAAGACCATAAGACAAAGGAGCAGAAGTCAGCCATTTGGCCCATCGAGTCTGCTCCACCATTTTATCATGAGCTGATCCATTCTCCTATTTAGTCCCACTCACCCGCCTTCTCACCATAACTTTTGATGCCCTGGGTACTCAGATACTTATCAATCTCTGCCTTAAATACACCCAATGACTTGGCCTCCACTGCTGCCCGTGGCAACAAATTCCATAGATTCATCACTCTCTGACTAAAAAAATTTCTTCCCATTTCTGTTCTGAATGGGTGCCCTTCAGTCCTTAAGTCATGCCCTCTCGTACTAGACTCCCCCATCATGGGAAACAACTTTGCCACATCCACTCTGTCCATGCCTTTCAACATTCGAAATGCTTCTATGCGGTCTCCCCTCATTCATCTAAACTCCAAGGAATACAGTCCAAGAGAGGACAAACGTTCCTCATGTGTTAACCCTCTCATTCCCGGAATCATTCTAGTGAATCTTCTCTGTACCCTCTCCAACATCAACACATCCTTTCTTAAACAAGGAGACCAAAACTGCCTACAGTACTCCAAGTGAGGTCTCACCAGTGCTTATAGAGCCTCAACATCACATCCATGCTCCTATACTCTATTCCTCTAGAAATGAATGCCAACATTGCATTCGCCTTCTTCACCACCGACTCAACCTGGAGGTTAACCTTAAGGGTATCCTGTACGAGGACTCCCAAGTCCCGTTGCATCTCAGAACTTTGAATTTTTCCCCATTTAAATAATAATCTGCCCGTTTATTTCTTCTGCCAAAGTGCATAACCATACACTTTCCAACATTGTACTTCATTTGCCACTTCTTTGCCCTTTCTTCCAATCTATCCAAATCTCTCTGCAGACCCTCTGTTTCCTCAGCACTACCGGCTCCTCCACCTATCTTGGTATCGTCAGCAAACTTAGCCACAAAGCCATCTATTCCATAATCCAAATCGTTGATGTACAATGTAAAAAGAAGCGGCCCAACACAGACCCCTGTGGAAAACCACTGATAACCGGCAGCCAACCAGAATGGGATCCCTGTATTCCCACTCTCTGTTTCCTGCCAATCAGCCAATGCTCTATCCACGTATGTAACTTTCCCGTAATTCCATGGGCTCTTATCTTGTTAAGTAGCCTCATGTGTGGCACCTTGTCAAAGGCCTTCTGAAAATCCAAATATACAGCATCCACTGCATTTCCCTTGTCTAGCCTACTGGTAGGCTCCTCAAAAAATTGTAATAAGTTTGTCAGGCCGGATTTTCCTTTAAGGAATCCATGCTGAATTCTACCTACCTTGTCATATGCCTCCAGGTACTCTGTAACCTCATCATTGACAATTGAGTCAACAACTTCCCAACCACCGATGTCAAGCTACTTCCTTCAGAACACAAGGGTGCATTCCATCTGGTCTGGGAGATTTATCTACCTTTAGCCTATTCAGCTTCCTGAGTACTTTCCCTGTCGTAATTGTGACTGCGCACACTTCTCTTCCCTGCCACCCTTGAGTGTCCGGTATACTGTTGATGTCTTCCTCGGTGAAGACTGATGCAAAATACTTGTTCAGTTCCTCCGCCATCTCCTTATCTCCCATTACAATTTCTCCAGCATCATTTTCTATCGGTCCTATATCTACTCTCACCTGTCTTTTACTCTTTATATATTTGAAAAAGCTTTTAGTGCCCTCTTTGATATTATTTGCTAGCTTCCTTTCATAGTTAATCTTTTCCCTCTTAATAACCTTCTTAGTTTCCTTTTGTAAGCTTTTAAAAACTTCCCAATCCTCTGTCTTCCCACTAATTTTTGCTTCCTTGTATGCCCTCTCCTTAGCTTTAACTTTGGCTTTGACTTCTCTTGTCAACCACGGTTGCATCCTTTTTCTATTCGACAGTTTCTTCTTTTTTGGAATATACCTATCTTGTACCTTCCTCACTTCTCGCATAAACTGCAGCCACTGCTTCTCTGCCGTCTTTCCCGCCAGTGTCCCTTTCCAGTCAACTTTGGCCAGTTTCTCTTTCATGCCACTGTAATTTCCTTTACTCCACTGAAATACCGACACATCAGATTTCGGCTTCTCTTTTTCAAATTTCACAGTGAACTCAGTCATGTTATGATCACTGCCTCCTAAGGGTTCCTTCACCTCAATCTCTCTAATCACGTCCGGTTCATTACACCTTACCTAATCCAGTTCAGCCGATCCCCTAGTGGGCTCAACAACAAGCTGTTCTAAAAAGCCATCTCGCAGACATTCCACAATTTCTCTCTCTTGAGATCCAGTGCCGACCTGATTTTCCCAATCTACTCGCATGTTAAAATCCCCCACAATTATCATAACACTGCCCTTCTGACAAGTCTTTTCTATTTCCTGTTGTAATTTGTAGTCCACATCACGGCAGCTGTTTGGAAGCCTATAAATAAATGCCATCAGGGTCCTTTTACCCCTGCGATTTCTTAGCTCCCCCTCTCCATGCATCTGATGAAGCCAAAGGAACAGCAGAGACTGATATAGTTTGGTACCAGCAGGGTCCCAGAAGTTGTTAGCCAATGTGTGCCTTAGAGGCTCCAGCTCTGGATTTTTCCCTTGGGGTTAACTCCTGAAGCTTTCTCCTTGAGTGGATATAGCTGCAAGGCAGAAGAGGTTTGAGATCAGAGTTTTCCTTCTCCTGGATGAGCTGCCAACTGTGGCTGATGAGTCCCATCTGCCCAAAGCAATTGGTTTTAAGGTGCCAGCAACCCAGCTTTCCTCCTTCTCCTGTCAGCAGAAGTGGTTCCACTAGAATTAGTAGCTAAGCCACACATAAAGGCCAGGAGCTGGACTTGGTTGTCAGAGGCTATTTGAGGTGCACGCCATTGGGAGCATTTAATAGGTAGTGGGAGCTTATCCCAATTATCACCCCCAGGTACACAACCTTAAGGAACCACAATGAAGATAAAGAGCATCATAATAAAACAACACAATGAATGCGTGAAATAGCTTTTATACATAGATTATATGTCTATGAAGTGATGCTTGAAACATGAGCGTCTGTACATAAGCAGACTGACAGAGAAATAATAAAGTATTGATGGGGAGGATTAGTGTGTGGAGGTGTTGATCAGCTTTAATACTTGGGGAAAGTAACTGGTGGTCCTGACGTGGATGCTACGTAGCCTTTTCCCTGATGGAAGTGGCACAGACAGTCCATGAGTGGGGTGGGTGGGATCCTTCATAACCCTTTAAGACACAGTTAGATAAAATTTTGTAGAGTAGTTGTGGGGAAAAGGCAGGAGCTGAGTCCATGACCAGAAAGTGACAGACACACAGAGCTGTATCCTTAGAAATAACTAAATGGAAGGGTTGTGGACAGAAAAACAAATTGATTAAAACAGGCAGGCCAGCTTAATGGGATCTCTTACTGCATTTCCTTTACTGTTGTAACATCTACCAAAACCATGGTAACAATAAGTATCACTCTAAACAGGAAGTTATCCAACAGTCTAGACTACCCAATTCATCTCCATTGTGTATGGAGTAAAAATAACTTCATCTAACCTTTCATCCAGACAAATAAATGGTCAAAAATAAAGCAATAAATGTCATAACTTTCATGTTAGTAATAAATGACTGATTTTCTTCGCATTCTCACTTTTTATTATCCATATTCACAAAACTACAAAAACAACAACTATTTAGGAAAAAATTGTGCCCATCACTTAAATAAGGCAGATGTCACAGACACAAAACACATAGATTTATAGTTAACCAGCGGTTTCAGTTTGTTATTCCTTTGAAGTAGTTGCAGATGATACATTTACATGACATGGAATATGAATCCCAATTACATAATCATACAGCATAAAGGGTTTAACTCTCCAAACACTATCCATCAAATCACCCTTTCCCTTCCCCTCCAGGTAGACAGCCTGCCACAGTGGATTTCACACCTCCTTTTTATTCATTTCAATTGATAAAGTAAAACATCTCAAGATACTTCATAGGAATATTTTTGCCAAGGTTTAACATCAATTATTTAAAGGAGATGTTTGGACAAATGAGTAAAAACCTGATTGCTTTATTTAAGCTGAAGCAACAGGAAAAGTGATGTGTGTGGGGGGGTGGGTGTCAAAGGTTCAGGAAAGAGTAAGGAACTTGGCAGACAATGTTGAACCTTTTAAATTCAGGAAGGGTCTAGGCATCACAATTAGGGGACCACAAGGGGTTGAAAATTTTTAAAAAATCTGTAAATGCTAAAAATCTGAAATAATATTGGATTTCTTCATTGAGTCGAAGCAAACAGCTGAAGAAGGGATTGAAGAAATCGGGTAGAAAAAGTCATTTTTTTTTAAACACTGCTCAGGGAGAAGGGTCTGCACTGTGCAGGCACGTGACATAGCGCGCCCAGGTTTAAAAGCAGACCACCATATACAGCGGCCATCGTTGTAGCGGCCATTGTCGGAGTGGATTGAGTCAGAGTGGGCTTTGGCTCAACAGGCAGAGGCCAGGGTAGGTTCCGGTAAGTTTTTGTTCAGATTGTTTAGAGTAGGGAGAATGCCAGGCAGGATGTTGGAATGCTCCTCTTGCAGGATGTGGGAAGTCAGGGAGCCCTCTGGTGTCCCTGACAGCGACACCTGCAAGAAGCGCATCCAGCTGCAGCTCCTGACAAACCGCGTTAGGGAACTGGGGCAGGAGCTGGATGACCTGCGGATCATTCGGGAGAATGAGGAGATTATAGATAGTAGCTACAGGGAGGTAGTTACGCCAAAGGAGCAGAGGACAGGAAATTGGGTCACTGTCAGGCGAGGGAAGAAGAAAGGGCAAGCAGAGCAGGGTTTCCCTGTGGCCATTCCCCTCAACAAGTATACTGCATTGGATACTGTTGGGGGGGATGACTTACCTGGGACAAGCTGCAGTAGCCGGATCTCTGGCACTGAGTCTGGCTCTGCAGTGCAGAAGGGATGGTGGAAAAAGAGGAGATCAGTAGTGATAGGGAACTCGATGGTTAGAGGTGCAGATAGGAGGTTCTGTGGTCGTGACAGAGAATCCAGGATGGTTTGTTGCCTCCCGGGTGCCAGGGTCAAGGATGTCTCTGATCGATTGCATGACATTCTGAAGTGGGAGGGTGATCAGCCAGATGTCGTGGTGCACATCCGTACAAATGACATAGCAAGGAAGAGTGAGGAGGTCCTGGGGAGTGAGTATAGAGAGCTTGGTAGGAAGCAGGACCTCAAGGGTGGTAATCTCAGGATTGCTATCTGTGCTACTTGCCAGTGATGGTAGGAATAGGGTGCTCTGGAGGATGAACAAATGGCTGAGGAACTGGTGTAGGGGGCAGGGTTTCAGATTTCAGAATCATTGGGACCTCTTCTGGGGCAGGTGGGACCTGTACAAGAGAGACGGGTTACACTTGAACTACAGGGGGACCAATATCCTTTCAGGGAGGTTTGTTAGTGCTATTGGGGAGGCTTTCAACTACATTTGCAGGGGGATGGGAACCAGAGTGCCAGAGCTGACAGTGTGGCTGGAGTGAAAATAAATGATGTTAAAAGTTCAAGGAAATCCACTAATAGAAAGGTTGTGAGTGGTGGGAAAAATCTTCTGAGGTGTATATATTTCAATGCTAGGAGTATTGCAGGGAAGGCAGATGAGTTGAGGGCGTGGATTGACACATGGAATTATGACATTATAGCAATTAGTGAAACTTGGCTACAGGAGGGGCAGGACTGGCAGCTTAATATTCCAGGGTTCCGATGTTTCAGATGTGATCGAGGCAGAAGAATGAAAGGTGGGGGAGCAGCATTGCTTGTTAGGGAAAATATTATAGCAGTGCTCAGGCAGGACAGATTAGAGGGCTTATCTACTGAGTTCTTATGGGTGGAGCTGAGAAACAGGACAGGTATGGCCACATTAGTGGGATTGTATTACAGACCACCCAATAGTCAATGAGAATTGGAAGAGCAAATCTGCAGAGAGATAGCAGGCAACTGCAGGAAACATAAAGTTGTGGTGGTAGGGGATTTTAATTTTCCATATATGATTGGGACTCCCAAACTGTTAGGGGTCTAGATGGTTTAGAGTTTGTAAAATGTGTTCAGGAAAGTTTTCTAAATCAATATATAGAGGGACCAACTAGAGGGGATGCAATATTGGATCTCCTGTTAGGAAACGAGTTAGGACAAGTGACGGAAGTCTGTGTAGGGGAGCACTTTGGTTCCAGTGATCATAACACCATTGGTTTCAACTTGATAATGGACAAGGATAGATCTGGTCCTAGGGTTGAGGTTCTTAACTGGAAGAAGGCCAAATTTGAAGAAATGAGAAAGGATCTATAAAGCGTGGATTGGAACAGGTTGTTCTCTGGCAAAGATGTGATCGGTAGGTGGGAACCCTTCAAAGAAGAAATTTTGAGAGTGCAGAATTTGTATGATCCTGTCAGGATTAAAGGCAAAGTGAATAGGAATAAAACCTTGGTTCTCGAGGGATATTGCAACTCTGATAAAGAAGAAGAGGGAGTTGTATGACATGTATGGGAAGCAGGGAGTAAATAAGGTGCTTGAGGAGTATAAGAAGCGCAAGAAAATACTTAAGAAATAAATCAGGAGGGCTAAAAGAGGACATGAGGTTGCCTTGGCAGTCAAAGTGAAGGATAATCCAAAGAGTTTTTACAGTTATATTAAGAGCAAAAGGATTGTAAGGGATAAAATTGGTCCTCTTGAAGATCAGAGTGGTCGGTTATGTGCGGAACCAAAGGAAATGGGGAGACTTTAAAGAGGTTTTTTGCATAAATAAGATTGGAAAGTGGCTCATGTTGTTCCGTTGTTTAAAAAAGGATCAAAAAGTGATCCGGGAAATTAGAGGCCAGTAAGTCTAACGTCGGTAGTAGGTAAGTTATTGGAGGGAGTACTAAGAGACAGAATCTACAAGCATTTGGATAGACAGGGACTTATTAGGGAGAGTCAACATGGTTTTGTGCGTGGTAGGTCATGTTTGACCAATCTGTTGGAGTTTTTCGAGGAGGTTACCAGGAAAGTGGATGAAGGGAAGGCAGTGGATATTGTCTACATGGACTTCAGTAAGGCCTTTGACAAGGCCCTGCATGGGAGGTTAGTTAGGAAAATTCAGTCGCTAGGTATACATGGAGAGGTGGTAAATTGGATTAGACATTGGCTCAATGGAAGAAGCCAACGAGTGGTAGTAGAGAATTGCTTCTCTGAGTGGAGGCCTGTGACTAGTGGTGTGTCACAGGGATCAGTGCTGGGTCCATTGTTATTTGTCATCTATATCAATGATCTGGATGATAATGTGGTAAATTGGATCAGCAAATTTGCTGATGATACAAAGATTGGAGGTGTAGTAGACACTGAGGAAGGTTTTCAGAGCCTGCAGAGGGACTTGGACCAGCTGGAAAAATGGTCTGAAAAATGGCAGATAGAGTTTAATACAGGCAAGTGTGAGGTATTGCACATTAGAAGGACAAAGCAAGGTACAACATGCAGGGTTAATGGTAAGGCACTGAGGAGTGCAGTGGAACAGAAGGATCTGGGAATACAGATACAAAATTCCCTAAAAGTGGCGTCACAGTTAGATAGGGTCGTAAAGAGAGCTTTTGGTACATTGGCCTTTATTAATCAAAGTATTGAGTATAAGAGCTGGAATGTTATGATGAGGTTGTATAAGGCATTGGTGAGGCCAAATCTGGAGTAGTGTGTTCAGTTTTGGTCACCAAATTACAGGAAGGATATAAATAAGGTTGAAAGAGTGCAGAGAAGGTTTACAAGGATGTTGCCGGGACTTGAGAAACTCAGTTACAGAGAAAGGTTGAATAGGTTAGGACTTTATTCCCTGGAGCGTAGAAGAATGAGGGGAGATTTGATAGAGGTATATAAAATTATGATGGGTATAGATAGAGTGAATGCAAGCAGGTTTTTTCCACTGAGGCAAGGGGAGGAAAAAACCAGAGGACATGGGTTAAGGGTGAGGGGGGAAAAGTTTAAAGGGAACATTAGGGGGGGGCTTCTTCACACAGAGAGTGGTGGGAGTATAGAATGAGCTGCCAGACGAGGTGGTAAATGCGGGTTCTTTTTTAACATTTAAGAATAAATTGGACAGATACATGGATGGGAGGTGTATGGAGGGATATGGTCCGTGTGCATGTCAGTGGGACTAGGCAGAAAATGGTTCGGCACAGCCAAGAAGGGCCAAAAGGCCTGTTTCTGTGCTGTAGTTTCTATGGTTTTTCTATGGTTAAACGTGAAACATGAACTATAGGGTGGTTAGAGGAGCAGAGCAGGTTATTGGGGTCTCCCTACCTTCTGTCCAAGACCTCTTACAGAGTCGATGCCTCCAGAAGACACGGTACGTCATTAAAGACCCCTCACACCCTCTCCATGAACTGTTTGTTCTTCTGCCATCAGGCAAACGTTACAGGAGCATCAAAACTAAAAACTCAAGGCTACTAAACAGCTTCCTCCCACAGGCAGTCAGACTGCTAAATAGCTGCTCCACCTGACTCTGCTTTGGACACTTTTAACTTGCACTGGACACTTATAACTGATTTTAACAGACATGTGGCTGTTGTGTTTTACTATTTATTGTTATGTTTATTATTAAGTGTTGCATTTGTTATGTTATGTTTGCTGAGAAACGCTGTCTCATTCTGCCCTGCAGAGCTGATGTATGGTTAGAATGACAATAAAGTTTTTGGAATCATAAATCTTTGAATCTATTTTGCTTTCTGCTGTTTGCCCTCTGTTCAATATGGTGTATTGGTTGGTTGGCATCCATCTGTCTCAAAGGACAATGGGTGATGATGATCATCATCACAAGTCTGGGAGGAAGGTATGGAGATCCTGAGATGCCCAGTCACCAAGAGCCCCCTCTTGGTCTCACTGGTGTAATCCAAAGGAAAGCTTATGAAGCAATACGCTTGGCACCAGCCTGGCTGCAGGAGCTGTCGGAAGGATGTTCAATGACGTCCAGCTGCCTTAGGGGCTCCACTCCAGACTTGCTGTCTGTGTTTACTCCCGTAACCTTCATCTCTCCCGAGGCTGTCCACAAGGCAGTGGGACTATTTACCCATAGCTAGGGATCTGGTTCATGAGCACCAGGGTGTGTCCACACACCAGTGGGCCTGTGTGCTACCTGTGCAGGGGACAGACCTCCTCCCTGTCATCTGTAGTTCAGCCTGAGTCCAAAAGGAGTTCGTTTCCATGTGTCACCAGCAAGGAGGCACTACCTGAAGCTTGCCGTTGGAGAGGCTTACACATTCAGCTCTCCTTTTATAAGACTGCTAGCCACCAGTGGAAGCTGAAAGTGAGAGAGGCAAACACTACCCACTACACTAACACACTAGATGTGTCACAACAACCATTTTGACACCATATAATTGTTCAGTACAACTGTGGCTAATCTGTACCAGGTCTGTTCTGCGCCAGTTCCACAGAACCCTCAATTCCATGATTTTTTTTTTCAAACATCTATCTACTTTCTCCTTAAACATTTCCAATTAACTAGAATGCATAACCCTCTGGGTGACAGAACTCTAGAGACTTCAAAGATTCAAAATACATTTATTATCTATGTACGTATGCAGTATAGAACCCTGAGACTCACTTTCCCACAGGCAGCCACAAAGCAAAGAAACATTATGGAGATCGTTCAAAGAAAACATTAAAAACCTATTATGTGAAATAAAGAATAAATAGCGCAAACAGCAAAAATGTATGAATAACCCATAATATTAAACACCAAACTGCAGTGTTCAGTTTAGGTCAAGTTCGCACTGTGGTGTTCTTTGACTGCAACCAGGCTGCATCAAAGTGCCCTGAACAAAATCACGCAAACAACAATAAAAGAAGGAGCAACCAGAAACAAGAAGCCCATGTAATATGAACTGCAGAGTCCTCTCAGAACAAGTCCAATCCACAAACTGTACCGATCAAACCTTGCCCAAGATCCAAGTCTCCTGCACCCTCCCCTGGCAGCAGCAAGCGAGAGGAAGTGGGAGGCTGATCAAACACAGGCAGGTAGCACTAATCGCTTGCTTACCATTCATTGTCATACTTGCTCGCCACTTTAATTGATGAGGTTGGTGAGTAATGGAGGCGATCATGAGTTTACACTGCTCCATTTGGCCACATATTTCATTTGCAACCTCACTCTTACCCACGTCAAATTCCATCAGAGACAGCAAAAATACAGGTCACTCGGTCAGCCCAAAAACATAATCAAAATATAAATTACAGGCTCCAATCACACGCAGGTTAGTAGCAGAAGCATATTTTTAAAAAAGGAGGAGAAGAAGCAGTTTTGTGAACTGTCTGCAGGATGTCGATGTTAGTCGTATTGACCGCTGGCGCCATCTTGCTACTTCCTCTTGCCATCATCTGACAAAAGAAATTCTTAATTTTAAATAACCACCCCGTATATGTTTTCTGTTCAAAATTCTTGTACCAGTAGAAAAATCTCACAGCCTCCATCTTATCATGGCCTCTCACACCAATGTATCCATTCTTTAATAAGGAGACAAGGAGGGCACCCTGCCCTCCAGGGCTGTATGCTGAGCTCATGCTGTACATTCTGTTCACACCCTACACAGCAAAACACCTGAGGAATCATACTGCCAAGTCCAGCGATGGCACAACATCACCAACAATGATGACATGGCCTACAGAGAGAAGATGGAGGAGCTTCTGTCCCGGTTCATTAAACCCACAACCTGATTTCACCCAACAATTGGAGCTGCAAGCAGGTTCAGTGTGATTCAACAGCAGATGAATATGTTTAAAGCCAAAAGTAAGAGAGAGAACGCACCCCATCCCCACCCCTGTGTGGGGAGTGCCAAGTCCCAGGGTGGAGTAACGGCAATGCAGACTTTGGCAGTCTTGTCACATGGTGTTTTTACTTACCAAAGGAGGGATCTCCAAGAGGAAGGGGAGCTAGACAGTTGCTTTCTGGTTTCTGGCAGCCATATTAAACCTGCAGAATGAGACAATCTCACAGAAGGAGAAAGATTCAGATCAGTGGTTGCCAAACTTTTATGGGTTAATACTCCCTTGGCTCTCAGACCACATTTTCAGTGCCCTTAGCAATGACATGAAAACTATCAAGAATTCTGAAAACTTCTGTAGATGTGTGGTCGAGAGTGTATTGATTGGTTGCATCACGGTCTGGCATGAAAACATTAATGTCTTTGAACAGAAAATCCTACAAAAATGTAGTAGATATAGCCCAGTCCATTACAGGTGAAGCTGTCCACTCCACTGAGCACATCGACATGGAGAACCGTGGTAGGAACTAGATGGGAGAATAGTTTAGCCCATGGTGGAGTGGCGGAGCGGACTCGATAAGCCGAATGGCCTACTTCTGCTCCTTTGTCTTGTGATCTTGCGAAAGCAGCATTCATCATCAAGGATCCCAAAACCCAGGCCATGCTCTCTTCTCGCTGCTGTCATCAGGAAGAAAGTACAGGAGCCTCAGGGCCTGCGCCACCAGGTTCAGGAACAGTTATCACCTCTGAGCCATCAGGCCTTTGAACCCAAGAGGATAACTTCACTCACCCCATCACTGAACTGTTCTCACAATCTATGGACTCACTTTCAAGGGCTCTTCATCTCATGTTCTCGATATTGAAACCTTAAAGGTATACCTCTGTCAATACCTCCAGTTGAAGTTTGTCTTTTTGTGTGTTTCCCCCTAGCCGTCAGTCTGTGGTTTTGTATTGCCATGTGCTCTTGTTTGTTTTCATGCCCCATGTGCTCCTGTTCCTGCCCCTGCTCTACTCCAGCCCCTGTATTACTGAGTACGCCATCTCTCACCTGTTTCTCATTATTACCTCTTTTACTGCCACTTCTGTCTCATTGTGCTCCACCTATCATCTACCTCTCTGTTTATTGCTCAGTGTATTTCAGCCCTGTGTTTTCACCTGTTTGTTGCCAGATTGTGCCAGTGAATTTACCTGAGCTTTTCCAGTATTCGTACCTGTACTCTGTCCATCTGAATATCAACTCTCAAACACGAGGAAATCTGCAGATGCTGGAACTCAAGCAGCACACACAAAATGCTGGTGGAACACAGCAGGCCAAGCAGCATCCACAGTCGACGTTTCAGGCCGAGACCCGTCGTCAGGTCAGATCACATTTCATCCTCTGTCACTACAAGGAGAAAATAAGTTTGCTCAACTTATTCTCATAAGACATGCTCTCCAATCCAGGTTCATTCCTGATGAAGGGTCTCGGCCTGAAATGTTGACACTGCTTCTTCCCATGGATGCTGCCCGGCCTGCTGCGTTCCTCCAGCATTTTGTGTGTGTTGCTTGAATATTGACTCTGCCTGTTTCTCAACTCTGGTTTTTGGATTTCTCTGGATGTTTTGATCTCTGCCTGAACTTTGACACTGACTTTGTTTGTACCTCAGGATTTGTTACTCAATTAATATCACTGTGTGCACAGTACTGGGTCTGTGATTGGATCCCTGCTCCAGCGTCCTGACAGCCCCCTCATATTAGCCATTTCAGCTTCGGGGAAAAAGCCTCTGGCTATCTGTACAATCAATGTCTCTCATCATCTTATACACCTCTATCAGGTCACATTTCATCCTCTGTCACTCCAAGGAGAAAATGCCAAGTTCACCAACTTATTCTCATAAGTCATGCTCTCCAATCCAGGCAACATCCTTGTAAATCTCCTCTGCATTCCCTCTATAATATCCACCCTCCTGCAAATCTAGTTTAAACCCTCCCCAGTAGCATTAGCAAACCTCCCTCCCAGGATATTGGTTCCCCTCCACTTCGGGAGCAACCTATCCTACTTGTTCAGGTCACCCCTTCCCCAAAAAAGTTCCAATCATCCAAGAACTTGAAACCCTGCCCCCTGCACCATTTCCTCAGCCACTCATTCATCTGTACTATCTTCTGTTTCTGACCTTCACTAGCTCATAGCACTGAGAGTAATCAGAGATTACCAACTTGGAGGTCCTGCTCTTTAGCCTCCTTCTAAACTTACTGCACAGGACCTCTACCACGCCCCTGCCTGCGTCAGCAGTATCAACATGTACTACGACCTCCGGCTGCTCACCTTCCCCTTCAAGAATATTCTGCAACTGCTCAGGGACATCCTGAACCCAAATACCCAGGAGGCAACACATTATCCTGGTGTCTCTTTTGTTGACACAGAATCTCCTATCTGTCCCCCTGACTATTGAGTCCCCTATGACTATAGTTCCACCCGACTTCACCCTTCCCTTCTGAGGCTCAAAGCCAATCACAGTGCTATTTGTCTGGCTGCTGCTGCCTTGTCCAGACAGGTCATCGCCCTCTTCAGTATTATCTAAAGGGGTTTATACCTGTTGCTGAGGGGAATGGCATAGGTGGACTCTGTACTGACTTCCTTCTCCCTTTATCTCTCGGTGCCCACACACCTACTACTTGAACACTGCACTCCAGGAGTAACTACCTGCTCAAAAGTCATATCTATCAATTGCTCTGCCTCCTGGATGATCCTTAGTTCATCCAACCCCAACTCCAGCACCTTAATACGGTCTTCCATGAGCTGGAGTTGGCTGCACTTCCTGCAGGCACAGACATCAGGTTCCATGAATTCCCACATCCGGCAGGAGGAGCATCCCACTGCCATATTGCCATTCTGTCTGCACTGTAAGCAATACATATTGTTTATTTATTTATTATTATTATTTTTCTTTTGTATTTGCACAGGTTGTTGCCTTTTGCACATAGGTTTTTTGTTCATCCTGTAGAGTGAAGTCTTTCATTGATTCTATTGTGTTTCTTGGATTTAATATGTATGCCTCAAGAAAATGATTCTCAGGGTGGGATATCGTGACATATGTATTTTGATGGTAAATTTACTTTGAACTTTTGAACCTTGAACTTTTTCTACAGGGTGAGATAGCATTCAGTGATTTCATTCTGCAACGAAAAGTCTTGATATGATTCAGCTCAAAGCCAGTTTGTACTAAGATCAATTCTTCCTCCATCCTTCTTTTTAATTCCTCATTACAAGTGTTCAGGAATGAATTTAATGCCCAAGCTATTATTTAGATCAAGAGAAATCCTTAAATCTCTCTGACATATCTTTACACAGCTTGGAAAAGTGCATTACGGCATCTCAGGCAGCTTCCTGATCGCCATCTGACTTCTTTCTGCAGCAGCAAGCAGTCAAGCTGTTCATCATTTTCAATGGAAAGCTGTCAAACTAGTTGAGAATTGAGAGCATGATTTTCTTTGCTGCTGTGATAACAGTATTTAATGATTTGTGCAGCCAGTCATTTAGCCTTTTTGCAACAAGATGTTGTCTGAATTACATAGTGAAAAGCAAAATGTTAGGTACAGATTTTTCAAGAAAGCAATAATCCAGCTGTGCTGTCCTGTCATTAATAGTGCCCCATCTGTTCCACAAGCGATAATATTGGTGAGAAGAATGTCCTTCTCTTTGAAAAATTGCTCAACAACCTGAATTATTGACTCCCCCTTCATATCTGTTTGTAGTCTCCTTGCAAATAACAACACTCGAACCAAGCTTTCATGTTTTATGAAGCAAACATAACCAAGAAACAAAGGTCTATTGCTTAGGAAATGTGACCAATCTAACTGTAAGGCAAATCCTGTTACCCTAACTATGGTGCACAATGTGCCATCCACATTCTCAGACATTTCCCTTATTTGTCTTTGAACAGAGTTGTTGTTGAGAAGAATCACTTTAATTATCTGGTCTGGTGACTCTCCGTATGTAAAACCATACTTAGAAATTCCCTTACTGCTGGCAGAACCAGTTCTTCTCCAATTGTATGTGGTTTTCCAGATTTAGCAATGAGCAATGAAATGCTCAAGCAAAGCATCATTATTTTGTTTTGAAGTGCTGGCAAACATATTTGAAGTGTTTTCCGTTTCTGAAAATGTTTGTGAAGTGACTGAAAATAACCAAGTACTTGCTTGCCTTATCAGTGTGTATTCTCTTCAGTTGCTCAAAGAGTCTGGCCGATTTCATAGCTACATTTTTCACACAACAGATAAATTGGCTGCTGTTGATTGCTTGGTACTGGTATGAATCCATATTGCAGATACAGCACACTATACTGCCTACACTTCTTTCTCATTTAGTCTGCTTCTGCCATTTTCATTATGGATTAACAACTCTGGTCAATCACCTGTTGTTTAAGTCCAACCTGAAGCGCTACAATCAATAATAGGTCAGGCAAAACCTAACTCTATCTGAAAGAACATGAAGTTAGGCAGCAATATCTCAGGCTGGCAATGGGCTAGAGAAATGCAGTCAAGGCCATTCCACAGGGCAGATTTTGAACACCATATCTAAATTTACAGGAATTACTTACTGTGTGATTAGAGTATGGGAATCATACCAGCTAACACTGTACTACAGTAGTGAGCCCGGACATAACAAAATTTCTTCAGTCAAGGTTTCTCATCATATGCCAAATGCAGAAGAGTCACATTGCTTTTTAGCATTGCTAATGTGCTAATGAGAACGGTGGTTTAGCAAGAGCAGAGGTTTCTTAGATGGTCATTGTAATCAATTATGATCACTGAGGATCAAATGTTTGTAATAGGTAATTCACTTCCTAAATTAAGCCTGTAAATTAGCTGCTTCCCTTGCTAACAAGCACATCCTCCAACACTTCCTTTATTTTATTGTTCCCTTAGAAGATCGCATCACCCAGAGGGAGGCAATATCACCCAATGTAGGAACTACCATTAGGGGCTTAAGAATGAAATTAAGAGAGCCAGAAAGGACCATAAGAAGGCCTTGTCAAGCAGGATTAAAGAAAACCCCAAGGAATTCTACGAGTATGTGAAGAGCAGGAGGATAAGACATGAAAGAACAGGACCGATCAAGTGTGACAGTGGGAAAGTGTGTATGGAACCGGAGGAAATAGCAGAGATACTTAATAAATACTTTGCTTCAGTATTCACTGTGGAAAAGGATCTTGGTGACTCTAGCGATGACTTGCAGCAGAATGAAAAGCTTGAGCATGTAGATATTAAGAAAGAGGATGTGCTGGAGCTTCTGTAAAGTATCAAGTTGGATAATTCACCAGGACCGGATGAGGTGTTACCCAGGTTACTGTGAGAGGCGAGGGAGGAGATTGCTGAGCCTCTGGCGATGATCTTTGCATCATCAATGGGGATGGGAGAGGTTCCGGGAGACTGAAGGGTTGTGGATGTTGTTCCTTTATTCAAGAAAGGGAGTAGAGAAAGCCCAGAAAATTATAGAACAGTGAGTCTTACCTCAGTAGTTGGCAAGTTGATGGAGAAGATCCTAAGAGGCAGGATTTATGAACATTTGGAGAGGTATAATATGATTAGGAATAGTCAGCATGGCTTTGTCATAGGCTGGTCATCCCTTATGAGCCTGATTGAATTTTTTGAGGATGTGACTAAACACATTGATGAAGATAGATAGAGCCGTAGATGTAGTGTATATGGATTTCAGCAAGGCATTTGATAAGGTACCCCATGCCAGGCTTGTTGAGAAAGTAAGGAGGCATGGGATCCAAGGGGACAGCCCTTCGTGGATCCAGAACTGGCTTGCCCACAGAAGGCAAAGAGTGGTTGTAGACAGGTCAAATTCTTCATGGAGGTCGGTCACCAGTGGAGTGCCTCGGGGATCTGTTCTGGGACCCTTACTCTTCATGATTTTTATAAATAACCTGGATGAGGAAGTGGAAGGATGGGTTAGGAAGTTTGCTGATGACACAATGGTTGGAGGTGTTGTGGATAGTGTGGAGAGCTGTCAGAGGTTACAGCAGAACATTGATAGGATGCAAAACTGGGCTGAGAAGTAGCAGATGAAATTCAACCCAGATAATTTTGGTAGGTCAAATATGATGGCAGAATATAGTATTAATGGTAAGACTCTTGGCAGTGTCGAGGATCAGAGAGATCTTGGGGTCCAAGTCCATAGGACACTTAAAGCAGCTGCACAGGTTGACTCTGTGGTTAAGAAGGCGTTTGGTGTATTGGCCTTCATCAATCGTGGAATTGAATTTAGGAGCCAGGAGGTAATGTTGCAGCTATATCGGACCCTGGTCAGACCCCACTTGGAGTGCTGTGCTCCGTTCTGGTCGCCTCACTACAGGAAGGATGTGGAAACCATAGAAAGGGTGCAGAGGAGATTTACGAGGATGTTGCCTGGATTGGGGAGCATACCCTATGAGAATAGGTTGAGTGAACTCGGCCTTTTCTCCTTGGAGTGACAGAGGATGAGAAGTGACCTGATAGAGGTGTATAAGATTATGAGAGGCATTGATCATGTGGATTGTCAGAGGCTTTTTCCCAGGGCTGAGATGGTTCCCAAAAGAGGACACAGGTTTAAGGTACTGGGGAGCAGGTACAGAGGAGATGTCGGGTAAGTTTTTTACGCAGAGAGAGATGAGTGTGTCGAATGTGCTGCTGATAACAGTGGTGGAGGCGGATATGACAGGGTCTTTTAAGAGAGCTTTGGATAGGTACATGGAGCTAAGAAAAATAGAGGGCTATAGGTAAGCCTAGTAATTTCTAAGGTAGGGATATGTTCAGCACAACTTAGTGGGCTTAAGGTTCTGTAGGTTTTCTATGTTTCTATGTTTCTATATTTCTGTAAGCAGAGCCCTTTGAGTTGGGCCAGCTTATTTGTGTCTGGGGAATTGGGGAGGTGTCACTGGAGTGAGGTCCTTGCTGCTGTTTAAATACAGACCACCCCAAACCCTCTAGTAGATCGGTCAAAGAAACTGAGAGACTGGTTAAAAACCACAAGACATAGGAGCAGAATTATGCCACTCGGCCCAATGAGTCTCCTCTGCCATTCCATCATGGCTGATTTATATCCTCCTCAACTACATCCTTTGGCCTTCTCCCCGTAACCTTTGATATCCTGACTAACAAGAACTTATCAACCTCTGTTTTAAATATACTCTGTGAATCGACCTCCACCGCAGTCTATGGCAATGTATTCCACGGATTTGCTACCCCTGGCTAAAGAAATTCCTTCTCACCTCTGTTCCAAATGGATGTTTCTCTAATCTGGGAATCAACTGGTTATCGGATGATTCTGATAATCTTCTGTCAATGTGAGCTGCTGTCTGTGAGCCTGAAACAAAATTGCCTTGCCTTGACCCTGTGAACTGAGTAAACACTAACAGTCACTGACAGTTTTAGCCATCAAAGCTTGAAGGTGGGAAGATGAGGATGTGATCAAAGAGCAATGGGTCAGGTTGGCGGGGAAGCAGTCATCAACCACTTGACTGACAAAGCTGCGTTTTAAAAATGGTTGAAATCAAAAGAACAAATATGTTCACATTTCTGGAACATTTTATTTCCATCTCTGCTCTGTCTTGCAGAGAACCAGTTAGGAAAGTTAGATAGTGTATATATAGGTACACACACGGGCATGGTGGGTGAGCAATCGGTTTTTTGAAAGGGATTTTTTTTCAGAAAGGGATTTTCCTGCTCTACCTACTTAGATCCTCCTTAAAATTAGACTTTCCTGGGACAGGTTACTGTCCAGTGACCAAGAGGAGGGTGTGATCGAGTATGTTCTGGAGCTATGTGAATGTAGCAGATATTATTTCAAGCAAGAACCAGTCTTCAGTTCTTAATGTAGATTGTAAATTGAAAGCAGAAAATTGAAGTTAAAATCACACTTTTGTAAAAAGTGACCGTGAGATATTTGCATATACATCAACCAAACATAAGATAATGGGGCACTGGGAGGCTGGTGGACTACTGTAGTACACTGGGTAGCAACAGGTAGAATGATAATTCTGGGTACCATAATGTGATGTTTTGTATGTAGCATAGTGGGGTTCCAATGGGGTAAAACTAGCCTGTGGACTGGGTATCATAGTGTCGCATCTTCCCAAGGGTAATATATTGGAGTAAGTGTCAATCTTACCTGCTTATCGAAAGCCGGCCGCTCCTCCATGTCTGCTGGGGATCGGCCATTTTAAGGAGACCATAAGTACATAAGACCAGAAAGTATAGGAGCAGAATTAGGCCACTTGGCCCATTGAGTCTGCTCTGCCATTTTATCATGGTGATCCAATTTTTCTCTCAGCCCCGATCTCCTGCCTTCTCCCCATATCCCTTCATGCCCTGGTCAATACAGAATCCATGAACCTCTGCCTTAAAAATACATAAATACTTGGTCTCCACAACTGCTTGTGGCAATAAATTCCACTGATCCACCACTCCCTGGTCAAAGAAATTCCTCCTCATCTTGGTCTGTCACTGCTCTATTATGATGCTGTTTCCTCTGGTCTTGGACTCAGCCACCATAGGAAACGTCCTCTCCACATGCATCCTATCATGACCTTTTACCATTCAATAGGTCACCCCTCATTCTTCTGAATCCCAGAGATATCAAACGCTCTTCATATGATCCTGGAATCACTTTTGTTAGCCTCCTTTGAACTTTCTCCAGTTTCAGCACATTCTTTCTTAGGAGGGGCCCAGACCTGCTCAGAATACTGCAAGTGAGGCCTCAGCTGTGCTTTATAAAGTTTCAACATTTCATCCTTGCTTTTATATTCTAGTCCTCTTGAAATGTATGCTAACATTGCAATTGCCCTTGGGGAATCCTCCACAAGGACTCTCAAGTTTCTTTGTGCCTCAGTTTTTGTATAATCTCTCTATTTAGAAAATAGCCAACCCTTTCACTTCTCCTACCAAAGTGCATGACCAGACACTTCCCATCTGCCATTTCTTTACTCTTTCTTCTAATATGTCTAAGTCCTTCTGTAGCTTCTCTACTTCCTCAAAACTACCTGCCCACCCACCTACTTTCATATTGTCTGAAAACTTTGCAACAAAGCCATCAATTCCATCATCCAAATCACTGACATATGAAACAAAAAGAATCATACCCAACACAGACTCCTGTGAACGTCACTAGTCACTGGCAGCCACTCAGGAAAGCCTCCCTTTATTCCCACTCTTTGCCTCCTGCCAATTAGCCACGGCTCGATCCATGCTAGAAATATCCCTGTGAACCGTCCCTTTTTAATCACCCTCATGTGTGGCACCTTGTCAAAGGCCTTCTGAAAATCCAAGTACATAACACCAATAGATTCTCCTTTATCTATCCTGCTGGTTATTTCTTCAAAGAATTCCAGCAGATTTGCCAGACAAGATTTCCCTTGAGGAAACCATGCTGACTACAGCCTATTTTATCATGTGACTCCAACTACCCTGAGACCTCCCCCTTAATAATTGACGGCAACATCTTCCCAACCACTGTGGTCAGACTAACTAGCCTATAGTTTCCTTTCTTCTGCCTTTGTCCCTTCTTGAAGAATGGAGTGACATTTGCAATTTTCCAGTCTTCCAGAATCTTTCCAGAATCTAGTGATTCTTGAAAGATCATTACTGATGCCTCCATGATCTCTTCAGCCACCTCTTTCAGAACCCTGGGGTGTACACCATCTGGTCCAGGTGACCTAGCTTCCTTCAGACCTTTCAGTTTGCCAAAAACCTTCTCTCTAATTATGATAACTTCACACACCTCACGACCCCTTGTATTGCAGCTCTTCCACTTGCTGAAGATAGAAGAAGTGCAGGTAGAGGAGAAGACTTATCTGCTGAAAGCATCCAGGCACCACTGCTCCAGGGGCTCATTGTAGGAGCACTGAGATAGGGCCCCAGTGCAGATCTCAGAGAAGTATTAGTAACTGGGTGTAACTTAACTGGTTCACTGAATGTTTTGTGTTCGTCTTGTCCAGTAAATAAATGGTTAGCTTTCATGCCAGTAGTGAGTGTCTTCTGTCCCCACTCCATGAACCCACAAACCTGACTACGCAGTACATGGTCCAGGAACATATCACCCACAGTCAAGAAAGCTCACCAATATCTTTACTTTCTGAGGAGGTTGAAGGGAGATGGATTATGCACATCAGATTCATGGCTTTCCACAGATGCGTCATTGAGGGAATCCTAACATGTTGCATCACAGTGTGGAGCGGAAACTAGACCAAAGGTGTCCACAACAGATAGTTAAAACTGCCCAGTGCATTAGCGACACCAGCTTATCCACCGTCTGTTATTTGTCAAGTAGGGGACAGTGCACAATTCTGATTTGATGGAGAGACGGACGTGAGAGTACGGAGGAACATCTGGAAACTTCTGAGATGCCCGCTTCGCTGCCGCTGCTACTGTGTGATAACCGGAATGTCCGAAGCAGAAGGCCTCAAAATCCTCGGCTTTGTTTGTTTAAGCAGCCGAGGCAAGTTCAAAGGTGCTCGGCAGAGGATGGCGCCAGGAGGCTGTATTGGACGGCTAGTCGGAAGCTCGAAGTTTTTGGACGGATGGACTCAGTGTCGGCTGTGGTCGGCTGCTTCCAAGGCATCGGCAAGTTGATGGTGCCTGGAGGTTTATGGCAGGAAGTTTCTCCCTTTTGCCGCCGCTATCGGGGACTCGGGAGTCGATCGACTCGGGGACTTGTCAGACTTTATTTAGCGTGTCCATGGTTTGTTCTTCGTCAAATTATGGTATTGCTTTGCACTGCTGTAACTATATGTTATAATTATGTGGTTCTGTCAGTGTTAGTCTTTGGTTTGTCCTGTTTTCTGTGATGTCACTTGGGAAAAACATTGTATCATTTCTTAATGCATGTATGCATTTCTAAATGACAATAAAAGAGGACTGTGTTCTCATAATCTAATCAAGGACAAACATGTTATATTTTGTAACTCTAAAACCTAATCAATAGAAAAACACGAGTCAGGAGATGTGTGTCCACTTTGTTTTACTTTTGTGAGGTGTGCACTTATGACGTGGTAGTGTAATGACGTACTGTATGCCATTCATGTCCTGGTTTTAACACTTACAAGCTCAACGTGGCTTATTGGTTAGAGTACTTTCACTGTTACAAATGTCATTCCCACAGGAGTTATCTTTTCTCCAGTATAAATTCTTAGGTGGATATCTGCAGGCTTCAGTTTAGTACCTTTGAAATACCATTCACACTCATTTTGTGGAATGACTGAAACAGCCGAGTCGGTGTAAAATTCCATTTCAATTAATTTGCCATTCACTTCTGGTGTAACCATATTGCTTGTCTCCTGTTAGCTTCCACGTTGTTAATCTCAAATCTGTGTCACTCTCAAAATTATCAGATTTTTCATCAACAGCATGCAATAGTGCTCTTTTTGCAACTACAACTTTATTTCATATCTTTTTGTTTTCTCTGTACAGACCATTTATTTTTGACTGCCCGACATGTTCTTTGTATGTGTCCTACTTTTTTTTGCATTTTCTGCACATTTTGAATTTAAACCTGCATTGGTCTGATGTATGTGAGTCCCTACCACAGCAGTAACACGATGTCCATTTGAACTGCATATATAGAAAGAATGAAATAATAATAAGTAAGCAATAAATATTGATAACATGAGGTGAATAATCCTTGCAAGTGAGTCCATAGGTTGATGGGGCAGGTGAAGTTGAGTGAAGTTATCCCCTTTGGTTCAAGGGCCTGATGGTTGAGAGGTAATAACTGTTCCTGAACCAGGTGGTGTGAGTCCTGACATTCCTGCACCTTCTTCCTGATGGCAGCAGCAAGAAGAGAGTATGGCGTGGTGGTGGAGGTCCCCGATGATGGTTGCTGCTTGCCTGTGATGATACTTTGTGTAGATGTGCTTAGTGGTGGGGAGAGGCATACCTGTGGATATGGATTTACTACATTTTGTAGGATTTTTTTGTTCAAGGGCATTAATGTTTCTATACCAGGCTGTGACACAGCCAGCCAATACACTTTCCGTTACACATCTATAGAAGTTTGTCAAAGTTTTCAATGTCATGTCAAATCTTCGCAAACTTCTAGGAAAGTAGAGGCGTTGTGGTGCTTTCTTTGTAATTACACTTAACGTGCTGGGCCCAGGACAGATCCTCCAAAATAATAACACTGAGGAATTTAAAGTTGTTGACCCTCTCTAGCTCTGGTCATCCAATGAGGACTGGCTCATAGACCTCTGGTTTCCTTCTCCTGAAGTCAATAATCAGCTTCTTGGTCTTGCTGACATTCAGTAACAGATTGTTGTTATGACACCACTCAGCCAGATTTTCAATCTCCCTCCTAAATGCTGATTCATCACCACCTTTCATTTGGCCAACAACAGTGGTGTTATCAGCAAACTTGATAATGGTATTGGACCTGTGCTAAGACATATAGTCATAGGTATAAAGTGAGTAGAGCAGGAAGCCATCAACAATAGTTTTGGTTCTAAATGTTCCTGCATTATTTTCATGATATCAGCAAAGCTCATTTTGGAGCAGTCAAATTTCTAAGCAAACTTCATGCTTTTACACCTATAATACTCAGTAAAACTAGCAATCATTTCTCAGCTATTCCATTTGCTTTAAAATACTACTCAATTTGTTCAGTACATATGACCTAGTTTTCTGTTGTACAAACAATTATGTCTATCATTCCAATGTAGCCAGCCATTTCTGCTTTATTTTTAAACTTATGATTATTGTCACCTGGTTCATGAACCCATGAATTTCCTCCATTTTCTGCCTTTAAATAAAAACTCAGCTGTCTTTCTCCCCATGCTGTGGTGGAAATAAAAACATGCTGTGCTATTTTTTAACCCTGACATCTTAGTGTGCTTCAACAGGTAGCTAGTTGTCTCAGGTTTGTTCTAAACCTTTCTCGTTGCCACTGTTATGTTTTCTAACTCCAAGGCTAATCAAAAGAAAAACAATGGGAGCTGGGAGATGCATGTGCACTTGTTTTGCTTTAGTGAGGTATGAACTTAAGATGTGATGGCATTATGACATATGCCATTCACATACTTTTACATATAACCCATAATGAATTAGATTAGATTATGAAGACACGCAGTCCTCTTTTATTGTCATTTAGTAATGCATGCATTAAGAAATGATACAATATTTCCTCCGGTGTGATATCACAAAACACAGGACAGACCAAGACTGAAAAAAACTAACAAAACCACATAATTATAACATATAGTTACAACAGTGCAACAATACCATAACTTGATGAAGAAGTCCATGAGCACAGTAAAAAGTTCAAAGTCTCTCAAATGTCCCACATCTCATGCAGACGGGAGAAGGAAGAAAAACTCTCCCTGCCATACCCAACCACGGTTCGACTCTGAGTCATCCGAAAACATCGAGCTCCGATCAGCTTTCCGACACCAAGTACTGAGCACCATCTCTATCCGAACGATTCAACCTCCATCTTGGTCGCCAACAGCAGGCAAAGCCGAAGATTTTGAGGCCTTCCCTCCGGAAGATTCCCGATCACGCAGTAACAACAGCAGCGAACTGGTATTTCAGAAATTTTTCCAGATGTTCCTCTGTGCTTTCACGTCCATCTCCATCAAATCGGCATTGTCCATGGCCCTTATTTAACGGGTACGATATCATTTTTCACCGGAGGGCTGCGCACGCATGGCGCGCTGCTCTCTCCCCTCCCGAATTATGTAAACAAAGAATGCTTATTCATTCATTATATTTACAACATTACACAAATATTACTGAAATATTAAATACACAACTATATCCTAAACTTCCTATCAGATTGTTAAGGATGGGGTCTCTCACCTCTGACCTCTGACTCTCAACAGGGTTGAGTCCTGAGTCCCCCCCCTGCCCTTTACACCCACGACTGTGTTGCCACACGCAGCTCCAATCTGCTGATCAAATTTGCAGATGACATGAGACTGATTGGCCTTATCTCTAATGGTGATGATACAGCCTACAGAGGAGAGGTTAACGCCGTGACACAGTGGTGCCAGGATAACAACCTCTCCCTCAATGTCCAAAAAACAAAAGCTCTTATCATGGATTACAGGAGGAATGGAGACAGGCTGGCCTTGATCAGCATCAATGGGACTGCAATTGACAGGGTGAGTAGCTTTAAGTTCCGCAGTATACACATCACCGATTATCTCACCTGAACTGTACACACTAGCTGTATGGCAAAAAAGTAGAACAGCGACTATTGCACCTCAGATGACTGAAGAAATTTAACATGCGTCTCTAAATCCTCAGGACCTTCTACAGGGGCACCACTGAGAGCATACTGACTGGCTGTATCACCACCTGTTATGGGAACTACACCAGCCTTGATCACTGGGCACTGCAGAGAGTGATACGGACGGCCTAGCACATCTGTGGATGTGAACTTCCCTCCATTGAGGACATTTACAGCAGCAGGTGCAGGAAGAAGTCTTGGAAGATCATTGGGGACATGAGTCACCACAACCCTAAACTGTTTCACCTGCTTCCCATCTGCCAAGTGGTAACATGGCATCAAAGCCAGGACCAACAGACTATGGGACAGCTTCTTTCTACAAGCCATTAGTCTTATAAATTCCCATCTGTACATTGCGACAGAGTCATAACGCAAAGATTTTTACTCTCTCACATTGTGGGATGGATGTAAGATTTAAGTGAACTCAGTTGAATATACTGAAAGTTACTGAAGAAGGGCCAGCAATACCATGAAGGTGGGATGGAGGGAGGGGGGGGGGGGGGGTTCCAGCTATGGTGCTGAACCTGGAGAGGGTTCAAAGGAGGTTCACGAAAATGATTCCAGGATTGAATGGCTTGTCATATGAAGAGCGTCTGATGGCCCTGGGTCTGTATTCACTAGAATTCAGAAGAATGAGGGGTGACCTCATCGAATGGTGAAAGGCAATGATAGAGTGGATGTGCAGAGGATGTTTCCTATGGTGGGAGGGCACAGGTTCAGAATAAAGGGGCGTCCTTTCAGAATGAAGGTGAGGAGGAATTTCTTTTGTCAGAGATTGGTGGATCTGTGGAATCTTTGCCACATGTAGTTGTGGAGGCCAAGTCTTTATGTATATTTAAGGCAAAGGTTGATAGATTCTCGATTGGTCAGGACATGTAGGGATACAGGGAGAAGGCAGGAGATTGGGGCTGAGAAGAAAATTGGATCAGCCCTGATGAAATGGACGAGCAGAATTGATGGGCCAAATGGCCTGATTCTGCTCCTATATCTTATGGTCTATGATCTTATGGTATATTTTCCCACTCCAAAAGTGCAACATCTCAGGCTTTCTTGGATTGAACTCCGTCTGCCTTTTCTCCGCCCATATCAACTTCAATAATCCTGAATCTGAGGAGTTGATCTGATACAGTTGTTATCAAAACAGTTTAGATATAGGATACAATGTCTCTGAAGAATTTCTAGGAAAAACCACTTCACAAAAAATAGCATGTTTTTTCCTTCAACCCGAAGGGCATTCACGTGGACAGTAATTGCCATAATGATGCACCCAGTAATGCACTATTGCCCATGGCATCACCAAGGAGTTGCTGATGGAATGAGTATCATAGCAGTTCCATTCTTGATCGAGCACATCTATTACTTGTTGTTTACTATGTGGGCATTGAAGGGCGTCCGATTCATTTGCAGGCTCACTGGAAGTGTCTAGTCGGTAACTTACAGAACAGAACTGAAATCACGGAGTTCAAACACAGAACATATCTCACGTGCATTCCCAACATCTGTGCTGCTCTCTGAACAGAAACCATTGGCTGGTTCAGACAGCACCTTTCTCTCCACAGGGGTTGTCTGAACTGCTAAGTACTTCCAGCATTTTCTGGTCTTTTTGTCTTCAGATTTTCAGTAAATGCAAATTTTCTTAACAAATGAGGAATGTGAGCTCTTGGCAGACTGAAGACGGATAACTGAACATTGGGTCGTGTGCATAATTATTACATGTGGAACTCTGATGGACATCATGAAAATTTAACAGCAGCATCATGGTTTGGTTCTTACTAGCCTGACACACTGTGTCACTGTGACACTGTGTTCTATCTCTGATCATTACTGCTGAACATTGTTTATTTTAACTAACAAGTCACCTGTAGACTCCTTCATACAAAGTGATATATACAGCTCCTGGCATTGACTTACACAAGAGAATCAAAACAAAAAGATAGATGGCACCTAAAAATGTCAGCAGCATTGCTGAGAAGATAACCATGTGATGCTACAAAGTAAGCAGAAGTTTCACTGAAGGACATGCCACAGCATTTTCAGTTTCCATTTACTATGGATCTCAGAAATTTAAGTAGGCACTTCTGTTATTATTATTATCAAGTAGCTGAACCTAATCCAAAGTGAATAGTTTTGAAAGTTGTGATTTTTTGATTAAGTTATTCTGTCCCTTAAGGACAAGCAATATTTCTTTAATGATTTTCTTCCCCCTTGTTGCTTTCCTTAATTGACATGTGTCCAAGAGGGAAATGAACCCAGACTGTTACCATTAAGACACAAGTGACAGTGTCTGGTGGCAACTCTGCATCTAATTATTTTTCTCTCAGCAGGGAAGAACCTGACCTCCACCTGGCCTCAGAATGACTGAGGTTATTGCAGACAGAATGAAAATGAATGACATCATCTTCTGGGTTGTTTTGATATCTTTTCTGCAGTTCTTTTTGCTGGAATCAACCCCGTAAACCAGGTTTAAATAAGCAGCGAGCTCCTGTATGTGAAAACACTGCACAACTTTGTCTTTGTCTGGACTATTCCTCTTCTCACCCTGTCTCTTGCAAAAATGCCATCCCCTTCTCGCAATTCCTCCGTCTCCGCCGCATCTGCTCTCAGGGTGAGGCTTTCCATTCCAGGTCGAGGGAGATGTCCTCCTTTTTTAAAGAAAGGGGCTTCCCTTCCTCCACTATCAACTCTGCTCTCAAACGCATCTCCCCCATTTCACATACATCTGCTCTCACTCCATCCTCCCACCACCCCACTAGGAATAGGGTTCTCCTGGTCCTCACCTACCACCCCACCAGCCTTCGGGTCCAACATATTATTCTCTGTAACTTCCGCCACCTCCGATGGGATCCCACCACTAAGCACATCTTTCCCTCCCCCCCACTCTGCTTTCCGCAGGGATCGCTCCCTACGCGACTCCCTTGTCCATTCGTCCTCCCCATCCCTCCCCACTGATCTCCCTCCTGGCACTTATCCTTGTAAGCGGAACAAGTGCTACACATGCCCTTACACTTCCTCCCTTACCACCATTCAGGGCCCCAAACAGTCCTTCCAGGTGAGGCGACACTTCACCTGTGAGTCGGCTGGGGTGATATACTGCATCCGGCGCTCCCGATGTGGCCTTCTATATATTGGCGAGACCCGACGCAGACTGGGAGACCACTTTGCTGAACACCTACGCTCTGTCCGCCAGAGAAAGCAGGATCTCCCAGTGGCCACACATTTTAATTCTGCATCCCATTCCCATTCTGACATGTCTATCCACGGCCTCCTCTACTGTAAAGATGAAGCCACACTCAGGTTGGAGGAACAACACCTTATATTCCATCTGGGTAGCCTCCAACCTGATGGCATGAACATCGACTTCTCTAACTTCCGCTAGTGCCCCCCTTCCCCCTTGTATCCCATCTGTTATTTATTTTTATACACACATTCTTTCTCTCACTCTCCTTTTTCTCCCTCTGTCCCTCTGTCTATACTCCTTGCCCATCCTCTGGGTTCCCCCCCCCCCCCTTGTCTTTCTCCCTGGACCTCCTGTCCCATGATCCTCTCGCTTTGCCAATCACCTGTCCAGCTCTTGGCTCCATCCCTCCCCCTCCTGTCTTCTCCTATCATTTTGGATTTCCCCCTCCCCCTCCCACTTTCAAATCCCTTACTCACTCTTCCTTCAGTTGGTCCTGACCAAGGGTCTCGGCCTGAAACGTTGACTGTACCTCTTTCTAGAGATGCTGCCTGGCCTGCTGCGTTCACCTGCAACTTTGATGTGTGTTATTTGTCTTTAACCCAGATTAGATCGTAGTACTAATGATCTTCAAGTACAATTGTTCCTAGAGAGAAACAGGCCACACACTCACGTCTGCAATTCATCACAGTGTACCAGATGTTTTATCTGCATCATTGTGTACCTAATGATGTTTCGTGTCTTGCAACACTCTAACCCTCCCTTGCTGACATAAGTTGGTGCTTTACAGTGCAATCTATCACCTAGCAGTTATTAGGTTGGAGTCAGAGCTATTCAGCACAAAATCTGTCCTTCCACCCACCATGTCCGTTTGCCCATCTACATTAGTCACGTTTGCCTGCATTGGCTACACATCCTTCGACATCTTACTTATCCAAATGCCTGCCTATATGTCTTTTACATGTAACAATTCCGCCCGATTCCTCCACTTACTCTGTCAGCAAGTTCTCTGTGCATAAAACATACTGCACAAATCCTCTTTAAAATGCTTTCCTTTCACCTTAAACATAAACGTTTCAAATTCACCTTATCTCTACCTCTTACAAATTTATTGACCTCATCAGTCCACTCCTCAGCATCCTACACTCCAGAGAAAACAAGACAAGCAAATCTAATCCTTTCCAAAAAAGCTAGGTGATGATAAAGATCTAGGAGATTATAAGGCGAGCAGGAAGGAGCATAAGAATGAAATTAGGAGAGCCAGAAGGGGCCATGAGAAGGCCTTGGCGGAGAGGATTAAGGAAAACCCAAAGGCATTCTACAAGTACGTGAAGAGCAAGAGGATAAGATGTGAGAGAATAGAACCAATCAAGTGTGACAGTGGAAAAGTGTGTATGGAACTGGAGGAAATGGTAGAGGCACTTAATGAATACTTTGCTTCAGTATTCACTATGGAAAAGGATCTTGGCGACTGTAGGGATGACTTACAGTGGACTGAAAAGCTTGAAGATGTAGATATTAAGGAAGAGGATGTGTTAGTGCTTTTGGAATGCATCAACGTGGAGAAGTCACCGGGACTGAACGTAATGTACCCCACGCTACTGTGGGAAGCGAGGGAGGAGATTGCTGAGCCTCTGGCAATAATCTTTGCGTCATCAGTGAGGACGGGAGAGGTTCCAGAGGATTGGAGGGATGTTGTTCCCTTATTCAAGAAAGGGAGTCAGGATAGCCCAGGAAATTATAGACCAGTGAGTCTTACTTCAGTGGTTAGTAAGTTGATGGAGAAGATCCTGAGAGGCAGGATTTATGAACATTTGGAGAGGCATAATATGATTAGGAATAGTCAGTATGGCTTTGTCAAAGGCAGGTCATCCCTTATGGGTCTGATTGAATTTTTTAAAGATGTGACTAAACACATTGATGAAGGTAGAGCCATAGATGTAGTGTATATGGATTTCAGCAAGGCATTTAATAAGGTACCCCAAGCAAGGCTTACTGAGGCATGGGATCCAAGGGGACCTTGTTTTGTGGATCCAGAGCTGGCTTGCCCACAGAATGCAAGGAGTGGTTGTAGACGGGTCATATTCTGCATGGAGGCCGGTGACCAGTGATGTGCCTCAGGGATCTGTTCTGGGACCCTTACTCTTTGTAACTTTTATAAATGACCTGGATGAGGAAGTGGAGGGATGGGTTAGTAAATTTGCTGATGACACAAAGGTTGGAGGTGTTGTGGATAGTGTGGAGCAGTGGTCCCCAACCACCGGGCTTCAAATCATGTGCTACCGGGCCACGAGGAAACAATATGATTTGGTGATATGAAATGATGAGTCAGCTGCACCTTTCCTCATTCCCTGTCACGCCCACTGTTGACTAACCGCCACACCCCCCCCCCACCCCCGTTGGCTGGTCCGCAAGAATATTGTCAATACTAAACCAGTCCGTGGTGTTAAAAAGATTGGGGACTCCTGGTGTGGAGGGCTGTCAGCGGTTACAGCGGGACATTGATAGGATGCAAAGCTAGGCTGAGAAGTGGCAGATGGAGTTCAACCCAGATAAGTGTGAGGTGGTTCATTTTGGTAGGCCAAGTAAGATGGCAGGATATAGTATTAATGACAAGACTCTTGCCAGTGTGGAGGATCAGAGGGATCTTGGGGTCTGAGTCCATAGGACACTCGAAGCTGCTATGCAGGTTGACTCTGTGGTTAAGAAGGCATACAGTGCATTGGGCTTCATCAATCATGGGATTGAGTTTAAGAGCCGAGAGGTAATATTGCATCTATATAGGACCATAGTCAGACCCCATTTGGAGTACTGTGCACCGTTCTGGTCGCCTTACTATAGGAAGGATGTGGAAATCAGAGAAATGGTACAGAGGAGATTTACAAGGATATTGCCTGGATTGGGGAGCATGCCTTATGAGAATAGGTTGAGTGAACTCGGCCTTTTCTGTTTGGAGCGATGGAGGATGAGAGGTGACCTGACAGAATTGTACAAGATAATGAGGGGCATAGATCATGCGGATAGTCAGAGGCTTTTCCCCAGGGCTGAAATGGCTAGCACGAAAGGGCATATTTTTAAGGTGCTTGGAAGTAGGTACAGAGGAGATGTCAGGTGTATGTTCTTTTACGCAGAGAGTGGTGAGTGCATGGAATGGGCTGCCGGCAGCGGTGATGGAGGTGGATACGATAGGGTCTTTTAAGAGACTCCTGGATTAATACATGGAGCTTAGAAAAATAGAGGGCTATGGGTAAGCCTAGGTAAGTTCTAAGGTAAGAAAATGTTCGGCACAGCGTTGTGGGCCCAAGGGCCTGTATTGTGCTGCAGGTTTTCTATGTTTCTATGCTTCTATCTCTGAAGTCCTCCATTCCATGCAATAGTAGTAATATTTATATCTCAATATTTTTTGACAGCTATTGTAAAAAAGTGTCTTTTATTTTTAATTGTCCTTGGCATCAGGATCTACTGAAGTCTTGCGAACCCCACATGAAAGGAATAACGTTCTGGAATGACAAACTACTTCTTGACGGTTGTTCTGCATTGATAATCAACTTGTAGTGAGCACAAGCCATAGAATGCAGTGGTACTAAATGAGATATATTACCAAATGCAGAGCCCAACTTGTGCTGATTCTACCAAACACAATGTGTCGGTATTAATGATGGAAGAATGTGGCATCCTTGCACCCAAATACCAAAGGGACTTGGACACCTATGGGTTGAAAAATTTCTAGTCTGCTGCCTTTGGTTATTACTTTTGTTAAAAGGATGAAGAGAGGGATTTTAAACTCTGTGGATTAAATATCCGTACATGTAAGATTATCTTCTAGACATTGTCATTGTAAATCAAAATACGGAAAGTACTTGAATTCTCATACATTTTAATTGATGTGATCTTATGGACGCAGCAATTGATTTAATTCATGTAATTTTGATCAATCTGTCTTTAATCTGAATGGATTGATGGACTTGAAATAGAACTGTGATCTCCTGATCCATAGTCCTGGAAGACATAAATTCTGATATGTTCATTTCAGTTCACATGCAGCACATTCTCCTCCTTTTTTATCTTCAGCTTTAGTTTCAATATTTTGTTGTCCAAAATCAAAAGTGACAGGTGACTGGAAGTGTGGTTGCTGGATGCAAATGTTAAGCACCAGTCCAACTCAAAGTACACATTGCATTCAGCTAATACAACTTCTGTATAAGATTGTTAGATTAGAAAAATGAGATCTAGAAATAATACAGGTTAAATTATGTATAAGAATTGAGCTGGACAACCTAGAGCATATGCAATACAGAGGGATTTGATGTACAGAAAGTCCATAACTCCATGAAAGTGATTTTGCAGTTGACAGGGCAGTAAATAAAGTGTGTGGTATGCATGCCTTTATTACTTGAGACACTGAATTCAAGAGTTAGGAAGCTATGTTGCAGTTTTATAAACTCCAGTAAGGCTGTTTCGAGTATTGCATTAATTTTCAGTCACACCATTATAGGAACGAAGTGCAGGCTTTAAAGAGATTTACCGTGATGCTGCTTAGAGGACATGTGTGAAAAGAAGTTGGATAAACAAGAGCTAGTTCAAAGGAGGTAGGTGGGGCACGTTATTTTTTGACATGGAAAGTGAAGGACACCTAGAATGAGCTGCCAGGAGTAGGTGTGGAGGCAAATACAATGGAGGTGTTTAAAAAGCTCTCAGATACACATAAATGTGCAGAAAATAGAGGGTTATGGATCATTGAAAGGACAGGCAGGTAGGTAGACGAAGGAATGGTGTGTGGCTCCATTGGTAAAATATGAAATCAGATCCTAAGAAAGAGATGACATAGGATCAGAAAATGTAGAACCCTTCTGGGTAGAGCAAGGTTAAAAAAAAACCTGATGGGAGTTATACGTAGACCTCCAAACAGTAGCCAGGATGTGGGCTACAAATTACATCAAGGGACAGAAGATGCATGTCAAAAGGGAAATGCTACAATCGTCATGGGGGATTTCAATATGCAGTTCAATTGGTTGTTTGTATTTTAAAAATCAGGTTGGTGTTGATTTTCGATCTCAAGAGAGAGAATTTGTAGAATGCTGATGAGCTGGCTTTTTAGAGCATCTTGTAGGTGACCCCACCAGGAGAGAACTATTCTGAATTATTTGTTGTACAATGAGCCAGTTTTGATTTGGGAGCTTAAGGGAGCAGAATTAGCTGGAGTTTCTGAGAGCAATTCAGAAGGCATGAGATAGATAGATCCCAAAAAAGTAATATCCTAAAGGCAGAGTGATGCAACCGTGGCTGACAAGGGAAGTCAAAGCCAACATAAAAGCAAAAGAGACTGCATATAATAGATCAAAATTAGTGGGAAGGTAGAGGATTGAGAAGATCTTAAAAACTTGGGAGGATGAGTGAAAAATGATATCATATCCATTAAATAGGGGCCATGGACAATTCTGATTTGACGGTGACAGACGTGAAAGCACAGAGGAACATCTGGAGAAATTTCTGAAACACCAGTTCGCTGCTGTTGTTACTGCGCAATCGAGAAATCTTCCGGAGGCAAGGCCCCAAAATCCCTGGCTTTGCCTGCTGCTGGTGACTGAGATTGAGGTCGAATCGTTCGGATAGAGATGGTGCCCAGTACTCGGTGTCGGAGGGCTGACCAGAGGCTCGAAGTTTTCGGATGACTCAGAGTCGGACTGTGGTCGGGCATGGCACAAAGAGCAACAGAGAGGTGAGAGTAGATATTGGACCACTGGAAAATGTTGCTGGAGAGGTAGTAATTGGGAACAAGGAAATGGCAGATGAATTGAATAGGTATTTTGCATCAGTCTTCACTGTGGAAGACACTAACAGTATGCCAGAAGTTCGAGAGTGTCAGGGTGCAGAGGGAAGCGCTGTTGCCATTACTAGGGAGAAAATGCTTGGGAAACTGAAAGATTTGAAGGTATGCAAGTCACCAGGACAAGAAGGACTACACCCAGGGTTCTGAAAGAGGTAGATTTAGTAATGATCTTACAAGACTCACTAGATTATGGCATGGTTCTGGATGACTGGAAAATTACAAATGTCACTCCACTCTTCAAGAGGGAGGCAGAAGAAAGGAAATTATAGACCAGTTAGCCTGGCCTCAATAATTGGAAAGATGTTGGAGTCGATTGTTAAGGATGAAGTTTTGTGGTACCTGGAGGCACATGGTAAAATATGCCAAAATCAGCATGGTTTCCTTTACGGAAAATCTTGCCTGACATATCTGTTGGAATTCTTTGAGGAAATAACAAGCTGGATAGACAAAGGAAAATCAGTGGATGTTGTGTACTTGAATTTTCAGAAGATCCTTGACGAAGTCCCACACATGAGGCTACCTAGCAAGACAAGAGCATTTACAGAATGATACTAGCATGGAGAAAGCATTGGTTAATAGGCAAGAGGCAAAGAGTGGGAATAAAGGGAGCCTTTCCTGGTTGGCTGCCAATGACTATTGGTGTTCCACAGGGACCAGTGTTGTGAACGCTTCCTTCAGTGTTGTACATTAATGATTTGCATGACGGAATTGGTGACCTTGTGGCTAAGTTTGCGAACAATACAAAAGATGGATGGAGGGGTTGGTAGTGTTGACAAAGAAGACAGCTGCAAAAGGACATGGGCAGATTAGGAAAATGGACAAAGTAGCAAATGGAATACAGTGTTGTGAAGTGTATAGTCATACATTTTGATAGAAGGATTAAAAGCATAGGCTATCTTCTAAATGGGGAGAACATTCAAAAATCCGAAGTGCAGTTGCACTTGGAAGTTTAACTTGCAGGTTGATTCTGTGATGAGGGATGCAAATGTAATGTTAGCATTCATTTTCAGAGGTCTAGAATATAAATCAATAATGTGATGCTGAGGCTTTATAAGGCACCAGTGAGGTCTCACTTGGAGTATTGTTCAGTCTTAGGAAAGGATGTGCTGACATTGGAACGCATTCAAAGGAGGTTCACAAAAATAATTCTAGGAATGAAAGGCTTATCATGCAGGTAGTGCTTGATGGCTCTTGGCCTGTACTCACTGGAATTCAGAAGAATGAGTGAGGATCTCATTGAAACCTATCAAATGTTGAAAGGCCTAGATATAGTTGATGTGGAGAAGATGTTTCTTCTTGTGGGAAAGTTCAGGACCACAGGAAGCAACCTCAGAATAGAGGGATATTCACTTAGAGTGGAGATGAGGATGGATTTCTTCTGCCAGAGTGTGCTGAATCTGTAGAATATGTTGCCACAGGTGAGTTTGGAGGCCAGGACATTTGGTGTATTTAAGATGGAAATTGATAAATTATTGATATGTCAGGGTGTGAAAGGTTATAGGGAGAAGGCAGGAGGATGGTGTTAAGAGTAAAATAGTTCAGCCATGATCAAATGGTAGAGCAGACTTGCTGGCTGAATGGCCTGATTCAACTCCTCTTTCTTATAAGCAGACAAAGGCATTAGATTTATAAGATGTCCTTAGTTTAATTAGTTCAGCACATGGTGAGGAGAAGAGACTGTTCTTGCGTGTATGTTCAATGATCCAGAATCCAAGTCTAGAAGAAAATTCAGTGTAGGAAGCAAGTCCTACAATAGTTGAATTCGCCACTATAAGCATATCAACTACAGAACAGTAAACTTTTCAGACTATTGGTGACAGAGACTATTCTGAATCTCTGAAAAATTAATTATGTTTTTATTATATTATATGGAGTCAATATGAAGGAGAACCTCCATTAGATTAGAGATTAAACATTTGGCACTCATAAATAATTCTATGATAAGAATACATAATTTTTAATATGAAGATTAGACGACCAATTCACACATCTGTCTAACACTCAATTCCTAATTGTGATTAATTTTGTTGGCTATCCACCAGGCCTCCAGGGTCCCTCAAGAGAGTAAGGCATCCTGCCCCAGTGTACAGAATTTGACACCATCTCATTAGCAATACCAAAACACCTGAGGAACAAGGTGTGACAGAAGACATTACCCAGATTCCTGGTCAAATACACAACTTTATACTGGAAGATAGTAGCACCCAGGGCATGCCCTTTTCTCACTGTTACTATCGGGTAGGAGGTACAGAAGCCTGAAGACACACACTCAGCGATTCAGGAACAGCTTCTTCCCCTCTGCCATCTGTTACCTAAATGGACATTGAACCTTGGACGTGACCTCACTTTTTAAATATATAGTGTTTCTGTTTTTTTGCACAATTTTTAATCCATTCAATTTAGTTGATTTAGTTATTTATCATTATCATCATTTTTTTTCTTCTTCTTCTATATTATGTATTGCATTGAACTGCTGCTGCTAAGTTAATGAATTTCGCATCACATGCCGGTGATAATAACCCTGATTCTGATTCTGATTCTGATTCTAATATACACAGTCAGAAACAAGTAATAGATATGCAAAAAAAATTGTTTTTAAGTGGCATTCTTATAAAGAATGATTCATTTATATGCTAGCTTATGTACATTTACTCAAGATCAATAAACAAGGAAATTGATTATATTCAATTTTAAATTGATTCTAAAATGGCGATGCACCACTCCAAGGTGTTGTCCAGATTTTGCAGGTAATTGCTGTTAGTTCCAGATAAAAGCACAGCACCTAACCAGGTAAAGTGTGTGAATTTTTAGATTTCCCAGCACATGTGCATAAATCCAGAAGACTTAGATCTGTCAACATTCCTTCAATTGTGCTTGCTGTATTAATTAACTAATTAATTCATTCATTTAAAAATATTAGTTAGTTCTCTACTTTTATACTTTTGGTCTCTGCAAATTTTAATAGTTTTTAAAATGTTTCTGAATGCCAAGTTATGTATAAAACAAAAAAAAAATCAAGGAAAAGACAAATACAAGGGAGGCAAAAAGATTTGAAAAGGAAAGTGGAGAAAATGCCAGTTAAAGCAAGGATATATTACAAAACAGTTGTGTTCACATGATGTGATGGTGTTCTTTAAGTAGTGAATGAGTTAACAGTGGTAGATGTAAGACAGAGACAAAATTCTTGATTCATAAACCACAGAACAAGCAAGTAATAAAAGCAACAGGGATGCTACACTTCCAGGAAGATGTGAATTGCTGGATGTAAAACACCTATGGTTCTGTGAAGTGACCTTTCACTCTGGTTGCTTGTTGCACAATAATGTAATTGTCCATCAAGCACAGCGATCAATCATTGTCAATTAGTCTACTCAGATCCAGGGATTACAGTAAGAAAGCTCAAGGTGGAAATTGTGAGGAACCAAAGTCACCTTTCACCACATCATTTTTCAAACTCCTCAGACAATACGAATCACAGTGTTATTTTTTAAAGATATTCAATTTGCTTTCAATGAGTGAACTTGCTTTCACCTCAAAACTTATTTCCTTCTGAAATCAGTTCTGCAGAAATGCACAAGTAATTAGTTAAAAGGTGAAAATGTTACAATTCCCCACTGCTGTAAAGAAACTCCAAAGTTTTACTGCTTAGCTCCTTACATTTGACTTTGAGTTTCAATCTGGAAGCTTCCATTATACAATAAAATCCCCACAGTGAAATTCTAACTTTTCCAATACTTTGAATCAAGCATATCAGTGATACAAGTTATCCAGCCAGTCACTGTTCTGGATCGTGCTCAATTTGCCCCACTGTCTGTGCTCACTCACCCACTTTTCCCAAGGCCACATCTATGTTTTCAACCATTTGGTTCCAATCATCATGGAGTCCTTGCTTTGGTAGTTGTCCCATATAGCACAGAGACTTGCCAGCACTAATCACTTCAGACCTAGATAATCAGAGATATTTTAAAATGGTTCATTGCTTTAATCACTTACAAATAAAGATTACTATGAAGAATGTCGTGCTTTCCCAGCATATATGATGAGTAAACTCCTCTCAGGCTTCTAGCCATGTACAGGTATCGATTATAACGAACGTTTTGATGACAAACTGCCATCTTCATCAGGAATGATGCCTGGACATGTCTAATCCAGCGAATGCAATGATCTGCTATCATCAATTTCTCCAGGTAACCGAAAAGGATAAACCTCCTGTGCTTCTTGATGCCTGTCTTCCTTATATTTTTGTGGTTTCTAGAAGGATCACCAGGATCCTGAAGCAATACCAGATTAATACCATCCACAAACCTGTAAGGAATCTCAGATCACAGCTTGTGTGGGTCAAAAATGACCTGGGACCCAGGACGGATGGTATTTACAGGATCCTCTGTGAACGTGAAGCAGCATATATCAGCCAGACAGGATGCACGATGGAAACCTGCATCAAGGAGCACAGGAGGTGTATCTGATTGGATTACCTGGAGAAATCAGTGGCAGCAGAACATTGCACTTGCAATGGTTATAGGATTGACTTCAATAGCACAAAACTAATGTGCCACACCAATGGCATTTGGGACAACTTGGGGAAGGAAGCCATTGAAATAAAACTAGAGGAAAAGAATTTTAATGAAGATGAAGATCTTGCTCTAATTAAGAACTGGAATTTGATTGTAAACAAGGCAGTGGGACAGCAGAAACCTGATTGGATGAGGACTAACCAATCAGGATGGATGGATGATGGGGATATAAATACCACCAGACTAGACATTTCCAAGCATCATTCCTGATGCAGATGGCAGAGTCTGTCATTGAAACAATTAAAATTGATACCTGCAGCTGGCTGGAAGCCTGAGAAAAGTTTATTCATTATTATATCAATATAAAAGTCTTTTAAGTAGTAGAATATAAAAACATATATTAAGATTAATATTAAAACTAAATAAACTTAAAAAATGAATATCACACTCACCACCTTTTCAAATCAAAGTTAAGGGACTGGAGGCAAAGTGCATTCATTCCCAAGGCTTAAAGATATTTGTGTTCCTTTCCTTGGACTCAATAATGAGCGCAACAGTAAACCAGGAAGTTAAAGGTTCACATGCAGTTCATCACAATTCTATCATTCTAACATATTCTTACTTGGTTCTAACCTGGTATGCAAGTTGTCCTGTCCAAGACCGGAAGAAGCTGCAGAAGATCGTGAACACGGCGCAGCACATCACACAAACCAATCTTCCGTCCTTGGACTCACTTTACACCGCACGCTGTCGGAACAGTGCTGCCTAGATAATCAAGGACAACACTCACCCAACCAACTCATTTTTTGTCCCTCTTCCCTCCGGGAGAAGGCTCAGGAGTTTGAAGACTCGTACGGCTAGATTTGGAAATAGCTTCTTTCCAACTGTGATAAGACTGACCCGAATCTGGGCCGTACCCTTCAAATATCCGGACCTGCCTCTCGTTTTTTTTGCACTACCTTACTTTCCATTTTATATTTTCTATTTATGATTTATAATTTAAATTTTTAATATTTACTATTGATTTGTACTCCAGGGAGTGGGAAGCGCAGAATCAAATATCGCTGTGATGATTGTACGTTCTAATCAATTATTTGGTGACAATAAAGTATAAAGTATTACTGCATTGAGAGTACCTTTTCAGCCCACTAAACCAAATCCAACACCTTTAGAGCAATCCCTCTGGTTCCATTCCCACTATTATCCCTCTCATTGTTTCTCTCGCTTACAATATAAAATGGATACTTGAAAGCAGCTAATTAAAGTATCAACACATCTTTGGAAAATGCAGCACTTGGTAGAACTGTAACAGTCCACAGAGATGTTGTGCAAATTTCACACAAACAGCACCCAAGGGAATAAGCTCAGTTCACTAGAGCTGCGAATCGGCAGCACTTACCACTGTACCAATGTGGACTTCCACACAACAGTGTTCAGGGGAAGTCAAGTATTCAGTCTCATTTGATGTCTGTACCTGCTACAAGATACTAGGAAGCTGTTCCAAACAAATCATTTCAAGTCTTCAGTGTGAAGAGAAGTTTATTGTCATTTAACAGCATGTGTGTCTATGTTGTATATACCGTAACCATATAATGTACATAGAAACAAGACAATGTTTCTCTGAACCAGAGTGTAAAACACATTACACGTAATAACTTATGAAGGTAAGGATAAAATCTACAGATGAATCACATATAAATAACAAACTATAGTGCATGAATATTAAATATTGTAAGGTATCTGTCATTGCGTTTGGATATGGCCCAAGTGCAGAGCAAAAGACACTGAAGCGGGTTGATAGTTCACAGACTTTAAGTTAGAGGGAAAATAAAACAATAAACACTGGCAAACAGGGCTGTTAACTAAAGCTCTCAAATGGAAATGAAGCCAACACTGCGACTGAAAGGAATAACTCTATATAAAACAAATACCGTTAGGCTTCAGAGTCAGTTGACTCGACAGTCCAATTTCCCAGGCAAGGCCAAATGCAAGCAGGCAGCAAAATGTTGCTGTGCTTTGCTCAAACGCAATCTATATGACACCTTGTTAATAGCCTTTTCCACCACAAATGCTCCCACGTAGCATGGAGCCATTTTGCAGCTCTTGACTTTCAGGGGAAGATCCCTTGATGCCAACAAGACGTCCTCTCCTAGCTTGAATGGTCTTACCTGATGACAGAGCTGATCAGCCTGCTAAGTATGATGCTTCTGGGCATGCAGCAGAGAGGCCCTGCCTCAACTCCAGGTGCGCTTGTAGTTCTGGATCAGCTGTTCAGCAGCAGGAACTCCTACGTCAACCTCCTGATCAGGGAAGAGTGGGGGCTGGAATCCTTTCTGGCATTCAAAAGGAGACATACCCATGAAGAATGACTGGAGGTTATTGTGGGCGATCTCTGCCCATACCACCACTAAGCACATCTTTCCCTCCCCCCCTCTCTCTGCATTCCACAGGGATCGCTCCCTACACAACTCCTTTGTCCATTCGTCCCTCCCATCCCTCCCCACTGATCTCCCTCCTGGCACTTATCTGTGTAAGCGGAACAAGTGCTACACGTGCCCTTACACTTCCTCCCTTACCACCATTCAGGGCCCCAAACAGTCCTTCCAGGTGAGGCAACACTTCACTTGTGAGTCGACTGGGGTGATATACTGCGTCCGGTGCTCCCGATGTGGCCTTTTATATATTGGCGAGACTCGACGCAGACTGGGAGACTGCATTGCTGAACATCTACGCTCTGTCCGCCAGAGAAAGCAGGATCTCCCAGTGGCCACACATTTTAATTCCACATCCCATTCCCATTCTGACATGTCCGTCCACGGCCTCCTCTACTGTAAAGATGAAGCCACACTCAGGTTGGAGGAACAACACCTTATATTCCGCCTGGGTAGCCTCCAACCTGATGGCATGAACATCGACTTCTCTAACTTCCGCTAAGGCCCCACCTCCCCCCCGTACCCCATCTGTTACTCATTTTTATGCACACATTCTTTCTCTCACTCTCCTTTTTCTCCCTCTGTCCCTCTGAATATACCTCTTGCCCATCCTCTGGGTCCCCCCCCCCTTGTCTTTCTTCCCGGACCTCCTGTCCCATGATCCTCTCGTATCCCCTTTTGCCAATCACCTGTCCAGTTCTTGGCTCTATCCCTCCCCCTCCTGTCTTCTCCTATCATTTTGGATCTCCCCCTCCCCCTCCAACTTTCAAATCCCTTACTCACTCTTCCTTCAGTTAGTCCTGGCGAAGGGTCTCGGCCTGAAACGTCGACTGCACCCCTTCCTACAGATGCTGCTTGGCCTGCTGCGTTCACCAGCAACTTTGATGTGTGTTGCTTGAATTTCCAGCATCTGCAGAATTCCTGTTGCCTGCCCATACCAATTGGGAGCTCCAGGACGTGGGGTTGGAAGAGGCAAGGCAGCGCAGGGTTGTCTCCAACTCCTGGTTCACTCTCTCAGTCTGCCCATTAGATTGGGGATGGAAATCAGATGAGAGGCTCCTACAAGAGAGCTGAAAGCCTTCCAAAAGCGGTAAGTGAGCTGTGGTTCATGATCAGATACTGTCTTGAGAAAAGCCATAGAGCCTGAACATATGTTGAGCCATGAGTGTGGCAGTCTCACGAGCTGATGGGAGCTTGGGGAGGGCAATGAAGTGGGCGGCCTTGGAAAATCGATGCACAACGACCAAAATGGTGGTGTTTCCTTTTGACGGGTACAGACCAGTGATGAAATCTCCTGAGAGGTGGGACCCAGGGTGGTGGGGCACCGGCAGTGGACATAACAGACCCGCAGGACGCTGGTGTGATGTCTTGTTCCGAGCGCAGGTGGGACAGGCAGATACAAAGTCGTGGACATCCTGGGACATAGATAGCCAGCAAAACTGTCTCTTTATAAACTGCTGGGCCAGTTGAATTCCCCAGTGTCCAGCCAGAGGGGAGGAGTGAGCCTATTCCAACACTTTGGAACACACCACAGCAGGAACAAACAGCCGGTTGGGAGGTCCCTCATCCGGGCCTGGATCTGATTGTTGGGTGACCCTCACCTCTGCCTCTATTCCCCAGATCACCGGAGCAGCAATACACAAGTGAGGGAGAATGGGCTCTGGATCGGCTTGTCCTCAGATCCGTCCAACTGCCGCGAGGGAGGGCAGACTTGGTATTCTTGCTGCCAGGATGATAGGTGAGGATGAAATTGAACCGCGTGAAGCTGGGAGCCCACTGGGCTTGACGAGAGTTGAGTCTCTTTGCATCCTGAATATAGAAGAGGTTCTTGTGATCTGTCCAGACCAAGAATAGATGCTCCACCCCCTCCGGCCAGTGTCGCCGTTCCTCCAGGGTCTCCTTGACAGCCAGAAGTTCCCAGTTCCAAACATCGTAATTCCTCTCGGCTGGAGTCAAGTGCCGGGAAAGAAAGGCACAAAGGTGCAGCCGACTATCCGCAAACGAGCACTGAGAGAGGACAGCTCCAATGTCGACATCGGATGCACCCACCTCGGCAATGAACGGCTGTGATGGGTCTGGGTGTTGCAGCAGCAGGGCCGTGGTGAAGTGTCGCTTTAGCTCTGAAAATGCTTGGTTGGCATGGTCCGTCCAATGGAATCCTGCTGCGGTCTTCTTGGTGACTGCATTAATTGGAGCCGCGATAGAGCCAAAATTCTGGATGGAGCAGCGATAAAAGTTCACAAAACCCCATCAAGCGCCATTCCTGTTTGACTGCAGATGGTTTGGGCCACTCTGTAACTGCTTGAACTTTACCAGGGTCCATTTGAACACTGGATGGGGTAAGTATATAGCCCAAAAACGACAGCTAGTGTTTATGGAATTCACATTTTTCAGGCTTGGCATACAGGTTATTTTCAAGAAGGCATCTGAGTACTCTCCGGACATGCTGGATGTCCTGCTGATGAGAGCGGGAGTAGATAAAGATGTCATCCAAAAACACAAAGGGGCTCAACATGTCCCTGAGCACATTGTTAACCAAGGCCTGTAATATAGCGTGGGCATTGACCAGACCAAAAGGCAACACCAGGTACTCATTGTGGCCATTATGATTATGATTATGAAGACACGCAGTCCTCTTTTATTGTCATTTAGTAATGCATGCATTAAGAAATGATACATTATTTCCTCCGGTCACAAAACACAGGACGAACCAAGATTGAAAAAACTGACAAAACCACATAATTATAACATATAGTTACAAACAGTGTAACAATACCATAACTTGATGAAGAAGTCCATGAGCAGAGTAAAGTTCAAAGTTTCTCAGATGTCCCACATCTCACGCAGACGGGAGAAGGAAGAAAAACTCTCCTTGCCATGCCGACCACAATCCGACTCTGAGTCATCCGAAAACTTCAAGCTCTGATCAGCTCCTCGACACCAAGTACTGAGCGCCATCTCTGTCTGAACGATTCGACCTCCTTCTCGGTCACCAAAAGCAGGCAAGGCCGGGGATTTTGAGGCCTACCCTCCGAAAGATTCATGACCACACATTAACAACAGCAGCAAACTGGTGTTTCAGAAATTTCTCCAGATGTTCCTCTGTTCTTTCACGTCCATTCTCCATCAAATCAGAATTGTCCACGTCCCCTATTTAACAGATACGATATCATTTTCACCGGAGAGCTGCGCAAGTGCGGCGCGCTGCCATCTTCTCCTGCTGCCCACCATTAGAGTTGTTGAAAGCCATTTTCCACTCAACTCCTTCTCTTATATGAATCAGATTGTAAGCACTGCACAGATCAATTTTGGAAAATATGGTTGCTCCCTGGAGATGTTCAAACACAGACGTCAGCAGGGGAAGAGGGTAGAGGTTCTTCACAGTGATGTTGTTCAGAGGCCACTAATCGATGCAGGGGTGGAGCCTGATCTTTCTTGCTCACCAAAAAGAAGCCCGCTCTTGCTGGCGAGGTTGACAGATGGATAAACCCCATGGCAAATGCCTCCTTGATGTATTCCTCCATGGCCACCGTTTCAGGATGAGAGAAAGAAAAGAGCTGGCCCTGGAAAGGACTAGTGCCAGGTAGGAGGCCTATGGCACAGTCATATGGCCGATGTGGAGGCAGGATGGTGGCCTTTCGCTTACTGAAGACCTCAAGGAGATTTGCATATTGAGCCAGAATCCCAGACAGGTCCACATCCTTAGCTGACTCAGGAGGGGTTTCATGGAAGGGGGCTTGAGCTGGACCCAGACAGGCCTGCCGGTCCCCACTCTTGGAGTACTTTCAGAGAGCAATCAGTCTGTGGGTTATGTTGGGATAACTAGGGGAGACCAAGTACCAGTGGCAGTTCAGGTGAATCAACCAGATAGAAAGGGAGTTCTTCACGATGGTTGCCTTTGAAGGCAAGAACAGGGTACTGATTGTGGATGATCAGCCATGATTACAGTGAATTGTGGTGCTGGCTCAAAAGGCTGAATGGTCTACTCCTGCACCTATTGTCTATTGAGCAGAAGTTGGAGGGGTTGTTTGGAAAGGTGGGTCTGGCTAGTGTCCAGAGGTCGACTATCCAGCGCCTTTACTTGATCTTTTCTCTTAATTCCTGAGTTGGAACTCCCCATCTTTGAGCTAGAGAGATGTCCATAAGATTCCTGGCTGCACTGGAGTCAATAAACGCCTGAAGTTCATGGGTCTGAGACCTCCACGACAAGGAAGCTGCGAGCATTACAGAATTAGGGGGAAGCCGACTGAAGAGAGAACCGACCCGTCAGGATTCCCCTTCCTGCTGACAGGTTTTCTATTTTACTGGACCCTTGGAACATGCCACCCAGAGTGTCCTGGATCGCCACAATAGAAGCAGGAACCTGTTCTCTGGCACTGCTCTCATTCCTCCTGAGACAGAAGCATGTGCCTACTTGCATAGGCTCCTCCGTGGACTGAGTGCTGGGTGGTGAGGGAGAGACAGAGGGCGAGGAACGACAGTGATCAGACAGCACATAGAAAGTTTGAAACATTCCTTCCCTGTTCCCCTCAGTTACCCGGTCGTCAACTCAAATAGCCAGATTACTCAGGCCATCCAGACAATACTGTTCATCCCAGACAGCGATCTCATGCTAGACACCTGCGTTCAATCCACGCTAGAAGGCAATGATGAGAGATCTCTCATTCCAACCTGTCTCTACTGTAAGCATGCGGAATTTAACTACATAGGCTCTCACCATTCCTCTGCCTTGGCGCAGGTCCAAGAGTGAGCGGGCAGCCTCCTGACCCTGTACTGGGAGATCAAAAACCCTTCTTAGCTCTGCCACGGAATGTCGGAATGACTGGGCTGCGGGGTATCCTTGCTCCTGCAAAGCGTCGAACAGGCTGAACGGAGGTCCATCTAGAAGATTAACCATAACACCAGTTTTCACACATCATCACCAAAATGACCAGGCTGTGCTTGGAATGTCTGTTCGCATTGGGTAATCAAATTCCTGCAGCCATGGGGGTCACCAGAATATCTGCTTGGTGGTGGGATATTCTCCTACATGGACGCGGGTGTCTGTGGGGGTCCGAAGGCGGGAGTTAGCTCTGGTCCGGGCGCGGGAGTGGTAGCATCAGCAGCAGAGGTAGTCGGGGCAGCAGAAAAGGAGGACCTGCGAGATGCTGGGAGTGGGAACTGAGGCGGCATGCGGTTGCTGAATTGTGTTGACAAGAACATTAACGAGCATCAGCTGATGCTGGCTGTTCACAGTAAATTTGTGGACGGTGGCTGTAAGAGCAGAAATCGCAGGCACCTGACACCATTCAACCATTGCAGGATGATACCTGTTCCTCCAGATGAGACTGGGCTTGTCAGCACAAGATTATCTGCCTCATTGCTTCCGTAACTTCACTCAGACAGGTTCCATTGCCTGTAGTTTGTCTCCTACCTGACCAATGAATCTTAGGGCGATGGTCAGCTGCTCTCTTTCTGCTGGGTCCATCTTTGTGTGGTTGAGACTTGCTTTCACTACCTTTGGATATGGCCCAAGTGCAAGCAAGAGACACTGAAGTGGGTCGATAGTTCACAAACTTTAATGCAAACAAGATTAGAGGGAAAAGAAAACAATAAACACTAGGCCAAACAAGGCTGTTAACTAAAACCCTCAAATGGAAAATGAAGCCTACACTGCGGCTGAAAGGAATAACTAAATATAAAACGAATACTGTTAGTCTTCAGAGTCAGTTGACTCGACAGTCCAATTTCTCAGGCAAGGCTGAATGCAAGCAGGCAGCGAGACATTGCTGTGCTTTGCTCAAGTCTCAACAAGCGCTATGACGAAAAGAATGGTGTTAAATACCATCACAATGAAATAATAATTAGCCAGCACATGCATATTCATGAGCACAATTGCTGTATCTGCTGCACTGCTAAATCTGCGGTAGTGACAGTATCATGGGGGACTTTAACTTGCAGACAGATTGGGTGAATCAAGTTGGTCGAGGCATTCTTGAGGAGGACTTCATGAAGTGCATACATGATAGCTTTCTTGAACAGCATGTTACTGAACCTGCAAGGGAACATGCTATCGCTATCTTGGATCTGGTCATGTGCTATGAGACAGGTAAAATTAGCAGTCTTGTAGTTAGGGCTCCTCTTAGAAAGAGCGATCACAGTATGACTGAATTTCTCATACAAAATGGAGGGTGCAATAGTTCAATCTAAAACCAGTGTATTATGCCTAAACAAGGAAGACTACAATGGGATGAGGGAGGAGTTGGATAGTGTAGATTAGCTATATGGTGGGACGGTTGAGGAACAGAAGACTTCCAAAGAGATTTTGCACGAAGCTCAACAAAAATATATTCCAGTTAAAAGCAAGGACAGCAAGGGTGGGGAGAGCCAGCAATGGATAACTAAGGAAACAAAGGAAGACATCAAACTAAAAACTTGTGCATACAAAGTCACCAAGAGTAGTGGGGAACTGGAAGATTGGGAAAACTTCAAACATCAACAAAGAACTACTAAGCAAGTAATAAAGAAAGGGAAGATAAATTGTGCAAATAAACTAGCACAAAATATAAAAACAGATAGTAAAAGTTTTTATAATTATATTAAGCAGAAAAGGGTGGCTAAAGTGAACGTAGGTCCCTTGGAAGATGAGAGGGGGAATTGATATTGGGTAATGAGGAAATTGCTGTGGCTTTGAATAACCATTTGTGCCAGTCTTCACGGTGGAGGACACATCTAACTTGCTAAAGAGACGATATGGATGCGATGCGAGGTGAGGACCTTGATACAATAGCTGTCACTAAAGAGATAGTGTTGAGCAAACTTCTGGGCCAAAAGATAGACAAGTCCTCTGGTCCTGATGGAATGCATCCCAGGGTACTGAAAGAAATGGCAGAGGTTATAGTTGAGGCTTTGGTGATAATTTACCAAAACTCTCTAGAATTTGGGCAAGTCCTAATGGATTGGAAGAAGGCAAATTTCATGCCATTGTTCATAAAAGGATGTAGGCAAAAGGCAGATAACTATATGCCAGTTATTTTAACATCTGTGGTTGGAAAATGCTTGAAGCTGTCATTAAAGAAGAAATAGCGAGGCATCTGGAAAGAAATGGATTCATCAGGCAGATGCAACATGGATTCAGCAAAGGCAGGTCCTGTTTGACAAACTTACTGGAGTGCTTTGAGGATATAACATATACAGTGGATAAAGGGGAACAGATGGCCGTTATTTACTTGGATTTCCAGAAGGCCTTCGATAATGTGCCACAAAAAAGACTTATCCGTAAGATGAGGATGCATAGAGTTGGGGGTGATGTATTAGTGTGGATAGTGGATTGGTTAACTAATAGAAAGCAGAGAGTTGGGATACATGGATGTTACTCCGGTTGGCAATCAGTGGTGGGCGGTGTGCCGCAGGGGTGGGTGCTGGGTCCGCAACTGTTCACAATATACATTAACAACCTGAAAGAGGGGACCGAGTGTAGTGTTTCTAAGTTTGCTGATGACACTAAATTGAGTGGAAAAGCAAATTGTGCAAAGGATACGGAGAATCTGCAGAGAAATATAGATAGGTTAAGTGTGTGGGCAAGGGTCTGACAGATGGAGTACAATGTTGGTAAATGCGAGGTCATCCACTTTGGAAGGGAAAAGGAAAGAGCCGATTATTACTTAAATGGTAAAAGATTGCCTCATGCTGCTGTGCAGAGAGACTTGGGAGTGCTTGTGCATAAATCACAAAAGATTGGTTTGCAAGTGCAGCAGACTATCAAGAAGGCAAATGGGATGTTGGGCTTCATTGCTGAAGGGATTGAATTTAAGAGCGGGGAAGCTGTGCTGAAACTGTACAGGAGACCAGTGAGGTCGCACTTGGAGTACTGTGTGCAGTTCTGGTCACCATACTTGAGGAAGGATATACTGGCTTTGGAGGTGGTGCAGAGGAGCTTCACCAGTTTGATTCCAGAGATGAGGGGGGTTAGACTATGAGGAGAGATTGTGCCTGGGACTGTACTCACTGAAATTCAGAAGAATGAGAGGAGATCTTACAGAAACACATAAAATTATGAAAGGGATAGAAAAGATAGAGGCAGGAAAGTTGCTTCCACTGGTAGGTGAGACTAGAACTAGAGGAGATAACCTCTAGATTTGGGGGAGTAAATTTAGGACGGAGATGAGGAGAAAATGCTTTTCCCAGAGAGTGGTGAATCTGTGGAATTCTTTGCCCAATGAAGCAGTGGAGGCTACCTCAGTAAATATATTTAAGACAAAGTTACATGGATTTTTGCATAGTAGGGGAATTAAGGGTTGAGGGAAAAGGCAGGTAGGTGGAGATGAGTCCATGGTCAGATCAGCCATGATCTTATTGAACAGCAGAGCAGGCTTGGCGGGCCAGATGGCCTACTCCTGCTCCTATTTCTTATATTCTAATGTATGGAGCAGATTACCCAGTAACATTTCGAATATGATACAGCAAGGACTTCAGAAACCTAATGGCCCAGGGGAAGAAATTGTTTCACATCCTGACTGTTCTTGTTTTTAATGCATCATAGTTTTTGCTTGATGGTAGAAAATCAAAGAGGATGCTGGATGGATGGGTGGGATCCTTAATAATACTAAGAGCTCTGCGTATGCAGCGGTCCTGATAAATGTCCTGATGGATGGTAGGAAGACCCTTATAATCCTCAGCTGTTCTCACAGTCCTTTGTAGGAACTTCAGGTCCAATGCTCAACTGTTGCCATACCAGATGGAGATACAACTTGTCAGGATGCTCTCAATGGTGTTCCTGTAAAATGCAGTTAAGATGGGGTGTGGGATTCTTGCTTGTTCAGTCTTTTCAGGAAGTGGAGGTAGAGGGAGCTGATATTAAAGGACCAGGTGAGGTCATCCTTGATGTGAACACCCAGGAACTTGGTGCACTTAACTCTCTGTACAGAGGAGCCATGTATTCACAAAGGGGGATAGTTCGTCTGCAGCTTCCTGACATCCACAGTGATATCTTTTGTCTTCTCCACGTTCAGGCTTGGGTTATTCTTCTCAGACCAACCCAGCAACCACTCCATTTCCTCTCTATACTCTGTCTCATCATCATTCTTGATAAGGCCAACCACTGTTGTGTCATCCACAAACTTCATTACACGGTTTGAGCTGGATCCTGCGATGCAGTTATTTGTCAGCAGTATGATCAGCAGTGGGCTGAGCTCACAGCCTTGGGGAGCGCCAGTGCTCAGCATATTGGGATGAGAGACGTTGTTGCCCACTTGGACTGACTGTGGCCTTACTGTTAAGAAGTTCAGTATCCAATTGCAGAGGGAAGTGTTGAGATCTAGCAAGGACAATTTCCCCATCAGTTTATCAACAGCAGCCTGGCTTATCAAGTCAAGTGAAGTCACTTTTTATTATCATTTCAACCATAAGCTGCTGGTATAGTACACAGTAAAAACGAAACAACGTTCTTCCAGGACCACGGTGCTACATGAAACAACACAAAACTACACTAGACTAAGTGAGACAACAGAAGGCTACACTAGACCACAGACCTACACAGGACTACATAAAGTGCACAAAACAGTGCAGGGCAGTACAATAAATAATAAACAAGACAATAAGCACAGCAGAGGACAAATTACAATATAATAATAAATGATGTAGATGTCAGTCTAGTCTCTGGGTATTAAGGAATCTGATGGCTTGGGGGAAGAAACTGTTGCACACTCTGGTCGTGAGAGCCCGAATGCTTCGGTACCTTTTGCCAGATGGCAGGAGGGAGAGGAGTTTGTGTGAGGGTTGCGTGGAGTCCTTCACGATGCTGTTGACTTTACGGGTGCAGAGTGTAGTGTAAATATCTGTAATGGCGGGAAGAGAGACCCCGATGATCTTCTCAGCTGACCTCACTATCCACTGCAGGGTCTTGCGATCCGAGACGGTGCAATTTCCGAACCAGACAGTGATGCAGCTGCTCAGGATGCTCTCGATACATCCTCTGTAGAATGTGGTGAGGATGGGGGGTGGGAGGTGGACTTTTCTCAGCCTTCGCAGAAAGTAGAGATGCTGCTGGGCTTTCTTGGCTATGGAGCTGGCGTTGAGGGACCAGGTGAACACCAAGGAATTTGGTGCTCTTAACGATCTCAACGGAGGAGTTGTCGATGTTCAGCAGAGAGTGGTCACTCCATACTCTCCTGAAGTCAACAACCATCTCTTTTGTTTTGTTCACATTCAAAGACAGGTTGTTGGCTCTGCACCAGTCCGTTAGCCGCTGCACCTCCTCTCTGTAAGCTGACTCATCGTTCTTGCTGATGAGACCCACCAGGGTCGTGTCATTGGCAAACGATGATGTGGTTCGAGCTGTGTGTTGCAGCACAACCATCAGTCAGCAGGGTGAATAGCAGTGGACTGAGCACACAGCCCTGGGGGGACCCGTGCTCAGCGTGATGGTGTTGGAGATGCTGCTTCCGATCTGGACTGACTGAGGTTTCCCAGTCAGGAAGTCCAGGACCCAGTTTCTAAATGGGACAGGACAGAGTGGAGAGTAGAGCTTTTTGCATCATTAGCGTAGGTGTTCAGTGAAACACTGATGCTAATACTTATTTATACGAGATAAATAGTTCCTTTGTAATCAACCCAGCATCTTGTATTAGTGATGCATTAATAGTCATAGTCATAGTCATACTTTATTGATCCCGAGGGAAATTGGTTTTCGTTACAGTTGCACCATAAATAATAAATAGTAATAAAACAATAAATAGTTAAATAGTAATATGTAAATTATGCCAGGAAATAAGTCCAGGACCAGCCTATTGGCTCAGGGTGTCTGACCCTCCAAGGGAGGAGTTGTAAAGTTTGATGGCCACAGGCAGGAATGACTTCCTATGACGCTCTGTGTTGCATCTCGGTGGAATGAGTCTCTGGCTAAATGTACTCCTATGCCCACCCAGTACATTATGTAGTGGATGGGAGACATTGTCCAGGATGGCATGCAACTTGGACAGCATCCTCTTTTCAGACACCACCATCAGAGAGTTCAGTTCCATCCCCACAACATCACTGGCCTTACGAATGAGTTTGTTGATTCTGTTGGTGTCTGCTACCCTCAGCCTGCTGCCCCAGCACACAACAGCAAACATGATAGCACTGGCCACCACAAACTCATAGAACATCCTCAGCATCACCCAACAGATGTTAAAGGACCTCAGTCTCCTCAGGAAATATAGTTGGCTCTGACCCTTCTTGTAGACAGCTTCAGTGTTCTTTGACCAGTCTAGTTTATTGTCAATTTGTATTCCCAGGTATTTGTAATCCTCCACCATGCCCACACTAAACCCCGGATGGAAACAGGGTCACCGGTACCTTAGCCCTCCTCAGGTCTACCAACAGCTCCTTAGTCTTTTTCACATTAAGCTGCAGATAATTCTGCTCACACAATGTGACAAAGTTTCCTACCGTAGCCCTACCAATGACCCAACTTACCCAATGACTTGACCTCCATAGCCGCCTGCGGCAATGGATTCCATAGGTTCAACACCCCTGAGGTAAAGGAATTCCTCCTCATCTCTGTTCTAAAGAAACATCCTTGTATTCTGAGGCTGTGCTGTCTGGTCCTAGACTCCCCCACCATAGGGAAAATCATCTCCAAGTCCACTCTATCTGGGCCTTTCAATAATCAATAGGTTTCAATGAGATCAGCCCCTCATTCTTCAAGACTCCAGTGGGCAAAGACCAAAGGACAAGAAATGTTCCTCATATTTTAACACTTAAAATATGTTATCCCAGGAATGATCCTGGGATCATTCTCATGAACCTTCTCTGGACACTCTCCAATATCAGCATGACCTTTTTAAATAAAGGGCTCAGAAGTGCTCATAATACTGCATGTAGTAGCATGGATGAAATCACCGGAGAGACAGGGTCACTGGTAGATACGAAGCAGCTTCTTTATTCAACACAACAAGGTACAGCAGGCATCATGTGGACGGAGACGCTTTCCACAGAAAGTTCTGCTAGCCCAATATGGGCTCGATATTTATATGTTAAACACAAAGGCAATCGCTACTTAAAAGTTATAGACAATGCATAGACAATGCTTCCTTTTGAAGCTACATACAAACATCACACCTTCTGACTTCATTCTTTCCTTCCAATGCCAACATGTCTGGGTTGGTATCTACAGCCTTTAGGTATGCAAATTAAATGCACAATACATTTATTTGGCATTTTACGTGCTAACATAGAAGACAATTAATATTTATTAAGTATAGATAACACTGTCTTCAAAACTACAGCAACTGGTCAAACTACGGCGCCAGAGGCATCTGGTATTCACACCCTTTTAGGAAGCGCATTGTTGTGGACTCAGTCCACAGTACTTTGTCAAATAGAAGTCTGGTGACCAAAGTCATTTAAGTGTAAATGAATCATCTACCCAAAAAAAACTCACTCTAACACTTCAAGTCCAGTTTTTCCAGTGCCTTATAAAGTCTCAGCATTACATTCTGTCTTTTATATTCTAGTCTTCTAGAAATCAATGCTAACATTGCATTTGCCTTCCTTGCTTACTACCAAACATTGGTTTGAATTACAAACTTCATGAAAGGTTTGCTGAAGCAGAGTATCTCACTCTATGTCCAGTCAGTTATAGATTCAAATAGCTTTGTTCAGATGGGGAAACTGATAATTATGATTATAATCCATGTGGTGTGGTGGCCCGCACACGCAGGACTCGAACCGCGATCGGGAGCTGCGGGTAGACACGTGGTAGCGCGTTTGGAACTACCCGCTCAGGGCAGACCTTCCGGGGACAGTCTGCAATCACGTCCGCGCCACGGGTCGCAGGGGCCCATGGGAGGGGAGATTTAAGCGCGTGATTTTGAAACCGTAAAGGCATTTTGAGTTCAGCTCTCTCTGCCTCCGTGTGTTTCTTTAGTAGCACGTTTACGCGTGACTACATTGGTGACCCCGACATTCCAGACGGCATCTGGAGCCAGCGACTCAGCGACCAGCCACGAGTTCGAGCAACTCGCACAGCACGGTCTCTCTGAAGCTCCCGACTTTCTGGGCCACTCAGCCCCATGTTTGGTTCGAGTAGGCTGAGGCCAGTTCAGTATCAGAGACATTAAAGCCGACGACACGCTGTACTACTACATTGTCAGCATGCTCGATCAGGAGACAGCAGGCCGGATCATCGACTTCCTAAGCCAGCCAGCAGCGGAGGACAGGTACACTGAGCTTAAGGCGCTCCTGATCCGTACCTTCGGACTCTCCCGCCGTGAACAAGCCGTGCGGCTCCTACACATGAACGGCCTGAGCGACCGCACGCCATCTGAGCTCATGAATGATATGCTGGCGCTCATGGACGGCCACAAGCCTTGTCTATTATTTGAACAGTTCTTCCTCGAGCAAGTGCCAGAGGACATTCGCCTCCTCCTCGCGAGTGAGGATTTCAGCAACCCGCGCAGGGTCGCAGCTAAAGCAGACATCCTTTGGCAGAGCAAGCAACGTGGAGCAGCCTCCATTGGCCTAGCTACGATCGCGCACCCCAAAGCCCAGGCCCCATAACTGAAACCGTCGAGACCCATGGGGGAAAAAAACGAAAGTTCAGAACAATGGTGTTTCTATCACCAAAGATGGGGCTCAGGCGCACGCCACTGCCGTCCACCATGTGTTTTTCCGGGAAACGCCGGGACCAGACGTTGCTATTGGCTATGACAGCTGGCCACCGAGACAGCCTCCTGTACCTCTGGGAGCAACATTCCGGGCGGAGCTTCCTGGTAGACACCCGGGCCGAAGTCAGCGTACTCCTCCCCTCGAACGTGGACATTCGTAACGCGGTCCCCGGCCCCGAACTCACCACTGCAAATGGCACCAGTATTCGAACTATCTCACTGCATTTCGGGTCCAGCCGTTTCACTTGGACTTTCACGTTGGCAGCGGTGTCACAACCACTACTAGGGGCAGATTTCTTATGAGCCAGCTGCTTCCTGGTTGACCAAAAAGGCCTGCGTTTGGTCCACGCAAAGACGTTCCAGATTTTCCAGCTCGGAGGAGCCAAGCTACCGGCCCTCCACCTGGATTCCGTGACTCCCTCGGGTAACGAATTCACCAGGGTGTTGGCGGAATTCCTCTCCATAGTCACCCCGCAGTTCTCCACGGCCAACCCCAAGCACGGCGTGCAGCACCACATCCCCACGCAAGGACCGCCACTGCACGCCCGGGCTCGCAGGCTCCCACCCGACACCTCCACCTCACCAAGGAGGAGTTCCGTAAGATGGAAGAAATGGGAATCGTACTCTACTCAGACAGCCCGTGGACATCCCCGCTGCACATGGTGCCCAAGTCTGCAGGAGGATGGAGGCCTGCGGAGACTACAAAGGCTCAACGATGCCACAGCTGCCGACAGATACTCGGTACCCCACATCCAGGACTTCACGGCGAACCTGCATGGAGCGACCATCTTCTCGAAAATCAACCTGGTCAGGGGATACCATCAGATCCCAGTGCACCCCGACGACGTGCCCAAGACAGCTCTCATCACCCCATTCGGCTTGTTCGAATTCCTGAGGATGCCTTTCGGTGTCAAGAATGCAGCCCAAACTTTCCAAAGGCTCATGGACTCGGTGGGACGCAGCCTGGATTTCGTTTACTTTTACTTGGATGATATCCTGGTGACCAGCAGTTCGCACCAAGAACTGGTGGCACATTTGCAACAGCTCTGCCAATGCCTGAGTGACCAAAGACTGGCAATCAATCCAGCGAAGTGACAGTTCGGGCTGACGGAGATCGACTTCTTGGGCCACAGAGTCAACCGACATGGTGCAGTTCCCCTACCGGACAAGGTCCAGGCCACCCGCCAGTTCCCCAAGCCCAGCACGGTCAAGGGCCTGCAGGAGTTCGTAGGAACTTGTATCATCGGTTCGTGCCGGCGGCGGCACGCATCATGAGACCCTTGCTCAGCCTGATGGTCGGCAAGGCCAAAGTAGTGGCATGGAATGCGGAGTTCACGGAGGCGTTCGAGCAGGCCAAGGAGGTGCTGGCAAAGGCGGCCCTCCTAGTGCACCGGAGAGTCGATGTACCCATGGCATTCGCAGTCGGTACTCTTCAGCCGGCACCTACGGCCACCAGAGGTGAGGTACAGCATTTTCGACAGAGAGTTGCTAGCGCTCTACCTGGCTGTCCGGCATTTCCGGTACTTCCTCAAGGGAAGGGAGTTCACCGTCTATACGGACCACAAGCCCGTCACCTTCGCACGGCCAAGGTATCGGACCCATGGTCGGCTCGGCAGCAGAGGCACCTGCCCTTTATTTCAGAATTCACCACAGATGTCCACTACATCGCAGAGAAGAACAACGTTGTCGCCGACACACTGTCTCGCCCCTGCCTCCACTCAGTAGGCATATCGACCTCAGGAATAGACTACGCAGCACTGGTGGAACTACACAGAACGGTCGGACACTGAGATCCCGGCTTACCACACCGCCGTTTCGGGGCTCCAGTTGGAGGATGTCTCCATCGGCCCGGCAGCGGATCGACTCCTGTGCGACGTGTCTACCGGCAAACCCCGACCCGTGGTACCAGCAGCATGGAGGCGCCGGGTGTTCGACACGCTGCACGACCTGGCCCACCCGTCCATCCGGGCGTCCATCAAGCTGGTAGCGGACAGATTCATCTGGCACGGTTTGCGCAAACAGGTCGGACACTGGGCCAAGACCTGCATACACTGCCAGACCGCCAAAGTCCAGCGGCACGTGAAGGCTCCCCTCCAGCAGTTCCAGCCGACGCACAGGAGGTTCTAACACATCAACGTGGACATCGTCGGCCCCCTGCCAGTCTCCTGGGGTGCCAGGTATATCTTTACCATGGTAGACAGGTTCACCAGATGGCCGGAAGCCGTACTGCTCACAGACACATCCACTGAGTCCTGCGCCAGGACGCCCATTACAAACTGGATCGCCAAGTTCGGCCTCCCAACGGACATCACCTCCGACAGAGGGGCGCAGTTCACGTCTGGTTTGTGGACTGCACTGGCGCAGCTCCTGGGCACCCAGCTGCATCACACCACAGCATACCATCCCCAGTCCAACGGTTTGGTAGAGCCATTCCACTGGCATCTCAAGTCAGCCCTGATGGCGTGCCTCAGCGGCCCCAACTGGACAGATGAGCTTCCCTGGGTCCTACTGGGCATCCGTACAGCCCCCAAGGAGGACTTGGATACCTCCTCGGCGGAATTGGTTCACAGCGTCCCCTTGACAGTCCCGGGCGAGTTCGTACCAGAGGCCCAAGGTTTGGAAGGAACTCCAGCAGCAGTGCTAAAAATGAGGCTGCGGGACAAGGTAGGGACACTGGCACCAGTCCCGACCTCCAGGCATGGTCCCACGCCATCCTTCACCCCTAAAGACCTCCGAGACAGTGAGTACGTTTTTATTCACAGGGGCATGCACAGGTCACCTCTACAGCGGTCGTACAAGAGACCCTTCAAGGGGATCCAGCACAATGGAACCACGCGTGCCGTGGAGGTGGGTGGCCAGGTAGAGACTTTTACAGTGGACTGCTTCAAACCGGCACACTTGGACATTGAGCAACCAGTGAGGGTATCCACACCACACCAGCGAGGCCGGCCACACAGGCAAGCCACACAGTCTGGGGTCTCCACTCCCCCGATGGACATTTCTGGGGGTTGTGGTGTGGCCGCCTGCACATGCGGGACTCGAACCGCCATTGGGAACCGCGGACAGAGCAGGGGCCCATGGGAGGGGAGATTTAAATGCGCAATTTTGAATCAGTAAAAGCATTCTGAGTTCGGCTCTCTCTGCCTCCGTGTGTTTCTTTAGTAGCGCATTTGCACGCGACTACAGTACCATATACGGTATTACATTCTTACAGTGCATTCAGTTCAGAAGGTGGGCAGGTCAGTTGAATCCCTTGGACATTGTCAAACTGCAAATATTTGACCATTAGTGAAGAAGGTGCATCTTCATCTTCCCACAGTAAGTCATTATGCATCCAGATAGAATGCTTTGATAAAAATTGTTACGAGTCAAAGGGGACATACTAAACATCTTCAGCCACATGACAAAAGAGTGGTGTTGGCGAGATTTCTTGGCCTTGACATTAACTTGGTTGGACCAGGGCAGGTGTTGTCTTCACACCTAGGAACTTGAGGTTCTCAATTTCAACAGCATTGGTGTAGACAGGTGTATGTGGACTGACCCCAAACCCCACCCTTTCATGAAAAAAATCTTTTTTTTTAGCTGGGATTGAGAGAATGGTTGCCGCCATGACACCATGTCTCTATCTCCTCCCTGTACTCCAACTTATTATTATTTGATATTCATGTGATATCATCTGTAAACTTGTAGATGGAGATGGAGAAGAATCTGACCACACTGTCACAGGGAGTAGAGAATGGGGTCTAAGGATGCAACCATGCAGAGCACCAGAGCTTAGAATTATCTTGGCAGAAGTGGTGCTGTTTATCCTTACTGATTGTAGTCTATTGGTCAGGAACTCAAGATTCCAGTTATAGAGGAAGACATTCACTCCCAGTGTCTGGATTTTGGTGATGAATTCGATTGGAATTATAGTATTAAAAGCAGAGCTATAGTCAACAATTAGTAGTCTGACGTGAGTGACTTCACTGGCCAGATGCTCGAGTGATGAGTGTAGGGCCAGGGAGATGCATCCACTCTAGATGCTAGGGTAATTACAGTGGTTGTTAAAGCTCAATGTGTGATGAATCACATCTATTCACTCAGCCAGATGATAGCAGTCTAACTTGTTAGATAACCTGCCAAGTTATTGCTATTCATCATTTATTGGAACCAAATGTGATTGGAACGTCAGGGAGTTGTGGAAGGTCATCTCCCATCCATGGGCAGTGTCATTAATGCACGTTACCTTGTTTATTCATAGGCACGGGCTGATAGTGGTCTTCTTAAACCACAGATTGAAGCTGGGAGAGGTTAAGAATGTCTGCAAATATCCCCACCCAGCAGATGATCTGCACAGAATCGAAGGACACGGCCAGGGACACAACCTGCGTTAGATGCTTTGTGCGGTTACACTCTTTGGAAGACTGATATAACGTTAGAAATTGTAACTGTGGGTTCAGGTGCAGAAGGCAGTCATAGTGTGTGGTGACATACCCATTCTCTTCTTTTAAAATGTACATCAAGTGTATTGAGATCACTGGAAAGAGAAATGTTGCTGTCAGCAGTACCCCTGATGTCACTTTGCAGCCAGTTATATCAGGTAAGCCTTGCCATGGCTGACACTGGGCTGGGACATGATTTTGGACTGGTACTGTGACATTTCATCTCTGATATCTTTACAGAGGTTGTATTTCAATATTTTGTAAAGGTCAGGGTCACCTGCTTTGAATGCTGCTGACCTAGACTTCAGTAGGGAGTGTATTTCCTGGTTTAGCCACGATTTTCAGTTTGGGGGCACCCAGTTTCCCTCTTTGGGTCATAGTGATCAACAGACTTGCTGATAAAGTCCAGATTGATAGTGACATACTCACGAATTCTGAGTCTTGAACATGGACCAGTCTGCTGACTCAAAACAATCACGTAGAACCTCAAACAAGAGAAAATCTGTAGATGCTGGAAATCTGAACAACACACAGAAAATGGTGGAGGAACTCAGCAGGACAGGCAGCATCTATGGAAAAAAAGTGCTGTCGATCTTTCGGGCCAAAACCCTTCGGCAGGACTGGAGAAAAAACGCTGAGGAGTAGAGGCGAGAGAGAGACACCAGGTGATAGATGAAACCTGCATGGGGAGGGATGAAGTAAAGAGCTGGGAAGTTGATTGGTGCGATGAGGTGAGAGAGGGAAAAGGGGCTGGGAAATGGAGAAAAGGGGAGGGGTTCTGTGGGGCATTACTGGCAGTTTGAGAAATTGATGTTCATGCCATCAGGTTGGAGGCTACCCAAACAGAATATAAGGTGTTGTTCCTTCAAACTAAGTGTGGCCTCATCACGACAGTGGAGGAGGCCATGGATGGATATATTGGAATGCGAATGGGAAGTGGAATTAAAATTTTAATTTGGCATGGGACCTTTTAGACTTCTTCTTGGTCTGGCTGGTAACAAGGCTGGTTCAGATATTTCACTGGGAGTTGCAGTCAGGGTCACTCACATCAAGGAGCTTTTGAGATAAATTAATATCAATGGATGCCAACTCACTCTGTTCTTGATAATGTTTCCTTCATCCTTGGCTCATTATGGGTGAGACTTACTATTTATATTTACAAATGAAAGGCCTTCTACTAACCTGTCCCTGTAGAATAATACTATTCCAACATTCAAGGACCTTGCTGAGAACAGAGAAAAAGTGGACTTCTCACATCTTGAAAGCCATTGCCCAATGAAGGAAGATATCAGTTGTGAAATTCTCCATTACCTTCAGTACACCAGTACCGCAATTGGTTGTATACTAAATAATGTTTGAAGCTCTCAAATTTGACATAAAGCTCTCATCATATCTAGTACTGTGTGCACTTTCCACCAGTATGCTTTTACATGGCACAGGCAAGATAATTGAATTTCCTCTGACCCTCAATGATGCAATCATATCCTTCCGATGCTGCCGTGACCAGGTCTATATTTTGTCTTCATCTTTCTTTGTGCAGAGCATTTACAAACTAATAACTGAATTTTATTTTCTGGCCCGTAATTTTTTTGTACATCTAAGCCAGTCCAAAATCCTACAGAGATTTAAAGTTTTTCTATGACTTTCAAAATGTTGATTCAATTTGTTGAAATTAGAAAATGAATGTAATTAAGGGCAGTTTATTTGTAACTTCCATATAAAACCGAAAAAAAGTCGATTTATTTAATATATGCAAACTAGAATTAAGTTAACTAATCACAAAGGACTCATTGTTCCAATAAGACTATCAATGATTCCAACAAGTCTATAATTTGCCAAAGTTGGCAGATGAATTCCTAATTTTAATTTAAACTTTAAATGCATGGTTCCATTAACCCTGTTCAGGAATTCTTCTTCATAAATGGTAGCTCAGAATCAGGAGTTTCTGGCTTCCAATCTCTCACTCTGGCTCTACAAATTCACAAGCGGCTAATTCATTGTGGAAACTATAGACTTTCCAGAGATAGACAGGAAAATGCTAATGGGTCAGGTGGGTGAGGAGGCATAATCCTTCTGCCACTTACACAGGAATTTGATGTGCTCCAGATGCAAGGTGGTTCCATATACCATCGTAGATGCCCCTTCTCCAATTGAGTGGCCAAAGATTTTAAGGAATTAGTGAGAATGTTGCACTTTTTTCAAAGGACCATTGAGCATATCCATGAATCTTTTCCTCTGTCCATCTGGGACTTTCCTTCCCAAAAGAGCACAGGATAGATTGTCTCAGGAGTCTGGTATCAGGCATGTAAACAACTCGGCTCGTCCAAACTTACTGACTGAGAGTAACTTGGCCTCAATGCTGGAGATATTCGACGGGAATTGGTGAGAATGTTGATTTGCCTAGTCTTCCAATAGATTTAGAGGATCTTACAGACAAACTATTGGCAGCATTAATCTCATGCATTGAGATGTTTCCCATAAGTTTAAGCTTTTTAAATATTTCTTTTTAATATTTAGGTACAGAATACTAGGATAGAAGGCGGGAAAGGAAAAGATCACACACAATAAATTATACAGGTAAAATTGTTCAAATCATTCTGTAGTTGGGACTACTTCATATTTCAACTTCGGCAAATTATAGACTTGTTGGAATTCATTGATATAAAAAATAGTGAGGTAGAGTTCCTGAACAGAGTTAATGGAGCCATGCATTTAAAAGTTCAAACTAAAATTAGGAATAAATCTGCAAACTTTGGCAAATTATAGACTTGTTGGAATTTATTGATATAAAAAAGCAAGGCGATGTTCACGGGTTCAATGTCAATCTAGAAATCTGTTGGCAGAGGGGAAGAAGCTATTCCTGAATCGCTGAGTGTGACCCTTCAGGCTCCTGTAACTCCATCCTGAAGGTAGCAATGAAAAGGGGACATGTCCTGGGTGATGGGGGCCCTGGATGATGGATGCCACCTTTTTGAGGCATCACTCCTTGAAGATATCCAGGATGCTGGGGAGGCCAGTGCCCATGATGGAGCTGACTGAGTTTACAACTTTCTGCAGCTGATTTGGATTTTGTGTGGTGGCCACTCTGTACTAGTCAGTTTTGCGGCCAGTTAGAATGCTCTTCACAACTAAAACATTGGACCCCTGGAACACTGAGCTGCCTCTCTTACAATCAAGTCTCATTAATGTTTACAATGTCATTATTCCATGAGATGACCCATACCCTAAGCTTATTATCACATTTCTCACAACACTCCTTACATTGAAGTATTTCTAATGCTCATCTTTAGCCTGTATTCTATTAATTCAGTGTTGCTATTCATTATAAAATTTGTGAATTTATTGTCAATTTAACTCAGGTTATGAATTTGTTTCAAGATATTTTACCACAACTAATTAAAGAACACGAAGTTCTAAAGTGCAGAGCAATGATAAATGCATTATATTTTTCATTTTAGAGTTCAATTCATTTAATGGAAGAATTGGACTCAAATTACTGGCTATTTAACTCCATCATCACTCTTATATATAATTAAATGCAACTGCTTGATCTGCCAAGTATTTTATGAGTTATTTTAATATTTTTTAAGCCTATTGGAATCAGACCTATCAACTATTTCTTACTTGCCTTTCAAGTGTAAATACTGTGCATCAGACACTTTTGGAGGCTATTTAAAAAATAAATTTAGAAATATCTATGTAATCATATTTATAGTTCCTCGTATACTTGTTCAAATTTACTTCAATGATTAAGGTTGTTTTCCATTAACTATTGCATTTTACTAGGTTTACAGAATCATAACTAACACAGATAGCGGTGCAGCAGGAATAGGTCAAAAGCAGATTGACAAAAGTTTGAATAAAGTTTTGTGGCAAAAGAAATTGCATTAATGCAAAATGTTTCACTCTCTCAGAATGCTTCAGCCTAATACACATTTTCTGAAAATTTCGAGTGATTTTATGGATTGCAAGATCACACAAGTATCAGTATGATGAAACCAGTTGATCTGTTTTGCTTATTTTTTTGTAATGTGAATTTCGGTTGATCACTAGGGAGAAATCTTCATGAAAGTATGTTTGTTTTTAGGATCTTCTTGATAGAAAGTCTGTAATAACACCCACTTATGCACTCAACTGACTATTGGATGGGTTTTTAGAGCAGCTCGTGGTTGAGCCCACTAGGGTATCAGCTACTCTGGGTTAAATGTTGTGCAATGAACTAGAATTGATTGGAGAGCATAGGGTAAAAGAACCCTTAGGGGAAAGTGATCATAACATGTTTGAATTCACCCTGAAATTTTAGAAGGAGAAGCTAAAGTCTGACGTATCAGTATTACAGTGGAGAAAAGGGAATTACAGAGGCATAAAAGAGGAGCTGGCCAGAATTGATTGCAATGGCAGGAGTTCTGGACCCAATCCAAAAGGCACGGGATATATACATCCCAGAGAGGAAGAAATATTCTCAAGGAAAGATGACAGAACTGTTGCTAAAAGAGAATTCAAGCCACCATAAAAGCCAAAGAGAAGGTATATAATAGAACGAAAATTAATGGGAAGTTAGAGGATTCAGAAGCTTTTAAGAACCAATAGAAGGCAACTAAAAAAGTCCTTAAGAAGGTAAAGATGGAATATGAAGACAAGCTAGACAATAATATTAAAGAGAATACCAGAAGTTTCTTCAGATACATAAAGTGTAAAAGATGGAGAGAAGATATTGAACTGCTGGAAAATGATGCTGGAGAGGTAGCAATGGGGGAAAATGAAATAGCAGACCATCTGAATAAATATCTTGTGTCGGTCTTTACTGTGGATGACACTAGCAGTATGGTGGAAGTTCCAGGTGTCAGGGGACATGAAGAATGTGGAGTTACCATATCTAGAGAGAAGGTTCTTGGGAAAATGAAAGGTCTGAAGGTAGATAAGTCACCTGGACAAGATGGTGTGTACTCCAGAGTTCTGAAAAAGATGGCTGAAGAGATCATGGAGGCATTAATAATGATCTTTCAAGAATCACTAGATTCTGGAATAGTTCTAGAGGAATGGAAAATAGCAAATATCATTCCACTCTTCAAGAAGGGAGAGGGGCAGAAGAAAGGAAACTTATAGACCAGTCTGACCTCAGTGGTGGGGAAGATTTTGGAGTTGAATATTAAAGATGAATTCTCAGGCACATGATAAAATAGGCTGTAGTCAGCATGGTTTCTTCAAGGGAAAATCTTGCCTGACAAGTCTGTTGGCATTCTTTGAAGAAACAAGCAGGATAGGCAAAGGAGAATCAGTTGAGGTTGTGTGCTTGGATTTCCAGAAGGCTTTTGACAAGGTGCCAAACATGAGGCTGTTTAACAAACTACAAGACCATGGTATTACAGGAAAGACTCTTGCTGTGGTTGAATGGTAGTAGGCAAAGAGTGGAAATGAAAGAAGACTTTTCTGGTTGGCTGCCAATGACTAGTGATGTTCCACTGGGGTCTGTATTCAGACTCATACTTTTTACATTGTATGTCAGTGATTTGGACGATTGAATTGATTGCTTTGTTGCAAAGTTTGCAGACGATACAAAGATAGATGGAGGGGCAGGTAATGTAGTTTTGATGAAGTAGAGAGGCTACAGGGGGACGTAAGCAGATTAGGAGAATGGGCAAAGAATGACAGGTGGAATACTGTGTTGGGAAGTGTATGATTATGCACTTTGGTAGAAGAAGTGAAAAGGTTGTCTATTTTATAAATGGAGAGAAAATACAAAAAACTGAGGTGCAGATGGACTTGGGAGTGCTTGTGCAGGATTCCCTGAAGGTTAATTTGCAGGTTGAGTCAGCGGTGAGGAAGGCAAATGCAATGTTAGCATTCATTTTAGGAGAACTAGAATATAAAATCAAGTATGTAATGTTGAAACTTCATAAGTCATTGGTGAAACCTTTCCTGGAGTATTCTGAGCAGTTTTTGGCCCTTTATCTTAGAAAGAATTTACTGAAACTGGAGAGGTTTCAAAGGAGGTTCATAAAAATGATTCCAGGATTGAACACACATAAAAGTTGCTGGTGAACGCAGCAGGCCAGGCAGCATCTCTAGGAAGAGGTGCAGTCGACGTTTTAGGCCGAGACCCTTCGTCAGGACTAACTGAAGGAAGAGTGAGACTGCAACCAGCAACTTTTATGTGTGTTGCTTGAATTTCCAGCATCTGCAGAATTCCTGTTGTTTCCAGGATTGAACAGCTTGCTATATGAAGAGCATTTGATGGCTCTGGGCCTGTATTCATTAGAATTCAGAAGAATGAGGGGTCACCTCTTTGAAACCTATCGAATGGTGAAAGGCTTTGATAGAGTGGCTGTGCAGAGGATGTTTCCTATGATGTGAGGGTCTAAGACCAGAGGTCACAGCCTCGGAATAGTGGGGCATCCATTTAGAATGTAGGTGAGGAGGAACTTATTTTGCCAGAGAGTGGTGAATCTGTGGAATCCTTTACCACATGTAGCTGTGCCTCCACAAGTCTTTATGTACGAGGGGTGATTGATAGGTTCATGGCCTAAGGTAGAAGGAGTCAATTTTAGAAAACTTAGCACCTTTATTTTTCAACATAGTCCCCTCCTACATTTACACACTTAGTCCAGCGGTCATGGAGCATATGGATCTTGGACCTCCAGAAAGTGTCCTCAGCAGGGGTGATTGATAAGTTTGTGGCCTAAGGTGGAAGGAGATGAGTTATTAACTTCAAACTTTCTGCATAATCACTCAAAGGGTTGACCTGCGTGTGCATATAACGAGAGCTGTATAACTCATCTTCTTCTACAGTAGGCCACAAACTTATCAATCACTCATCTGTGGACACTTTCTGGAGGTCCAAGATCCGTATGATCCACGACGGCTGGACTAAGTGTGTAAATGTAGGAGGGGACTATGTTGAAAAATAAACGTGCTAGGTTTTCTAAAATTGACTCCTTCTACCACAAACACTTCAATCATCCCTCATATATTTAAGGCGAAGGTTGATAGATTCGTGATTGGTCAGCACATGAAGGGATACAGGGAGATGGCAGGAGACTGGGGCTGAGAGGAAAATTGGATCAACCATAATGAAATAGCAGAACAGAATTGATGGGCCAACTGGCCTAATTCTGCTCCTATATCTTATGGTCTTATGTTCTTACACATACATTAAGCACTCAAGTACATGCCCTCCCAAAAAACACTATATTAGCATGTTTGCATGCTCGTCAGTCTGTGAGAATGCAACTTCAGTTCAATCTTCACTGGCCAGCCAGGGTTAATACTAGACAAACATTAATTGGTTTCCAAGTTCATAGACTCATGGAATGGCAAAATTGTTCCAGACCATCCATTGAACTTCTGCATCTTAGCCAGAAGCAATGTAAGTTACATTTGCTGGGTGCAGAATGCAGGTTTAAGATGATGCAGGATAAATTTTTGGGCTACCCACTTCAGTCGTCTCAGCTCTCTCATTTTTCCACAACTCTCTACACATCTGCCTAAGAAGCAAGGCAGGAAAAATACTGGAGGCAAAATGATAATTGAGAATATTTATAATGCAGTTTAATTTGTAACTGACAGCTTCAACAAATGAATTTTCCACAGATAAATTGTTTCTTTTCAAACCACTGAAAGTTATGATTTCTTTACTAAGACTGAAATGGCACACAGAAGTCTAAAATGACACACAAATTATTGTTGATGTAGTTATAGTATAAATAGATATCTCAGTTTAATACACTGGGTCAGAATTTCCCAGAAATAAGTCAGTATAGAACTATTTCTGTATCTCAGTATATTTGACTCATGAAAAGGAAAGAAAAATGTGCAAATAATGGTATTACAACAGGAATTCAGCAGATGCTGGAAATTCAAGCAACACACATCAAAGTTGCTGGTGAACACAGCAGGCCAGGCAGCATCTGTAGGAAGAGGTGCAGTCGACGTTTCAGGCTGAGACCCTTCATCAGGACTAACTAAATAATGGTATTAAATGTGTTACTGTGCGCTCTCCCATGTCTGTTTTCATTCTTCAGCATCCAACAGTTAAACATATTTAGATTTTAATGACTTCTCTCTACCCATTAAAATGACGATAAGCACAATCTTTAAGCACTAAAAATAGCTTACAGACTAAGGTTACAATGCAATTGGTAACTTGGCAGTAGTATGATTTACCATTCCAACAGTGGGTTTAAAATCACAATTACATAAAATGTGGAAGATAATATCATTATGAAGATTCAGAAGATTGTCGAAGGATGCAGCAGACTACAGATCAGTTGGAGATTTAGGCACACAAATGGCAGATAGAGTTCAATCCAGCCAAGTGTAAGGTGTTGCATCAGGTGGAGGGGGGTCATGGGAAATCAAATGAAAAGGGACAGTATACAGTTAATGGCAAGACCCTTAACATTGTTGATGTACCAAAAAATCTTGATATCTAAGTGCATAGCTCTTAGAAAGTGACTGTACGGGTTGATACGGTGATAATGAAGGCATTGTATGCATGATTTATTAGCTGAGGCAGAGAATTCCTGAGTCAGGAAGTCATATTGTGGTTTACAAAACTCCATTTAGTCCATGTATGGAGCAAACAGTCGAGGGAAAACTCTGATCACCCTATTATAGGAAGGAGTTGGATTCTTTGAAGAGGGTGCAGATGTCATAAGGAGGTGGCTGGGAACGGACCCAAGAGAAAGACACAGACACTGAAGGACTAGGGACAGGACTAAGATACAGGCTGAGGGCAAGGACATGGGCACGAAAACCGGGAACCCGAAACAGGACTGGACAAGAGCGCTAGGAGCTCGGGCTTAGACTCCGAGCTAGAGACTGGACAACGACCCAGTACCTGGCTGGCAGGCAGGACGAGGCTGGAGTCTTAGAGACTTGAGGCAAGGCTTGGCAGGAGGCTCCTCCTGGGCAGGGCGTGGTACTCTTGGGCAGGGCACGGATCACCACCCAATGGAGGCAAGGGACAGGAAGGGAGCTAGATACAGGGTGGCTCTAGGACAAGGCTGCAGGCGAGAAGAGGTGAGAGTTACCCACAAGACAAGGCAAGGCTTCGGGCAATGCAAGGCGAGACGAGAACTTCAGTTTAGGCGAGAGTTAACGGCAAGACAAGGCAGAGCTTCAGGCGAGGAAACAGAAGGCAGAGGAAAGGATACAAGGAGTAAGGACAAGACACATCCAGCAGCCACGCCCTGGTCTCTGGAGGTATTTATGCAGCCAGCCCCAATGAGCATCAGCTGCCTCAATCAGAGCTCAACAAGAACAGAAACAGGGTAGACAGGAAAACCTGGAGCAAGGGTCGATGGACCAGACCGTGAACTGGAATACAGACTTCACGGACCGGACTATGACAGCAGAAGATGGTTACCAGGGTGCCACCTGGAGTGAAAGGCATGTGTTATGAGAAGTTAAATAAACTTAAGTTGTTTTCTGTGGAGCGATAGAGACTGAAGGGAGACTTGACAGAAGTTTATAAGATTATGGAAGCCTTAGAAAACAGAGTCAAAATGTCTAATACTAGAACAGATACAGTTAATCGAGAAGGGGTTAATTTAAAGGAGACATGTGTGGCAAACGTTTTTTACACAGGGAGTTGTGGCGAGTGCTTGGAATGCACTCCCAGGAATCTGCGGAGAGTGGAGGGAAATGGAGATTGTTTATGTTGTGTCAGATCAACTACATATCGATTAAGTACAAACGTACATGCAGAGGTGAGGTTAACCGGTGTTTTCACTTTACAGTGAGATAGAACAACAGGTCAGTGTGCACGGGTAAGTTATCAATTGGTAAGTAGTGCTCAGGGGAGTCATTGTGCTAAAAGAAATAGACCCGTGCATTACTCTTCCTCCTCCTTTAGATTAATGTAACATAAAACTGTATATGTAACAAAACATTCAATTTTCCTTTAACAAACCATATTTAAATAAACATGCTTTAACAATAACAGTCCGTAGCTAACTTCACTATACTCGTGATTCAGTCCTTTGGCAGGCATACTGTTTCTTTCAGGATAGCGCCTTTGGACCCATGGAGTGGCATCAGGTTTGGCAGGTGTCTTGTCAAACACAACTTTCTCTGTTGCAGGTGTCATGTTGCTGACAGTGACGTGATCATTACTGAGAGGTAAGTCCAGTGACTGTAATACGTCTCTCTTGTTGGATGCAATCGACTCAGGTGTGTTCTTTGACTGAGCATCCAATATCTGATCCACATCACGTCTCCATGTATGATCTCCAACTTCCAGCAGTCCAGTGTTTGTAGCTATCCTACCAGGGGTCTATTTGTCTTCTGGGAATTATGTGCTAGTATTTCCTGTACAACCTCAAAGCTCTTTGCTGATTTATTTGGCAATTGGCTGAACAGTTTATTCTGCACTTCCTTCTGTAGATCTGGTTACAGGAGGGCTATGTGGGATCTCAGATTTCTGCTCATAAACAGCTTTGCAGGAGTTTGATTGTCATCACATGAGCAGAATTCCAATACACAAAAAGGAATTGTCCACCTTGTGCTATAGCGAAATGTCCTCCCTGTCCATAGCTTTAATGAACTTCTTGAAGGTTTGGTCAAACTTTTCAACTAACTCATTCATTGCTGGGTGGTGAAGAGCTGACTTGAAGTGTTTGATGCCATTTTTGTTCATGAATAGTCTGAACTCCACTGACATGTATTGTGGTCCGCTGTCACTCGCAATTTGTTCAGGTAAGCCATTTCTGGCAACGATAGTCCCCAGAGCTAAAACAGTCTTTTCTGATGTGGTTGACTTCATTGGTATGACCTCCAACTACTTCAAATGAGCATCCACAGCAATCAGGAATATAGGGTTCATAACTGGCCCAACAAAGTCAATATGCGCTCTTTGCCATGGTGAAGATTACTGCCACAGGTTTAATGTTGTCTGTGGGTGTGCGTTTTGAACCTTGTGGCAACCCAAACAGATTTTGTTCAAGTCTTCAATCTGTCTATCTATTCCTGGCCCAGGTAGCTCCGGGGAGACTTCATCTTGACTGCACCCACGTGTCCTTCATGCAGATTCTCTAATACTCCAGTGTGCAATTTAGAGGGAACCACAACACAAAATCCAAACATCAGCATTCTTTGACATACCAACAGTTGCTCTCATCTCACTGAGAACTCTGGAACTCTGGGTTACCATCAGCTGGCAATCCTTGCACGGTGATGTCATAGAGTTTTGACAATGTCAGGTCATTCCTTGCTTCCCTTTATATTTCAGAATTTGTTTACAGCTACTGGTCCACCAATATTGGGTCACAGAATGAAGACATTTCTTTTTCAGTTGTCAACAGTGGAAGACGTGACAAGCTGTCAGCATTGATATGTTAACAACAGGAATTCTGCAGATGCTGGAATTTCAAGCCACTTTGATGAGCATTGATATGTTGCTTGGTATGCTTGAACTCTATTTCAAAAGAGATGGCTCTGAGGAAGGGTGCTCAACATTGCAACTGGGTAGTGGACATATCTGGGGTTCCCTTCCTGGGATGGAAGATAGACACAAGGGGCTGGTGGTCTGCCACTTGTTTGAACTTTTGCTAGTAGAAGTAGTGGTGGAACAACTTTATTTCCCATAGAAGACTAAAGGCTTCTTGTTGTTCTGTGTGTAGTTGTATTCTGTGCTTGTCTCCTTGTTTTCTTAAATACTCTTTCACATCTTTCTGACCATTCTCACGTTGCTCCTGTCTGTAACAGTGCATTCAATGGGTGCAGCACTGTAGAAATATTTGAGAGAAACTGGTGGTAGTAGTTTACAAGTATGACCCGAGCTTTGACACATTTTCTGGTTTGGGTGCCTGTAGCACTACTTCAGTTTTCTCTTGTGACTAATGTAAGCCCTGCTTGTCAATGATATGTCCACAATATGAGATTTCATTCTTGAAAAGCTCACAATTCTCTTTCTTTGCACACTGTCTATACTTACTCAACCTAGTAAGCACTTCACCAAGGCTCTGGAGGTGCTCTTCATCATTCTTGCCATCGAGGTAATATTGTGTTCCTGGGACATCTTGGAGAAGATGATCCATTGCTGTTTGCTATACTGATGGAGCTAATGTGACGCCAAAGATGAGATGATTATACTGGAGCAGTCCCTTGTGAGTTTTGATTGTGAGGAACTTCCTGCTTGACTCCTCACTCTCCTTTTGCAGATAGGCTTATGGCAAGTCTACCAATACCCTTCTCGAGCATGTTCTCATTAGCATTAAGCAGATGTGGCAGTCTCTGGGTAGTGCTACCATCTGAGCTACAGTTGCCTGTTAACGACACATTGACAGCTTTGATTGTGTGCCAGTCTAGATGGATTTTTCTCAATCATTCATGTCCAAAAAGTGTTGGCCCTCCACTTTTCAACTAATAAACTCCAGTTGCTGTGTTTTGCCTCCATACATCACTTTCATTTTCAAGTTGCCCTTGGAAGACACTTTTTTGCCCATATATGTTTTAGCATCACTAAGGCCTATACTAATGGTAGCTTAGGAAACAGTCTGTTGTAGTCAGCCTTGGAAATTACAGACAAAACTAACCCTGTATCCAGCTCCATTTTCAGTTTTACACCAAGCATATCTCTTATGATCCATATGATGCCATGATCTGATTCAGTAATGCTATGCAGTTCCAGGCATGACAGCTCAATTTTGTCAGATTCTGTGTTGTCTGATTCAGTTTCACATTCAGTCATTTTGTGCATTTGTTTAGATTTGTATTTGAAACCAGTTTTCTTCGGTTCTGCTTTTTGTCAGACCTGCACACACTCTCTATGTGGCCTTGCTGTGACACTTCTTGCTAACGTTTTCTTTGAACAATTAGTCATTTGTATATTTGTCACATCAATAATATTTTTGGCTATTTGCACTATTTGTGGATATTCTGTGCGTTTCACATGCTAAACTCTTTTTTCTGGAGTACAGACACATCCTTTTCTGTGGTCTCCAATGATATTACAATGGCTAATGTCCATTTTAAGGTTAAGTCTCTTTCTGGCAGTAGCCTCTTTTGAGTACTTTGACCATGCATGCCACATATAAGCCTGCCCCTTAGTGCATCAGAAAGTCCACCTTGAAAGACACAGTATTGGGAAAGTTTCCACAGTATTCAGAAATGCTTTCATCCTTTGACTGCTGCTTTTTGTGAAATCTTAATCTCTCAGCTATTACTAGCTGTTTAGGGCTCAAGTGCTTTTGTAAAATTGCAAAAGTTTTGCCGAACATCTAGCTTGCTAGGAGTCACTAAGTTGTAGAAAAGCCTACATGTTTTAGCATTCATTAAGTTAAGAAGTGTAGGGGTTTTCTTTTCCTCATCCACATCATTTATGTTACAGTACAGTTCAACCTTCTCAATATACAATTCTCAGTCTTCACTAACACTATCAAATTCATCAGCTTTCCCAACCAAGGCCGCCAGCACATCAGTTTCAATTGAACTTTGCTAGCTGTGCGTCTCTCACTGTGTACTGTGTACTGTTACTCACGAACCATTGGTAGCGTCCATCATGGCCTTCTCCATACAGATTCAGTCTTTCCTCTCACTGTTTCTCTCCCTTCCTCCAAATTCTGTCAGTTTGTAACTGTTGGTGAAGTTGGTGACATTTGCCGACATTCAGGTTCACACTTGTCACCAATTTGTTGTGTCTGTACAACTACATGCCAATTAAATAAAAACACACATATGGAGGTAAGGTTAACTGATATATTAACTTTGCAGTGAGAGAAGAGTAGATCAATGTGCACGAGTAAGTTATCAGTCACCAAGTAGTGCTAAGGGGAATCATTGCACTAAAGAAGTAGATCCATACATTCCACTTAAACTTAAATTACAGAGGAAGTTAGTTTAGTTAGGCATTTGATTTATATTTAATTACTTTAGCACAACTTTGTATGTTGAAGGAGTGGTCCCTGTGCTGTCCTGTTCAACGCTCATCATCCTGGCAGTGAACCACTGGAGCTTTGGTTTTAACATTTATTGCATTCCTTTTCAGTATATATTTCAATCAGAATTGACAAGTTATCAAGCACAGAACAGCACCTGCAATGCTGCTCACCCATGCTGAACAAGATGCCTACATAAGCTTGGCCAGGTTTGATCCACATCCCTCAAAAGTTTTTGTATCTATGTATATCTAATTGTCATTTTCAATGTTTCATTTTACCTGCCTTTACCATTTTACCTGCATCTGTTTCCAGATATTCACCACCCTCAGTGTGGAAAAATAACTGTCCCTAAGAACCTTCTGAATATTTCTCCTCTCACTTTTAAACTATCTAGGGTTTAGATTCTATCCTGGAAAAAGACTGTGACTATTTATGTGGAAAAGTGTGTATGGAATTGGGGGAGATAGCAGAGGTACTTAATGAATACTTTGCTTCAGTATTCACTACAGAAAAGGATCTTGGCGATTGTAGGGATGACTCACAGCAGATTGAAAAGCTTGAGCATTTAGACAGTAAGAAAGAGGATGTGCTGGAGCTTTTGGAAAGCATCAAGTTGGAGAAGTCACCTGGACCTGACGAGATGTACCCCTGATTACTGTGGGAAGTGAGGGAGAGGATTGCTGAGCCTCTGGCAATGATCTTTGCATCATCAATGAGGATGGGAGAGGTTCCAGAGGATTGGAAGGGTGCGGATGTTGTTTCATTATTCAAGAAAGGGAGTAGAGATAGCCCAGGAAATTATAGACCAGTAATTCTTACTTCAGTGGTTGGTAAGTTGATGGAAAAGATCCTGAGAGATAGGATTTATGAACATTTGGAGAGGCGTAATATGATAAGGAATAGTTAGCATAACTTTGTCAAAGGCAGGTCATGCCTTACGAGCCTGATTGAATTTTTTGAGGATGCGACTAAACATATTGATGAAGGTAGAGTAGTAGATGTAGTGTAAATGGATTTCAGCAAGGCATTTGACAATGTACCCCGTCCCATGCACGGATTATTGAGAAAGTAAGGATGCATGGAATCCAAGGGGAAATTGCTTTGTGGATCCACAACTGGCTTGCCCACAGAAGGAAAAATGTGGCTGTAGATGTGTCATATTCTTCATGGAGGTTGGTCACCAGTGGTGTGCCTCAGGGGTTTGTTCTGGGACCCCTACTCTTCGTGATTTTTATAAATGACCTGGATGAGGAAGTGGAGGAGTGGGTTAGTAAATTTGCAGACAATACAAATGTTGGAGGTCTTGTGGATAGTGTGTAGGGCTGTCAGAGGTTACAGTGGGACATTGATAGGATCCAAAACTGGGCTGAGAAGTGGCAGGTGGAGTTCAACTCACCAGATAAGTGTAAGGTGGTTCATTTTGGTTGGTCAAATATGATGACAGAATATAATATTAATGGTAAGACTCTTGTTAGGGTGGAGGATCAGAGGGATCTTGGGTTCTGAGTCCATAGGACACTCAAAGCAGCTGTGCAGTTTGACTCTGTGGTTAAGAAGGCATACAGTGTATTGGCCTTCATCAATCATGGGATTGAGTTTAAGAGCCGAGAGGTAATGTTGCAGCTGTATAGGACTCTGGTCAGACCCCACTTGGAGTACTGTGCTCAGTGTAGGAAGTGGTCACCTCACTGTAGGAAGGATGTGGAAACCATAGAAAGGATGCAAAGGAAATTTACAAAAATTTTGCCTGGATTGGGGAGCATGCCTTATGAGAATAGGTCAAGTGAACTCGGCCTTATCTGCTTGGAGCGACAGAGGATAACAGGTGACCTGATAGAGGCGTACAAGAAGATGAGAGGCATTGATCATGTGGATATTCAAAGGCTTTTTCCCAGGGCTGAAGTGGCTAGCACAAGAGGGCGTAGTTTTAAAGTGCTTGGAATTAGGTACAGAAGAGATGTCAGGGGTAGGTTTTTTACGCAGAGAGTGGTGAGTATGTGAAATAGGCTGCCGGCAACAATGATTGAGGCGGATATGATAGGGTCTTTTAAAAGACTTGTAGACAGGTACATGGAGCTCAGAAAAATAGAGGGCTATGGTAACCCTAGGTAATTTCTCAGTTATGGTCATGTTCTACACAGTTTTGTGGGCCAAAGGGCCTGTATGTCCTGTAGGTTTTCTATGTTTCTATGTTTCTAACACCTATGCGTTTCATGATCTCATATCTCAGTCTCCTTCACTCTGGAGAAAAATCTTCTGTCCATTTCCAGCAACTTTGTGTGAATCTTTACAGTGTCCTCACTGGTTTAATTCCAATTGAAAAAAAAGTTGCAACGTATTAGCATTTAGAAGATCATCGCAAGAAAATTTGAGAACTAAGTTTTGCACCTTTTCTCTGAAGTCCAAATCAGAATAAAATGAAATCCTCGTGGTATTGCACTTGGCTAAGTCAATCACAGGTTAAAAAAGACATTGAAAATTAAACATACTGCAGATAATGCATCTCTAACCATTCTCTACGCTGCATTTTGACTCTTTGTTTTCTAAACTGTGACTTCAAAATCCTAATCCTTTAAAAGTTGCTGCAACAAGAATTCTAGTTTTCATTTCATTTACTCACTTTTCCTTCTGTCATAAATGGAAGCCAAGTGGCCCAGCAAGTCTATCTGTCTCTCAGAGTAATTCTATTGGTCCCATTCCTGCCTGCTTATTCCCTGTAGTGGTTAGCACAATGCTTTACAGTACAGGCGACCTGGGTTCAATTCCTCTAAGGAGTTTGCATGTTCTCTCTGTGACTGTGCAGGTTTCCTCCGGGTGCTCTGGTTTGCTCCCACAGTCCAAAGACGTACTCTTTGGGAGGTTAGTTAGTCACTGTAAACTGAACCATGATTAGTCTAGGATTAAATTGGGGGATTGCTGGGCCGCATTCAAGGGCCGGAAGGGTCTACCCTGCTGTGAATGTCAAATAAAATAAAATTTTAAAAAGATCACCTATTCTCCAACACACTATAATCTCTGTCCTACATGCCCATAAAAACTCTCCTGATTCTCCCATCAACTACTTATATGTAACCAGCTGACTGTCAGATCTAATTCAGTATCATTAAAAGTGTAGTTAGGCATCCATCCGGGTAATGCTAGAATAAGCGTTTGTGCCTTTAAGAGAGATGGTGATGTCATTATGCACGCGCAGGATAGTGGGGAGACCATTTTGCTTTCTGCTGAGGACGTGGTAAGGCGTTGGAATTGGGTTCTTCCCAGAGTGTGCTGGGCATGGTGAGGAAAGGTGAGCATTAATTGACAATATCCATGTGAATTCGTTTACGCTTGTTGGCGGATCGAGAATATTGGTAATTTGACATGTTTTACATGTGGATGCTTTGGATTTCCACGAGTGAAGAAATCAATGCTGGGTAGTGTGGCTTATACCAAGTTCCTCACCATCCAGGATTGCCACTACCGTATTTGTACCGAATTAGTTCTGGTACTTTTATACTGCATATGCAATTCTGTCCATACACAAGGGTGTGAATCCCAAAAAAGTCTTTGTTGTCCTGAGTGTGTACTTTTCCCTAGGCTACAATCTGGTACAGGAGTGGGGCTAATTCCAAGCCTGTTTAGAGGGTCTCTGATTGTTGTATGCAGTATAATATACAGTACCTAATACAATAGTAGTGAAGACAGGACCGTGTTCCCGGCGGGCGGAAGGAGACAGCGCGGTGGAGCCTCATGAAGAGCGTGGTGGAACCTTGGGACTGGGCAGAGCGCAGAGCAGTGACATGGACCCAGGGAACTGCGGGCCATGAATCCAGAGCGTTTGCAGAAAAGGACAGCAGCAGCTCCCTTTTGCAGGCTTGTTGTGTGAACTTTAAAGACTTGAGGTTTTACTATGTCATGCTCAGAGGACACAGCAGTTGAACTTGATTTAAATGAATAAATTAGGGAGTTGTGTAGTAGGTATGATGAATCCATGGCAACCACTGATAAATTAAGCAAAAGTCCCTATGTATATGTCTCAATGGAAAAACACATTGTTCCATTTATGGGGGATGTTGAGAAAGATGGGAGGTCTGTTGATGACTTTATTGAAGAAGTACAATGTGCACTTAATACTAGAAATCAGTCTGACCAGGATCAGTATGACTTTGCTATGTCCTTACTCAGGGGTGCAGCCTTAGAGGATGACTTGTTCACCTATCTCAGGGAAGCTTTTAGAGACAAGTGTAGTGCACCCCAGCTGTGGCATAGCTTCTACAGCCGCAAACAGTGTGAGGGTGAAGATGTAAGAGAGTTTTCACATGCCCTAGCCCAAGCTCTCAACTTGATACTGAAGCACTCCCCTGATGCTGTGACCAATGAGAGGGTGGTGCTAAGAAATCAATTTATAGAGGGGATCAGGGATTCTTCCCTCAGAAGGAAGCTCCACAGATTCGTGCAGGGTCACCCTGAGTCCTCAATGATAGAACCATAGAACCATAGAAACTACAGCACAGAAACAGGCCCTTTGGCTCTTCTTGGCTGTGCCGAACCATTTTCTGCCTAGTCCCACTGACCTGCACATGGACCATATCCCTCCATACACCTCCCATCCATGTATCTGTCCAATTTATTCTTAAATGTTAAAAAAGAACCCGCATTTACCACCTCGTCTGGCAGCTCATTCCATACTCCCACCACTCTCTGTGTGAAGAAGACCCCCCTAATGTTCCCTTTAAACTTTTCCCCCCTCAGCCTTAACCCATGTCCTCTGGTTTTTTTCTCTCCTTGCCTCAGTGGAAAAAGCCTGCTTGCATTCACTCTATCTATACCCATCATAATTTTATATACCTCTATCAAATCTCCCCTCATTCTTCTACGCTCCAGGGAATAAAGTCCTAACCTATTCAACCTTTCTCTGTAACTGAGTTTCTCAAGTCCCGGCAACATCCTTGTAAACCTTCTCTGCACTCTTTCAACCTTATTTATATCCTTCCTGTAATTTGGTGACCAAAACTGAACACAATACCCCAGATTCGGCCTCACCAATGCTTTATACAACCTCATCATAACATTCCAGTTCTTATACTCAATACTTCAATTAATAAAGGCCAATGTACCAAAAGCTCTCTTTATGACCCTATCTACCTGTGACGACACTTTTAGGGAATTTTGTATCTGTATTCCCAGATCCCTCTGTTCCACTGCACTCCTCAGTGCCTTACCATTAACCCTGTATGTTTTACCTTGGTTTGTCCTTCCAACGTGAAATACCTCACACTTGTCAGTATTAAACTCCATCTGCCATTTTTCAGCCCATTTTTCCAGCTGGTCCAAGTCCCTCTGCAGGCTCTGAAAACCTTCCTCACTGTCTACTACACCTCCAATCTTTGTATCATCAGCAAATTTGCTGATCCAATGTACCACATTATCATCCAGATCATTGATATAGATGACAAATAACAATGGACCCAGTACTGAACCCTGTGACAGACCACTAGTCACAGACCTCCACTCAGAGAAGCAATTCTCTACCACCACTCTCTGGTTTCTTCCATCGAGCCAATGTCTAATCCAATTTACCACCTCTCCATGTATACCTAGCGACTGAATTTTCCTAACTAACCTCCCATGCGGGACCTTGTCAAAGGCCTTACTGAAGTCCATGTAGACAATATCCACTGCCTTCCCTTCATCCACTTTCCTGGTAACCTCCTCGAAAAACTCCAACAGATTGGTCAAACATGACCTACCACGCACAAAGCCATGTTGACTCACCCTAATAATCCCCTGTCTATCCAAATGCTTGTAGATTCTGTCTCTTAGTACTCCCTCCAATAACTTACCTCCTACTGACATTAAACTCACCGGCCTATAATTTCCCGGATTACTTTTCGATTGATTTTTAAACAACGGAACAACATGAGCCACTCTCCAATCCTCCGGCACTTCACCCGTAGACAGCAACATTTTAAATATTTCTGCCAGGGCCCCCACAATTTCAACACTAGTCTCCTTCAAGGTCCGAGGGAACACTCTGTCAGGTCCCGGGGATTTATCCACTTTAATTTTCCTCAATTCAGCAAGCACCTCCTCCTTTTCAATCTGTACAGTTTCCATGGTCTCACTACTTGATTCCCTCAATTCCATAGATTTCATGCCAGCTTCCTTAGTAAATACAGACGCAAAAAAACCTATTTAAGATCTCCCCCATCTCCTTTGGTTCTGCACAAAGCCAACCACTCTGATCTTCAAGAGGACCAATTTTATCCCTTACAATCCTTTTGTTCTTAATATATTTGTAAAAGCTCTTTGGATTATCCTTCACTTTGACTGCCAAGGCAACCTCATGTCTTCTTTTAGCCCTCTTGATTTCTTTCTTAAGTATTTTCTTGCACTTCTTATACTCCTCAAGCACCTGATTTACCCCCTGTTTCCTATACATTTCATACAACTCCCTCTTCTTCTTTATCAGAGTTGCAATATCCCTTGAGAACCAAGGTTCCTTATTCCTATTCAATTTGCCTTTAATCCTGACAGGAACATACAAACTCTGCACTCTCAAAATTTCCCCTTTGAAGGCTTCCCACCTACCAATCACATCTCTGCCAGAGAACAAACTGTCCCAATAGAAGTGAGGGAGGAGACTCATCTGTGGCTCATAGAAGAGCCCTGGGAAATACAAAGTCTGGAAAGTCAAAGTGCAGCAGTGGCCAAGCGCAGTGCTTGATTCTTAAAGCTCAGGAATCCGAGTCTGTCACACTAGATGACGTCCCTAAAGTGGTCGCAGAGCAGGGCAAAGCCCTTTGTGGATTGACTTAAGCAGTGAAAGATCTCATTGTACCGAGGGATTTTACATGCACTGCTAGCAGCAGACGTAATTTACAGCCTAGGTTCACAGAAGATGGGCAACCAATATGTTTCAAGTGTCAGGTGGGAGGGCATTTGGCCACGAATTGCCCACAGAAGTGAGATGCAAGGGAAGAGGAGTCTGCATCCTCCTGCCCTCAAGAGGTTGGGAGTCGAGCAATTCGGCGGAACCTCACAGATACAGATAATGTACAGCTACCCTGTGACCAGTTGTTGCAATGCGCCATTGGGACATTTCCAGTTGTGGAGCTTGAAATATCAGGTGTTGCTGTCCGTTGTCTGTTGTACACAGGTAGTCAGGTAAGCACCCTGATTGAGCAGTTCTTTCGAGAACACTTGAATGGAGAGGATGAGGGTATGTTGTCCACTGTTGGCTGGCTCAGGCTAGCAGCTGCAAATGGTCTTGATATTCCTTACCTTGGGTATCTAGAGATAGACGTTCAAGCAAAAGGCATGAAGATACCCAATTGTAGTTTTCTAGGTGTGATATTTTGTATGTAGCTTCAAAAGGAAGCATTGTCTATGCATTGTCTGTAACTTCTTAAGTAGCAATTGCTTTTGTGTTTAGCATATAAATATCGAGCCCACATTGAGCTAACAGACCTTTCTGCGGAAAGTGTCTCCGTCCCTAACATGCCTGTTGTACCTCATTGTGTCGAATAAAGAAGCTACTTTGTATCTACCAGCGATTCTGTCTCTATAGTAATTTCATCCACGCTGCAACATTTGGTGTCAGAAGTGGGATACCTTCGTGACCTGTCGTGTGGCCAGCGTTCCTAGCAGTCTTAAGTTGGTGAGTATTTTTCTAAAATAATGCTCACACTTGGATCTATTCGGTCGGTGGACACACGGGAACATGAGCAATCACAAACATGGAGAGTTGAGCTGGTAAATATAAAAGTAGTGTGTGCGTGTGCATGTGTGTTTATGTAAGTGAGGAATCTTTGCATGTTAACTTGGTGAGACTTGGACCACCAGTTGCGAAAAGTGGTAACCAACGGTACAGTTCGAGACGCCAGAGTAGGGGTGTGTATACTCGTTCGGGGAGCTGCATTTTACTGTATGTGTGTGCAAGTGTGATGCAAGGGAATACAGCAGGCATCATGAGTTCGGGTACTCAAAAGTGGCAGATTGTGGAATACATACTCTGCAGTTTTATATTTTGCGTAGTGTGGGAATTAGTATGGAGATATCTCCGGGAGAGGTTTTACCCAGATAGATCTACCAGAATGGCACCTATTGAGGTCAGGCAATGTCAGGTTGAGAACCCGGATGATCCGAGCCAGCCCTTGATCTTGATTATGACTATTCATAAGCCCTTTACCCCCGGGGGAGAAACAGAGAATTTTTTCTGAGTTCCCCTCACTTAAAGTCTCCTGTGGGAATTCAGAATTCTGACATAAGCTCGAGGAAATGGTTGAAATTCACCAGATGCACCCTAAAGATATACATGTGTTCGTGAAAGCAAATTACCCAAGGAATATGTGGGACAGTATGGCCCAGGGGGTGCGGGATGGTACATGGACAACTACCGGGAGTGCCTGTAATGAAGAAAGATATCGCTATTTTAATGGGGAAGTGAGGCAGCGACTGGTGGGAGGTGAGAGTAGCTGGGGAACGATATTGGCAGTGATTCAAGAAGCTGATGAGACAGCCATGGATTATGCAGAACATAAATATCGAGCACATGAGGAGTATTCAGGGTTGGATAATCCAGGGAGGGATGATCAAGTCTTCCTAAAAATGCTAAAGGAAGGCCTGAGCTCAGCCCACCGGGAAGTTTTAGATTTAGGCATAACGGTAGGGTCCATCTGCTCTGTGATAGCTTTGTGGGCCAGTGAGATAGACCGAAGAAAAGGCAAGAGAAATTGTAAAGTGGGTATAGTGGATGCAGCTGCTGTGATGTCCCGGAGAGTTTGTTTTGTTTGCCAGCAGCCAGGGCACCTAGCAAAGGACTGCCGGACCAAGTATAAAACAGTGAAGCAGTTGATATGCTACAGCTGTGGCCTATCGGGACATGGCTGGAGACAGTGTCCAAAAGGGAGGGGGAAAACGCAGGCGATGGTCACAGCAGACACCCAGTCACTCACCCCATCAGCAACCAGTCTGACTGTCGATCAGATCAAAGAGTTAGTAACGGTGCCTCTTAAGGCAGAAAAAGATGTGGCAGCGGGCTGCACTGCCAGTGCTGGTGACTCACGGATGTACACAACAGCATTGTTAGGGGGACGGAAATGCAATATGTTAGTGGACACAGGGGCATCAATATCGATAACAGACTTACCCTTACTAACAAACGGACAGGCCAGTTATATCAGGGGTGTAGGAGGAAAAACAGTAATAGCAGAAAGAAGCGAGAAGCAAATACTAGAAATCAGGGGAGTGCAGCTTCCGGTGCATTTCTGAGGAGCTGTTATAGATACGGGAAAGGGAGAAATAATATGGACGAGTCAGGAGCAGCGAACACATACAACCAACAGAATACACGGCCTGGCTAGCATCATCGCAGCTGCCCCGATCATTCGAGGCTGTAGCCAGGATGGTGTCTATGGGTTACCTTGTCAGCAGTTCCCAGCTGTGTGGGCTAGAGACAAGCAAGATTGTGGGCAGGTGAAGATAAACCGAGTTAAAATAGAGGAGGGTCTGTATACACCCCCTAAACAGGACCCTATACAAACTGACACACTGACCGCTGTTCAGGGTATAGCGAAGGAACTAAAACACCAGGGGATTCTCAGAGAGACTGCGGCCACTCCAGAACATGAAGTTTTCCCAGTTCCTCCGAGGGCAGACATTACTGCAAATAAGGCAGCAGGGGATCAAGAGGCAATTGAAATTGCAAGTGAGCAGGAGGAAACGACAGAAGCCAGCTTAGTAAAATTATATGAAGAGGTAGAGGCAGAAGAGAAGGAAAAATGGAGGAGAAAAGGTGCAAAGGAGGGACCAGATGGGTGCTGGACACATGGGGAGGAAAGAGTCGCGGTGGCCCCACCCTGTATTAGACAGATACTACTAAAGTTATATCATGGGGTGATGCATCAGGGAAGGCAGAGCATGATCACAACCCTCCAGCAGGACTGGTAGTGGCCAGGGATGGGCAGGGATGTTGAGAAATTCTGCCGCCGTTGTATCAGTTGTGCCCAGCATAACCCTGGTAAGGGCAGAAAGATACAGCTGGCAAATCAGCCTCGGCTGAGGGGACTTAGGGAAAACATTCAGATAGACTTCACAGGGCCCCTGCCGAATAGCTGGGGGAAAAGTTACTGTGTAGTAATTATGGATCACTTCACTCGATGGGTAGAGGCTTTCCCAACAAGGGACTGCACCGCCCGCACCGCTGCGTGGATCCTAGTTCAGGAAATCCTCCCAAGGTGGGGAACCCCAGTTCAGGTGGATTCAGATCAGGGAACACATTTCACGGGGTAAGTGATGAAGGAAATGTGCCAACTACTAGGGATTCGACAATGATTTCACGTACCCTACCACCCCCAGAGTTCAGGGATGGTAGAAAGGATGAATCGAACAATCAAGAATGCGTTAGCCAAAGCTATAGCTGAGACAGGAAAGACATGGTTGGATGTATTACCAGGAATCTTGATGAGATTGCACGCAACCCCGAACTGCACGTTGGGTCTCAGCCCCTACGAATTATTGATGGGGCGAACAATGCGACTCCCTTATGGGGTAATTACAGGTTGCGGGGAGCCTGGGGCTTACAGGGATAGAATGACCCAATATGTGAGAGACCTTTGTAACCAACTTAAAGTATTAATGGACCGAGCGAAACAACAACAGCAAATTGCTGATCAGAAAGAGCCAGAGGGAAAGGGGACAGTTCTTCCACAGCCCGGCGACCAAGTTATGGTGAGGGTGCTGCCAGAAAGGCCAGGGTTTGCCCCCAGGTGGATAGGACCACAGACGTTACTCTTAACCAATGATACGTGTGTCTATGTACAGACTCGGCGAGGGAGCCAGTGGAAACTCTGGACTCGGGCTAAAGCATACAACTCACCCTCTTGTTGCTCCCACAGACAGAGCGGGGAACCAAGTGTACCCAGTAACCATGTAATTAAAGAGAACCTAAGAGAGGAACACCAGCCGGCCATGACAGACCTGACCACAGCTGTTGAAAACATACCCGGAGAAAACACAAAGGCAGAAAACGCCGAGAGTTTGTCAGAAGACACTGAGAACGTGTTGGAAAAACATGAGTACCCTGCTAAAGTGTGATGATGATGGTACTCTGGAAAGAAGGCTGGTTGCTGAAGGCAGATGATTAATTTTATAGCATAGTATAGAAATTTATTGGGAAATAGATGGGGAGGGATTTTTGAGTTAAAGCAGAGACAGCAAGTTCCACCACTTCGATGGCACTTCAGACTGCACACGGCATCTGAAAGCAGTCACCCCGAGTCTGAGGAGCTGGGCCCTTTTCAGCAGTTGGACCAGTGATCAACTAGACTGTTCAGAAGGGGATGCCACTGAGGAGTGGTTGAAGCACCTTCAATAACTCCAAAAGACTGAAGTTGAGTAAAATACTGAAAGGCTTTTATTCGCTGTAAAACACGACCTCCATGCTGAGTGTCTGCCCCCGGACTGAGGGGGAGGGGCAAGACGAAATCACTTTTATTCAGGAATCTGTGGGAGGAGCCACAGGGGCAGTCAGCAGAGGGGTGTGTCCAGACAGGTAACCCCGTTACAACATATATATGGTTTACCTCTTTCACCCCTCCTTTTTTTAAAGAAGAGTCCCGCGGGGTGAAGTGACTGACAATATTTAAAACAAGTATATTTACAGGTCAAGTCTATCAGGTGGTCGAGTCTGTTGCTGTGATCTACGTAGCACCGGCAATGGCGGTTGTGCTGGCTCCGGCTTGATTTGAGGTGTCAGCACGTTAGGCATTGGTAATCCCTCGTGCGTGTGTGTTGCGCCCGGTATGGGAGTGTTGTGTGGTGTCTGTGTAGGGCTTGGAGTGCGTGGTGTCTGGTGGGTATATATATCGGTGGGTACGGGGTCAATAGTCACCATGGAGTGTTCAGGGTAGGGGCCCGGAGCTCCTGCGGGCGCCAGGTCGCGGATGGAGACCGTGACCTCCCGCCCATCAGGTAAAGCCACATAGGCATACTGGGGGTTCGCATGAAGTACGTGAACCCTCTCGACCATCGGGGGGTACTTATTGTTCCTCGCATGTTTCCGGAGCAGCACTGGCCCCGGGGATATCAGCCAAGTTGGTAGGGTGGTTCCAGTGGTCGACTTTCTGGGAAAAGAAAAGAGCCGCTCACGAGGGGTGGCATTGGTGGCCGTACATAACAGGAAGCGGATGGAGTGGAGTGCCTCGGGAAGGACCACCTGCCAGCGGGAGACTGGCAGTCCCTTTGACCTGAGGGCTAAGAGTGTGGCTTTCCACACTGTGCCATTCTCCTTCTCTACCTGTCCATTCCCCCCGGGGATTATAGCTCGTGGTCCTACTGGTTGTAATTCCCCTAGCCAGCAGGTATTGGCGCAGCTCGTCACTCATAAACGAGGACCCTCTGTCACTGTGGATATAGCATGGGTATCCGAACAGAGTGAAGAGCTTGCGCAGGGCTTTTACAACTGACATGGTAGTGGAGTCAGGGCAGGGGATGCTGAAGGGGAACCGCGAGTACTCGTTGATAACGTTAAGAAAGTACACATTGCGGTCGCTGGAGGGAAGGGGGCCCTTAAAGTCAACACTCAGTCGCTCAAAGGGGTGGGTGGCCTTGATGAGTTGTGCCTTTTCGGGTCGGTAGAAGTGCGGTTTGCACTCTGCGCAGACTTGGCAGTCCCTGGTCATCATCCTGATCTCCTCAAGGGAGTAAGGCAGGTTCCGGGCTTTCACGAAGTGGAAAAGCCGGGTGACCCCCGGATGGCAAAGATCTACATGTAGGGCGTATAGCTGGTCGATCTGCATGCTAGTGCACGTTCCCCGGGACAGGGCATCGGAGGGCTCGTTGAGCTTCCCAGGCCTGTACATGATGTCATAGTTGTAAGAGGAGAGTTCGATTCTCTACCTCAGAATTTTATCATTTTTGATTTTGCCCCGCTGTTGGTTATTAAACATGAATACGACTGAGTGCTGGTCAGTCAGCAGGGTAAACTTTTTGCCGGTGAGATAGTACCTCCAGTGCCTAATAGCTTCCACTATGGCCTGGGCCTCTTTCTCTACCGCGGAGTGCCGAATTTCAGGGCCTTGAAGGGTGCGGGTGAAGAACCCCACTGGTCTTCCTGCCTGGTTGAGGGTAGCAGCCAGCGCAAAGTCGGAGGCGTCACTCTCTACTTGGAAGGGAATGGCCTCATCCACCGCATGCATTACTGCCTTGGCAATGTCCCCTTTTATGCGGCTGAAGGCCGCGCGTGCCTCGGCTGAGACGGGGAATGTGGTGGAATTGACCAGGGAGCGAGCCTTGTCCACGTAGTTGGAGACCCATTGGGCATAATATGAAAAGAAGCCCAGGCACCTTTTGAGGGCTCTGAGGGTGTTGGGAAGAGGGAGTTCCAACAGGGGGTGCATACGGTCGGGGTCAGGACCACGACATACCCAAGGATAGCAAGTCGGGTGGTCCCGATTACACACTTGTCCTTGTTATAGGTGAGATTGAAAGCTTTGGCCACTTGGAGAAATTTTTGGAGGTTGTTGTCATGATCCTGCTGGTCGTGACCACAGATGGCGATGTTATCCAGATAAGGGAACGTGGCCTTCAGTTGGCACTGGTCCACCATCCGGTCTGTTGCCCTCTGGAAGACAGATACACCATTCGTGACACCAAAGGGGACGCGCAGGAATTGATAAGACCTGCCGTCTGCCTCGAAGGCGGTGTGAGGGCGGTCCTCCCGGTGGATGGGGAGCTGGTGGTAAGTGGATTTTAGGACTATGGTCGTGTACTCCTTGTACTGTGCTATCTGATTGACCATATCTGTGATGCGGGGTAGAGGGTATGCGTCGAGCTGCGTGAACCTATTGATGGTCTGGCTATAGTCCACGACCATCCTATTCTTCTCCCCGTTCCGAACAACGACCACCTGCGCCCCCCAAGGACTTGTGCTTGCCTCAATGACCCCTCCCTGAGCAGCCGCTGCACCTCCGACTTAATGAAGGCTCTGTCCCCCACGCTGTACCTCCTGCTTTTAGTTGTCACAGGTTTGCAGTTGGGGGTCAGGTTGGCGAACAGCAGTGGGGGAGGGATCTTGAGGGTGGAGAGGCTGCAAGTGGTGTTGGTAGTGTGGCAGTTGGCATGATGTTGGGTAGGATGTGCGGGTCGGTGTGTGTGTGGTCAGTAGCGGGGTATGTGACGTATCCCTACAAAACTGGGGATTTACGACAGTAATTGGTGGGAGGGGCCCATCATACTCCATTGTCACGCTTTTCAGGTGGCTCTGGAAGTCGAGCCCCAATAGCACAGGGGCACACAGTTGAGGCATGACCAGTAACGTAAAGTCTCGATATTCTGTGCCCTGCACCACTAGCGTCGCTGCTTTGGTCGAGGGTCACAGAAGCCAGGGTTGAGTCGCTGTCTTGGTCCAGCGCTGTGGGGTGCCCCATGAGCACCCGTTGGTCGTAGGGGGTGGAAGGTGGCGCAGACCAAGATGGCCGCCCCCATGTCTCGCACGTGGTGGTGGCATGCAGGGAAGATGGCGGCAGGCAAGATGGCAACCCCCATGTTTTGCATGCGGCGCTGCTCGATCCCGCTCGCGGTTTGGACTTACACACCTTCTTTCCGCAGCTGGAGCAGGTAGCTTGTCGGGCCGCGCAGTGTTTCCGCGGGTGCTTCTCAAGTCCGCAGAAGTAGCACTTTGCGGACTCACAACTGGCAGCAGCCATGGTTGATTTGCTGGCATATTGCGGGGTCTGCGGCGTCCACGAGGCCGTCAGGGGATCACATGCCTGGAGAGCCTCAGAGTTACGCAGAGCGGTGTCCAGCGTATCAGCCAGCTCGATCGCCGAACTTAAGGTAAGATCAGTTTTTTCCAGCAGCCGCTGGCGTGCATACACTGACCTGGTACTCGTGACAAAGGCATCTCTCACTAGGAGTTCTGCATACTGCGCCGCCGTCAGTTCTTGGCAATTGCAGGCTCACACGAGTGTCCGTAGGACCTGGACGAACTCAGCACTTGATTCCCCGGACCGTTGTTGCCGTGTCGCTAAGCGATGTCACGCGTAGACGCTGTTTATCGGCCGCAGGTATTGTCCTTTGAGTGTGCTCATCGCGCCATCATAGCTCAGCTGGTCTCTGATCAACGAATAGACCCGTGGACTGACCCTGGAGAGTAGAACTTTAATCTCCTCTGGGTACGCTTCGAAGTAGGCCAGCCAGAGTTCGAAAGCGTTTCCAGCTTCAGGTGTTTGCGGATTGAGGTCTAACTTGTCGGGTCTCAGCGCATGTTCCATGCTTTAAAAATTACAGCAAATAAAATTGAAGCACCTTCAATAACTCCAAAAGAGTGAAGTTGGGTAAAATACTGGATGGCTTTTATTCGCTGTACAATACGAGCTCCATGGTGAGCGTCTGCCCCCAGACTGAGGGGGAGGGGCAAGGCGAACACCTTTATACAGGAATCTGTGGGAGGAGCCACAGGGGCAGTCAGCAGAGGGGCGTGTCCAGACAGTTAACCCAGTTACAACATATATATGGTTTACCACAGAGGTCCTTGCAGACATTTACGTAGAGGCCACCCCAACCCTTTCCTGTACATCGATGAGAGAGCCTATGGGTGCTCCTGGAAGGAGAGTTTCAGCAACCAGAGGATGAAGGGCTGAAGACAAAGGAATGTAATTAAGCTGCAGTCAGCCTGCAGGGAAAGAGCAGGCATACTAAGGGAGCTGCATTCCTAAAGACTTGGAACAGCCTCTCTGCTTAACATTTGGTAGGTAATTCTAGGATAGATATCCAGGTACATAAAATTTGCGGGTGGGGGGGTGGAATTTCGAGACAGGGCATATTTGTGGCCCTATTTGAGCAGATCCTCTTAGGTTGGCCTTTCCTGATACAAGTTTAATTTTGTCCTGGAAGGCCAAGAGGAGGGACTGTGAGAGTGAATTTTTTTGGGTAGATGATTTTTTTACACTTAAATGACCTTGGCCACCAAATTTCTATTTTAACTGTTTGACAAAGGACTGTGGATTGAGTCCACCACAATGGGTGTGAATACCAGATGCCTGTAGTTTGACCTGATGCTGTAGTTTTGAAGACAGTATTATCTATACATTTTAAGTATTAATTGTCTTCTATGTTAGCACCGGAAATGCCAAATAAATGTATCGTAAACTTAACTTACATTCTTAAAGGCTGTGGATACCAACCCAGCCATGTTGGCGTCGGAAGGAGAGGATGGTGTGATATTTTGTATGTAGCTTCAATAGGAAGCATTGTCGAGCCCACATTGAGCTAGCAGACCTTTCTGCGGGAAGCGTCTCTGTTCATAAGATGCCTGCTGTACCTTGTTGTGTCGAATAAAGAAGCTGCTTTGTATCTGCCAGCGACTCTGTCTTTCCGGTAATTTCATCCATGCTACAACACCCACTATATCATGTATTGTAGGCATGAACATTATCAGCCAGTGTAAGTAACTTGACTACGCAGTGTTTGACTTAGATGTCCAGTATTGTCCGGGTCGGAGCGATACCGTGGCTGATGCACTCTCTAGGCAGCCATTTGCAGGGGAGCCTGAGCCTGCCTCAGAGGATGTGGAGTTTGATGGGGCTGTGGCGATCAGTAGTTTAAACAATCGTGGCACTGTCCTCGACCCGGCACTGGTTACTGCTGGTCTTAACAGCTGCAGGGTTAAGCAGGTTCGAGCCTGGGAAGCTGGTACTAGTGAGGTAAGTGGTCCGACGCAAGGGAACACTCCAACCCTCCCAGGTTATTCTAATGCCTGCATACTTTCCAGCAGCAAGACCCTGTGTTAGATGTCCTAAGAGACTTATGGGATTAGAAAAGGAAGCTGAGTGGCCAGGAGCGTAAAACTCTGTCTAAACCTGTTTTGTTTCTGTTAAGGCACTGGGACAGTATCAGGGAGCGTAAAGAATAGTTGAGGATAGTTGAGGATGAGAAGCTTGGGGAGTGTTACCAGCTTCTGGTACCTAACAACTTGAGAAGCGAAGTGTTAGAGTATGTACATGAATCTATGGGCCATCAAGGCATAGAACGTACTCTGCAGTTGTTGAGAAGCTGATGTTTTTGGGTGGGCATACACGAGGATGTGGCACGGTGGGTCAAAAATTGTCCACGTTGTGTACTAACTAAGATGCCGCAGCCTAGGATCCGCTCCCCCATGAAGTCATTTCTGGCTTCTAGGCCGCTTGAAGTTGTAGCAGTAGATTTCACTGTGTTGGAGCCGGCAAGTGATGGGCGTGAGAATGTCTTAGTGGTCACGGACATTTTCACTAAATTTACACAAGCATTTCCGACTTGGGATTAAAAGGCGGATACCACAGCAAGGCTGCTCTTGAGGGAATGGTTCATGAAGTACGGTGTCCCTGAGAGGTTGCATTCTGACCAGGGCCGTAACTTTGAACGTGAGATCATAGCAGAGCTTTGCGAACTGTACGGGGTAAAGAAAAGCCGTACCACACCTCATCATCCTACTGGAAACGCGCAGTGCGAGCGTTTCAACAGGATGGTGCATGATTTGCTGCGTACGTTGCCTCCAGAAAAGAAGCCCAGATGGCTAGAACATCTACCCGAGTTGGTGTATTGCATATAATGCGACACCTCACGCAACCACCAGGTATTCACCCTACTGTCTGTTGTTTGGGGTGGATCCCCACTTGCCCATGGATGCTCTGCTGGGGCAAGAACAGACTGGGGTCCAGAAACATGACTGGCTAGCTGTACACTAGAGCCGACTGAGGGATCCACATGTCAGAGCAAAAGAATACTCTGAGCAGAAGGCGGCAGAACGCATTGCCTGGCAGGAGGACAATGTGTACTATCCCAAAATTGATGTAGATGCGCTGGTTTACTTGAGGAACAGACCATTAGTCCGTAATAAGATCCAGGATGCTTGGAACTCAACTGTCTACAGGGTGGTAGAGGTACTGGGCAACACCTACACAGTTGAACCTTAGGAGGGTGGGCCTAGCAAGAGGGTGAACAGGGTAGACATCAGGCCCTGTGAGAACCATCCCACTCCAGGGACCCGAAGGAGACTGCAAACTCCAGTAACTCAGGCCAGCTCACCCCTGGGGCATGAATCAGATTCTGAGGATTGAGAGAATGGTGTGATAGTGGTAGAAGATAGGTCAGAACAGGGTGTACAGAATCTTGACCCTAGGCTATACAACATATCTTCCGAAAATATGACACCTTCTGGAACTGAGACGGGGCAGCCGACGACGGCTAATGTAGGGACAGAGGTCAGTAGCCCCCTTGTAGTAGCACCCCGCAGGAGTAAACGAGTAAATGCTGGACAGCACCCCAACCCACATCGCGAACCAAGGTCAGTCCTTGATGAGGTTTCTATATGTCCGGCAGCAGTGTCTGAGATACTGGCTAGTCTCAGTTCAGTTCTCTTTAGAGAAGCAGTTAAGGAGGTTAAAAGTACCCTTGCAGTGGGCGAGTAATAGAGGACGATTATTTGAATGCAGGGGAGAAGGTGACCGTCGGATCTAATTCAGTATCGTTAAAATTGTACTTAGGCATCCAATCGTGTAATGCTAGAATAGTTGTCTGTGCCTTTAAGAGAGACGGTGATGTCACTACACATGCGCGGGATAGTGGGGAGACCAGTTTGCTTTCTGCTGAAGACGCGTTAGGGCATTGGAATTGGGTTCTTCCCAGAGTGTGCTGGGCATGGTGAGGATAGGTGAACATTAATTGACAATATCCATGTGAATTCATTTATGCTTGTTGCCAGATCGAGAATATCGGTAATTTGACATGCTTTACGTGTGGGTGCTTTAGATTTCCACGAGTGAAGAAATCAACGCTGGGTAGTGTGGCTTATACCAAGTTCCTAACCATCCAAGATTGCCACTACCGTATTTGTACCGAATTAGTTCTGGTATTTTTATACAGCATGCGCAATTGTGTCCATAGACAAGGGTGTGAATCGGAAGTTAAACTGAGATTGTAACGGCAAGAACTGGTTGTAAATTTGTTTGTTTTGTTTTGCGACCCTCTGCTGGCACTTAAACATCGAAAACCAATAAAGGAATTAAAACTCGAAAAAGTCTTTGTTGTCCTGAGCGTTTACTTTTCCCCAGGGTACATATATCAAGGAAAGATGCACAAAATGCTGAAGGAGCTCAAAAGGCCAGGCAGCAACTGTGGAAATGAACAAACAGTTGACAATCTGGGCCGAGTCCCAGTCATAGTCATAGTCATACATTATTAATCCCGGGGGAAATTGGACCTTTCTTCAGGACTAGAAAGAAAGGGAGAAGATCTGTATCAGGGGTAATTTATAGAAGCTAACAAATATGGTTGCCAGCCTGTCTTCGGCTGTAGAAGGAACCTGGAACATTCATGAGAAATATGTCTGATCACAGGGAGAATTGCACCCCCCCCACACACAGACCCACCACAGACAGCAACAGTTTGAATCAAAATCATGCCATTTGTGAAGCCACTGAGCTGTGTTAACTAAATTAAAATAAGAATCTTAAACAGAGCAGAAAGGAAACACTGGATATTTTGACTCACAGGAATTCTTCTTTAGTATTCACGTTAATGATTTTTGCACACTTGGTGTGACGTGACAGTCCAAATTCATTAGTTTAAAATCAGACTTGGATTTTGCTGCCGAAGAAGTTGTTCTCAACCTCATCAAATCGTCTTGGCATTTGGAGCAATCCAGCCTTGCGCTCAGGTAAGTTGGACGGGAATTGGAACTCCTCTGTCCCATCCTCTCCGCTCCGAATCGTCCGCTCCATCCAATATAACTCCAACTCCAAGTGTGTCAATTTTGCAGTGCACCAGCAGGACACATCTCTTGAGTTTGCTTTGCCCTCGCTCATCTCTTCATTGTTTGTGATGATAGTTTACCACAATTTACATCAAAACAAGTGTTATTAATAATGTTTTTAATCAAATTCCTTTGTTTCTGAGCCATAAGTAAGCTGTCACACATCTTCGGTAATACCATTTTAAATGGAATATTATTGATTACAATCAATGATCTTTCGTTCGATGATTGATTCTAAAATTGGGAGCTCCTTTAACTGTTATAGTTTCCCCTAGACTTTGCAGCCCTTTAATTAAAATAACGTGAGTTTCTCCATTCTAATAAAGGATATTCAATCTGAAATATCAACATCGATTTTCTTTCCACACATGGTGCCTGATCTACTGAGTGTTTCCAACAATTTCTGTTTTTTTTATTTTAAACGTCACCAATTTTGATTTGACTTTTGTTTCCACAGATAACATACACACTGATTCAGAGCAACACACACAAAATGCTGGAGGAAATCAGCAGGCCAGGCAGCATCTATGGAAAAGAGTAAACAGTCGATGTTTCGGGCATCAGCCTAAAATGTCAACTCTTTTCTCTTTCTTAGAGATGCTGTCTGGCCTGCGGGATTTCCAGCATCTGCAGATTTTCTCTTGTTTGTGATACTGATTCAGAGTTGGTTTCAGGGCGATACAAAGGATATGTTTCAATCCTGAATTAGTCTAGGATTAAGATAGAACAGCGGACTCAATTACTAATAAATCTAAAGTAAATTTACGATCAAAGTACATACAGTATATGTCACTATATACATCCCCAAGATTCATTTTCTTGCAGGCCTACTCAATAAATCCATAATAGAGCCTATCAAAGTGAACTTAACAAGCTTAAGCAGAAAGTACCAGGAGACTAAGTTCCAATGAGCAAGCTGCTCATGAAAAGCAAAGAATTCTGAATGATTAACAACTTTCATTCAACAACAATTAACAAGTTCAGGTGTTAAATCCCAAGAGCCCAATGCTCTCCGATGCCCCACACAGGCCTGAACAGTCCATTATGGTACCTGCTTCCTCACGGCAGCAGCAAGAAGAGGGAATGACCTGGGTGGTGTGGGTCCCTGATAATGGATGCTGCTTTCCTCCGGCGACAGCCTATTAGTCTCAGTTCTGAGCTTCCTATCCTGAATCTGGTGCTGTACCTTACTTAGTGACTGAAAAGTGGGGGATGATTAAAGCTAAGCTCACCTTTCAATTAAGGAGCCTAAGTCTGGGTATTTGATTCATACTCCATAACCATGAGAGGTCAAGCTTGTATGGTGTCTTTTTCTCCTTTGAAAATTTCCTTCACTCATCTTTCTCTCACCTTCATCTCGTGCTGATATTGGGCTCGCTGTCTGCAAAGTTCTGAACTCAGACAAAGATCTCAAGCCTTATTGGATATAAATAGCTCTGGGTAGCCTCACTAAAGGGAGATTATACTGTAACCATCAATTCTCCAAAGGCTACATCACTTCCCTGCTTATGCTCCGTGCCACGTTTAACTGCTAATACCCACTGTTTGAATGGGGGGGTCACCCCTCCCTACCAAGGGAGAAATACTTCCAGCTAAAGAAATAGTTTAAACGCAGTTCATTTATGTTTGGTAATGCACATTTACATTTAGATAAAATTCTTAAAACACATTGAAAACTTACAGAAGATTTCTATCTTATAAAAGATTTCCAAATTACAAATCATTTCTAAAACACAACGGTTCAAAATGGTACAATTCACATAAGCTAAAAAGACATGCCAACGAATTGCAGGTGAGTGAGTTGTGTGTCACAATATACCAGGGCAGTGAGATGGATTCTAGTCACCACATCTTTCTCTCATTCTTCTTGTCATTCCTTGATCATTCCTAACAAGCCTATCTGCTATCTAAAATTTATACTCTTTTTTTGGTATTACTTGGAGACCAACCGGACTGGTTGCATAGTGGCATAGTGGCATCAGCGTCAGACTTTGGGACGAAAGGTCCCGGGTTCGAATCAAGCCAGCTTTTCACCTGTGCTGGGTTATGAGCTGGTGATCGCTTTGTAAACTCACCTGACAGAAGGCAATGGCAGACCACTGCTGTAACTTGCCTCGTACGCGATTCCCCGCTACGTCAGAGAGGCGTGGAGGGAAATCGTCCGCTCACCGGAGAAACTCCGGATGAGACCTACCTTTCCTTTACTTGGTGACCACACACATGGTCTAATAACTTCCGGAGACAGAGATCACAAAAACCCTAAATTACTGCTGTGAAGATTGACTCTGAGTACACAAATTTCCCAATCATTGACAGAACAGTTATTTGATGTGCTCAATGTAGTATCAGTCTGGTATTCGCACTTCTTTGAACTAAATAACTTGGGTAATGTTGTCTGGTTTGATGCAGGACCAATTAACAAAACCCCATTGTCTTAACACTGCATCTGTTGAGCAGCCAGCCCTGTGCTGTATCCATCAGCCTGTACTCTATGAACAGTGCAAACAAAGCTGTCCTTCTAACTTCACACTGATTATTGCTTGTACATTATTACAGTAAGAACTGAAGACTGGTTCTTGTTAACAACAAGAAGCTAAGCAAAGAATATTGGTTGTAAGTTTAACTTACCCAGAAGCAACTCTGATCCTCGGAAGTGTCAACTGCTGTGGTAAAAATCTGAGTTTGACAAAAAGCTCTCTGGCCCTGGACAATGGATATCCATCAAAAATCACTCTCCCCTTATCCTCTTTTTCATAAAATATGTTGCCTGTTATTTGTAAATCTGAGTAAGTTGTCTTACAGAGCCAAATACTTATTAAGGTTAATGGTTGATCCTGCTTTGAACACAGGATACTATATTATCTTCATTCCATTTCCTCAGTAGAGTTTATTTTAATGATGTTAGGCTCCTGTGGGTGTGGGCAGCTACGTGGCCTAATCTTGGGAATAAGTGGAGCAAGTGATGATGTGGTGGAATGGTGGATTGGAGATTATAAAGTATCCATAAATAAGAATTATCTTCATTACATTATCTAAAACAAAGTCTTTGGTAGAATGATTTTTAGCCCCACATGGAGCCCTGATATAAAACAGTAGTTCCAGGACCCAGAAGAAGCCCTCAGATCATTGAATTGCCTGCAAGACCCCAAATAGATATACATGTGCACACACAGGAGCAAACACGTGCATGAATGTGTGAAAACACACAGACATACATGAACTTGTGAAAACACACATACACAAATACAGGCATGCACGTATGTAAACACATGTTGGAAAACACACATCTTTATGCACTTGTGCATGAACACGTACTTGTATGTACATACATATAAACACGTTCACACTCCAACTGCAACAAATGAGGCCGCAGAGATGTCTAACACATGGGTGGAATTTAGAAGAAGGAGAAATACAGCTATGACACAACTAAAAATATTACAGGAAATAAATAAATGATCAAATCCAATCAACAAATTGACACAGAGATTAAATAATTATGCTAACTCAAAGTAACTTACTCTGTATATAATTCCTCTTATTTGAGTAAATATGGTCTGTAAAATACATTCAATAGAAAATAGATCCTGCTATAAGATGATACATGTAATATTGATGAAAGAATTCTTATGAGACAGAAGTCAGGAGCTCCTTGAGCTCATATTGTCACATTACATTGTGCAATCAATGAATTTGGATACATTACACTTGATACCCTCATCCACATCAGTTAGATTAGGTAGATGCATCCTGTTAGAATATAGAAACACGTTTTAAAACAACTTAAGTCATCCTTGTAATTTTGTCAATATGTTGGGCCCAGGATAGATCTTGAAAGATATTGACACCCAGAAACTCGAAACTTTCCACTGCTAACACTGTAATGAGGACTGGCGTGTGTTCCCTTTATTCCCTTCCTGAAGTACGTAATCAGTTCCTTGGTCTAACTGATAGTGAATGCAAGATATTTATTGCAACACCGCTCAACCAACCGATCTATCACACTCTTGTATGCCTCCTCATCATCTTCTGAGATTCCGCCAATAGTTGTGTCATTGGCAAATTTATAGATGCCATTTGAGCTGTGCCTAGCCACACAGTCGTGGGTGCAGGAAGAGTAGAGCAGTGGGCTATGCACGCACCCTTGAGGTGTCACAGTCTTGATTGTCGGCGAGTCAGTGATGTTATTTCCAATCCACACCAAATATAGTCTCCTAATGAGGAAGTCAAGGATCCATTTGCAGAGGGAGGTACAGAGGCCCAGGTTCTGAAACCTGTTGTTTTGTACTGAGGGGATGATGGTGTTCACCACTGAACTGTAATCAGTAAAAGGCAGCCCAATGTAGGGATTGCTGTTGTCACTCTTTGTAGAGAGAGAGCAGACAGTGCAAGAAAAATAATGTTGTGCTAGTAAGTGATTTTATCTTTCCACATATTGACTGGGTCTCCTATAACGTAAAAGGACATTATGCAATCGAGTTTGTTAAATGTACTTTGGAAAGTATCCTTAATCAGTATACTCTCAGTGGCTAATTTAATTGTTCCCATCTCTATATAATAAAGTGGCCACTGGGTGTTTGTTTGTGATCTGCTGCTGCTGTTGCAAATCGACTTCAAGGTTCTACGTATTGTGCATTCAAAATTTTTCTTTTACACACCACTGTTGCAATGTATGGTTATTTGAGTTACTGTTGCCTTCTTGTCAGCTTATCCAGGTTGGCTATTCTCCTCCAACCTCTGTCATTAACAAGGCACTTTCACCCACATATCTGCCACTCATTGGCTGTGTTTTCTTTTGTTTCTTGTACCATTCTCTGTAAAAATTAAGTACTTTAAGTTCTTCAGTGAATTGCAATCATTTTAAAAAATGTTTAAAAAGGAAAATAACACCCTTGGTTGACCTTGTAAGTGCCACTGCAATGGAATGCACCATTATCTTACCAGAAGACCATTAATGCAGACAAGTTTGGGAGGAGAAACCAGTTTTGGACCTGCACAGTGAACAGTACGCTTTGCAATTCGCATACCGGAGCAACAGGTCAATGGCAGATGCCATCTCCCTGGCCCTACATTTCTCCTTAGAACACCTGGAGAATAAAAATGCATACGTAAGGCTCCTTTTCATTGACTACAGCTCTGCCTTTAATACCATCATTCCAAATAAATTGATTCCTAAGCTCCGGAACCTGGGCCTTAGCACTCAGATCTGCAGCTGGATCTTCAATTTCCTCACAGACAGGACCCAGGCTGTAAAAACAGGGGACAAGCTCTCCTGTACAATCACTCTGAGCACCGGTGCCCCACAACGCTGTATACTCAACCCCCTGCTGTACTCACTGTACACCCATGATTGTCTAGCCAAGTTTCCATCAAACTCAATATATAAGTTTGCTGATGACACAACAATTGTAGGCCGTATCTCAGGTAATGATGAATTTGAGTACAGAGAGGAAATTAAGAACTTGGTGGCATGGTGCGAAGACAATAACCTATCCCTCAACATCAGCAAGATGAAGGAATTGGTTGTTGACTTCAGAAGGAGTAGCGGACCGCACGGTCCAATTTACATCGGTGGTGCGCAAGTGGAACAGGTCAAAAGCTTTAAGTTCCTCGGGGTCAATATCACAAATGACCTGACTTGGTCCAACCAAGCAGAGTTCACTGCCAAGAAGGCCCAGCAGCACCTTTACTTCCTGAGAAAACTGAAGAAATTTGGCCTGTCCCCTAAAACCCTCACTAATTTTTATAGATGCACCTTAGAAAGCATTCTTCTAGGGTGCATCACAACCTGGTATGGAAGTTTTCCTGTCCATGACTGAAAGAAGCTGCAGAAGATCGTGAACGCAGCACATCACACAAACCAATCTTCCGTCCTTGGACTCACTTTACACCGCACGCTGTCGGAGCAGTGCTGCCAGGATAATCAAGGACACGATCCACCCAGCCAACACACTTTTCGTCCCTCTTCCCTCCAGGAGAAGGCTCAGGAGCTTGAAGACTCATACGGCCTGATTTGGGAACAGCTTCTTTCCAACTGTGATAAGACTGCTGAACGGATCCTAACCCGGATCTGGGCCGTACCCTCCAAATAGCCGGACCTGCCTCTCGTTTTTTTTTTGCACTACCTTACTTTCCATTTTTCTATTTTCTATTTATGATTTATAATTTAATTTTTTAATATTTACTAATTTTTACTATTTTTAATATTTTTAATATTTAATATTTCTAACCCAGGGAGCAGGAAGCACAGAATCAAATATCGCTGTGATGATTGTACGTTCTAGTATCAATTGTTTGGCGACAATAAAGTATAAAGTAAAGTAAAGTAGGGCACTGAAGATTATGGTAGAACAGAAGAATCTGGGAATACAAATCCTTAATTCCTTCAAAGTGGAGTCACCAGTAGATAGGGCCACAAAGGGGGTTTTTGGTGTATTAGCCTTCATAAATCAACTATTGAGTCCAGGAGTTGGGATGTTATGTTGATGTTCTGTATGTTGTTGGTGAGGCCTAATTTGGAAGATTGTGTGCAGTTCTGGTCACCTACCTATAGGAGAAATATCAAAATTGAAAGAGTACATAGAAAATTTAAAAGGATGTTGCCGGGACCAGAGTTAAAAGGGAGAGGCTGAATGGAATCGAGTTTTATTCCCTGGAGCTTTGGGGAATAGGGGAGATTTGATAGCAGTATACAAAATTATACTTTATACTTTATTATACTGAGTGGTATTGAGTGGTATTCAGTAGACTTTTTCCACTGATGTTGTGTAAGGTGTAAAATGCTGTAAGGTTTCACTGCTAATGTAATGGTTTCTCTGTAGCAACAATGTTTGGGTTATGAGTAGAGATTACAGGGTTTGGAATGCTGTTGTTCTTTCTTGTGAGTCCGGAAGAGAGATTTTCACAGTCTTTGGTCAGCGAGAGGAGAAGAAGGAAGACGTGTGTGGGGAGAGAACTGGAAGACCACTGGACGGAGTGGATTGGGAGCGAAGGTCCAAAGATCGGTGACGTTCGGAGGCGGTCGATGGTTGATGAATGGCGGTATTTGAGAGCTCCAACATGCACATTTGATTTTTCTCCTAAAATGGGCCTTTTTCTTTTTATTTTCTTTACGAACCCTTTATTCAGATTAAGATTTATAAAGTTCAATCATTTAATTGCATATGGTGTACTGTCTGATATTTTCTGGTGCAGATTTGTGACCGAGCAACACAACACGCAACATCCACACAAACGAGAATTCTCAGTTTGGCGGGGCCAGAAGTTGATTTCCCCTAGACGAACATTTGTTGGCCGAGCCTGAGGGTCACAGTGGTAAGATGTAGAGGTCATAGGTTAAGGGTGAAAGGTGAAATATTTAAGGGAAATCTGAGGGTGAACTTCTTCATTTAGGGGGTGGTGCGAGTGTAGAACAAACTGCCAGCAAATGTGGTGGATGTGCTTTGATTACAACATTTCAGTGAAGTTTGGATAAGTACATGGATGGCTATAGTCCAGGTGTGGGTCAATCGGACTAACAGTTCAGCATGGATTTGAAGGGCCAAACGGCCTTTTTTGGTACTGTAGTTCTCTATAACTCTACAACGATCTACCCAATCTATGCTATCACAATTTTATATTCTTCTGTCAGGTGGCTCTCAGCATCTGATACTTCAATAACAAACAAACCATATTTGTGGAACTTCCTTATGAAGTTAATGCGCGACAATCCAGGCATCTTGCCGAAATTGCTGTTCCCCTTCCCAATGCTTCCGATAATGGGGATGACAGAACTGCACACAAATGCAGTCTAGCCAATGCCCTACACAGCTGCAACATGACATCCCAACTTCTGAAGTCAATACCCTGACTGATGAAATCAAACATGCCGTTTACCTCCTTTACCACCCCATCCACTTCTGCGGTCACTTTTAGGGATCTATAGATTTATCCCTCCATCCCACTCTACATTTCTAAAACTGCAACACCTCACTTTAAACTCCACCTGTCATTCTTCCACCCTTTATTCTACCCTTTGATAATCTTCTTCATTATCCACAGCTCCACCAAATCTTGTGTTGTCTGGAAATGTACTGATCAGACCACCAGAATTTTCATCAAAATCATACTTCACAAATACTAGAGCTCCTAGCATTATTCTTCATACAACACCACTGGTCACAAATCTCCGCTCAGAGAGGCAACACTTTTCTTGTATCTTCTTTTATCTTCTGTGACAAAGCCAATTTTGTATCAAGTTTACTAACTCACTGTGGATCCCATGTGACTTGGTCTTCTGGACCAACTTACCTTGAGAGAGCTTGCCAAATATTTCACCAACATCCATGTAAACAACGCTTACTCTCCTACATTTGTCAATTCATCTTCGTCAGCTTCTCAAAAAACTGAATAAAATGTGTGCGACAGGACCTCACCCACACGAAGCCAAGCTGACTATCGCTAATAAGTTTATGCTTTTCCAAATGTCAATAAATTCCATCCCTATAAATCTTCCTCAGCAATTTCCTTACCACTGTTAAAGGCTCAGGGCCTGTAATTTCCTAGATTATCCCTGTTGAACAAAGCAGAAACACTGGCGATCTTCCTGTCTTCGGGGACCTCACCCTTGGCTAAAGAGGATACAAGAATCTCAGTCAAAGCCCCTGCACTCTCGTCCTTTGCCTCTATTAGCATCCTAGGATAAATTCTATTAAATCTTGACGACGAGCCTGTGCCGCAATATTTATTGCCTTAGTGTAACACAAGACCTAATTTCATAACACAAAGAAATCTGCAGATGCTGAAAATTCAAGCAACACACATAAAAAAAATACCGGTGAATGCAGCAGGCCAGGCAGCATCTATAGGAAGAGGTACAGTCGACGTTTCGGGCCGAGACCCTTCGTCAGAACTAACTGAAAGAAGAGATAGTAAGAGATTTGAAAGTGGGCGGCGGGGGGTGGGGGGGCAGATCCGAAATGATAGGAGAAGACAGGAGGGGGAGGGATGGAGCTAAGAGCTGGACAGGTGATTGGCAAAAAGGATACGAGGCTAGAGAAGGGAGAGGATCATGGGACAGGAGGCCCAGGGAGAAAGAAAGGGGGAGAGGAGCCCAGTGCATGGGCAAGGAGTTATAGTGAGAGGGACAGAGGGAGAAAAAAGAGAGAGAGAAAATAAATAACAATAAATAAATAGATAAGGGATTGTGGTATGAAGGGGAGGTGGGGCATTAACGGAAGTTACAGAAGTCAATGTTCATGCCATTAAGTTGGAGGCTAATACCTACGCTCTGTCCACCAGAGAAAATAAGATCTCCCAGTGGCCACACATTTTAATTCCACGTCCCATTCCCATTCTGATATGTCTATCCACGGATTCCTCTACTGTCAAGATGAAGCCACACTCAGGTTGGAGGAACAACACCTTATATTCCGCCTGAGTAGCCTCCAACATGATGGCATGAACATTGACTTCTCTAATTTCCGTTAATGCCCCACCTCCCCTTCGTACCCCATCCCTTATTTATTTATTTATTTATTATTTTTTTCTCTCTCTCTCTTTTTTCTCCTTCTGTCCCTCTCACTATACTCCTTACCCATCCGCTTTCTCCCATTCCCCCTTTTCTTCCTCGCCAGGCCTCCCGTCCCATGAATCTCTCCCTTCTCCAGCCTTGTATCCCTTTTGCCAATCAACTTTCCAGGTCTTAGCTTCATCCCTCCCCCTCCTGTCTTCTCCTATTATTTCAGATCTCCCCTCCCCCGCCCACTTTCAAATCTCTTACTGTCTCTTCTTTCAGTTAGGACAGCCCTAACGAAGGGTCTTGGCCCGAAACCTCGACTGTACCTCTTCCTATAGATGCTGCCTGGCTGGCTGCGTTCACCAGCATTTTTATGTGTGTTACCTAATTTCATATGTAATTGGCACCGTTTCCAACTACCCAAAAAAGCCAGCTTGCATCTCTTAGAGTGTGTTGCACCATGTCTGAAGTGACATTGGAAGTTAGACAGCGTGAGTGCTAGACAGCAGGAAGGAACAGAAGGCAGAACACCTGCACTTCAAGCTGCTAAATGTCTTGGTTGAAGAGCTGAGGGGGAGGAAAGATATCTTCCACTTGTAGGAAGCAAGAAAGTCCTCCAGGCACATAATCATGTGGCACTGAGGTGAGTCAGCTGTGGAAGTAAATGGCAGAGGTTCAACATTGAGAAGCTAATTGCAGTTCCAGAAGAAAATGAAATAACTCCCCTGCATTGATAAGTGAATGTATCGTCAAATGATACATTCCATAACAGCACTGCTCAAATAACTGATACCCAAATCAGTCACCAACTAATAATCACTAATGGAAACAAATCCCCAGTAGCTTGCAACATTCTACCACCCACCACTGCTCAGAACCTCATAGCTACATCTGGCATCTGACACACACTAGAGAAAACTTTACACAAATATTACACATATTACCTAAACACTTACCTAAACCCATAAACTCCTCTCTCCCTCTCCCTCTCCCTCTCCCTCACACACACAAGATATGATGGCTTGTTACGATTAAGTGACAACGGACACATGGTTATCATCTCGCTCTACCATTATATCTCTAAAAAAAAGGACACAATGTGGGCCATGACTGGAAGTGGCTATCAGACTTAGTGATTCAATTGATATGCTTATGTTTAATCCAAATTCTCTTTGTCACATCACATTTCTCCCTCATCTCCTAATATGCAGGGTACTTGTGGTCCAGGGCTGCACCTCTCACTTCCCCACAATGATGTACTGTCATCAGAATCACCTGATTTGTATTATGAGACATCTGAGAAAATCTGCCTGGAAGGGTCATTCATGATCAGTGCAAGTGTGAAGATGATACACCTTGTCAGTCCACCTGACACTAACATGGTTTTACACATTCACCAGTGTTGTCATGATTTAATATAAATTGTCTTTATATCAAGGTAGTTTTGGGCCCAGTTTCCCAACAACATCAGGCCAGTTTCCCGGCTGATACATAGCCTGACTCTCGAGCTGTATCAAACCTGAATCAAACAGTGTCAGCTCCACTCACCATTTGTTTCAAAAACACGTACAACAATTTTAAGGAGGTGTTTTAAAGATCCATGACAAGTAAGATAACCATAATTTCCTGACTCACTATCCCTGAACCAGGGTCCTTCAGAATTTACGTGTTCTGCTGACCTTGAAACTGAAGAATAGAAGAATAGCGATGCAGGTGGTTGCTTTCCTGGTATGATGGATTCTTGATTACCTGACTGGCAGACCACAGTACGTGTGCTTGCAACACTGTGTGTCTGACAGAGTGATCAGCAGCACTGGGGCTCCACAGGGGACTGTCTTGTCTCCCTTTCTCTTTACCATTTACACCTCGGACTTCAACTACTGCACAGAGTCTTGTATCTTCAGAAGTTTTCGGATGACTCTGCCATAGTTGGATGCATCAGCAAGGGAGATGAGGCTGAGTACAGGGCTACGGTAGGAAACTTTGTCACATGGTGTGAGCAGAATTATCTGCAGCTTAGCGTGAAAAAAACTAAGGAGCTGGTGGTAGACCTGAGGAGAGCTAAGGTACTGGTGACCCCTGTTTCCATCCAGGGGGTCAGTGTGGACCTGGTGGAGGATTACAAATACCTGGGGATACGAATTCACAGTAAACTGGACTGGTCAAAGAACACTGAGGCTGTCTACAAGAAGGGTCAGAGCTGTCTTTATTTCCTGAGGAGACTGAGGTCCTTTAACATCTGTCGGACGATGCTGAGAATGTTCTACGAGTCTGTGGTGGCCAGTGCTATCATGTTTGCTGTTGTGTGCTGGGGCAGCAGGCTGAGGGTAGCAGACACCAACAGAATCAACAAACTCATCCGTAAGGCCAGTGATGTTGTGGGGATGGAACTGGACTCTCTCACGGTGGTGTCTGAAAAGAGGATGCTGTCTAAGTTGTATACCATCTTGGTCAATGTTTCCCATCCACTACATAATGTACTGGGTGGGCACAGGAGTACATTCAGCCAGAGACTCATTCCAGCGAGATGCGGCACAGAGCGTCATAGGAAGTCATTACTGCCTGTGGCCATCAAACTTTACAACTCCTCCCTTGGAGGGTCAGACACCCTGAGCCAATAGGCTGGTCCTGGACTTATTTCATAATTTACCGGCATAATTTACATATTACTATTTAACTATTTATGGTTCTATTACTATTTATTATTTATGGTGCAACTGTAACGAAAACCAATTTCCCCTGGGATCAATAAAGTATGACTATGACTATGACCATGACTTCTAAGAGTGAATAGGAGGAAATAGGACAATCTTAGGTTAAAGAAAATATTTTCCCTTAAAGATTAGTGAGAACAGCTCACTTTTCCCAAAAACCCAAAGCCTCTAATTATTTTTTCTGAATGTTTGCATTTAGAGTTAATTGGTCAGATTTCAGGAACAGATCATACACTATATTTTAATTTCTCTCATTCATGTGTTTAACACAATTTTATACAATATCCTGAGTTACTGGAAAATTGTACATTGTGTTTGGGGTTTGTATTAGCCCTGCGCATTACAAGAACCCAGCAACTGCAAGCCTTACCCTGCACCTGCTCTTTATTTTTGGAACAGCGTTGGTAACCATGCTGGTGAATTCCCCTTGTCTCCCAGTCGACACTGTTTCTCATTCTGGTTAAATATTAAGGGTAACCATGGGCTGGCATTAAATAAAACGATTCTCATTTCCTCCTGGATATTGGAATTGCACCTAGTGTGTGATCACACACAGTATCATCTGTTCTGTCTGATAGTGGGGTCCCTCGTGGGCACTCGGAATTAACATATGCCATCAGTAACACAAATGACACATTTTGCTGTATGTTTCAATGCACATGTGTTAAATAAATCTGAATTTGTATCTGTACTTGTACAGTGCCAGCAGGAAGCTGGATCTATTGGTATAGTAAACCACATGGATCAAGTAAAGAAACCGAAGGTTACATGGAGTTGCTGTTGATGGGAGAAGCAGAGCCATTAATCCAAACCTTCCTATCGAGGGCATGTTGTATATGCTTGCAGCTCCCCAAGTTCCGAGGTTCTTACATAGAACATAGGACGTATAAATGTACAGCACAGAAACACATCTTTGGTCCACAATAGAACCATAGAATGATAGAACCCTACAGTACAGAAAACAGGCCACTCGGCCCTTCTAGTCTGTGCTGAAACTTTATTCCCGCTAGTCCCATTGACCTGTACTCAATCTATAACCCTCCAGACCTCTCCCATCCATGCATCTATCCAATTTATTCTTAAAACTTAAGAGTGAGTCCGCTTTTACCATGTCAGATGGCAGCTCGTTCCACACTCCCACCACTCTCTGAGTGAAGTTCCCCCTAATGTTTCCCCTCAACCTTTCCCCTTTCACCCTAAAGCCATGTCCTCTTGTATTTATCTCTCCTGATTGAAGTAGAAAGAGCCTACTCGAATTTGCTCTCTCATTATTTTGTAAACCTCTATCAAATCTCCCCTCATTCTTCTATGCTCCAAGGAATAAGGTCCTAACCTGTTCAATCTTTCCTTATAATTCAATTCCTGAAGACCCGACAACATCCTAGTAAATCTTCTCTGCACTTTTTCAATCTTACTGATATCCTTCCTATAGTTAGGTGACCAGAACTGCACACAATACTCCAAATTTGGCCTCACCAATGTCTTATACAACCTCACCATAACATCCCAGCTCCTATACTCAATACTTTGATTTATGAATGCCAGGATGCCAAAAGCCTTCTTTACAATCTTGTCTACCTGTGATGCCACTTTATGGGAATTATGTATCTTAACTCCCAGATTCCTTTGTTCCTCCACACTCCTCAGTGCCCTACCATTTACTATGTATGTCCTACCTTGATTTATCCTTCCAAAATGCAAAACCTCATACTTGTTTCCATTAAATTCCATCTGCTATTTTCTGGCCCATTTTTCCAGTTGGTCCAGATCCCTCTACAAGCTTTGAAAGCCTTCCTTGCTGTCCATAACACCTCCAATCTAAGTGTCATCAGCAAATTTGCTGATCCAATTTACCACTTTATCATCTAGATCATTGATATAAACAAACAACAATGGTCCCAGGACAGATCCCTGAGGCACACCACTAGTCACAGTCCTCCAGTCTGAGAAGCAAATATCCACTACCACTCTCTGTCTTCTCCCACCCAGTTAATTTCAAATCCAGTTTACAACCTCTCCATGGATACCTAGTGTCTGAACCTTCTGAACTAACCTCCATTGTGGGACCTTGTGAAAGGCCTTACTAAAGTCCATGTAGACAACATTCACAGCCTTTCCTTCATCTACTTTCTTGGTAAACTCCTCGAAAAACTCTACAAGATTCATTAAACATGATCTACCACGCACAAAGCCATGCTGACTATCTGTAATCAGCCCTTGGCTGTCCAAATACTTGTATATCTAATCTCTCAGAACACCTTCCAATAATTTACCTACAACTGATATCAGGCTCACCAGCCTGTAATTACCTGGTTTACTTTTGGAGCCTTCTTTAAACAACGAAACAACATGAGCTACCCTCCAATCCTCCAGCATTGCACCGGTGGCTAAGGACATTTTAAATATTTCTGCCAGGGCCCCTGCAATTTCTACACTAGTCTCTCTCAAGGTCCAAGGAAATATCATGTCAGGCCTGGGGGATTTTTCTACCTTTATTCGATGTACGGCAGCAAGCACCTCCTCCTCTTTCATCTCTATATGTTCCATGACACTACTGCTTGTTTCCCTTCCTTCCACATACACTCTGCCAGTTTCCTGAGTAAATACTGATGCAAAAAAACTGTTTAAAATCTCCCCCATCTCGTGAGGCTCCACACATAGATGACCACTCTGATCTTCTTGGGGACCAATTTTGTCCCTTACTATCCTTTTACTCTTAAATTACTTGTAGAAATCCTTCGGGTTTACCTTCACATTATCTGCCAAAGCAACCTCATGTCTTCTTTTTGCCTTCCTGATTTCCTTCTTTTGTATTTTCTTACATTTTCTATACTCTTCAATTACCTCATTTGTTCCTTGTTACCTATACCTGCCATACACCTACACAGAACATAGAACATAGAACAGTACAGCACAGTACAGGCTCTTCAGCCCACAATGTTGTGCCGACCCTTAAACCTTGCCTCCCATGTAATCCCCAACTTAAATTACTCCATATACCTTTCTAGTAGTCTCTTAAACTTCACTAGTGTATCTGCCTCCACCACTGACTCAGGCAGTGCATTCCACATGCCAACAACTCTGAGAAAAAAACCTTCCTCTAATATCCCCCTTGAACTTCCCACCCCTTACCTTAAAGCCATGTCCTCTTGTATTGAGCAGTGGTGCCCTGGGGAAGAGGCACTGGCTATCCACTCTATCTATTCCTCTTATTATCTTCTACACCTCTATCATGTCTCCTCTCATCCTCCTTCTCTTCAAAGAGTAAAGCCCTAGCTCCTTTAATCTCTGATCATAATGCATACTCTCTAAACCAGGCAGCATCCTGGTAAATCTCCTCTGCATCCTTTCCAATGCTTCCACATCCTTCCTATAGTGAGGCGACCAGAAATGGACACAGTACTCCAAGTGTGGCCTAACCAGAGTTTTATACAGCTGCATCATTACATCGCGACTCTTAAACTCTATCCCTTGACTTATGAAAGCTAACACCCCATAAGCTTTCTTAACTACCCTATCCACCTGTGAGGCAACTTTCAGGGATCTATGGACATGTACCCCCAGATCCCTCTGCTCCTCCACACTATCAAGTATCCTGCCATTTACTTTGTACTCTGCCTTGGAGTTTGTCCTTCCAAAGTGTACCACCTCACACTTCTCTGGATTGAACTCCATCTGCCACTTCTCAGCCCACTTCCGCATCCTATCAATGTCTTTCTGCAATCTTCGACAATCCTCTACACTATCTACAACACCACCAACCTTTGTGTCATCTGCAAACTTGCCAACCCACCCTTCTACCCCCACATCCAGGTCGTTAATAAAAATAACGAAAAGTAGAGGTCCCAGAACAGATCCTTGTGGGACACCATTAGTCACAATCCTCCAATCTGAATGTACTCCCTCCACCACCACCCTCTGCCTTCTGCAGGCAAGCCAATTCTGAATCCACTTGGCCAAACTTCCCTGGATCCCATGCCTTCTGACTTTCTGAATAAGCCTACCATGTGGAACCTTGTCAAATGCCTTACTAAAATCCATATAGATCACATCCACTACATTCTCTTTTTCTTAACCAGATCGCCAGTATCCATTGAAAACCAAGGTTCCCTATACCTGTTGACTTTGCCATTAATCCTGGCAGGAACATGTAAAATCTGCATTCTCAAAATTTCACCTTTGACGGCCTTCCACTTACTGAACATATCCTTGCTAGAAAACAACTTAGCCCAATCTACTCTTCCTAGATCCTTTCTCATTTCCAAAGAATTGGCCCTTCTCCAATTTAGAACCTTAACTCGAGGACCAGACCTATCCTTATCCATAATTAACTTGAAACTAATGACATTACGGTCACTGGACCCAAAATATTCACCTACACATACTTCTGTCACCTGACCTGTCTGGGTCCCTAATAGGAGATCAAGTATTGCATCCTCTCTCATTGGTACCTCCATATATTGATTTAGAAAACCTTCCTGAACACATTTGACAAATTCCAAGCCATCCAGCCCTTTCACAGTGTGGGAATCCCAGTAAATATGTGGAAAGTTAAAATCCCCTACGATTACAACTTTCTGTTTCTTACATCAGTCTGCTAGCTCTCTAGAGATTTGCTCCACAAATTCTCTCTGACTATTGGGCGGTCTATAATACAACCTTATTAGTGTGGTCACACCTTTCCCGTTCCTCAGCTCCACCCATATGGCCTCTGTAGACAAGCCCTCCAGGTGGTCCTGTTTATACACAGCTGTGTTATTTTCTCTGACTAGTAATGCCACTCCTCCCCCTTTCATCCCTCCCCCTCTGTCACGTCTGAAACAATGGAACCCCGGAACATTAAGCTGCCAGTCCTGCCCCTCCTGCAACCAAGTCTCAGTAATGGCAACAATATAGAATCCCACGTGCCAATCCACGACCTTAGCTCATCAGCCTTACCTATAATAATCCTTGCATTGAAATAGATGCACCTGAGAACATTTCTATCACATACAAACCTTTGATTTCTGTCTGTACGTGCAGTCCTTGCATGACCTTTATCCTCCTCCACCTCACTATCTGCTCTAACACTCTGGTTCCCCTCCCCCTGCAAATCTAGTTTAAACCCCCCGGAGCAGCACTAGCAAACCTACCCGCAAGGATGTTAATCCCCCTCCAGTTCAGGTATTAAACCGTCCCATTGGAACCGGTCCCACTTTCCCTGGAACAATGCCCAATTGTCCAGAAACATGAAGCCCTCCCTCCTGCACCATCTCCTTAGCCATGTATTTAGCTGCATTATCTTCCTATTTCTCGCCTCACTAGCACGTGGCATGGGTAGCAATCTTGAGACTGCAACCCTGGAAGTCCTGTCCTTCAAATTTGCACCTAACTCCCTAAGCTCTCTTTACAGGACCTCCTCCTCCTTCCTATCCACGTCATTGGTCCCTACATGGACCACGACATCTGGCTGCCCACTCTCCCTCCTGAGAATACTGAGCACCAGGGAGGCAACAGACCATCCGGGATTCTCCATCTCTCCCACAGAACTTCTTATCTGTCCCCCTAACTATCGAATCCCCTATCACTACCGCTCTCCTCTTTTCCCTCCTTCCTTTCTGAGCTGAGGGTCCAGTCTCAGTGCCAGAGATGCGACCACTACAACTTGTCCCTGGTAGGTTGTCCCCACCAACAGTATCCAAAACGGTATACTTATTATTGATGGGAATGGCCACAGGGGTGCTCTGCTCTTTCTGTCTATTCCCCTTCCCTCTCCTGATAGTCACCCAGCTACCTAGCTCCTGACTTTTAGCAGTGACTGTCTCCCTGAAACTCCTGTCTATTTCTGCCTCTGCCTCCCGTATGATCCAAAGTTCATCCAGCTCCAGCTCCAGTTCCCTAACTCGGTTTGTCAGGAGCTGCAGCTGGATGCACCTTTTACAGGTGTAGTCATCAGGAACAATTGTACTGTCCCTGCCTTCCCACATACTGCATACGGAGCACTCGACTGACCTAACTGCTGCCTCCATTACCTACTCCTAAGTTAATTAAATTAGTTGAAGGAACTTACCCAGCCTTACCTCACTGGGAGCAAGCTCATCCTCAGCCTCTGCTTACCGAAGCCTCTTGAGCCAAAGCCTCAAAGCTCCACTCTTATCCTGCACCACTCCAACACTGGCCGCACCTCTTCAGTTACCCCTCCTTTTATTTGTCCCTGTCAATTATCTCAAGTACTCACTCCCTCTAATCAACCAATCAACACTCTGTTTAACCCTTCAGTTGCCCTCCACGCTCCTTTTAAAGCATACTCACCTCAGCTCCTCAGCTGTTTCACGGCACTCAGCACTCTCCCGAGACCCTCGCTCCTCCTCCTGCTGCGATGGTCCTGCAATCACTGTGTTTGCACCCATCATGATGCCAAATGAAATTAAATCTCTTCCATTTCCCAAATATTCACATGCCTTCCAAATCTGCTACAACTTATTTCCCCAGCAGCACAACAGGCACTTACCAGTCTCTGTGCGAAAAAAGTCTCCGTACATACTTCTTTTAAACTTTCACGCTCTCCTCTTCTATTCATGCCATCCAATATTTGGCAGTTTTATTCTAGCAAAGATTCTATTCACCCCATCTATGACTCCCATCATTTTATAAGCTTCTGTCAGGCCTCTCCTCACAATCTAATGTTCCAGGGAAAATAATCTGAATTTGGGCAACCTCTCCCTACCTAATCCAGGCAGCATCCTGGTAAAGCTCTTCTGAACCCTTTCTAAAGTGGTATCCTTACTTCAAGATAATAGCCTTGAACATTTTCCAGTTGGTGAGGCCTAGTAAAATGAAGATCCTTCCAGACAAAACACTGCAGCTGCTGGAATCTGGAGCAATAAACAGTGTGCTGGAGGAACTCAATGGGCCATGTAGCATCTGTGGGAGGGGAATATTTGCCAGCCATCTCACCTCTCCACTCTCACTCCTGCTGCATGACTTGGACCTGAAACATTGACAATTTCTTTCCTTCTACAAATGGTACATGACCCACTGAGTTCCTCTAGCATATTGCTTGGTGTTCCTTCCAGACATAACTTGGAAGATGAGCTTTGGAAGGTAACCTTTGGTTGGATTGTGATATTAGCGTCAATAAGGTGGATGAATAGTAATCTGAGTCAGAGATGAGTTTAAGAAGACTTAAGGAGACAGAAGCCCCATTAAAGTGCCGCAATGATGCCTCTCTTAGGTTGGAGGAACTACACCTTTTAATCCATCTAAGTGGCCACCAACCTAATGGCAAGAACATTGTTTTATCCAACTTCTGGTAATCTTCCCCTCCCCTTTTCTCTTCTTCATTTCCTTATTCTGGCCTCTTACCTCTTCTTCTCACCTGCCTATCATTTCCCCCTGGTTCCCCGCTTCCTTCCTCTTCTCCCATGGTACACTCTCCTCTCCTTTCAAATTCCTTTTTCTCCAGCCTTTAGCCTTTTCCTCTTATCACCTCCCAGTTCCGTACTTCACCCCCCTCCCTCATCCGCCTGGCTTCACCAATCACCTTCCTGCTCGTCCTCTCCCCCCCCCAACCTTATTCTTCTCTACCAGTCCTGATGAAAGGTCTCAGCCTGAAATATTGACTCTTTATTCATTTCCGTAGATGCTACCTGACCTGCAGAGTTCCTCCAGCATTTTGTATATGTTGCTCTGGATTTCCAGCATCTACAGGATCTCTTGCGTTCACAGTTTGGTTCTTGCTTGTCTGTACTGAAGTGTGACATCAAGGGATAGGCAAAAGGGGAAAGCAGTGAGAGCAGCATTGTTAACCAAGGACGATACCTGCACCTTGTGAACAGTGAACAATTTCATAACATTCAGCAGAAATATATCCTAATCACTAAGTTAAATCCCAGTGCAAAGATGAATAAAGAAGGTTCAGGAAAATATTAGTTCAGAAACGAGCAGAATCCTCTCCATTAGTTTGCGAACCACTGACACAAGTTTCATTGGTCTATAATTCGTAGAATGATTCTGATTACCTTTCATGAACAACAGAGAAGTGTTTGCCATCCGCAAATCTTTTCGAAGTTTCAAAGATTCAAGGTACATTTATTATCAAAGAATGTAAAAATTATACAACCTTGAAATTTGATGACTTATTGGCAGCCTCGAAGCAAGATATCCGAAAGGACCCAATTACAAGTAAGGTAAAATAAAGACCAACACTCAATGCATAGGGAAAGAGGGAAAAACACAAAATCATGCAGACAATAGAAGCAAGCAATGACATTCCAAAACGGGCCCTCAGATCCAAACCCTGGAGCACCACGGAGTAGGCCCAAAGCCTCGGTACTAGTTCATCATGTTAGCGGGTACAGAGCACAGCAGCCGGGGCAGTCTTCATAGCCTCAGCACAATGGAGTGGAGAGGCAGATGATCAAGTGCAGGAGAGCAAGTGAAATCGGCTCTAGCCTCTGAGCACAACAACAACACCCTGTTTTTCCCGTCTATCTGGGCTGCCGTTTAAATTGTCTAAACATCATATTGTACCTCGCACTATGACCTGGGAACTCCTGTGACAAAAGGCTCTAGGCCTAGACTACACTGCCCCGTGACTTATTCCTGGCCCAGATTTTGCAGCCCAGTCTGATGCTGTTTTTGGATTCTTCAAATCGGCACAATGCACAGAGCGATCTAACTTTGCACCCAGGCCTGTGTACCAGCATTAAAGCTCTTCTGCCTCGACTTCTTCTCTCCAAATGACTCACTCCATCTGCATTGATTCTGCAACGTACCAGTACGATTCATCCCTCGAATTCACTCACTCCTTCATCGTTTGTGTGATAATCTACCACAATTTACTTCAGAAAAGGTCTTGCCTTTTGAACTACCAGAAGCACTGTCACATGCGTTCGGTAGCGCCATCTTAAAGCAGAAGCACTAAATCCTTCAGTACACACAAAATACTCTGCAGATGCTGGGGTCAAAGCAACACTCACAACATGCTGGAGGAACTCAGCAGGTCGGGCAGAATCCGTGGAAATGATCAGTCAACGTTTCGGGCCAGAACCCTTCGTCAGAACTGAAGAGGAGGAGGAGAAGATGGTAGCACGACTGCAGCGCGTGTGGCTGCTTCAGTGGCGATGTCTGTTATCTGTCAAGTAGGGTGCTGTGCACAATCCTGATTTGATGGAGACAGACGTGAGAGTGCAGAGGAACATCTGGAAAACTTCTGAAATGCCCACTTCGCTGCCGCTGCTACTGTGTGGTAACCGGAATCTCCAGAGCAGAAGGCCCTGAATCCTCGGCTTTGCGTGTTTCAGTGGCTGGGGTGAGGTCGAAGGCGCTCAGCAGGGAGGCTGTATCGGAGCGCTAGTCAGAAGCTCAAAGTTTTCAGACGGATGGACTCAGTGTCGGCTGTGGTCGGCTGCTTCCAAGGCATCGGCAAGTTGACGGTGCCTGGAGGTTTATGGCAAGGAGTTTCTCCCTTTTGCCGCCACTATCAGGGACTTGGGAGTCGATCGACTCGGGGACTTTAGAGAATTCATTTACCGTGCCCACGGTTTGTTCTTCATCAAATTATGGTATTGTTTTGCACTGCTGTAACTATATGTTATAATTATGTGGTTCTGTCAGTGTTAGTTTTTGGTCTGTCCTGTTTTCTGCGATATTACTCCGGAGAAACATTTTATCATTTCTTAATGCATGTATGCATTTCTAAATGACAATAAAAGAAGACTGAGTGTTCTCATAATCTAAAAACAAATCTAAGAGGGAAGGGGCAGAGGCCCTATAAAGAAGGTAGGGGGTGGGTGGAAAGGAGAAGCCTAGGTGCCAGGTGAAAAACCAGTAAGGGGAAAGATAAAGGGGTGGGGGAGGGGAAGCAGGGAGGTGATAGGCAGGAAAGGTGAAGAAGGAATAGGGGAAAGCACAATGGGTAGTAGAAGGAGGTGGAACCATGCAGGAGGTGATAGGCTGCTGGGGGAGGGGCATAATGAAACTGGGATGGGGGAAGGGAGGGGGAGGGAATTGCCAGAAGTTGGAGAATTCAATGTTCATGCCAAGGGGCTGGAGACTTCAGATGTTGATCCTCCAACCTGAGTTTAGTCTCATCATGACAGTAGAGGAGGCTATGTATGGACATATCCTAGTGGGAATGTGAAGCAGAGTTGAAGGTTAGGACTTTATTCCCTGGAGCGTAGAAGAATGAGGGGAGATTTGATAGAGGTATATAAAATTATGATGGGTATAGATAGAGTGAATGCAAGCAGGCTTTTTCCACTGAGGCAAGGGGAGAAAAAAAAGAGAACATGGGTTAAGGGTGAGGGGGGAAAAGGTTAAAGGGAACATTAGGGGGGGCTCTTCACACAGAGAGTGGTGGGAGTATGGAATGAGCTGCCAGACGAGGTGGTAAATGCGGGTTCTTTTTTAACATTTAAGAATAAATTGGACAGATACATGGATGGGAGGTGTATGGAGGAATATGGTCTGTGTGCAGGTCAGTGGGACTAGGCAGAAAATAGTTCCGCACAGCCAAGAAGGGCCAAAAGGCCTGTTTCTGTGATGTAGTTTCTATGGTTCTATGGTATGGGTGGCAACAGGGAGATCCTGTCTATTGTGGTGGACGGAGCGGAGGAAATCCTTCAGTACTACTCCTGCGGCCATGGTGAATGCAAATATGGGAGAAAACTGGCAAGTAAGATTAAAACAAACATTAAGAGCTTCTATGAATGAATATAAAGGCAGGTGGTACCTAGTGTAAGTGTAGAATCCCTGCCAAATATGACCGGGGAGATAATAATAAGAAATTTAGAAACGGCAGACTTAACTTGAGACTTTGTATTTCTCCACCATAGATGACAGTGCAAATACCTCAGAGACAGAGGATGGGCTGATTTCAAATAGCATGGAAGAACTTCTAACATTCCAATCACCAGGGTTAATGCTTTATTGAACTAAATAGGAATGAAGGCAGACAGGTCACTCGAATCTGTTGGGTTTTTAGAGGAAATAGCTTCAGAAATATACAATAGATTGATTGAAGATTTTCCAAGCTCACTGAGTTCTGGGAGGGTACCAGCAGAACAGAACCTCACATATAGGACTCCATTGTTCATGAAGGCAAGGGGCAGAAAGCAGAAAACTATAGGTCAGATGGATTAACATGTTGCTGGCAAGATGATAGAGTCTGAAATCAAAGAAGAAATAGCTTGTAGCTCTGAGAAGCTCAGTGCAATGAACTAAGTGAATGTAGGTTTATGAAAGTTAAATCAAATCTCCTGTCGTTTTCTGAAGGTGCGACAAGCAGAATTGAAAGAAGGATTTCCAGAAAGCATTTGGTAAAAGACTGATGCTCAAGGTAGGAGTTCATCATGTTAGGGAAGTGTCTAGCATGACTGATAACTGATTATCACATGGAAGATAGACAGCTGAAATAAATAGCTGGAAAGATGTATGAGTGGAATTTCCCCAAGGATCAATTCATATAGTTCAATTACTTACAGATTATATTGTTGGCCTGCAGAAAAGAATGATGTGTAAAGTTTCCAAACTTGTTCAATGTGGGGAGGTGTGAGGTCATGAACTTTGGTATGAGGAATTAGAAGGCACAGATGGTAATTTAAACGAAGAGAAATTACAACTTAATAGGACATAAGGAGCTTTAGGATTCTTGTGCATATAGGTGGGGTCACTGAATGCTTCGAAATCTAACGAAGCACATGTTTAGCAGCCCAAGCTGTGAACTGGGAGAATGAAGAACAATGCTGAGCTCACATTCGTAAGGCCAGTGATGTTTTGGGGATGGAACTGGACTCTCTGACGGTGGTGTCTGAAAAGAGGATGCTGTCTAAGTTGCATGCCATCTTGGTCAATGTCTCCCATCCACTACATAATGTACTGGGTGGGCACAGGAGTACATTCAACCAGAGACTCATTCCTCTGAGATGCAGCACAGAATGTCATAAGAAGCCATTCTTGCCTGTGGCCATCAAACTTTACAACTCCTCCCTTGGAGGGTCAGACATCCTGAGCCGATGGGCTGGTCCTGGACTTATTTCATAATTTACTGGCATAATTTACACATTACTATTTAACTATTTATTACTAGTTTCTACTACTATTCTATTACTATTTATTATTTCTATGACTATTACTATTTACTATTTACTAATAGTAATATTACTATTACTATTTCTATTATTATTTATTATTTATGGTGCAACTGTAACAAAAACCAATTTCCCCCGGGATCAATAAAGTACGACTATGACTACTACTATAGTGATAACATCTCACTATGTTCAAAATGTTCACGTCTGTGCGAAAGTCTGAATTTTCTGACAGTAACTTGGGAAATTTATTTATGGAATTGCAGGAACTTTCCTTAGAATGTGTCATGAAATCACAAAAAATGTGCAGTCCAGAAGGAGCAAATCAGCACATATTTTTCTAATAGTAATTTTAACACTTCACATTCTAAACTATTTTTACCTATAGCCTTGAAACGTTTTCCCTTTCAAATAAATACCAAAATTATTTTTTTATTTTCCATTATCCATTTCTGCAGTAAAGAGATCTAACAGATCTGTGCTGTTGGCAAAGCTGAAGATTCTCATCTCTTGATTTCTACAATATACACTTACTTGTTACAGTATTAGATATCTCCATGAACAAATCTATGTTCATGGTCTTCTGTTGTAGCCCATCCACCTCATTGTTCAATGTCCACAACCCACTAATGTTTACTAATGTTACTTAAGTTACCATCACCTTCCATTAGACTGTAAGACATGGGAGCAGAATTAGGCCATTCACATTACACAACCCACTAATGTTTACTAATGTTACTAATGTTACTTAAGTTACCATCACCTTCCATTAGACTGTAAGACATGGGAGCAGAATTAGGCCATTCAGCCCATCAAGTCTGCTCCACCATTCCATCATGGTTGATCCCAGATCCCATCAACCCCATACACCTGCCTTCTCATCATAAACTTTAATGCTCTGACCAATCAGGAAATTATCAATTTTCACTTTAAATATACACATGGTCTTGGTCTCCACAGCTGTCTGTGGCAGAACATTCCAGAGATGCATTACTTTCTGGCTAATAAAATTCCTCCTTACCTCTGTTATGAAGGGTCACCCCTCAATTTTTAGACTGTTTGCTCTAGTTCTGGGTATCCCCACCAGAGGAAACATCTTCTCCATATCCACCTTATCTAGTCCTTTCAACAATTGGTAGGTTTCAATGAGATCCCCCCATGTTCTTCTGAATTCCAGTAAGTGCCGGCCCAAAGATGCCAAACACTCCGCATATGTTAGCCCCTTCATTCTCAGAGTCATCCTATTCAAATTTTTTTTCAAAAATTTAAGCAACTGGATTAGAGAAGATATTACCTCAAATTATATCTATGGACCAAACTGGATTTATTAAGAACCGTTATTCATCTTTTAATATTAGGAAGCTAATGAATATTGTTTATACCCCCTCATTTAACACTCCAGAATGTATTACCCAATTAGATGCTGAGAAAGCCTTTGACAGAGTTGAATGGCCTTATTTATTTAGTGTGTTCGAGAAATTTAATTTTAGTTCGATATTTATATCTTGGATTAAATTGTTACATCATACCCCTGTAGCTTCAGTTTGTACTAATAATCAAAGATCTCCCTTCTACCTCATGGTACTAGGCAAGGATGCCCCCTTAGTCCTTTACGATTTAATATTGCTCTTGAACCTTTAGCAATTGCTATCCATGACTCGCCCAACATTTTTGGTAAATGAAATACATAAATTATCACTATACGCAGATGATTTGTTATTATATATTTCTAATTCGGAGAAGTCAATTCCTATTATTCTAGCTTTGTTGACTCAATTTAGTAATTTTTCTGGTTACAAATTAAACCTTAATAAGAGTGAATTATTTCCTTTAAATCGGCAGGTTCCTATTTATGGAAGTTTACCATTTAAATTGGTTACTGTCTCTTTTATATATTTAAGGATTACAATTACAAAAAAGTAAGAAGATTTATTTAAAGCTAATTATTTACCTCTAATTGATCAGATTAAACTTTTGTTTACTAAATGGTCACCAATATCTTTGTCTTTGATCAAGTTGGATTAATGCTATTAAGATGATTAATTTGCCTAAATTTTTATATGTATTTCAATCGGTTCCAAATTTTATCCCAAAATCTTTTTTTGATAATGTTGACTCAAAAATTTCTTCATATATATGGCAGAACAAAAATCCTAGACTAGGTAAAAGGTACTTACAAAAATCTAAAAAAGAGGTGGAGTTAGCCCTCCCAAATTTTAGATTTTATTATTGGGCAATTAATATTCGATACTTAAAATTTTGGTTACAAGACTTGGATGCAATTTCAAGTCCACATTGGGTAAATCTCGAATGTAATTCATTACAAGGGTTTTCTTTGGGTTCTGTTTTAGGGACTTCGCTTCCTTTCACTTTATCTAAATTGTATAAACAAATGAGTAATCCAATTGTTAAACATACTTTACGTATATAGTTTCAATTTCGAAAATGTTTTGAGTTGAATCAATTTATTTTAGCAAGTCTTATTATATCTAATTTCTTTTTTCAACCTTCCACTATGGATCAAGCTATTTTAGATTGGAAAATCAAAGGTATAGTACGTTTTTGTGATTTATTTTTGGATAATTGTTTTATGTCCTTTGATCAACTATCTAATAAATATAATTTTCCTAGATCTCACTTTTTCAGATATCTACAGATTAGAAACTTTTTAATTACTGTTTCTCCTAATTTTCCAGACTCTTATCCAATGGATATTTTGGAAAAAAAAATAGATTTAAACCTCTCTCTTGTAGCAATTACTTATAATATAATTATGAATTTATGCCCTGATGTATCTAATAAAATTAAAACTAATTGGGAAAGAGAACTTAAGATTATTATACCGATTGAAAAATGGGAAAAAATTCTTCAATTAGTTAATTCATCCTCTATATGTGCTAAGCATGCGTTGATACAGTTTAAAGTAGTGCACAGGGCTCATATGTCCAAAGATAAACTATCTTGTTATTACTGTTATATAAATCCTATTTGTGATAGATGTAATTCCGAGATAGCTTCTGTAACTCACATGTTTTGGTTATGTCCTTTGTTGAAAAAATATTGGGAAGACATTTTTGATATTATTTCAATGGTTTTGCATATAGACTTACAACCTCACCCAATTACTGCTATTTTTGGGCTACCAATGATAGAATTAAATCATTTAACCTCTTCAGCTTGTCGGATGATTGCATTTCTTACTTTAATGGCTAGAAGATCCATTTTGCTGAATTGGAAAGAGATTAATCCTCTTTCATTGGTTTTCTCAAACTATGCTGTACGATCCCTCTATTAAATTCGAAAAGACTTGGAGGCCATTTCTTCAGCATTTTCATATGATGTCATCTGACCATTTCCAAACTTATTTTTCTTCTCTGTAATATTGGTTAGGAGGAACCGAGTTGCAGACACTAAGGTTTTTCATTTCTCCCATTTTTTGTGATGTTAATATAGCCCAGGTCGTTTTGTTTTAGTTTAGTTAATTAATTCTGTCTAGATTAGTTTTTTTTGGGGGGAGGGTCATTTTTCTTTTCTTATTTCATGATTTTTGTCTTGTTATTTCTCTTTGTTTTGTATTATTCATTGATATCCTTTATGATTGGGAGTTTTGTCAATCATTTCTTTAGTTTTATATCTACTTATGTTAACTATAACAATGTATTCCCAATAACTTTGTATTACTACTATGTCATGTTTATATTTTGTGAAACTAATAAAAAGATTGAAAAAGAAAGAAAGAGTCATCCCTGTGAACCCCCTCTGGACTCCCTGCAATGACAACAAATCCTTTCTGAGGTATGGGGCCCAAAACTGCTGACAATACTCCAGTGTGGCCTGACCAGTCTTATAAAGCCTTGGCATTATCTCCTTGTTTTTATATTCTATACTCCTTGAAATAAATGCCAACATTTGCCTTCTTTACCACAAACTTAACCTGCAAAATAACCTTCTGTGTGTCTTGCACAAGGACTTTCAAGACCCTCTGCACCCCTGATGTTTGAACCTTCTCCCCATTTAGATAATAGTCTCCACCTTAAGACTTTTGAGTTTGCCCAACCACTTTTTCCTTTGTAATAACAATTGCATTCTCACCTGCTCCCTGGCACTCATGGACCTCTTCGGCAGTGAAGACAGATGCAAAGTATCCATTAAGTTCATGCACCATTTCTTTGTCCCCCATTGCTTCCTCACCAGCATTATTTTCCACTGGTCCAATATCTACTCTCACCTTCCTTTCACTCTTCATATAACTGAAAAAAACTTTCAGAATCTTGTTTTGTATTATTCGTCACTTTGCCCTCATATTTCATCTTTTTGCTCCTTATGATGAAAACAATTCCCAGTCATCCAACTTCCCACTCACTTTTGCTGCCTTATACTCCTTTTCCTTGCCCTTTATACAGTCCTTAACTTCCCTTGTCAGCCACAGAAGCCTACCCCTACCATTTGAGAACTTTTTCTGTGGGACAAATACAAAAAGAGAGAACAATAATACTGGATGAACAAGCAATAAATGTTGAGAACATGAGATGAAGAGTCCTTGAACGAGAGTCCATTTGCTGTAGGAATGTTTCAATGATGAGAAAGTGAAGTTCAGTGAAGTGAACCCTTTTGGTTCAAGAGGGGTAATAACTGTTCCTGGAACTGGTGGTGTGAGTCCATAAGACCATAAGGCCATAAGACATAGGAGCAGAATTATGCCATTCATCCCATCAAGTCTGCTCCGCCATTACATCATGGCTGATCCCGGATCCCAGTCAATCCCATACACCTGCCATCTTACATTATGCCTTGATCCTCTGACCAATCAAGAATCTATCAAATTTCGCTTTAAATATACAGAAAGACTTGGCCTCAACCACGGTCCAGAGCAGAACATTCCACAGATTCACCACTCTTTGACTAAAAAAATTCTTCCTTACTTCAGTTCAAAAAGGTTGCCTCTCAAATTTGAGGTTGTGCTGCTTATTCTGGATACTCCCACTAGAGAAAAATCCTCTCCACATCCACCTTATCTAGTCATTTCAGCATTCCGTAGTTTCAATGAGATTCTCATACATTCTTCTAAATTCCAATGAGTACAGGCCCAGAGCTGCCAAACGCTCCTCATATGTTAGCCTCTTCATTCCCAGAATCATCCTCGTGAACCTCCTCTGGACTCTCTCCAATGACAACACATCCCTTCTGAGATATGAGGCCCAAAACTGTTGACAATTCTCCAAGTGCGGCTTGACTAGTGTCTTATAAAGCCTCAGCATTATCGCCTTGTTTTTATAATCTACTCCCCTTGAAATAAATGCCAACGTTGTATTTGCCTTCTTTACCACAGACTCAAGCTGTAAACTAACCTTCTGGGAGTCTTACACGAGGACTCCTGCCCCTTTCCATCTCTGATGTTTGAATTTTTCTCCATTTAGATAATAGTCTGTACTTCTGTTCCTTTTATCAAAATGCATTATCATGTAGTTCCCAACACTGTATGCCATCTGCCACTTTTTTGCCCATTCTTCCAATTTGTCTAAGACCTGCTGCAGCCACATTGCTTCCTCAGCACTACCTACCCCTCCACCCGTCTTCTTATCATATGTAAACTTTGCCACAAAGCCATCAATTCCATTATCTAAATGGCTGACAAATAATGTGAAAAGTAGCAGTCCCAATACTGACCCCTGAGGAACACCACAAGTCATGGCAGCCAACCAGAAAAGGCCCCATTTATTCCCACTCACTGCCTCCTGCTTGCCAGCCATTCCTCTATCCATGCCAGTAACTTTCCTACAACACCATAGGGATTTACCTTGTTAAGCAGCTGCATGTGAGACATCTTATCAAATTCCTTCTGAAAATCCAAGTAAATGACATCCACTACCTCTCCTTTGTCCATCTTGCTTGTTACTTCTTTGAAGAATTCCAATAGATTTGTCAGGCAAGATTCCCTTCACAGAAACATGCTGACTTTGACTTATTTTATCATTAGTCTCCAAGTACCACAAAACCTCGTCCTTTGCAATGGACTCCAACACTTCCTCAATCACTGAGGTAAAGCTAACCGGCCTATAAATTCTTTTCTTTTGTCTTCCTCCCTTCTTAAAAGAGTGGAGTGATATTTGCAATCTTCCGTCCTCCAGGACCATGCCAGAATCAGGTGATTCTTGAAGTTCATAACTAATGCATCAATTATCTCTTCAGCAACTTCTCTTGGGACACTGGGATGTAATCCATCTAGTCCAGGCAACTTTTCCACCTGAGGACCTTTCAGTTTGCCTAGCCCCCCTTCCTTTGTAGTAGCCATGGCACTCACTTCTGCTCTCTGACACTTACAGACCTCTGGTATACAGCTGGTGTCTTCCACAGTAAAGACTGAAACAAGTACTGACTAAGATCACCTGGTATTTCTTTTTCCCCCATTACTACCTGTCATAAGGAGGTGGCTAAGAACGGATCCAAGTGCAAGATACAGACACTGAAATACCAGGGATAGGACTAGGATACAGAGTGAGGGCTAGGACATGGACTCCAAAACTGGGAAGCCGGAACAGGACTGGACACGAGAGCTAGGAGCTAGGGCTTGGACTCCGAGCCAGAGACTGGACAAGGACCCAGAACTTGAGGATGGCTGCTGGCTTGGACCCCAGAACTAGTCAAGGACTTGATTTGGCTTTCAGGCAGGACGAGGCTGGAGTCTTCAGATTTGAGGTGAGGCTGGAGACCAGAGACTTGAGGCGAGGCTGGAGACCAGAGACTAGAGGCGAGGCTTGAGACCAGAGGCTTGAGGCTTGAGGTCTTGAAGCTTGGCTTGGGGCGAGGCTCAGCTAGAGGCTTGAGGCTCGAGGTCTTGAAGCTTGGCTTGGGGCGAGGCTCGGCTAGAGGCTTGAGGCTTGGGGTCTTGAAGCTTGACTTGGGGCTCGGCTCGGCTTGGCTAGAGGCTTCAGGCAATGCTCGGCGAGAGACATGAGGTGAGACTTGGCTAGAGACTTGAGGCGATGCTTGGCTAGAGGCTTAAAGAATGAAGCCCTTCCTGGGCAGGGCACGGTACTCCTGGGCAGGGTGCGAGTCACCTGGGTATGGTGTGGATCTCCACCCGATGGAGGCAAGGGACAGGAAGGGACAAAACCCACTGTAGGGTAATGGCAATCTGGCCTGGCTTACCTGTCAGAGGCAAGGGACAGGAAGGGAGCGAGGTGCAGGGTGGCTCCAAGACAAGCCTTCAGGCGAGACAAGGCGAGAGTTACCAGCAAGACAAGGCAAGGCTTCAGGCAATGCAAGATGAGACAAGAACTTCAGGTGAGGCGAGAGTTACCGGCAAGTCTTCAGGCAAGGAAACAGAAGGCAAAGGAAGGGATACGAAGAGTAAGGACAAGAACAATCCAACAGCCACACCCTGGTCTCTGAAGGTATTTATTCATCCAGCCCCAACGAGAATTAGCTGCCTCAATTAGTGCTCAACTAGAACAGAAACAGGGTAGACAGGAAAACCTGGAGCAAGGGTCAATGGACCGAACCCCGAACTGGAAAGTGGACTTCACGGAACGGATCATGACAGCACCCATCACCCCCCTCTATGGGAGCCTCCTGGTGACCAAACAGGCTATCCAGACTATGGATGACCCAGGCGGGTGGGAAGGTATTTAACAGAAGGGAACCCCGGGTGACAAGAAGAAAATGACAGTGTCTGTGTCGCTGGGTCTATGGTTGGCTGGATCGTTCTGACATAAGGAGGTGGCTGGGATTGGACCCAAGGGCAAGGCACAGACACTAAGTACTAGGAACAGGACTAGGATACAGGATGAGGGCTAGGAGATGGACATGAAAACCGGGAAGCCAGGACAGGACTGGACACGAGAGCTACGAGACAGGGCTTGGACTCCGAGCCAGAGACTGGACAAGGACCCAGAACTTGAGGCTGGCCTTTGGCTCGGACCCCAGAACTAGACAAGGACATGACTTGGCTTACAGGCAGGACAAGGCTGGAGTCTTCAAACTTGAGGCGAGGCTGCAGACCAGAGACTTGATGCGAGGCTGGAGACCAAAGACTAGAGGTGAGGCTTGAGACCAGAGACTAGAGGCGAGGCTTAGACTAGAGGCTTGAGGCTTGGGGTCTTGAAGCTTGGCTTGGGGCGAGGCTCGGCTAGAAACATGAGGCGAGGCGAGGCTAGACACTTGAGGCAATGCTCGGTTAGAGACTTTAGGCGAGGCTAGAGGCTTGATGTGATGCTCGGGAAGAGGCTTAAGGGAAGGAGCTCCTCCTGGGCAGGGCACAGTACTCCTGAGCAGGGTGCGGGTCCATTTGGCAGGGTGTGGATCTCCACCTGTTGGAGGCAAGGGTCAGGAAGGGAGCTAGGTACAGGGTGGCTCCAAGATAAGACTTCAGCTGAGACAAGGTGAGAGTTACCAACAAGACAAGGCAAGGCATCAGGCAATGCAAAGCGAGACAAGAACTTCAGGTGAGGCGAGAGTTACAGGCAAGACAAAGCAAGGCTTCAGGCAAAGAAACAGAATGCAAAGGAAGCGACAGGAGGAGTAAGGACAAGAGCAATCCAGCAGCCACGCCCTGGTCTCTGAAGGTATTTATGCAGCCAGCCCCAACGAGAATCAGCTGCCTCAATTAGTGCTCAACTGGAACAGATACAGGGTAGACAGGAAAAACTGGAGCAAGGGTCAATGAAACAGACCGTGAACTGGAAAGTAGACTTCACGGACCGGACCATGACAGCACCCCCACCCCCCTCTACGGGAGTCTCCTGGCGACCAAACAGGCCATCCAGACTATGGACGACCCGGGCAGTGGGAGGGTAATGAACAGAAGTGAACACCAGGTGGCAAGAGGAAAACAACAGTGTCTGTGTCGCTGGGTCCATGGTTGGTTGGATCATTCTGACATAAGGAGGTGGCTGGGAATGGATCCAAGTGCAAGGCACAGACACTGAAGTACGAAGGACAGGACTAGGATACAGGGTGAGGGCTAGGACATGGACATGAAAACCAGGAAGCCGGAACAGGACTGTACACGAGAGCTAGGAGCGAGGGCTTGGACTCAGAGCCAGAGACTGGACAAGGACACCGAACTTGAGGCTAGCCTCTGACTCGGACCTCAGAACTACACAATGACATGATTTTGCTTGCAGGTAGGATGAGGCTGGAGTCTTCAGACTTGAGGCAAGGCTGGAGACCAGAGACTTGAGGTGAGGCTGGAGACCAAAGACTAGAAATGAGGCTTGAGGCCATAGACTAGAGGTGAGGCGTGAGAACAGAGACTAGAGGCAAGGCGTGAGAACAGAGACTTGAAGCTTGGCTTGGGGTGAGGCTCGGCTAGAGGCTTGAGGCTTGGGGTTCGGGTAGAGACTTGAGGTGAGGTTCAGCTAGAGGCTTGAGGCGAGGCTCGGCTAGAGGCTTAGGGGATGAAGTTCCTCCTGGGCAGGGTGCGGTACTCCTGGGCAGGGCACGGGTCACCTGGGCAGGGTGCGGATCTCCACCCGATTGAGGCAAGGGTCAGGAAGAGACAAAACCCACCGCAGTATAATGGCAATATGGCCTGACTTACCCGGTGGAGGCAAGGGACAGGGAGGGAGCTAGGTACAGGGTGGCTCCAAGACAAGACTTCAGCCAAGACAAGGCCAGAGTTACCAGCAAGACAAGGCAAAGCTTCAGGCAATGCAAGGCGAGACAAGAACTTCAGGTGAGGCGAGAGCTTCCGGCAAGACAAGGGAAGGCTTCAGGCAAGGAAACAGAAGGCAAAGGAAGGGATAGGAGGAGTAAGGACAAGAACAATGCAGCAGCCACGCCCTGGTCTCTGAAGGTATTTATGCAGCCAGCCCCAACGAGAATCAGCTGTCTCAATTAGTGCTCAACTGGAACAGATACAGTGTAGACAGGAAAATCTGGAGCAAGGGTCAATGAACTGGACCATGAACTGGAAAGTGGACTTCACGGTCAGGACCTTGACAGCACCCCCCACCCCCGTCTACGGGAGACTTCTGGTGACCAAACAGGCCATCCAGACTATGGGCGACCCGGGCAGTGGGAGGGTATAGAACAGAAGTGAACCCCAGGTGGCAGGAGGAAAACAACAATGTCTGTGTCGCTGGGTCCATGGTTGGCTGGATCGTTCTGACATAAGGAGGTGGCTGGGAATGGACCCAAGTGCAAGGCACAGACACTATGTACTAGGGACAGGACTAGGATACAGGGTGAGGGCTAGGACATGGACACGAAAAGCAGGAAGCCGGAACAGGACTGGCCACGAGAGCTAGAAGCCAGGGCTTGGACCCTGAGCCAGAAACTGAACAAGGACCCAGAACCTATGTCTGGCCTTTGGCTCACACCCCAGAGCTAGACAAGGACGTGACTTGGCTGGCAGACAGGATGAGGCTGGAGTCTTCAGACTTGAGGCAAGGCTTGAGACCAGAGTCTTGAGGCGAGGCATGAGAGCAGAGGCTTTAGGCGAGGCTTGATACCAGAGGCTTGAGACCAGAGGTTTGAGGCTTGGGGTCTTGAACCTTGGCTTGGGACAAGGCTCGGCTAGAGACTTTACGCAAGGCGAAGCGAGGCTAGAGACTTGAGTCGAGGCGAGGCTAGAGACTTGAGGCGAGGCTTGGCTAGTGACTTGAGGCAAGGTTCGGCTAGAGACCTGAGGCGAGGCTTGGGGGATGAAGCTCCTCCTGGGCTGGGCGCGGTATTCCTGGACAGGGCGCGGTTCACCTGTGCAGGGCGCAGATGTCTACCCGTTGGAGGCAAGGCACAGGAAGGGACAGAACCCATTGCAATGTAACAGCAAACTGGCCTGGCTTACCCGTCGGAGTCAAGGGACAGGAAGGGAGCTAGATGCAGGGTGGCTCCAAGACAAGACTTCAGGCGAGACAAGGCGAGAGTTACCAGCAAGACAAGGCAAGGCTTCAGGCAATGCAAGGCGAGACAAGAACTTCAGGTAAGGCGAGAGTTACCGGAAACTCAAGGCAAGGCTTCAGGCAATGAAACAGGAGACAAGGGTAGGGATGCGAGGAGTAAGGACAAGAACAATCCAACAGCCACACCCTGGTCGCTGGAGGTATTTATGCAGCCAGCCCCAACAAGAATCAGCTGCCTCAATTCGTGCTCAACAGGAACAGAAACAGGGTAGACAGGAAAACCTGATGCAAGGGGTCAATGGACTGGACTGTGAACCGGAAAACGGACTTCACAGACTGGACCGTGACAGCACCCCCCTCTACGAGAGCCTCCTGGCAACCAAACAGGCTATCCAGACTATGGACGACCCGGGCGGGTGGGAGGGCATTTAACAGAAGTGAGCCCCGGGTGGCAAGAGGAAAACGACAGTGTCTGTGTCGCTGGGTCCATGGTTGGCTGGATCTTTCTGATATAAGGAGGTGGCTGGGAACAAACCCAAGTGCAAGAAACAGACACTGAAGTACATGGGACAGGATACAGGGTGAGGGCTTGGACATGGATACGAAAACCAGGAAACTGGAACAGGACTGAACACGAGAGCTAGGAGCCAGGACTTGGACTCCGAGCCAGAGACTGGACAAGGACCCAGAACTTGAGGCTGGCCTCTGGCTCGGACCCCAGAACTAGACAAGGACTTGACTTGGCTTGCAGGCAGGACAAGGCTGGAGTCTTCAGACTTGAGGCAAGGCTTGAGACCAGAGAATAGATGTGAGGCTTGAGACTAGAGACTTGAGGCTTGGGGTCTCGAAGCTTGGATTGAGGGGAGGCTCGGCTAGAGGCTTGAGGCTTAGTGTCTTGAAGCTTGGATTGAGGGGAGGCTTGGCAAGAGACTTGAGGCGAGGCTTGGCTAGAGACTTGAGGCACGGGTCGGCTAGAGGCTTAGGGGATGAAGCTCCTCCTGGTCAGGGCACAGTACTCCTGCGCAGGGCGTGGGTCACCTTGGCAGGGTGCGGATCTTCACCTGATTGAGGCAAGAGACAGGAAGTGACAAAACCCACCGCAGGATAATGGCAATCTGGCCTGGCTTACCCGTCAGAGGCAAGGGACAGGAAGGGAGCTAGGTACATGGTGGCTCCAAGACAAGACTTCAGGCTAGACAAGGCGAGAGTTACCAGCAAGACAAGGCAAGACTTCAGGAAATGCAAGGCGAGGCAAGGACTTCTGGTGAGGCTAGAGTTACCGACAAGACAAGGCAAGGCTTAAGGGAAAGAAGCAGAAGGCAAGGGAAGGGATACGAGAAGTAAGGACAAGAACAATCCAGCAACCACACCCTGGTCTCTGGAGGTATTTATGCATCCAGCCCCAAGGAGAATCAGCTGCCTCAATTCGTACTCAACAGGAACAGAAACAGGGTAGACAGGAAAACCTGGAGCAAGGGTCGATGGACTGGACTGTGAACCAGAAAGCGGACTTCACGGACCAGACCATGACAGTACCCCCCCCCTCTACGAGAGCCTCCTGGCGACCAAACAGGCTATCCAGACTATGGACGACCCGGGCAGGTGGGAGGGCATTTAACAGAAGTGAACCCCGGGTGGCGAGAGGAAAACGACAGTGCCTGTGTCGCTAGGTCCATGGTTAGCTGGATCGTTCTGACATAAGGAGGTGGCTGGGAATGGACGCATGTGCAAGACACAGACACTGAAGTACGAGGGACAGGACTAGGATACAGGGTGAGGGCTCGGGCATGGACACGAAAACCGGGAAGCCAGAACAGGACTGAACATGAGAGCTAGGAGCTCGGGCTTGGAGTCCGAGCCAGAGACTGGACAAGGACCCAGAACTTCAGGCTGGCCTCTGGTTCGGACCCCAGAACTAGACAAGGACATGACTTGACTTGCAGGCAGGACGAGGCTGGAGTTTTCAGACTTGAGGCCAGGCTGGAGACTAGAGACTTGAGGCGAGGCATGAGACCAGAGACTAGAGGCGAAGCATGAGAGCAGAGAATAGATGTGAGGCTTGAGGCCAGAGGCTTGAGGCTTGGGGTCTTGAAGCTTGGCTTGGAGCAAGGCTCAGCTAGGGGCTTGAGGATTGGGGTCTTGAAGCTTTGCTTGGGGCAAGGCTCGGCTAGAGACCTGAAGCGAGGCTCGGCTGAAGACTTGAGGCAAGGATCGGCTGGAAACTTGAGGCGAGGCTCCTCTAGAGGTTTAGGGGATGAAGCTCCTCCTGGGCAGGGCGCGGGTCACCTGGGCAGGGTGTGGATCTCCACCCGATGGAGGCAAGGGTCAGGAAGGGACATAACCCACCGCATGATAACGGCAATCTGGCCTGGCTTACCCGTCGGAGGCGAGGGACAGGAAGGGAGCTAGGTACAGGGTGGCTCCAAGACAAGACTTCAGCCAAGACATAGCGAAAGTTACCAGCAAGACAAGGCAAGGCTTCAGGCAATGCAAGGCGAGACAAGAACTTCAGGTGAGGCGAGAGTTTCCGGCAAGACAAGGGAAGGCTTCAGGCAAGGAAACAGAAGGCAAAGGAAGGGATAGGAGGAGTAAGGACAAGAACAATCCAGCAGCCACACCCTGGTCTCTGAAGGTATTTATGCAGCCAGCCACAACGAGAATCAGCTGTCTCAATTAGTGCTCAACTGGAACAGAAACAGGGTAGACAGGAAAACCTGGAGCAAGGGTCAATGGACCAGACCGTGAACTGGAAAGTGGACTTCACGGACCGGACCTTGACAGCACTCCCAATCCCGTTCTACGGGAGCCTCCTGGCAACAAAACAGGCCATCCAGACTATGGACGACCCGGACTGTGGGAGGGTATTGAACACAAGTGAACCCCAGGTGGTAAGAGGAAAACATCAGTGACTGTGTCTATGTGACTATGTGTGCAGGTCAGTGGGACTAAGCAGAAAATGGTTCGGCACAGCCAAGAAGTGCCAAAAGGCCTGTTTCTGTAGTTTTTGGGAGTCTCCTCCCTCTTGCGTCGCCTCTCGTCCTGGTGATGAACCTTCTCTCTCTTAAAGGAGTCATACCTGCCTGGTCCACCAAATCCTTTTGACGGTTGTGAGATCTGAAGATTATTAAGTTGATTTTAAAGTACGTTGCTTATAACATTGATTATTTCCATTTGATGGCCAGTCATGCCTTTCCAAAATGGACAACACATCTGCTCCTAGTTTTTTAGTGACAACAGTCATACGCTGTGTTAAAACTCTCTGTACCACTGCAACATTTTGGAGAAGCAGAGGATGGATGCAGCACACCCATTGGAGAAAGAGGTAAAGGAGGAGACAAGATGTCAGAGAAGCATTGATTTGACAGGTGAGACCATGAAAGCATTGTGAAGCAATGCAAACTCAATTCTGCAGCATCCTCAGACTCATTGGGCCTGGCTGCACACAGTACCTACAGTGTTACAGGCACCATGAGGGATGAACAGCTGGAGCTTAGAGTCGTGGCTGACAATTTCCAGGGACTAGTGGACTACAGTCAGGCCAGACAAGAAGTTACAAGACAACAACAACAACAACAACATACAGTGTCGATAAACTTCCTTGGAAGTTTTCATGGTTTCTTGTTTTACAACATTGAATCACATTGGATTTAATTTGGCTTTTTTGACACTGATAAACAGAAAAAGACTCCTTCGTATCAAAGATAAAACAGATCTCTACAAAGTGATCTAAATTCATCACAAATATAAGATACAAAATAATTGATTGCGTAAGTATTCACCCCCCCCTTTTAATACGACACATCAAATCACCAGTGGTGCAGCCAATTGGTTTTAGAATTCACGTAATTAGTTAAATAGAGATCTGTTATTGGAGACCTGTGAGCAGTTAAGGTATTTTAATTGCAAACACGAGGAAATCTGCAGATGCTGGAATTTCAAGCAACACACATAAAAGTTGCTGGTGAACGCAGCAGGCCAGACAGCATCTCTAGGAAGAGGTACAGTCGACGTTTCAGGCCAAGACCCTTCGTCAGGACTAACTGAAAGAAGAGATAGCAAGAGATTTGAAAGTGGGAGGGGGAGGGGGAGATCTGAAATGATAGGAGAAGACAGGAGGGGGAGGGATGGAGCCAAGAGCTGGACAGATGATTGGCAAAAGGGATACGAGAGGATCATGGGACAGGAGGCCCAGGGAGAAAGAAAAGGGGGAGGGGGGAAAAAGCCCAGAGGATGGGCAAGGGGTATAGTGAGGGGGACAGAGGGAGAAAAAGGAGAGAGAGAAAAAGAATGTGTGTATATAAATAAATAACGGATGGGGTACGAGGAGGAGGTGGGGCATTAGCGGAAGTTTGACAAGTCAATGTTCATGCCATCAGGTTGGAGGCTACCCAGACGGAATATAAGGTGTTGTTCCTCCAACCTGAGTGTGGCTTCATCTTTGCAGTAGAGGAGGCCGTGGATAGACATATCAGAATGGGAATGGGACGTGGAATTAAAATGTGTGGCCACTAGGAGATCCAGACAAAGGAACATTCTAAGCAATTCCGCAAAAATATTATGGAGAAACACAAGTTAAGAGATGGATACAAGAAAATTTCCAGGTCTAATTGATTGTAGGAAAAATACATCTGTATCTGAAATGTCCAACTACTGGTGAATCAGTATACTGGCAAAAACTACACAATGAAGACAAAGGAACACTCCAAGCAACTCTGCTGTAAATCTGCCTCGAGCAGGCTGTCCTCAAAAATTGAGTGACCGTGCAAGAAGGGGACTAGTGAGGGAGGCCACCAAGGGACCAATGGTAACTCTGGAGGAGTCATAATCTTTAGTGGCTGAGATGGGAGAGACTGCGCATACAACAACTGTTGCCTGGGTGCTTCACTCTTTGTAGCTTTATGAGAGAGTGGCAAAAAGAAAGCCACTGATGAAAAAAACTCGCATGAAATCTTGGCTAGAGTTTGCCAGAAGGCATGTGGGAGACTCTGAAGTCAGCTGGAAGAAGATTTTATGGTCCGATGAAACCAAAATTGAGTTTTTTGGCCTTTGACTAAACTCTTGTGCTTGGTGCAAACTAAACACCACACATCATCAAAAACACACCATCCCTACTGTGAAGCATGGTGCTGGCTGCATCATGCTGTGGGGATGCTTCACTGCAGCAGGTCCTAGAAGGCTTGTGAAGGAAGAGGGTAAAATGAATGTAGCAAAATGTTGTAAAACATTAAGACATGAAAACCTCCGGGGGGGGGGGGGCGGTTTAATACTTTTTATAGGAACTGTACTATGTGCTGGATGTCTCTATAGTCATTTTATACTGTTGTATACTCTGCATATAGGCAGGGAGGAGAGTTGTTTATTTAATATTTCAGTAACATTGGAAATATATTGTTTGATTAAGCATTCTTCGTAGTTTACATGATACATTGTGGACTATATGTAAAAGTACGTAAATGGCATACATCATTATGCTGCTGTGTCATACTATACACCTCGCTTCAGGTAAGAGTGAAGTTGTACTCACGTTCCCAACTCCCTTACTTTCATTCCAATTTCTTTTTATGTTTGGAGTTATGAAACATAACACTTCTCCATGCAGCCACAGCAAATTCAACATCGAAATTTTGACACTTCCATTTTTAGTGTGTAGAGGTGAGGCTGAGCTTGTAGTTATCTGCATCTAGAACTTCCTATTCCAAACCTCATCTCATCTTTCTGTCTGAAATCTTCTCTCTGATGATGGGGATCTATACACAGTATGTACCTCACCTGTCTGGCTATATTCCATCCTCCAGGCCGTATCACGTTCTCCAGCTTCACAGGATTTGCTTTCACTCTTTATATCTGAACTAGCCATCCCTGCTGTATGTGTATGTGCTGCCTCTGTGTTCCACTCCCTGCGCCTAAGCTGCTAACCACTTTTTACAATTCATAGTTTTCATCTCCCCCTCTGACCAGGTGACTTTATTTTTCATTTATTTTAGCAATATAGAGCCGAGCAGGCATTTCTGGCCCTTTGAGCCCGGCCACCCAAGCAACCCCCAACAAGGCTGATTAAAAGTAACCTAATGACAGGACAACTTTAAATGACCAACTAACCAATAACTGGTACATCTTTGGGATGCGGGAGGAAACAGGGAGAACGTACCAACTCCTTACAGAACAGTGCTGGAATTGAATTCTGAACTCTGCAATGCTCTGAGCAGGAATAGCATTGTGCTAATTGTGGTGGTTAACAGCTTATCCACAGCAAGCTTTACGTCATCCAGGAATATTTCATTGATGCTGTCCATCCCTCAACTCTGCCAACTTCACAACCATGCCTCAGTCTGGGCTGCATATCTCCTTCTGATAATGATACTCACAGATAATTCTGTTTCTTTCTTGACATACACTGCCTGACCTGCAAAACATTTCAGCATTTTCTATCGATTATTTTCCTCTATAGATCTTAGGCTTTGTTAGCCATTGGACATTTTCAGAAATTATGGAATGGGAACAACTGCTACTTAATACAGATGAGAATCAGTCTTCAATCTAAGCCCAAGCATAGACGCTTGAATGTGCATCACTATAAGGCTGATTTCAACATCTTCATTCACAACAACACTGTTTATGCACAAGTCCTCTTGTCAGTCTAGATGTGCTCTCACTTTGTATACAGCATGTATGTCTACAACACCATACTCCATGATACACCTACAATATTGACATAAACAGTAATTCTGATGACTCACGCTGCATTTAGTCACATGCTGTGGTTTTGTGCTTAAAAAATATCAAACCACAGTGCATTTTTGAACTCAGAGAGGTTTCCAGATGTTTGCGAAGAGCATGATCCTTTCAGAATCGCTGCCCTGCCTGTAATGCTGAATAAAGGCCAAATCCATCTGTTTCTGTGCTACTCATTCCTCGTCACAACAATGGGCTCCACAGGAAATTAAATGTACTCAACATTGTTTGGATAAAGTTCAAAGAAAGGTGAAAAATGTTACAGTTTGAAGGTCATTTTTTAAAAACAGAAAATAGATGTCCTATTTTGAATCCTCCTCAGCTAAAATCTTCCAGCTGAGAGGCCAGTTGTTTTGCTGCCTTTCAGCTTCTGGTTTGATTCGTATTCTCAGTGTAAGTTGGGTTGCAAGGAGCTGTAGAGATGTTGTTGTTATTTATAGCTATTTTGCTGTACTGCTTGTGTGTTGCTACATCAATTTATTCCAGCAGTGAGCACAAAACAGCAAGGATTTTTCTCCATAGTTTCTCCTGCATTAAACATTTAAAACTGGTGAACCACTGAGGAAGCTGTTAAATATCTGAATAACTCTTCAAAGTTTGCAGATTGTCTGAATCGGATCATGATTTCTTATAGAAACATACATAGAAACATACATAGAAAATAGGTGCAGGAGTAGGCCATTCGGCCCTTCGAGCCTGCACCGCCATTTATTATGATCATGGCTGATCATCAACTCAGAACCCCGCCTCAGCCTTCCCTCCATACCCCCGGACCCCCGTAGCCACAAGGGCCATATCTAACTCCCTCTTAAATATAGCCAATGAACTGGCCTCAACTGTTTCCTGTGGCAGAGAATTCCACAGATTCACCACTCTCTGTGTGAAGAAGTTTTTCCTAATCTCGGTCCTAAAAGGCTTCCCCTCTATCCTCAAACTGTGGCCCCTCGTTCCGGACTTCCCCAACATCGGGAACAATCTTCCTGCATCTAGCCTGTCCAATCCCTTTAGGATCTTATACGTTTCAATCAGATCCCCCCTCAATCTTCTAAATTCCAACGAGTACAAGCCCAGTTCATCCAGTCTTTCTTCATATGAAAGTCCTGCCATCCCAGGAATCAATCTGGTGAACCTTCTTTGTACTCCCTCTATGGCAAGGATGTCTTTCCTCAGATTAGGGGACCAAAACTGCACACAATACTCCAGGTGTGGTCTCACCAAGGCCTTGTACAACGGCAGTAGTACCTCCCTGCTCCTGTACTCGAATCCTCTCGCTATAAATGCCAGCATACCATTCGCCTTTTTCATCGCTTGCTGTATCTGCATGCCCACTTTCAATGACTGGTGTATAATGACACCCAGGTCTCGTTGCACCTCCCCTTTTCCTAATCGGCCACCATTCAGATAATAATCTGTTTTCCTATTTTTGCCACCAAAGTGGATAACCTCACATTTATCCACATTAAATTGCATCTGCCATGAGTTTGCCCACTCACCCAACCTATCCAAGTCACCCTGCATCCTCTTAGCATCCTCCTCACAGCTAACACTGCCATCCAGCTTCGTGTCATCCGCAAACTTGGAGATGCTGCATTTAATTCCCTCATCCAAGTCATTAATATATATTGTAAACAACTGGGGTCCCAGCACTGAGCCTTGCGGTACCCCACTAGTCACCGCCTGCCATTCTGAAAAGGTCCCGTTTATTCCCACTCTTTGCTTCCTGTCTGCTAACCAACTCTCCACCCACACCAATACCTTACCCCCAATACCATGTGCTTTAAGTTTGCACACTAATCTCCTGTGTGGGACCTTGTCAAAAGCCTTCTGAAAATCCAAATATATCACATCCACTGGTTCTCCCCTATCCACTCTACTGGTTACATCCTCAAAAAATTCTATGAGATTTGTCAGACATGATTTTCCTTTCACAAATCCATGCTGACTTTGTCCGATGATTTCACCGCTTTCCAAGTGTGCTGTTATCACATCCTTGATAACTGACTCCAGCAGTTTTCCCACCACCGACGTTAGGCTAACCAGTCTATAATTCCCCGGTTTCTCTCTCTCTCCTTTTTTAAAAAGTGGAGTTACATTAGCCACCCTCCAATCCTCAGGAACTAGTCCACAATCTAACGAGTTTTGAAAAATTATCACTAATGCATCCACTATTTCTTGGGCTACTTCCTTAAGCACTCTGGGATGCAGACCATCTGGCCCTGGGGATTTATCTGCCTTCAATCCCTTCAATTTACCTAACACCACTTCCCTACTAACATGTATTTCGCTCAGTTCCTCCATCTCACTGGACCCTCTGTCCCCTACTATTTCTGGAAGATTATTTATGTCCTCCTTAGTGAAGACAGAACCAAAGTAATTATTCAATTGGTCTGGCATGTCCTTGCTCCCCATAATCAATTCACCTGTTTCTGTCTGCAGGGGACCTACATTTGTCTTTACCAGTCTTTTCCTTTTTACATATCTATAAAAGCTTTTACAGTCCGTTTTTATGTTGCCTGCCAGTTTTCTCTCATAATCTTTTTTCCCCTTCCTAATTAAGCCCTTTGTCCTCCTCTGCTGGACTCTGAATTTCTCCCAGTCCTCAGGTGAGCCACTTTCTCTGGCTAATTTGTATGCTTCTTCTTTGGAATTGATACTATCCCTAATTTCTCTTGTCAGCCACGGGTGCACTACCTTCCTTGATTTATTCTTTTACCAAACTGGGATGAACGATTATTGTAGTTCATCCATGCAACCTTTAAATGCTTGCCATTGCATATCCACCGTCAATCCTTTAAGTGTCATTTGCCAGTCTATCTTAGCTAATTCACGTCTCATACCTTCAAAGTTACCCCTCTTTAAGTTCAGAACCTTTGTTTCTGAATTAACTATGTCACTCTCCATCTTAATGAAGAATTCCACCATATTATGGTCACTCTTACCCAAGGGGCCTCTCACGACAAGATTGCTAATTAACCCTTCCTCATTGCTCAAAACCCAGTCCAGAATAGCCTGCTCTCTAGTTGGTTCCTCGACATGTTGGTTCAAAAAACCATCCCGCATACATTCCAAGAAATCCTCTTCCTCAGCACCTTTACCAATTTGGTTCACCCAATCTACATGTAGATTGAAGTCACCCATTATAACTGCTGTTCCTTTATTGCACACATTTCTAATTTCCTGTTTAATACCATCTCCGACCTCACTACTACTGTTAGGTGGCCTGTACACAACTCCCACCAGCGTCTTCTGCCCCTTAGTGTTACGCAGCTCTACCCATATCGATTCCACATCTTCCCGGCTTATGTCCTTCCTTTCTATTGCGTTAATCTCTCCTTTAACCAGCAACGCCATCCCACCTCTCCTTCCTTCATGTCTATCCCTCCTGAATATTGAATATCCCTGAACGTTGAGCTCCCATCCCTGGTCACCCTGGAGCCATGTCTCTGTGATCCCAACTATATCATAATCATTAATAACAATCTGCACTTTCAATTCATCCACCTTATTACGAATGCTCCTTGCATTGACACACAAAGCCTTCAGGCGCTCTTTTACAACTCTCTTAGCCCTTATACAATTATGCTGAAAAGTGGCCCTTTTTAATGCTTGCCCTGGATTTGTCGGCCTGCCACTTTTACTTTTCTCCACAGTACTTTTTGCTTCTACCCTCACTTTACACCCCTCTGTCTCTCTGCACTGGTTCCCATCCCCTTGTTGTGAACTAACCTCCTCACGCCTAGCGTCTTTAATTTGATTCCCACCCCCCAACCATTCTAGTTTAAAGTCACCTCAGTAGTCCCCGCTAATCTCCCTGCCAGGATATTGGTCCCCCTAGGATTCAAGTGTAACCCGTCCTTTTTGTACAGGTCACGCCTGCGCCAAAAGAGGTCCCAATGATCCAAAAACTTGAATCCCTGCCCCCTGCTCCAATCCCTCAGCCACGCATTTATCCTCCACCTCATCGCATTCCTACTCTCACTGTCGCGTAGCACAGGCAGTAATCCCGAGATTACTACCTTTGAGGTCCTTTTTCTCAACTCCCTTCCTAGCTCCCTATATTCTCCTTTCAGGACCTCATCCCTTTTCCTACCTATGTCATTGGTACCTATATGTACCACGACCTCTGGCTCCTCACCCTCCCACTTCAGAATATCTTGGACACGATCAGAAATATCCCGGACCCTGGCACCAGGGAAGCAAACTACCATCTGGGTCTCTGGACTGCGTCCACAGAATCGCCTATCTGACCCCCTTACTATCGAGTCCCCTATCACAACTGCCCTCCTCTTCCTTGCCTACCCTTCTGAGCTACAGGGCCAGACTCTGTGCCGGAGGCACGGCCACTGTCGCTTCCCCCGGGTAAGCTGTCCCCGCCCAACAGTACTCAAACAGGAGTACCTGTTGTTAAGGGGCACAGCCACCGGGGTACTCCCTATTACCTGACTTTTCCCCTTCCCCCTCCTAACCGTGACCCACTTGTCTGCCTCCCGTGGTCCCGGTGTGACCACCTGCCTGTAACTCCTCTCTATCACTCCTTGACCAGACGAAGGTCATCGAGCTGCAGCTCCAGTTCCGTAACGCGGTCCCTTAGGAGCTGCATCTTGATGCACTTGGCGCAGATGTAGACATCCAAAGATGTATAATCCAAATATATAAATGTTTGGAAAAAATGATTTTTGGTCACTGTTGGTGCAGTACGTTCAATATAAAGGCTGGCATTGCTGGCTTTAATAATGGTAACAATAATAACTATGTATATAGCACTTTGCATACATTAAGGTGCAGGGTGAAAGAACTTTACATAGTTTTTAAAGATAAATCAATGTAATCATAAAATACAAGACCAAATTAAAGATCATACGTAAAGACAAATATTATATAGAATAAAATATAATCGAATATACCAAATGATGCAAGTATAATCAATATCAGCAGGCATTAAGTAATCCTATAAACAGGCCAACATTTGAAAAGTATCTGTTTGGAAGTGTTTGACATGTAGCACAGTACTAGCCTGGCGTGTGTCACTTGGTAGAGTGTTCCAGACTTCTGTTTCATAAGAGCAAAAGGCCGCATCACCAGTTCTTATGCTTGACTCTGGGACACTAAGCAAACCAGTACTCATAGATCTAAGGTTCATACAATTAGAGGTGTAAGGGGATAGACACTGCCAAGTGTATGGAGGAACTAAATTTTCAAACTGACCTGTAAGGGCAAAGGTGTCCACTACAACATTGACAAAAGCAGTGACAATGTGCTCAGATTTTCTCAGATGTGCTGAAATGTGCTCTGACTTTAAGGTAGCGTTCGATTCTCTGAAGAGTTCATCGTGAACTATAATTGAAACACAGACCGCTGTTGAGAGTCAAAGTAATTATTATAAAGACCTGTAAAGCTTTTGCACTCAGATTCTTTATCCTCTAAATTAATGTCATCCCTTAGGTACATTAAAAGGAAGCAACAATGTGCTCACTGAAAGCCTCAGCTCAACATAAACACAATCAATGAAATAACACAAGTTCAAGTTCAATTGTCGTTCTACTCTACACATGAATACAGCCAAACAAAACAGCAATCTGCTAGGCCAACATGCAAAACACAGCATCAATAGTCAACACGCAGCACATACAGTTACCATAGCAAAGAGAAAAAATAGCATTCAGTCATAACATAGCCCAAATCCCTGAGTGTCATGGTACGTATGTAGATTGTCCTGGAGCAAGTACACAGCAGTCCTCAGCACGCCCAAACCTCACAATCCCTAACATGTCATACCTAACATGGCAATATTTGGAAAGATAAAATCGCAGTTTAAGTGTAGCATGTTCTAACAGAAGGAAAACATTAACACAGAGTTTCAAAGAATATAGAGAGAGTAACAAAATCCGATGAATCATTAGAGCTACCCGGTGAAAAACTATGGACCTCTTGTTTGGGGATGGGAAGATTTTGTCAAGGACAATTCATAGGTTGAAGCTTAGGGTAATGGGAGCACTGGGCCCAGAACAATCAGAGAGGTCAGAAGCAGAAGTGGTGAAGGGGCTGAATATCAAATCAAATCAAGTTTACTTGTCAGTCAAACAATACATGGATCCAGTCGAATGAGACAGCTTTCCTCCAGGATCAAGGTGCAACTGTACTTGTCGTTCAAATTACGAGGAATGAGAAACAAAAAGGAAATAGTCACGTAAGGAAAGACAGTTTCAGTGCAAGACACTGAGTGACAAGTCACACAAATTGATGGCTCCTGGCAGTCCAGTCTGTAATTCCACAGATCCAACACTGGAGAAAAGCACCGATGGAAGAGGCCATCCCTAGCCGAGCTTGGACATCATGCTAACATGCAAGCTCATGGCTTGAGGTCCAATCCTCACTACAAACAAGGTGACACTGCTGCCTCGTCACCAAACAAGGGAAGCAGGCCTGGGGTAATCAATGTCCAACAGGGTCTTGTGATCACAAAAGAAATGTGCAAGGCAGTCACTCACCATTTCTCTACTCACTACCTTTGCACCAACTCGAGTACATCAACTCTGGTGCCTTTGGAGTAGCATGCAACAGCATGGTCTCCATCCAGGTCAGCTCTTCCAAATCCAACCCCAAACTTCCTGCAGCCAAACAGCCTGACCTGAATCCCTCGGCCTGACTCGCCTTCTGAAGCGCTGCATAGAGAAGGTGGCACCTGTCATGAAGGTTCCTTACTACCCAGGTCATGCCTTCTTCCTGCTGCTCTCGTTGGCAAGGAGGTACCGTAACCTGAGGTCCCACATTATCAGCCCCACGAACACCTCAGATTCTCGTACTGAACTGCACAACCCTAATCCTACCCCAGCCATGGAACATTAACCTGCCTTGTTTTGTAATGTCTTTTTTCTTCTCTGTCTTGTATAATTTCTTGAAAATTTATGTTTTGTGTCTTGTCCGAATCTGTATGCCAATGATGCTACTGCATCCTTTGCCTCACCATATACAGTGTATGACAATAACCTTAACTCGATTTCATCTGGTTTGACTTGACTTCACTTAGATTAATATGAAGGTGATATTGCTTGGGTCTGAAGAGGCAGATTAGTTGCTGCATTGAGGGATGGAGGTAATCAAAATAACTCCATGTCCTGCTCAACACTATTAAACTCCAATTATTCTGTGATGATCCTCACTCTTCAGAACATTACAAACTAATTTTACTTGGAATGTTCCAAAAGGAGCATTACATGGGAAATTATATCACTTACTACTCGTCAGAACTGGAAGTTATTTCAGACCATAAGATATGGAAGCTGAATTAGCTCTTTCAGTCCATTGAGTCTGCCCCAGAATTTCAACACAGCAGATCCATTTCCCTCTCAAATGCACTATCCTGCCTTCTTCCCATAACCTTTCATGCCTTGACTAATCAAGAACCCATCTACTCCACCTTAAATACACCCAGTGAATTGGCCTCCACAGCTGCCTGTGGCAACAAATTCCCCAGATTCACCACCCTCAGGCTAAAGAAATTCCTCCCCATCTCTGTTTTTAATGGGTGTTTCTCTATTCTAAGGTTGTACTTTCTGGTCCTAGACTCTCCCACCATAGGAAACATCCTCTCCACTCTATCTAGGCCTTTCAACATTTGATAGATTTCAATGAGAATCCCCTGATTCTTCTAAATTCCATTGAAAGAAGGACCAGAAACATTAATTGTTCCTCATACGATAAGCCTTTCATTCCTGGAATCATTCTCGTGAGCCTCTTCTGAACGCTTCATGAAGTCAATACATCCTTTCTTAAATAAGGGGCCCAAAACTGCTCACAATACTCCATGTGAGTCCTTGCCAATTCTTTATGAAGTCTCAGTGAGACCAAGCAACACACACAAAATGCTGGAGGAACTCAGCAGGCCAGGTGGCATCCATGGAAAAGAGTAAACAATCAATGTTTCAGGCTGAGACCCTTCATCAGAACTTGTTTACTCTTTTCCATAGATGCTGCCTGGCCTGCTGAGTTCCTCCAGCATTTTATGTGTGTTACTTCGATTTTCAGCAGCTGCTGATTTTCTCTTGCCGGAGATCAAATAGCCAGGAATGTGGGTCTGCAATGCTTTATGCTGAGTGAAGGGCATGAAAAGCCACAGGAGAAGTCATGGTCATCCACTGCAACCGGTTGTGACAATTGCCCGCACCATTGGACTCGGACTTCCAAGGCTGAGAGAAGGGAATTGTACAGTGCAACAGCATTTCTGCTTTAAAAAAACTCTCCCACACAGGTTTCTTCTTGCAGTTCACATTTCAGAATAATCCAAATCAGAATCAGCTTTAATATCACCATCATATGTCTTGAAGTTTGTTAACTTTGCAGCAGCAATCCAATACAGTACATAATAATAAAGAAAAAAACACCTGTGAATTACATTAAATATATGCATATATAAGTAAATTAAATAAGAAGTGCAAAAAACTGGTAATGAAAGAAGTAGTCAGGTAGTGTTCCTGGGTCCAATGTTCATTCAGGAATCGCATGGCCGAGGGGAAGAAGCTGTTCCTGAATCGCTGAATGTCTGAGTGACTCCAGGCTTGTGTACCTCCTTCCACACAGTAACAATGAGAAGAGGACACGTCCTGGGAGATGGGGGAGATGGATGCTGTCTTTCTGGGGCATTGCTCCTTGAAGCTGTCTTAGATATTATGGAGGCTGGTGCCCATGATGAAGCTAACTGCATTTATGACTCCCTACACAAATCTAACTATCATCGTTGGATATGTCAGACAACCAACCATCAATGTTTTGATAAATAAACAGTTATAGGATACGAGGTTAACTTAATTGGTCACACTGAAACATACAGTGATACGTGTTGTTTGCTTCTGGGACCAAAGCAGTTCAAGGATATGCTGGGGCAAGTGACAGCATATTTCCAGAGCCAAAATAGCATGTACACAATTTACTAACCAATATGTCTTTGGACTGGGGCAGGAAGCTGAAGCACCCAGAGGAACCCACATGGTCACAGGAAAATGTACAGACTCCTTACACATTGCTTGAGCTCTCTACTGAACCAGAAAAAACAATATTACATTGGGCCTGTCAATGCTACAGATAATCTTGTAAAAATATGGCCTTGTTTTCTATATTTTTGTGTTTGTTTTTCAAATACTCCTTTCTGAGGGAAGGAATGCAGAGACAGCACAGGTCTATAAATCATTTTCACATTCCCCTGACACTCCATTCATTCATTATATCCTGCTAATTTTTAAAATAGGACCCCTGGACACAATCCTTCGACAAGAGGTAGGCATGTCAAATTTACATGTGATAGATTATCCATTATAAATCGACTGACTACATAAATTTTGATTTATCATGTCTTGGATTTCATTTCTCAAACCTGGTTTCTCAGTTATTTGACATCCACACGTACTATATATTTAGTAAACGCTTTGAAAATTACACTTTTCCTCATTTAAAACCTGTTGAAAGTAGTAACACTCTAAAATTATTTTAATCAAGGGGCTTTCCAATCATTTCTTAAAGTCTTATATTTTCTTTAATTTGTTTTCAAAAGAGAAGCTACTTCTTATTTCATATGATTCTCAATGTGATAATTTGCACAAATTTGTGATGTAGATTAAAATTGTTTCCTTGTGATGTATGAATTTATGGATAGGTGGCATGAGATTGTTAATTTCAGATTTTTTATTCAGTTTGTATGTGTTATTTTACAACACAAACATGCAATTCTGCAACATTAGAACCGGCCAGCTTTAGATCATCAACACACAGAAAACGTTGGAGTACCTCTGCAAGCCAGACAGCATCAATGGAAAAGAGTACAGTCAGTGATCAAGGGTTTTGGCCTGAAACGTTGACTGTATTTTTTTCCCTTGATGCTGCCTGACCTGTTGAGTTCCTCCAGCATTTTGTGTGTTGCTCGGATCTCCAGTGTCTGTAGATTTTCTCTTGTTTGAACCTCAGTCTAAAAATTATTAATACTTATTAATGAATTTAGAAAATATTCTTAAATCTTTAGCAAACCTAACACTTTTCAAATTCTGGATTACCTGCCCTACCATGGCCAGTATATCTTTTATATCATCTTCAATTCTGACAACTGACAGCAACTTGTGTCAGTAACAGCTTTGATTGGTAAGGGGGTTAACTGTTAATGGGGAGAAAGTGGGTAAATGAGGTTCAAAAGGATAGCCATGATTGAATGGTGAATCAGACTCGGTGGGCTGTTTGACCGAATTCTACTCCTACTACATCTTATTGTCTTATGATTCTGCCCCTTCTTAGTTGTGTTACAAAGTTGGTAGCAAATCTCAATAAAGTATCTTAAACCATGCAGTGAAGGTACAGCAACAGTAGGGAACACCTAGATTTTAGACCATAAAACAGCATCAATACACATTGAAACCACCAGTATAGTCTCCATAATTATGTATGTGTTGGATGACTATTTAGGGATGGTACATTTAAATTTCTGACAGATTAACCTGCGTATACTGTATGTTTAAACAGTGATATTCTGCTCATATATATGATCAGACCCACTGTAAGACTCTGGATTAGATGACAAAGATAATTGTTTTACAGTATTACACTGTATTTTAATGTTTTTCTTTTCCTTTAGTTACATTCCCTTTATAGATTACTTCACTTTCAATTATTTTTAAATGCTTTAATGAGAGAGACATTTAAGATAATTGAAAAAAAAAACCCTCTCAGCATTTATAGCCAACAAAGCTGGAATAGCATTCTGGGACATTTTGGGGTAAGCACTTCATTCGAGTTTCTGTTGATGCTCAGACACCCTCAGTGCCAGCTATTGGAAGCTGAATTGCTTTGGGCCAGAAACAGAAGTTATGAACGGGTGGGACAGTGAGAGGAGGAGGAAGCGGTGCTGGTCAGGGGTCTGGGGACTGCATGCGAGTAGTGGTTCTCTGCAGAACACCTATTCAGCATGATCGGGCAGCACAGTATAATTCTTCTTGTTGTTAAAGGCCACTTCCAGGAGCGTAATTTTACATATAACATAGAAAATTACAACACAGTACAGGCCCTTCGGCCCACAATGTTGTGCCGACCCATATACCTGTCTAGCAGTCTCTTAAATTTTGTTAGTGTATCTGCTTCCACCACTGACTCAGGCAGTGCATTCCATGCACCAACCACTCTCTGAGTAAAAAACCTTCTTCTAATATCCTCCTTGAGCTTCCCGCCCCTTACCGTAAAGCCATATCCTCTTGTACCGAGCAGTGATGCCCTGGGGAAGAGGCACTGGCTGTCCAGTCTACCTCTTAATATCTTGTATACCTCTATCATGTCTCCTCTCATCCTCCTTCTCTCCAAAGAGTAAAGCCCTTGCTCCCTTAATCTCTGATCATAATGCATACTCTCTAAACCAGGTAGCATCCTGGTAAATCTACTCTGTACCCTTCCAATGCTTCCACATCTTTCCTATAGAGAGGTGACCAGAACTGGACACAGTACTCCAAGTGTGGCCTAACCAGAGTTTTATAGATCTGCATCATTACCTCACAACTCTTAAAATCTATCCATATATAACCATATAACCACATAACAATTACAGCACGGAAACAGGCCATCTCGGTCCTTCAAGTCCATGCCAAGCGCTTAAGCTCACCTAGTCCCACCGATCTGCACTCAGCCCATACCCCTCCATTCCTTTCCTGTCCAGGGAGCTATCCAATTTTAATTATCCAGTACAGATCCCTGAGACACACCACTTGTCATCGGCCTCCAATCTGACAAACAGTTATCCACCACTACTCTCTGGCGTTTCCCATCCAGCCACTGCTGAATCCATTTTACTACATCAATATTAATACCTAAAGATTGAACCTTCCTAGCTAACCTTCCATGTGGAACCTTGTCAAAGGCCTTACTGAAGTCCATGTAGACAACATCAACCGCTTTACCCTCGTCAATTTTCCTAGTAACCTCTTCAAACAATTCAATAAGATTTGTCAAACATGACCTTCCACGCACAAATCCATGTTGGCTCTTCCAAATCAGACCCTGTCTATCCAGATGATTATATATACCATCTCTAAGAATACTTTCCATCAATTTATCCACCACTGATGTCAAACTTACAGGCCGATAATTGCCAGGTTTACTCTTAGAACCTTTTTAAAACAATGGAACAACATGAGCAATACGCCAATCCTCCGGTGCCATCCCTGTTTCTAATGACATTTGAAATATTTCTGTCAGAGCCCCTGCTATTTCAACACTAATTTCCTTCAAGGTCCTATGGAATATCTTGTCAGGACCCAGAGGCTTATCCACTTTTATATTCCTTAAAAGCGCTAGTACTTCCTCTTCTTTAATCATCATAGTTTCCATAACATCCCTACCTGTTTCCCTTACCTTACACAATTCAATGTCTTTCTCCTTAGTGAATACCGAACAAAAATGTTCAAAATCTCCCCCATCTCTTTCGGTTCCACACATAGCTGTCCACTCTGATTCTCCAATGGACTAATTTTAATCCTCACTATCCTTTTGCTATTAATATAACTGTAGAAACCCTCGGGATTTATTTTCACCTTACTTGCCAAAGCAACCTTTTAGCTTTCCTAATTTCTTTCTTAAGATTCTTTTTACATTCTTTATATTCCTCAAGCACCTCATTTACTCCATGCTGCCTATATTTATTGTGGATACCTCTCTTTTTCCGAATCAAGTTTCCAATATCTCTTGAAAACCATGGCTCTCTCAAACTTTTAACGTTTCCCTTCAACCTAACAAGAACATAAAGATTCTGTACCCTCAAAATTTCACCTTTAAATGACTTCCATTTCTTTATTACATCCTTCCCATAAAACAATTTGTCCCAATCCACTCCTTCTAAATCTTTTCGTATCTCCTCAAAGTTAGCCTTTCTCCAATCAAAAATCTCAACCCTGGGTCCAGACCTATCCTTCTCCATAATTATATTGAAACTAATAGCATTGTGATCACTGGACACGAAGTGCTCCCCAACGCAAACCTCCGTCACCTGACCTATCTCATTCCCTAACAGGAGATCCCTTTTCTAGTTGGTACCTCTATGTATTGCTGCAAAAAAATATCCTGCACGCATATTACAAATTCTAAACCATCCAACCCCTTTATAGTATGGGCTTCCCAGTCTATGTGTGGAAAATTAAAATATCCCATGATTACAATCTTGTGCTTACTACAAATCCCTTGACTTATGAAGGCTAACACCCCATAAGCTTTCCTAACTACCCTATCTACTTGTAAGGCAAACTTCAGGGATCTGTGGACACGTACCCCCAGATCTCTCTGCTCCTCCACATTACCAAGTATCCTGTCATTTACTTTGTATTCTGCCTTGGAGTTTGTCCTTCCAAAGTGTACCACCTCACACTTCTCCGGGTTGAACTCCATCTGTCACTTCTCAACCCACTTCTGCATCCTATCAATGTCTCTCTGCAATTTTCAACAATCCTCTACACTGTCCACAACACCACCAAACTTTGTGTTGTCTGTGCACTTGCCAACCCACCCTCCTATCCCTACATACAGGTCATTAATAAAAGTCACAAAAAGTAGAGGTCCCAGAACCGATCCTTGTGGGACACCACTAGTCACAATCCTCCAATCTGAATGTACTCCCTCCACCACCACCCTCTGCCTTCTGCCGGCAAGCCAATTCTGAATCCACCTGGCTAAGCTTCCCTGGATCCCATGCCTTCTGACTTTCTGAATAAGCCTACTGTGTGGAACCTTGTCAAATGCCTTACTAATATCCATGAAGATCACATCCACTACAAAACCCTCATCTATATGCCTGGTCAACTCCTCAAAGAATGCTATCACGCTTGTTAGACACGACCTTCCCTTCACAAAGCCATGTTGACTGTCCCTGATCAGTCCATGATTCTCTAAATGCTCATAGATCCTATCTCTAAGAATCTTTTCCATATAACCATATAACAATTACAGCACGGAAACAGGCCATCTCGGCCCCTCTAGTCCGTGCCGAACTCTTGCTCTCACCTTGTCGCACTGACCTGCACTGAGCCCATAATGCTCTATTCCTTTCCTGTCCATATAGCTGTCCAATTTAACTTTAAATGACAACATCAAACCTGCCTCAACCACTTCTGCTGGAAGCTCGTTCCACACAGCTACCTCTCTCTGAGTGAAGAAGTTCCCCTCATGTTACCCCTAAACTTTTGCCCTTTATCTCTCAACTCATGTCCTTTTGTTTGAATCTCTCCCATTCTCAATGGAAAAAGCCTATCCACGTCAACTCTATCTATCCCCCTCATAATTTTAAATACCTCTATTAAGTCCCCCCTCAACCTTCTACGCTCCAAAGAATAAAGATTAGATTAGATTATGAGGACACTCAGTCCTCGTTTATTGTCATTTAGAAATGCATTCATTAAGAAATGATACAAAGTTCCTAAAGACCCAACTTGTTCAAACTTTCTCTGTAACTTAGAAGATGAAACCGAAATAACATTCTAGTAAATCTTCTCTGTACTCTCTCTATTTTGTTGACATCTTTCCTATAATTTGGTGACCAGAACTGTACACAATACTCCAAATTTGGCCTTACCAATGCCTTGTACAATTTCAACATTACATCCCACTCCTATACTCAATGCTCTGATTTATAAAGGCCAGCATACCAAAAGCTTTCTTCACCACCCTATCCACATGAGATTCCACCTTCAGGGAACTATGCACCATTATTCCTAGATCTCTCTGTTCTACTATTTCCAACAGCTTTCCCACCACAGACGTAAGGCTCACTGGTCTATAATTACCCAGACTATCCCTACTACCTTTTTTGAACAAGAGGACAACATTCGTCTCCCTCCAATCGTCCGGTACCATTCCCATGGACAGCAAGGAGATAAAGATCCTAGCCAGAGGCTCAGCAATCTCTTCCCTCACCTCATGGACCAGCCTGGGGAATATTCCATCAGGCCCCGGGGACTTATCTGTCCTAATGTATTTTAACAAATCCAACACCTCTTCTCCCTTAATATCAACATGCTCCAGAACATCAACCTCACTCATATTGTCCTCACCGTCATCAAGTTCCCTCTCAATGGTGGATACCAAAGAGAAGTATTCATTGAGAACCTCGCTCACTTCCACAGCCTCCAGGCACATCTTCCCACCTTAATCTCTAATCAGTCCTACCTTCACTCCTGTCATCCTTTTGTTCTTCACATAATTGAAGAATGCCTTGGGGTTTTCCTTTAGCCTACTCGCCAAGGCCTTCTCATGCCCCCCTTCTTGCTCTCCTCAGCCCCTTCTTAAGCTCTTTTCTTGCTACTCTATATTCCTCAATAGACCCATCTGATCCTTGCTTCCTAAACCTCATGTATGATGCTTTCCTCCACATGACAAGACTTTCCACCTCACTTGTCACCCATGGTTCCTTCACCCTACTATTCTTTATCTTTCTCACCTGGACAAATTATTTGTAAAATTATTTTTATTCTCACCAACCTAGTACCTGCAAACAAAACTGAAAATGTATAAAGGCCTGTTTAAAGTTAATCCTCAGACCAGCTCATGTACCTCCATGGTCTGAAACAAAATGTTCCAGATTTAAATGGGTCTAAGGCTGCTCAAGCCCTGTTTTTTTCTAAAGAAAGTAACTGAACTATTTGGGACATCCCTTTTAAGGAGGTTGATCATGCATTGCTTCCAGGGCTTTTTCAAAATCCTGATACCTGATTCCTTGTATTCCAATTCATCAGTTCTTGGACCATCTGACTCAAGACTATTTCCCCAAGAGTTGTGAGCGGGGACAATTTTCCCACAAGTTTCTTTGGTAGTCCATGGTGTTTGCTCATTCTCACTGAGAGTTTGTGGGTTTCCACCAGCTGTCCTCCAAGATGTGATTGGTAGATTCACGCAATACACATAAAAATTGCTGGTGAACGCAGCAGGCCAGGCAGTATCTATAGGAAGATGTACAGTCAACGTTTCGGGCCGAGACCCTTCATCAGGACTAACTGAAAGAAGAGATAGCAAGAGATTTGAAAGTGGGAGGGGGAGGGGGAGATCCGAAATGATAGGAGAAGACAGGAGGGGGAGGGATGGAGCCAAGAGCTGGACAGGTGATTGGCAAAAGGGATATGAGAGGATCGTGGGACGGGAGGCCTAGGGAGAAAGAAAGGGGGAGGGGGGTTGCCCAGAGGATGGGCAAGGAGTAGTGTGAGAGGGACAGAGGAAGAAAAAGGAGAGAGAGAGAAAAAAATAATAAAAATAATAAATAAATAACAGATGGAGTACGAAGGGGGAGGTGGGGCATTAACGGAAGTTAGAGAAGTCAATGTTCATGCCATCAGGTTGGAGGCTACCCAGACAGAATATAAGGCGTTGTTCCTACAACCTGAGTGTGGCTTCATCTTGACAGTAGAGGAGGTCATGAATAGACATATCAGAATGAGAACGGGACGTGGAATTAAAATGTGTGGCCACTGGGAGATCCTGCTTTCTCTGGTGGACAGAGCGTAGGTGTTCAGCGAAACGGTCTCCCAGCCTGCGTCGGGTCTCACCAATATATAGAAGGCTGCATCGGGAGCACCGGACGCAATATATCACCCCAGCCGACTCACAGGTGAGGTGTCGGCTCACCTGGAAGGACTGTCTGGGGCCTTGAATGGTGGTAAGGGAGGAATTGTAAGGGCATGTGTAGAACTTATTTCGCTTACAAGGATAAGTGCCAGGAGGGAGATCGATGGGAAGGGATGGGGGGATGAATGGACAAGGGAGTCACGTAGGGAGCGATCCCTACGGAAAGCGGGGGGCGGGGGGGGAGGGAAAGATGTGCTTAGTGGTGGGATCCCGTTGGAGGTGGTGGAAGTTACGGAGGATTATTAGACCCGGAGGCTGATGGGGTGGTAGGTGCGGGCAAGGGGAATCTTATTCCTAGTGAGGTGGTGGGAGGATGGGGTGAGAGCAGATGTGCGTGAAATGAGTCCTGACGAAGGGTCTCGGCCTGAAACGTCGACTGCACCTCTTCCTAGAGATGCTGCCTGGCCTGCTGCGTTCACCAGCAACTTTGATGTGTGTTGCTTGAATTTCCAGCATCTGCAGAATTCCTGTTGTTTGTGAAATGAGGGAGATGCGTTTTGAGAGCAGAGTTGATGGTGGAGGAAGGGAAGCCCCTTTCTTTAAAAAAGGAGGACATCTCCTTCGTCCTGGAATGAAAAGCCTCATCCTGAGAGCAGATGCAGTGGAGACAGTAGATTTATTGGCTACTCTAAACTGCCCTGATGAAGGTAGATATCAGGATAATTACGGGGCAGTTGATAGTCTGTTAAAATGGGATTAGTATAGATGGGTATTTAATAGTCACCACAGTCATGGTGAGCTAAAGGACCTGATTCTATACTGTCAGACAATGAGGTTCTATGTCTAAGATTGTATTTGAATTTGCAGGAAGGTGCAAGTCTTGTGAAGGCAAAATATCCTGTTTGATTGTTGGCATGGTTTCAGGGGAAATGCGGTTATCCATTTATATGCACAAACACTTGGCAAGTTGCATACAGGAGTGTTGGGGACCATGAGCTGTCTCAAAACTCGATTGACCACTGGTGCTTTCTGCGTGGAGTTTGCATGTTCTCCTTGTAATCACTTACCCCCAGATGCTCTGGTTTTCCTCCGCATACAAAGACACACTGGTTGTTAGTTTAATTGATCCCTAATTTACAGTAAGTAGCTGGTGTAAGAAGCTGAGGGGGGATAAGGTTTTATTAATAGGCATATGAAGTAATAGTTTATAGGAACAATTAACAGGAGAAAATATTGATGAAATTGCACTGATATCTTGCACAGACTCAGTAGAATAATTATCCTCCTTGTATCCACACAATCCATAAAATACTTCCAGCAACTTCAATCTATTTTTTTTTGAAAAATTGTACTCTCACTTTTCCTCCATACCCCCTCTATTCATTGTCTCTACATTCATCAGCATTGTACCTTTCTCACTTTTGGATACAAGATTGATTAATAATTGCACAAGATTCTGACAAGATTTACACTGACATTTCTCCATCCAGGTTGATTCTACAGTTCTACTGCTGCATTTTGTGAACGTCTTTGCTATACTCAACAGTGGCTCATAACAAATACGAGAAAATCTGCAAATGCTGGAAATCCAAAGCAACACACACAAAATGCTGGAGGAACTCAGCAGGCCAGGCAGCATCTATGGAAAAAAGTACAGTCGACATTTCGGGCCAAAAGCCTTCTTCAGGACTGGAAAAGACGTTAAGAAGTCAGAGCAAGAAGGAAGGGGAAGGGGAAGAACAGGTACAAGAAGGTAGGTGATAGATGAAGCTGGGAGGGGGAGGGCTGAAGTAAACAGCTGGGAAGTTGATTGTTGAAAGAGGTAAAGGACTGGAGAAGGGGGAACTTAATAGGAGAAGGTAGAAGACCATGGAAGAAAGGGAAGAGGGAGGAGCACTGGAGTGGTTGATGGACAGGTAAAGAGATAAGGTGAGAGAAGGAAATGGCAATAGTGAAGTGGGAAGGGGGGCAATTAATGGAAGTTCAAGAAATTGATTTTTATGCCATCAGGTTGGAGGTTACTCTGGTGGAACGTAAGATGTTGCTCCTCCAACCTAAGTGTGGCCTCATCATGGCAGTAGAGGTGGCCATTGACTGACATGACAGAATGGGAATAGGAAATAGAATTAAAATGGGTGGCCACTGAAAGACCCCACTTTTTCTGGCAAATGGAGCAAAGGTGCTCAGCGAAGCGGCCTCCCAATCTACATCAGGTCTCACCGATATACAGGAGGCCACAATTTATCCCTCCCCCTCTCCTGGTTTCACCTTTCACCTACCACATTGTACTACTTCCTTCCCTTCCCCCCCTTCCTGCTCTGACACCTCATCTTTTATTCCAGTCCTGAAGAAGCATCTTACCCAAAATGTCAACTGTTGATTCCTTTCCATAGATGCTGCCTGGCCTGCTGAGTTCTTCCAGTATTGGGTGTGTGTGGCCTACCAGACATTTATAGAAAGGAAACAGATGATGATTCTTTCATTGATTCATTAATTTTGAATGTAACTTGGAAACAGGTCCTTTGGCCCAGCTTGTCTACGCCAACCAAGATGCCAAACTAGGCTAATCCCATTTGCATGCATTTAGCCCTTACTGCTTTAATCCTTTACAATCTGTGTACCTGTCCACATGCTTTTTTAATGTTGTAATTGTGTCTCTGTTGGCAGCTCACCACCATTTGTGGGAAAAACTGGACACCCAGATCTCCTTTAAATCTCTCCTCACTGACCATAAACCTTTGCCCTCTAACTATAGATGCCTCTACCCTGGACTGGAGATGTGACCATCTACCTGACTGATGCCCCTCATAGTCCTATGAACCTCAAAAAGGGCACCCCTCAGCTTCCTTCACTCTGGGTAGCACTGTGTCAGCCTATGCAATTGCCCCGTACAACTTAGACTCTTCAGTTCTGACAACATTTCTCTAAATATTTTCTAGAGCTTCCCTGGCTCAATCAATTCCCACATTTCAGATTCAGATTCAGATTTGGATTCATGTACATCAAAATATAAAGAGAAGTTGTGTCATTCATATCAACAACCAACACACCTGGGGGCAGCCCACAGGTATCACCACACACACACACACACACACTCTCAGATATTCAACTCTCACATACACACACACACACACACGTATGCACACACACACTCTGACATACAGTTCTCTCTCTCTCTCTCTCACACACACACACACACACACACACACACACACACTCTCTCTCGCTCTACTACTCCAGGCTTTTTGCCTCTGTCCATACAGGAAACATCACTATTTATTTTATTTGATCTGTTGTTGCTCATGTAAAACTTGTTCCTTTGTCCTGGATTCATCTATATTTGAGGGAAGTTTCTCCACATCCATCCCACTAAGTCATTTCATAAATATTCTGGATTCGTCCTTTTCGAACAAAGCTTGCTTTGGTCTGCTGAGTTTTTCATTATTGCTGTTTCCTCTTGATCCTCATACTACCTTCACAAATATAGTGTTTAGTTTCTCTGAAATGACTATTTATTCTGTCTATAATAACGAGGGAAGTGATGGGTAAAATACGGTGAATTAGGAGCCCAAACTTGGTTGTCGTGGTATTACTGGAATGCAGAACTTTTCACCAGAATCATCACATTGAAAATGTCAACTGCCCTGACTTCCCAGATAGTACAACACATGCCCTGAGAAACAGAAATATTGGTAATTATCAGGTCTCCTATTGTTATAGGGGAACAGCCCATAAAGTCACACTGCTACCTGAAATCCTTGAGGAGGGCTACAATGGAATATTTCTTGAATAATTGTTGCAAGGGATTTGCCAGTGGACAAAAAAGCAGACCCTCATATTTACTGACAGAGGGCAAAGGGGCAGGGGTCCACAGGTTCTTTACCCCAGGTGCCCCAGGATGCTCTTGCAGGAAATCACAGGAGAGTGTTATGTCAGCAATGAGGTACAATAGACCTGGCCCCAGTGGCATCACTGCAGGTGATGATACTGCCAGTGTTTCTTCTTCCTTGATGCTGAAGGCAACCTGCTAGGACACTGCCAGTTTCTGATGATGACTGATCTGTTGTGATGGTTGGCCCTACTACCAAAGAGCCAGAGCATGTGGAATCCTTTTTTCCCAACTTCCTTCACACCTTGTCCCTCTGCCCACTAACATACCTTGTAAGCTTCCAGTAACCTTTCACTGGTGCCGTTTTGCCTTCGCCGTTGCAGGGTCGCACCTGTCCAACACCATTCACTCCAATTCTCTGCTGTGCATCTGAACTCTATTCAGGAAAAGGGAGATCAGTGGAGCTGACGCTCACAAAGACATGCTCAGATTTAAACGCCTCGTATTAATTAAAGCTGTATATATACCTCCATGTGTGATTTATAAATGCCTCGTATTAATTAAAGCTGTATATATACCTCCATGTGTGATTTATAAATGCCTCGTATTAATTAAAGCTGTATATATGCCTCCATGTGTGATGACAACGGCACACTGAGGAGTGTCTGAGATTGTCAGACTCATTGCGCTGCTGTGAAACATGATATGCCATTTCAATCCATTGTACCGCAGTAAGACTGCAGCCAAGCCAAGAGTGGGGGTTACTTTTGTGACATCTAAACAGCCCATGCTCTGGAGTGCAAAACAAGGACAGTAAGGACAGAAGAACTCCGCCAGTCAAGTGGTATTAGTGCAGAGAAACCAATTAATATTTCTGGTTGAAGAGTTTACATCAGAATTGCCTCCAGGAAGGTGAAGCCGCATATCAGTTCTGCTCGAGAAAACCCAGATGAGGACTGCATTAGGGCAGCCTACAGGAAGGAGTAGAAGCAGATGGATATTGAGTTGCCTGGTTGTGTATCTGTCTTGACAGCCTGTAAGACAGATCAAGAAACGTAACATAATTGTTATCCAATATTATTCAATTTGGCTGAAGCCTGGAACGCATCCTTGCTTTCAGAAAATATTTGTCACTCCCTCTCAATATGGACAGAGCCATCAACAGAGTAAATTGCTCTGCATCAAACTATAAAACCATTGACGCCCAAGGTAATGCCAGTGATTGTGTGCAGCAAGAAGCTTATCTCCCCTCTCAAAGCACAAACATATGTGCTCAACCACTGGTATTGTGGCAGTGACCACCCTGTTGCTTTCAGCCAACAAAACCGAGTTTCTGCTTCCCGATTATAATTGCGCAGTCCCAAACTGGGTCATCCAAGTCGAGAGCTGATTGTGGTCAATCGTCAGCTCATTTGTTGGCTCAGGCTCTAAAAGGAAACATTTTTCAATTAGCACAGCCACAGTCAAGGGATAGCATTGGATAGAAGTGGAAGGACAAGCAATCAAGCAGAAAACGGAAGTACAGAGGGAATGGTTACCATGATCACTATTAAGTGGCCTTGCGAGTTTGGGTTCATGTATCTTACAATCATATTTGGAAGATAAAATCCTTTGAAAGTTGCTTTCACGGATTCCTCTGCTGTATTTTGGCAAGAATGACAAATGAGGAGAGAGCGACACAATCACTTAGTCAATGGCTTGATAGTTGATTTTAAGCATTAGCAAAGTAGAGAATAAGGGTAGGATGGCTCTGTGCAAACCTCAGATGACTTTCTGTGAAATGCATACTAATATCAACTGAGGAAGAAATAAAATTATTTAGTTATGACTGTCGATTCCATCTTGTAGTCCAGGGATTCCCAACTTTTTTTATGCAATGGACCCCTACCATTAACCGTGGGGTCCAGGAACCCCAGGTTGGGAACCCCTGTCAGTCAATTACCCTTAAGGCTGTAGGTTTTCATAAATAAAATGACAGAGGCATTTTACATTTAAGGAAATCCATAACAACTTGTTAATTATCAACCAAACATAGAACAAAAATCTCAGTAAATAACTTCAGGTCATGACTTTATGTCAGACCAGCCTCTTAAAGTGAACACACACTCAACGTCGGTTACTGAACATTTCCACCCCTTACGTTGCCCTGCACAGGCACCACACCCCCTCCCCCCACCAACAGTTCACCAAAACCAGCATGGTGAGCCTGTCTGGAGCTTGGGTCCTGTGTTCCATGGGTGAAGTAATTGCAGGTGTCTCTGGCTTATCCAGAGGGGTGTTGACATGATCATGATCATGTCGTGATGCCAGAAATGTGGTAGCAGAATCCTTCAAGTTTTGGTGGGCTGTTTTAAGATGATCTACTGAAATACATCCAGGTTTACCCCTATTATCTATGCTAAAGGTCTTTTCTCCCCATTCCAAAAGGCTGAACGGGCCATCATAAGGGGGCCTAAGGGGATGTTGGTGCGTGTCATGACTGACGAAAACAAACGAGGTGGAATGTAGGTCAACAGGAACCCAGGAGTGCTCTACACCATGATGGGGGGTAGGATTGGAGGCAAAGGAGTTGAGTTGACTGAGGAGGGTGGAATGCTACTGGGTGGTCGTGGCATCAGGAATGAAATCACCTTTCACTTGTCACAGCTGCTGTATTCCAGCTCAGCCATGGGTGACCGCAGGTCCCCTTCTGGAGCCATCCTGAGTCCCAGCAGGACTCACGGGAGACCATCATGCCAACTCGCGTCCATCAGGGAGGCTCTCGGAGCAGCCTTTAAGAAACGGTGAAACCGCTCGCATAGGCTGTTGGACTGTGGGTAATACGCCGTGTTTGATGTAGCCTAACACTGAGGTTCTGGGTAATTGCAGCCCAAAGGTCTGATGTAAATTGGGGACCACGGTCAGAGGAGATATCAGATGGGGTGCCACTGAGCAACCCAGGTGGCGAATGCCTGAGCCTCGTCTGTGGCCATCGTCAATGCTAGAGAGACGTCTTTGTCCACCTGGTGGTACGCTCCACCATGGTAAGGAGGAGTGTGAAACCGTGAGAGGGGAAAGAGGACCAACCAGGTCCACATTGATATGGTCAGACTGTCATACAGGGATCAATGGTGTCAATGGTGCCTAAACATGATGGCTAATTTTCGCATGCTGGTACTCAACAGAGGCTGCAATCTAAACACACACATACTTTCTAAGGCTGTGCCACATAAGTATAGAGCAACCAGTTTCTGTGAGGCCTTCCGCCTGGATACAAGAAGCCGTGATGGAGTTAAAAACAGTTTGTGGGCACTGTGGGATGAGGTGGACCGGTTGAGACATCGCATAGGAGAGAAACCTCAGCTTCCACAAACTTAATGTCAGCCAAATTCAGGCCTGTGGCTGCTGTTCAGAAAGCATGGATCTCTGGGTCAGTGGCTTGGTCGGCTGCATCCCGGCATAGTCAACCCCTATGTGTATGATCTCAGTGCTGGTCGCGAGAGGCAATCAGCCACAGCGTTGTTTTCCCCTTGACATGTTATATATCAGTTATGAATTCTAATATGTTGATATATAGGCCAGCTGAGCATTCCTGCCATGCAGGCCACGGGTCTGTTATTCTGGCCATATTGTGCATGAAGGGTTTGTGGTCAACAGACGCTGTGAAATGGCAAGCCTCTAGAAGAAAATAAAAATTGTGGACAGCCAGATAGAGACTGAGAAGCTTACGGTCAAACGTGCTATACTTCCTTTCGGGGGAATGGAGCTGCTGCCCAAGTGTTCATGTATGGTACCCACTGCATAGTCAGAAGCATGAGTAGTAATGGCTATGGATGTGTTAGAGAGCATTGGGCAGAGCTCGTTTGGTGCCATCAAATGTCTAGTCATGTCCACTCATCTGTCATGCAAGCAATTAGGGGCATTGCTTTAAGGGCACCAGACAAGGGAAGCACAAGTTCAGCACCTTGCACAAAGCACTGATAGAGGTTCATCATACCTAAAAATTCCTGTAGGTGTTTTGTGTTGCGGGACAGTGGGAAATCAATAATAATGGCTACCTTTGATGGCAGAGGTCTTGTACCTTTTGTGGAGATGTAATGGCTGAGAGAAACAATTATTGACAACCCAAAGCGGCATTTGACAGGATTATAATCAACCATGCTGGCTTAAGTGCTCAAAAAAGGTATGGAGACGTGATACGTGTTCAGATTTGGATGCACTGGTGACAAGTATGTCACCCAGGTAAATAAAAAGCAAATCAAAGTCTTTTAATGCAGAGTCCATCAGCCATAGGAGAGTTTATGCTGCATTTTTCAGCCCAAGTGGCAAGCACAGAAACTCAAAGGCCTAATGGGGTTATTGAAAATTGACTTAGTGAAGGGCAACAATCAGGTGTGCTTGGAGGGGATGTCCTCCAAGCACACCTGATCGTTGCCCTTCACTAAGTCAATTTTCAAGAAAATTAACTCCCTGTCTAAACATGCCAAAAAGTCCAGGATGAGTGGGACGGGTAATGATCGGGGTGTAGTGACCTTGTTAAGGTATTGGTAATCACCACACGAGTGGCAACCACCATTGGGCTTAGGGACCATATGGAGGGGCAAAACCCAGGGGCTAATCAATGTACATACAATGCCAAGGTTTTCCATGCTGGTTTTCCTTTGTGGTGACTAGCAGGCCAGTTGTGGAAATGGGTGCTTCACCCCATGTTCTGTGACTGTCGTGGAGAATATGGGCTTAGTGGAGTTTGGGAATTCGCCCGACAGTCGAGTAAACTCACATGCAGTGGTGCTTGTGCTTGACAGAGTTATTATGGCGAACTTACTGGGGGAGCAGGGTAATGGCCTGAAGTCCCTGACATCCACAAGTTGGCAGTTCTTTAGATCGACCAACAGTCCTTGGACACAGAGGAAACTTGTGCCAAGCAGAGGTCTAGCCACTTTAGCTAGGATGAAGTCCCATGTGTAATGTCGGCCACTGAAGCAGACCGTCGCCCATCGTGTCCCGTAAGTCTGGATCCTGCTGCCATTGGAGGCCTCCAGTGAGTTTTGTGGCTCTTTGCCTTCTGATCGTCTGAACAATAGGCGATACCGGTAGCACATTCTCTTGAGCACCATGCCACACAAGAAGTGTTGCCCTGAAAGGGTGTCTGTAATGAACAGTCGTCGACCCCTGATGGTGTTCACAGACCCGTGATGTCCCGATGCACTGGCACCGTCAAAACTGCAAGGCCATCGGCATTTCCTAGCGTTTGCACCAAAGCAAGCGTGGTAAAAGCACAGGACCTGTGTTATTTCTTTCACAGCCGCAGTCATGCGTATGTTGGAGCCCTTGCTGATGGCAATTATTGAGGCAGGGAAGGAGGAGAAATTATACACCTCTGCCTGACTGAGTATAGCTTATCAGCCATTTCAGCAAGCTCTCTTTTGTCATTCATGGGTATATTGACGAGGATAATGTGAACTTGCTTAGGCGTTTACTGCTTAAAGAGTTCTTTAAAAATAAAACAAGGATGGTGATTTCCCAGGAGAGACAGCATGTGTTCCATTAGCACAACAGCTTAGCATCCCCCAGGCCAGGCAAAGAGAGCAACTGTTTGGCACGCTCAGACTATGATGGTCCAAAAGTCTGTTCTGTAATAGGAGAGTCTTCAGCATGCAATATTTTTCGTGTTCAGCAGAGTGTTCAAGCAGGCTCACTCCATTGATGTTGTGGGACTACTGAGTGATGCTACTACCTAGTCATATCTGGTGTCGTCCATGAAGATTTCTCGTGGAATGAATTGGGCCTGGGCTTGTACAAGCCAATTGACGGTATTTTGCTCCCAAAACTCCAGCAGTTTCAAAGCAACTACGTTGGTTGACCCGCTGAATAACTCTGGAATTGTCCTACACCATCGGGGTCACCAATATAGGTTTTCGTAAGTGAAACGGCAGAGACATTTTACATTTAAGAGAAACCATAACAACTACTTTATGCTCAACCAAACAGTACAAAAAATGTTGTACAAAACTTCATGGCATTATCTCATCATATCAGACCAGCTCTTAATGTGAACCTCAACTCAATGTCAGTGGTTCTGAATTATGCATATGTTTCCACCACTTACATTACCCTACAGGACCATAAAACCATAAAAACATAAAGCCATAAAACCATAAGAGGTAGAAGTAGAATTAGGCCATTTAGTCTATTGAATCTGTTCAAGGCTGATTTATTATTCCTGTCAACCCCATTCTCCTGTCTTTTTCCCATAACCTTTGACTATCAACCTGCTTTAAATATACTATACCCAATGATTTGGCCTTCATAGCTGTCGGCGACAATAAATTCCACAGATTCACCACCCTCTCACTAAAGATATTCCTCCTCATCTCTGTTCTAAAGGGATGTCCCTCTATTCTGAGGCTGTGCCATTTGGCCTAGACTCCCCCACCTTAGGAAACAGCCTCTCCACATCTTCTTTATCTAGGCCTTTCAATATTCAATAGGTTTCAATGAGATTCTTCTAAACTCCAACGAGTACAGGCTTAGAGCAATCAAATGCTCCTCCTACATAAACCCTTTCATTCCTGAAATCATTCTTATAAACTTCCTCTGGGTCATCTGCTTTTCTTAGATAAAGAGCCAAAAATTGCTCTCAATATTCCAAGTGCTGTCTGTCCTTGTAAAGCCTCAGCATTATGTCCTTGCTTTTATATTGCCGTCATCTCAAAATGAACTAGCATTGCATTTTCCTTCCTTACTGCTAACTCAACCTGAATTTTCTCTCTATTTGGAAAATAGACTACAACTTTACTCCTTCTACCAAAATGTATGACCATACACTTCCCTTTACTAGATTCCACCTGCCACTGCTTTGCGCATTTTCTTGATCTAAGTGCTTCTGCAGACTCCCTGCTACCTCAACGTAACCTGCCCCTCCACCTAACTTTGTATCATCCGCAAACCTAGTCACAAAGCCATCAATTCTGTATCCAAATCGCTGACAAAATCATTTTCCACTGAGGCAAGGGGAGAAAAAAACCAGAGGACATGGGTTAAGAGTGAGGGGAGAAAGGTTTAAAGGGGACATTAGTGGGGGCTTCTTCACACAGAGAGTGGTGGGAGTATGGAATGAGCTGCCAGACGAGGTGGTAAATGCGGGTTCTTTTTTAACATTTAAGAATAAATTGGACAGATACATGGATGGGAGGTGTATGGAGGGATATGGTCCGTGTGCAGGTCACTGGGACGAGGCAGAAAATAGTTTGGGACAGCCAAGAAGGGCCAAAAGGCCTGTTTCTGTGCTGTAGGTTTTGTATGGTTTCTATCGTTTCTATATAACATGAAAAGTATCAACCCTAACACCAACCCCTGCAGAACACCAGTAGTCACCGGGAGTTAACTAGAAAAGACCCTCTTTATTCCCACCCATTGCCTCTTACCTGTCGATACATGCCAGCATCTTTTTTTTAATAAACCTGCCCAGGCTGTAAAGTACTAACAACTTTAAAGTTAAAATATGGCAAGGCTTTTTGTGGTGTTGACCTTCCACAACCCCTTGACCTTCCAAGCTCATTTGATTTTGAATAAATGATGAATTGCAATAATTCAGCAGTTTATTTAACAAGTTAGATTGCTATCATCTGGCTGAGTGAATAGATGTGATTCATCACACATTGAGCTTTAACAGTCACTGTAATTTCCCTACCATCTATAGCGGATGCTTCTCCCTGGCCCTACACTCATCAGTCGAGCATCTGGCCAGTGAAGACACCATGTCAGACTATTTTTTATTGACTGCAGTTTTGTTTTCTGTACAAATATTCCAACCAAACTCATAATCATACCTGGGATTCTGGGAGGTAATGCCATCCTCTTCAATTGGATTCATGACTTCCTGACCAACAGACCACAATCAGTAAAGAGAGGCAGCAACATCTTCACCACAACTGGTACTCCACGAGGCTGTGTCCTCTGCCCTTCACCCTGATTCCTGCACACTCATGTCTATGTGTGGATGCTGCTTTAACTCCTTCTACAAGTTTGTAGATCAGATCACTGTAGTGGACCACATCTCCAATAATGATGAGCCAGAGTACTGGACAAAGATAGGGAGCTTAGTGACTTGGTGTCATGACAACAATCTTTCCCTCAACATTAACAAAACAAAAGAACTGGTCATTGACTTCAGAGAAGGATGGTGAACATGCTGTCAACAGCGCCAAAGTTGAAAGAGTTGGGAACTTCCAGTTCTTATGTGTGACCCTCACCAATAGCCTGGTCTGGTCCAACCATGTTGATGTCATGGCCAAGACAGCTCACCTGCCTCTACTTGCTCATCAGGCTGAAGTAATTCAGCACATACCCAATTGATATTTAGTCATCTTTACCAAGGTGTCATAGATAGCAGAACAGATTTGAATAGCAGCTGCTATGCACAGGAGTGCAAGAAGCTGCAGAGAGCTAGGGACTCAGCTCAGCCCATCACAGGAACCAGCTTCCCAACTATTCACTCTGTCTATACATCTCAATGCCTCAGGAAAGCAGCCAGCATAATTAAAGATCCCACCCATCCTGGACTTTCTCACTTCTCCCCCTCCTATCAGGCAGAAGATATAGAAGCCTGAAAGGCTCACTACAGCTTCTATCCCACTGTTGTTATACTCTTGTATGAAGATGCGCTCTTGGCCTTACCATCTACCTTGTTATGATGTGGCACTTCATTGTTTACCTGCGCTGCCCGTTTTCTCAGTAGTTTTTACACTTTATGTTCTGTTGTAGTTATTTTGCCGTATTCTAACTCAATGCACTGTGTAATGATTTGATCTGTATGAACAGCATGCAAGATGAGTTTTTCAGTTTATCTTGGTTCATGTTCAAGGTTCAAAGGTTCATTTATTATCAAAGTATATAACTTTGAAATTCTTCCTCTCCAGGTAGCCATGAAACCAAGAAAGAAAAGAAAGGCAGCACCATCATCAACACCCAAATCCCACCTCTCACACAAAAAAATGAACAAAATAGAACAGCCATATCAACCTTCAAATCCCCCTCCGCGTACAAAAAAAGTGAGAAAGATCTAGCGAAAAACACAGAATACAAAAAATAGAAGACTGAAAAGCACTCTGTAGTCCAAGTCCACATCCAAAATGTAGAAAGCCTGGGCAACACTCTCTGGGCACAGCAGCAGGCTCTCCTGTAGTGTAGCAGGGTGATTCTCAGCAATCAAAGGACAGGAATCTGGTGCTCCCCCTCTGCACTCAGCTCAATGTTTCAATCTTCCTCACTTTAATCAGTGCACTTTGAAAGCTTTAAGCAGCAAAATGGAGTCAAACACCAGCTTGCACCTTGTCCCACAACCAGCGTGCTACAAAGTCCACGAGCACTGTCACTGTCTCCCGGAATCCTGCGGGAGACTGCCGAGCGCTGAAGCACCCAAACGATCTCCGAACTTCCACATTCGTCTTGATGTTTCAATCTCTCTCGTCACTTTAATCAACAAACAATGGACGCTTTAATCATGACACATGACAATAATAAACCAGTACCATTACCATCCCTGAACACCTACCTTCCAGAAGAAAATGAAGGATGAGGTTCCGAATCTTGAACCTTGAAGTTGCAAAAGGCATGGGAGCATAGCGGTTAGCGTAATACTTTACAGTACCTGCGACCCAGGTTCAATTCCGCCCTCTGTCTGTCTGGAGTTTGTACGTTCTGCCTGTGAATACAGGCATGTCTTCTGGGCACTCTGGTTTCCTTCCATAGTTCAAAAACTGGACTGTTAATTGTTCATTGTAAATTGCCCCATGGTTAGGCTAGGGTTAAATCTGGGGAATTAAATCTGTTACTGTAACATTTTCAATGCTGTTGGGAGGGGCCAGCCCCCATCCTAGTACAGATTCCTGAAGCCCCTGCTCCCTCCCACACTGCCAATGGCATCTCCACCCCGGGCACTGCAACAGGCAACCCTGTGGTGTGGCCCTAGTTCTAGTATCCCTCAAAACTCCAACTTACCATCAGTCTGCAATTATGCCACTCAGACACTTGGGCTATATTATTTTTTCCCTTTGTGACTGTATGTTTTTGTGAAATCATAACTGTAGGTGTTATTTGTGTGATGTGCTGTGTGCAGTGTGCTGTGTGCTGTTGGTAATGTGTTTTACACCTTGACCCCAGAGGAAAACTGTTTCATTTGGTTATATTCATGTATGGTTGAATGATAATTAAACTTGAACTTAAACTTGATGTTGGTCTGACTGACACTTTCCAAAGCCTCAGCATTATATCCTTGCAATGCAGTGCATTTGTTTTCCTTGCTACCTGCAATTTAATTTTCAAACATCCTACACTATGGTTCCCAAGTTCTTTTACATCTCCTATTTTAAATAGTTATTTTTTTTACTTTCTGTAAATGCTGTACTGCAAACAACTCTGAAGAATTATATTCACTTTGTAATTACAGTGTCACCCCATGGTAAGCTGATTATTAACTTCAGGAGGAGGGAACCAGAGGCCCATGAGCCAGTCCTCATTGGAGGATCAGAGGTGGAGAGGGTCAGCAACTTTAGGTTCCTGCGTGTTACTATTTCAGAGGACCTCTCCTGGGCCCAGCAAGTAAGTGCAATTACGAAGAAAACACAGCAGAACCTTGACTTCCTCAGGAGCTTGCAAAGACTGGGCATGCGATCTAAACTTTGACAGACTTCTATAGATGTTTGGTGGAGGATATATTGACTGGCTGCATAACTGTCTGGTATGGAAACACCAATGCCCTCAAATGGAAAATCCGACAAAAAGTAATGGATACTGCGCAGAACATCACGGGTAAAGCCTCCCCACCATCGAGCACATCTACACAAAACGTTGTCGCAAGAAAGAAGCATCCATTATCAGGGACATCCAGCAGCCAAGACATGCTCATGTCTCACTGCACCATCAGGAAGAAGGTCAGGAGCATTAGGACCTACATAACCCGGTTCAGGAATAATTATTACCCCTCAACCATAAGATCATCAATGAAAAGACCTAAATTCACTCAACCTCGCTTCATAGAAACATACTTTAGAAATTACCTAAGGTTCTAAGCTCCATGTACCTATCCAAGAGTCTATTGTATTTGTCTTTACCATCGTCGCCGGCAGTCTATTCCACGCACCCACCACTCTCTGCGTAAAAAACATCGCTGACATCTCCTCTGTACCTACTTCAAAGCACCTTAAAACTATGCCCTCACGTGTTAGCTATTTCTGCCCTGGGAAAAAGCCTCTGACTACCTGCACAATTAATGCCTCTCAGCACCTTATACACCTCTATCAGGTCACCTCTCATTCTCCATCGCTCCACGGAAAAAAGGCCGAGTTCACTCAACCTATTCTCATAAGGCATGCTCCCCAATCCAGGCAACATCCTTGTAAATCTCCTCTGCACTTTTTCTATGGCTTCCACATCCTTCCTGTAGTGAGGTGACCAGAATTGAGCACAGTACTCCAAGAGGGGTCTGACCAGGGTCCAATATAGCTGTAATATTACCTCTCTTGAACTCAATCCCACGGTTGATAAAGGCCAATGCACCATATGCCTTCTTAACCAAACAGTCAACCTGTGTAGCAGCTTTGAGCATCCTATGGACTCAGACCCCAAGATCCCTCTGATCCTCCACACTGTCAAGAGTCTTACTATTAATACTATATTGCGCTATCATATTTGACCTACCAAAATGAACCACCTCACACGTTTCTGGATTGAACTTCAAATGCCACTTCTCAGCCCAGTTTTGCATCCTATCGATGTCCCATTGTAACCTCTGACAGCCCTGCACACTATCCACAACACCTTCAATCTATGTGTCATCAGCAAATTTACTAACACATCCCTCCACTTCCTCATCCACGTCATTTATAAAAATCACGAAGAGAAGGGGTCCAAAAACAGATCCTTGAGGCACGCCATTAGTCAACAACCTCCATGCAGAATATGAGCTATCTACCACCACTCTTTGCCTTCTGTGGGCAAGCCAATCCTGGAGCCACAAAGCAATGTTCCCTCGGATTCCATGCCTTCTTACTTTCTCAATGAGCCTTACATGAAGTACTTTGTTAAATGCCTTGCTGAAATCCATATACACTACATCAATGGTTCTACCTTCATCAATGTGTTTAGTCACATCCTCAAAAAATTCAATCAGTCTCGTAAGGCACGACCTGCCTTTGACAAAGCCATGCTGACTATTCCTAATCATATTATACCTCTCCAAATGTTCATAAATCCTACCTCTCAGGATCTTCTCTATCAACTTACCAACCACTGAGGTAAGATTCAGTGGTCTATAATTTACTGGCCTATCTCTACTCCCTTTCATTGAAATGTCCCCAAAACCGATGGATGCACTTTCAATGACTCTTCATCTAATGCTCTCGATAACTATTGCATATTTATATATCATTATTTCTTTCTTTTTGTATTTGCACATTTTGTTGTCTTGTGCACATCGCTTGAATGCAAATGTTGGTGCGGTCTTTCTATGTTTCTATTGTAGGTATTATTCTACTGTGGAATTATTGAGAATGCCAAAAAGAAGATAAATCTCAGGGTTGTATATGGTGACATATATATACCTTCATAATACATTTTCTTTGAACCTTGAAGAAATAGCGCTGCATGTCTTTACAATCAAAAGTACAGCAGAAAATTGGAGTTTGGTTGTTTACTGCCCAGGCAAAACAGAACACTAGTAACCGGAGCCATCTGTCTACAGACAGTCATTTTAGAAATAGGACATTACTTCTCAATATGTAAATTGTCATCCAAAGTATTTATGCACATTTTCACAGAATAATTTAAAATTGCTCTGACATGTTTTATGACATGACTGTGTTGATTTGAACTTTATTATTCATCTGGAACAGTTCTGTTCTTAAAACTGTACAAGTAATATTAAAACATTTTTATTAATTTTGCTGACAACTTTTGGCTAAATGTGGGGAAAGATTAATGTGAGGCCAGCTACCAAACAGTTAAATGGCAAAATCACAAATGGCTGCAATGTAATTGAGGTCAAGTTTTAAATGCAGCAACAACCTTATTCTTCCCAATACATTTTCAATTTTAACAATTAATTTCATATTGCACCAACTCCCACTGTTCTTGTCAAAGCTGAACTTGCACATTTCCATCTATAATACCGAACAAATTGATGAAGACTGTATTGTTCTGAGAAAGAAATGTAAGGCAGTCTGTCTCCTCCCTGAGGCTTTTGGTTTTCATACTTTCGTATTTTTGCCATGTTTCTTACATTTTAGATAAATGCCATATGTTTAAGGTAGTCTATCATTAGATTAGACCATTGAGAATGAAAGGCCAACAGGACAGAATGAATCACAAAAGTAGTATCATAGACTTTTTTATGATTAATCAAGGCTATGGATAAGGGTTAGAAGCTTCCGTTAGTCAGAGTTGACCATGAATACTATGGCCTCACTATCTAGATACTCAAGCCTGGGCAATACGATATGGAGAGCAAGCTTCCCCCCTCCATGCAGCTGATGAACCCAAAGGAACGGCAGAGACCGATACAGTTTGATACCAGCAGTGTCACAGGAGTTGCCAGTCGGCGTTGAACTCAATGTAGGACTGCCTTAGCGACTCTACCTTTGGGTTTTACCCTCAGGATTTACTCCCAAAGCCTTCCCCATGAGTGGGTCTAGCTGCAAGGCAGCGAGGTTTGAGATCAGTGTTTTCTTTCTCCCAGATGAGCTGCCAATGATGGCTAACAAGCCCCATTTGCCTGAAATGACTGGTTTTAAGGCACCAGTAACCTGCCTTTTCCCCTTCTCCTGTCAGTGGAAATGGTTCTGCCGGGTTTAGTAGCTAAGCCACAAATGAAGGGCAGGAGCTGGACTTGGTTGTCAGAGGCTATTTGAGGTGCAAGACACTGCGAGCATTTTATAGGTAGTGGAAGCCTGTCCCCACTCCCAGCCCCAGCTATAATAACCACAAGAAGCTAAATGCAATACAAATAGGATTTGCTAAATGCACTTAAAATTAATTCAGTATTAATGATGTTTCATTTAATGTGGTTGAACATCCCAAAGGAGTTCACAAAACCTTTGACAAATATTATTTGATACTGAGACCTAAGGACAGATAACAAATTTTGATTAAAGAATCAACTTGTAAGAAGCTTCTAAAAAAAAGTTGAGAGTTAAAAAGTTTAGGATAGAAATTCCATTGTTTGAGCCCAAGAGAACTAAAGCCATGGCCAGTAATTAAAATCAAGGATTCATGGAAGACCAAAACCCAACAGACGTGAATTCAGAAAATAAGGACTTCAGACTCATCTACCTCCTCCCCGATGATATCAATGAGAACAGGGCATGTCCTGAGTGATTCCGTCGTGATGGATACCGCTTTTTTGAGGCATCGCTGCTCAAGATGTCCTGGATGTCGGGATGGATCTAACTGAATTTACAACTTGTTGCAGCTTATTTCAATCCTGTGCAGTGCCCCCCCCACACACACACTTGATGGTGATGCAGCCAGTCAGAATGCTCTCCACGGTACATCTATAGAAATTTGCGAGAGTCTTTGGTGACAAACCAAGTCTCCTCAAACTCCTGATGAAATGGAGCAGCAGTCATGCCTTTATTGTGGCTGTATCAATATGTTGGGGCCAGAATAGATCCTCAGAGATGTTGACACCCAGGAATTTGAAACTGCTCACCCTTTCCATTTCTGATCCCTCAATGAGGACTGTGTGTTCTAAGTTCTAGGTTCATTTTATTCTCTCCACATTCCCATCAAGACTCCCCAACGTGACCTGCACGCAATGAGCCATTTGACCTACCAACCTGCACACTCGTGGGATGTGGGAAGAAACCAGGGCAACGGGGAAGTGCACGCAGTCACAGGGACAACGTGCAAACTCCTTACAGACAACAGCTCAGGGATGGACCTGAATCACCCAGTAATTTTAATTAAACATTGCAAACTATATTGCAGACAATATTTTATGAAAAAGACAGAACAATAAAATTACCAGGTTATTTGAATTAAGCAGCCGTGATGTAAGAACTGATCTTAAGCAACAATTGTTGCAGTTTTCTGAGCTTTGGTAATAGATGTTCATTAAGTGCATGACCAGTTTCTCACTTATGTACAGTCAGACTAAATAGTTAATCTGGAGACATAAACACAGATTAGTACTTCTTGCTGACCAACTCAGAATTATTGAGCCATATCTTGGAAGAAAATTAGTCACTTGTGGCTGAACTGCTTGCAGTTAGTTTAAAAGAGCTATGAACAAAGTTCAAAGTTCAAAGTAAATGTATTATCAAAGTATATACAGTATCCGTCATTATGTACCACCCTGAGATTCATTTTCATGCAGGCATGCACAGTAGAATAAAGAATTAGAGTAGAATCAGTAAAAAAATGATGCACAAAGATTGACAAATGTGCTGAAGAAGACAAACTGTGTGAAAGCAAATAATAAAAAATAAATAATACTGAAAACATGAGTTGTAGAGCCTTTGAAAATGGGTCAATAGATTGTGGAATAATTTCAGTGTACTTCGCCTCGTTGTCAGGATATAAAGAGAGTAGAACAGGGGGCTAAGCTCACAGCCTTGTGGTGCACCTGTGCTGTGTTGGTGATTGTGCTAAAAGGAGATATCCAAGTTCAAACTTCATAATTACTTTGAACTTTAACCTTTTGAACTTGGATATCTCCTTTTAAAGAACACATCTCTTCCTCAGGTTTTAGAATAGTTAATGATGTGTTTTCCATCAGCAGTGAACTAATCTGAAAAGTTATGTATAGATGAACTGCCAGAGGGATCAACGGCTTTACGCGCTCCTCAGCTCTGCTATTGAAGCAATTTATTTAATGAATGGAATCTGCAGATCCAAGTGGCATCCTCCTCATTTGCTAAATTCAGTATGGCAAAACGGTTGCATTTATTGAAAGTACAATCCCTCACAATGTACACAATGACCAGAGATACAATAATGAATAGCATAAAGACCCCAGCTGCATGCTATTCATAGCCTGATTTCATCTATTTAGCAGAGTCCAGAAATTACCTATCACGACTATGAATATCTAAAGTAAAAAGTGATATGCACACAGTGGCCACATTAATATGTACATCCTGTACCTAATAAAGTGTCCACGGAGTATGTTTGTGGTCTTCTGCTGCTGTAGTCCATCCACTTCAAGGATGGATGTTTTGTGCATTCAGACACACTCTTCTGTATACCACTATTGTAACACATGGGTTATTTGGGTTACTGTCACTTTCCAGCCAGTTTGAACCAGCCTGGTCATTCTCTTCTGATATCTCTCACTAATAAGGTGGTTTTGTCCACAGAACTGCCATTCACTGGATTTTTTTTTCTTTTTCACACCATTCCCTGTAAACTCCAGAGACTGTTGTGCATGAAAATCCCAGGAGATCGGCAGTTTCTGAGATATTTGAATGACCCCGTCTGGCACCAATAATCATTCCACAGTCAAAGTCACTTTGATCACATTTCTTCCCCATTTTGATGCTTGGTCTGAACAATAACTTAACTGCTTGGCCACATCTGCCTGCTTTTATGCATGGAGCTGCTCCCACGTGATAGGCTGAGTAAATATTTGTATTTACATTCCTCCTTAGAACACCTGGAGAATAAAGACGCATACGTAAGGCTCCTTTTCATTGAATACAGCTCTGCCTTTAACACCATCATTCCAAATAACTGATTCCTAACTCCGGAACCTGGGCCTTAGCACTCAGATCTGCAGCAGGATCTTCAACTTCCTCACAGACAGGACCCAGGCTGTAAAGATAGGGGACAAGCTCTCCTCTATAATCACTCTGAGCACCGGTGCCCCACAAGGCTGTGTACTCAACCCCCTGCTGTACTCACTGTACACCCATGATTGTCTAGCCAAGTTTCCATCAAACTCAATATATAAGTTTGCTGATGACACAACAATTGTAGGCCGTATCTCGGGTAATGATGAGTTTGAGTATAGAGAGGAAATTAAGAACCTGGTGCCATGGTGCGAAGACAATAACCTATCCCTCAATGTCAGCAAGACGAAGGAATTGGTTGTTGACTTCAGAAGGAGTAGCGGACCGCACAACCCAATTTACATCGGTGGTGTGCAAGTGGAACAGGTCAAAATCTTTAAGTTCCTCGGGGTCAATATCACAAATGACCTGACTTGGTCCAACCAAGCAGAGTCCACTGCCAAGAAGGCCCACCAGCGCCTTTACTTCCTGAGAAAACTAAAGAAATTTGGCCTGTCCCCTAAAACCCTCACTAATTTTTATAGATGCAGCACAGAAAGCATTCTTCTAGGGAGCATCACAACCTGGCATGGAAGTTGTCCTGTCCAAGACCGGAAGAAGCTGCAGAAGACTGTGAACACGGTGCAGCACATCACACAAACCAATCTTCTGTCCGTGGACTCACTTTACACCGCACGCTGTCGGAGCAGTGCTGTGAGGATAATCAAGGACATGACCCACCCAGCCAACACACTTTCTGTCCCCCTTCTTTCCGGGAGAAGGCTCAGGAGCTTGAAGACTCATACGGCCAGATTTGGGAACAGTTTCTTTCCAACTGTGATAAGACTGCTGAATGGATCCTAACACGGATCTAGGCCGTACCCTCCAAATATCCGGACCTGCATCTCGATTTTTTTGTGCTACCTTATTTTCCATTTTTATATTTTCTATTTATGATTTATAAGTTAAATTTTTAATATCTACTATCAATTTGTAATCCAGGGAGCAGGAAGCGCAGAATCAAATATCACTGTGATGATTGAACCTTCTAGTATCAATTGTTTGGCGACAATAAAGTATAAAGCATAAAGTATAATGATCAGGTGTATCCAATAAAGTGGCCACTGAGTGTATTCTAGAGCAGAATAATTGAAATTAATGATTTTGTTCACTGCAGCCTTTTTGAATAATTATAACATTGACGTGCCAATATCTCATTAAAATATTTTATCTTGGCTTATTTATAAGTGTTATATAATGTCTCCAATAAGACCATAAGGCATAGGTGCAGAATTAGGCCAATCAGCCCATCAAAGCTGCTCTGCTTTTCCGTCATGGCCGATTTATTATCCCTCTCAACCCCATTCTCCAACCTTCCCCCCGTAACCTTTGATGTCCTGACAAAACAGGAACCTTTCAACCGCTCTTTAAATATACTCAATGACTTGGCCTCCACATTCATCTGTGACAATGAATTCATCACCGTCTGCCTAAAGGAATTCCTCCCTCTCTGCTAAGAATAGACTATTCTGAGGCTGGTTCTACACTCATCTACGATACGAAACATCCTCTCCACAAACATCCTCTGTGTAAGCCTTTCAATAATCAATAGATTTTAATGAAATCCCGTCTCATTCTTCTAAATTCTAGTGAGTACAGACCCAGAGCCATCAAATGCTCCTCACATGTTAACCTTTTCATTCCCAACATCATTTTCATGAATCTCCTGTGGTTACTGGCCAAAGATCGTACAATTTATCTTATATAAGGGGCCCAAACCTGTTCACTATGTCTCAGTCTGACCAATTTCTCATAAAGCCTCAGTATCACAATTTCTTAATGAAATGAATGCTAACATTGCATTTGCCTTCCTTACCACTGACTCAACCAGCAAGATAACCTTTAAGGAATCCTGCACAAGGATCCCAAATGTCTTTGCAGCTCTAATTTTTTTTTGATTCTTCTCCCCATTTGAAAACACGTCTTTATTTCTTCTACCAATGTGCATGATCATGGATATCCTTACACTGTGTTCTATCTGCCACGTCTTTGTCCATTCTTCCAATCTGTGAAAGTCCATCTGCAGACTCCATGCTTCCTCAACACTCCCTGTCTTCCACTTACCTTTCTATTCTCTGCAAACTTGGCCAGAAATTCATTAATCCCATCATCCAAGTCAATGACATTTAATTTGAAAAGAAGCTGTTCCAATGTCAAACTCTGCGGAACACCACTAGTCTCCAGCAGCCATCCAGACTAGGCCCCTTTCTGTTCTCACTTTTTGCATCTATCTTCTATCCATGCTGGTATCTGTCCTGAAATACCATGGGATATTATATTGATAAGCAGTTTCATGAACAGCACCTTTTCAAAGGCCTCTGAAAATCCAAGTAAATAGCATCCACTAATTCTCCTTCTTCTATACTGCTTATTATCTTTTCAAAGAATTCCAACAGATTTGTCAGGTAAGATTTCCCCTTAAGGAAACCATGCTGACTTTGGCCTACTTATTATGCATCTCCTAGTACCCCAAACCGCATTGTTAATAATGGGCTCCAACATCTTCCCAATGTAAGACCTTAGTTAGACTGCACTTGGAGTACTGTGTTCAGTTCTGGTCACCTCATTACAGGAAGAGAGTGCAGAGGAGATTTACAAGGATGTTGCCTGGATTGGAGACTGTGCCTTATGAGAATAGGTTGAGTGAACTTGGTCTTTTTTCCTTGGAGCAACGGAGGATGAGAGGTGATCTGATAGAGGTGTATAAGATGATGAGAGGCATTGATCGTGTGGATATCCAGAGGCTTTTTCCCAGGACTTGAAATGGCAAACACGAGAGAGCACAGTATTAAGGTGCTTGAAAGTAGGTACAAGGGGGATGTCAGGGGTAAGTTTTTCACACAGAGTGTTCTGCCAGTAACAGTGATAGAGGTGGATATAAGAGGGTCTTTTAAGGAACTCTTAGATAGGTACACGGAATGTAGAAAAATAGAGGGCTATGCAGTAGGGTAATTCTGCACAGTTTCTAGAGTAGGTTACATGGTCGGCACAATATTGTGGGCTGAAGGGCCTGTAATGTGCTGTAGATTTCTTTCATTCTATGATTCTATCACTGAAGTTAGGCCTATAATTTCCTTTCTTCTGCCTCACTCTCTTCTTAAAGAGTGAAATGAATTTTTCAATTTTCTAGTCTTTTGGAACCATTCCAGAATCTAGTGATTCATGAAAGTTCATTATTAATGCCTCCACAATCACTTCAGGTACCACTTTCAGAACCCTGGGGTGTAGTCCATCTGGTCCAGGTGACCTAAGTATCTTTAGACATGTCAGCTTCCCAAGCATTTTCTCCTTAGTAATGGCAACTACTCTCACTTCTGCCGCTTGATACTTCTGAATTTCTGATATATGGCTCATGTATTCCACAGTGAAGACTGACGTAAAATACTTATTCAGTTTGTCTGTGATTTCTTTGTTCCCTGTTGCTACCTGTCCAGCATCATTTCCCGGTGGTCCGATATCTACTCTCCCCTCTCTTTTACTCTTTCTATTTCTGAAAAAATATTGGTTTCCTCCTTCATATACTTTTTACCAACAGGGGGTAACGGTGATAAAGGATCAAGGAGGTTGATGCTGGGCTACAACAGGCATTGTGAGGGAGCTTCTTTCTGTACATTTGCTATGTGATCATTGAATAGTTTAGGTTAGGTTAGAATGGATTTTATTTTCATTCAGCTCCCTCACATGGTCAGAGACAGAGTAACTCCTTGAAGAGTCTTCCATTGAATTATTTCAGTACTATTTATAATTTAAGCAATCTGAAATTAAATAATTAGTTTAAACTAATTGCTATAAAATGTATTGTGGTGGCAGAAAAGCAAATCAATGTCAGAAACAAAGCTCTTAAAGGCCCCGTGGTCAGTTTTGATTTTGACATTTTGTCAGCCTCAGACTTGGCACTTTGCATCAGCCCAAACTGAGCAGCTCTGGTTGAGTGGGAAATACTTATTGAAATCAATCTGCATAATTGGCATTAGATACCGGCTCTGGTCGCACCTCCACAGGGAGCTTGTCTGAACGATGAGATCAACCTCAAACATTTAACAGTTACATCTGTTGGTTTAGTAAGCCATTCCGCTTTCCTTTATCTCCACTTCATTATTTGCAAACAAGTTGAATTCTCCATTTGTTGGTAACCACTAGGACCTAACAAAGAATCCTGAGCTCAATTCTGCCCCCGAATATTTGATCATATTTGGTGATTATTTTATCAAAGTGTTCTTAAACAAGCAATACCCAAATGTAGAGATTTTTAAATTATTTTTTGTGCACTTACATTGCATCTTAAGGAAATCTATAAGCATTTTATACTCTTATCGGCACTTAGTAGTGTTGTCAAATGTAATTTAGGAAATACAACAGATGACAATAACCTCCTGTAAACAGAAGCATGGCAATTATCAGGCAATCAGATTGAATAATGTTGGTTATTGAACACGTTATCTTCAGAGTTAACTGTTTGAAAAACTCCCCGAACCGATTTCCCTCCTCTTACACATCATAAACCACTTTCAACAATTCCCCTATCTGTGCTTAAAATTGGATCAAAGAGGGGAGGAGAATTTTTAACCATTTTTTATTAGTACATACAGTATTTTTCAACCAGCACCATCATCAACAGCAACAATAAAGTAACTAATTTAGACTTCATTCAACACAGGATTACAAATGTTTATGGGATTACAAAATCCTGTCACTATGCTTAGATTCATCATTTTGAATCAGGATGACATTCAATCTACAGTGGAGATCTGTGAAAGATACACAAGTTATCTTCATAATCAGTTCCTACAATGGTTTGTATCTCAGTGGAGAGATTGTGGAAAAGGTTTGCCTAGTCCAGGAAATCCGTACAGAGATACCACATGGCAACAGGCCCCTCAGCCCAACAACTTCACATCAAGAATTAAACATCTATTTACGTTGTAATCTTACATTCTCCTCACATTTTCATCAACTGTCCCCAGAGAATTCTACTCACCTACACACTCACGGTAATTTACAGCAGCCAGATAATCTATGAATCCACACATCGCTGAGATGTAGAAGGAAACTGCAGTAACTGGGAGAACTCCACACGGTCACAGAGAGAAACAGAAAACTCCACACAGACAGTTTCTGGCAGCTTTCCACTTCCTGTGCACCCTAAAGTATGTCCATGCCTCTGAACTGCGAGGGGATTAGAGTCAGGAATCACTGCTTTCCAATTAATGATATCAAATACGAAGGTGCCATAAGACCATGGTAACTACAAACACATGTTACACCTAATACCAACCACAAATAAAGAGCTTTAGTCAATATATGAAAAAAATTGAGAGGAAAGGTATGGTGCAGGGGAGTGGTGTGAATTTAAACAGAACAGATTGCATCCACCGATACCTCTTCTCCACTTATTTTACTGAAATTCTAATTAGTATTTATATATATGCATTTACAACTCAGTCAACCTGCTTTTTCCTGCATTGTTAAAGATTAGCAGTGCAGTTGAATTCAGCGGGATTTGAGTAAGTGATCTTTTATACTCATGAAATAAGCTTTGTCACAATGAATTGCTCTGAACCATTTTTTGGTTTTGTTTGTACAGTTTTATGTACAGGGACTCTTGCTTTACAAGGCTGTTAGATTGAAGTTTTGTTTATTCCATGCTACTGCATTATCACTGTTTCTGCTGGACTGACTTTCCCTAGAATGCCAATTTAAAAAATAATATACACGTATCAGCAGACAACTTAAGTGAGTGCATCACTCAAAACAATAGCAAGTGGCTCATTTTACTGTGATGAAATTGAATTATCGAACAAATACAAAAGCAAGGCTTTTATCATGATAAACAATGGTCAGCAACAAAGTATATATATAGCACAGTATTATTTCAGCACATGAAAGTGAGTTTTGATACCACACAAAAGCTGTAGGGTACTTACGATCTCTTCAGCATGGATAAAAGTGCTTTATGTGTATTAGGAAAGTAAACTTAAGTTTGCATTAAGTGTTCTTGTCAAAATGTGTGTGGAGTGTTATTGAAAGTAAAAGGCCAATCACAAACAAGAGAAAATCTGCAGATGCTGGAAATCCAAGCAACACACACAAAATTCTGTAGGAACTCAGCAGGCCAGGCAGCATCTATATAAAGAGTACAGTCGCCATTTGGGTCAGGTCCTACCAAAGGGTCTCAGCCCCAAACATCAATTGTACTCTTTTACATAGATGCTGCCTGACCTGCTGAGTTCTCCAGCAATTTATATGTGTTGACTGTAAGAGCATTGATTTAATGAAGCAAGGCCTTCCTCAGTGGGTGGTCACAAGTGATTTATTTTATACACACTGGAGCTTCAAAAACTTTTGTCTCATCATATCCTGATCCTGTGTTTCTTCCTCTCAGCTAACATGTCACAGGAATTTGGAGTCTTCAAGCAGTTAAGTTTAATCTTTGGCACTTCTTGAGATTCTAAATACAGATAAAATCACAGACATTTCTGCCAACAGTCTTGAAATGAGGAAGATTAACTACTGCCAGAGTACATACTCAGTGGCCACTTTATTAGGTACACCTGTACACTTGCTTGTTAATGCAAATATCTAATCAGCCAACTCAATGTTCAAGAGATTCAGTTGTTCTTCAGACCAACCATCTGAGTGTGGAAGAAATGTGACTTAAAGACTTGGACCGTGGAATGATTGCTGGTGCCGGATGGGGTGTTTTGCGTATAACTAGAGTTTACAGAGAATGGTGCCAAAAAAAAAGAACTCCAGTGAGCAGTAGTTCTGTGGGCAAAACCAATGTGTTTATGAGAGACACCTGAGAAGAACGGCAAGACTAGTTCAAACTGGAAGGCAACAGTAACTCAAATAACAACATGTTCCAATTGGGGTACACAGAAGAACATCTCTGAATGCACATCACATCAGACCTAGAAGTGGATGTGCTACAAGACCATGAACATACACTTAATGCTCACTTTGTTAGGTACAGTATGTACATAATATACTGGACACTGAGTGTACAGTGTGGAGTAATCCTGTATGTGTCTTTATTGAAGCTTTGCTGCATGCTTGAGTGTTCAGTGGAGGGTGCTGATGCTTTTTTGATGAGAGGGTGGAGGGATGTTGCCTTGCTGCTGCTTGTGCATGGGAGGCGGGGGCTGGGGACAGCTTTAGCTGGGGGAACTGTCATTCATTCTTTGGGGTATTCCTCTGTTTTTGTGGATGTTTGTGAAGAAAAAGAATTTCAGGATGTATATTGTATACATTTTTCTGATATTGAACATATTGAAACCTTTGTGATTTCTTCCTCTTAAGTAAAACATTGATTGTATCAGTGGTAACAAAAGATACCGAAATTCTTGTCAGGGAAACTTTGTATTTTATTTCAAAGTTAAATGGCAAAATTGCACAATAATTTTCAAATTGTATGAATATTCACATCTAAAATACATATGAAAAGGAAATATTTAAATCTAACAACCTTGTTTTACTTAGAAGCAAATTGTACATATGAAATATTTCAAGTATTTTGCTTTATAGTTTCCAAGTGATATTTAGAATGCAAAACATGAATGTGCGTTTATTAGTGTCAACTTCTATCATTTCCAAGAAATGCACTTAGATTAAATCACAGTAAGTAGAATAATTTTTCACTGTATGAAAACACTGAAGCATCAGTCACATCAGAGTACATTACTTGCACTCTACCTCTGCTCTAGATGTATTTTTTTCTCCTACAATGAACATTAGTTTTACATTTTCATTAGCTCATGTTCAACCCAGATGCCATCTCATCTTATTTAAAATCCTGATTGTTTTGGAGAGGGAGATGAAGTGGACTAACAAAAGCACTGAGCATTTACCTCATGGGCATGATTTATGTGTCGACTTGACCAATCACTGCTCTGCCCTGCATCTATTCCACCGTGATAATATGATGTTGAGTGTGAGGTGAAATTTGGGAGAGTGCATGGCAGGGTTACAGCGCACCCACTGTGAGAGACAATGCCCCAGAAAGACAGCTTTTCCCATCTGGTACAAACATGTTGTGTCACACAACTCTGAGTTCTAAATAAAGAAACAGCACAGTTCAGACAGAGGACACAGATTAAAGTCGTGAATAGGCAAACAAAATAACTGTAGGGTACAGACCAGTCTGTCACTCTTTCTCTGTCTGGTCAGCTTGTGATGGATTCATTTCTTTCTGTACCCTGACCCCTGAGATATGCTTCATTTTCCATTGCCAGTCATGCGGTAATAGTGGCTGGGGTGGTACAGTTAAAATAAACCAGCTTTTATTGAGATAAGGGTTGTGAAAGAGACCTGATGGCTGCCTGACAAATCACATTATGCTGATGTGCAAAATGGGGTTGATGATTCTATTGCTCAGTAAGAAGTGGAAATGGATCTAAACACTCTGTCCTGATTCTTGGGAGCTGTAGAGAGTCTCCACTTCAGCCTTTCTGTATTCTTTGTTTGAAAACAGCAGGCAAAGATCAAAAGACAGCATCGCCTTTCCAAACAGCTTCTATTGCTCGTTCAGTGATGCCGCAAGGGAAGGGCCACTTGCTTAATTATGACATTGTACATTGTAACAATATACAACAAAAGCCAATTACTGTGATTATCCATCTGTGTCAGACTGGCCGACATAAATAAAGCAGAATCACTTTTGTGTCACTGAGACTACAAAGCAACCAGCAGGAACAGTGTACTGAATGGACGAATGAGATCAATTATTTTAAACTCTCATCTAGATTTATTTATTATATGTATTTATACATTTCTTCCAAATCATATTTTTTTAAGAAATACAAATTCAGGAGCAATATTGTAAAGGAAGAAGGAGTTTTACTTCAAATAAAAATTTTATGAAATCTTTGAATTTTTTCCATAATTCCATAGCAGTGAAAAATATAGCTCATCAAAAAATAAGCTTGGTTTACTTCTTAACCCTCACCTGGATTGATCCAATTCTATCAAATCAAATCAAGTCTATTCCATGCTGATGCTCCCACATTCATGCTCCATCTCAAAGTAGCTTTCAGGTGAGGAGTTTCTCTGGCTGTCAATTCAGCTGCACTCAACAGTTCCCATATCTCAATTCAAAGCAAAGAATTCTCAAAATACTCTGGTGGGCCATCACCATTCTCATGAAATTCCAGTGCATCATATGAATTTGGATTTTTTTTTGATCTCATCAAAATTAACTAATGACTAAGATTCTAAATGCCCAGGAAGATGTAAGGTTCAGGAAGTCTAGCATCACCATTGATAGAGCACAGTAAAGAGCCAGCAATTTCAGAGGCTGAGGGTAGAAAGAACAGCATTCCAGGGCCATGGATATTAAAGGCAGTACAGAGAAGCCAGGGATAGTATCAGATCATTAGAGATATTGGGAGTATCATTATAAGAATCGGGAATGCCTGAAGTTGTGTTGGAAGCGTGGGGATATTGGGAGCTCGGGCTGTGGTGCAGGTCTGGAGGTAAACTGGGCAACACTAGAGTACCGCAGGTAAGTGACGGAACCAGGGAAGCAACCTTGGTGTTGCAAAGGTGATTCAAAATTTTATGGTTTATGTAATTTGAACTGGAAATAATTAGAAATACAATTTACTTTGAATTAAATCAGTTTTCTTACACTTAGCACCAAAAATCTGTTATGGAATCAAATTTATCGGTATCTATCTGTTTAGTTATTAATTTGATGTCAGGGCAATCTTCAATTTCATAGACTGCCATCTGTAACATTCTGCATAAACATACTGAAAGATAAATCACTGACCGTAAAGTAATTTGGAAAGTCCTGAGGACATCATGTTCAGGAGTAATTGACGATACACTATTACATGGAAAAAATGTTAAAATTAAATAATCTAAAAAACTCTTGTTAGTAATTGTGATTAATATGTTTGAATAGAAAGACAGTAACCTAGGGTTCTACCCCTGTATGATTATGAATACAAATAAACCTAAAAACAACACTTCATTAGCCGTGCTTCAGGACATCGCTTGCACAGAATGGGAACATTGACCCTCACTGAAGCGAACATCCTCAGAAATAGAAGTGACTCCAGCTCACTGCAATGAGCATTGTGGATTAATTAAGCCCTGCACACTCAGCTCACCCGTGCTCACAGAGAGTGGTCGTTAGAAGAAACTGACTGAGATTTTACCTTAAGGAAGCTGGTGCAGACACAAGTTTGGAAGATAGTTAACCTATTGGTACCACAATCTCGTTGCTCATTTTTGAGAAGTGCTCTGCACTTGAAGCTGAAAGAGATAGAAAGGAAAGAAACCAACCAACAAGCTGACCTGCTAAAGAATGTTTGCACCTTCTGCAGATATATTTGTGGTTCCAGGATCAAACTCACAGTAAATCTGAGAGACTACCATTGACATTAGTTAAGTGACTGGACTATTACTCCAGAGCCTAGAATAATGATTTGGAATGGCACTTTCAAATCCCACTATGACAATGGAGAGTTTATATTCAGTAAAATTAATGATTATGAAATGGAAAACTGGTTTCAGTCATGCTGAGTATGAAGTTGGTGAATTACTGTAAAAGTTTATCTGATTTACTGAAATGGTTTCAGGAGAGAAATCCTCTGAATTTATATAGTCTGTCTTAAATTGCAGCCAGCAGGGTGAGTATAAGTAAATTATGGATGCAGAATCAAAAAAGGTAGCAAATACGGTACTCAAAGTGTTATATCTCAATGCACGGAGTATTAGAAATAAGGTGGATGATCTTGTTGCACTCTTACAGATTGTCAGGTATGATGATGTGGCCATCACTAAATCGTGGCTGAAGGACAGTTGTAGTTAGGAGCTGGAAGTCCAAGTTACATGTTGTATTGGAGAGATAAGAAGGTAGGCAGAGAGGGTGACGTGGCTCTGCTACTAGAGAATGGCATTAAATCAATAGAAAGATGTGACACAGGATTGGAAGATGTTGAATCCTTGTGGGCTGAGTTAAGAAAGTGCAAGGATAAAGGGCCCTGATGGCAGTTATATACAGGCCTCCCAACAATAGCTGGGATGTGGACCACAGCTTACAAATGGAAACAGAAAAAGAGAGTCAAAAGGGCAATGTTATGATAGGCATGGGAGATTTTAACACGCAGATCGAATGGGAAAATTAGGTTGGTAATGGATCTCAAGAGGGTGAGTTTGTTGGATGCATATGATATGGCTCTTTAGAGCAGTTTGTCATTGAGCCTACTAGGGATCAGTTATACTGGATTGGGTGTTATGTAATTAACCAGAGGTGATTAGAGGGTTAAGGTAAAAGAACACTTAGGAAACAGTGATCACAAAATGATAGAGTTCAACTTGAAATTTGAAAGGGAGAAAGTAAATCTGAAAAAGCACTATTTCAGTGGAGTAAAGGAAATTGCAGTGGTATGGGAGAGGAGCTGACCAAAGTCAATCAGAAAGAGATGCTGGCAGGGATGACAGCAGAGCAGTAATGTTGTGAATTTCTGGGAAAAATGAGCAAGGTGCAGGATAGATGTATTCTAGAAATGAAGAAATACACCCATAATAAATTAGTAAACTATGGCTGAAAAGGGAGATCAAAGCTAATGTGAAAGCAAAACAGAAGACATACAACAAAGCCAAAATTAGACAGAAGGTTAGAAAGCTTTTAAAAATCTAGAGAGAGCAACTAAAAGAATCATTAAGAGGAATAAGATGAAATATGAAAGCAGACTAGCAAACAATATCAAAGTGAATAGTAAAAGCTTTTTCAAGTATGTAAAAAATACAAGAGAGATGAGAGTGGATGTAGGACTGCTAGAAAATGAGGCCAGAGAAATAATAAAGGGGGCAAGGAGATGAAGATGAACTAAATGAGTATTTTGCATCAATCTACACTGTGGAAGGAACTGGCAGTGTGCCAGATGTTGAAGGGTGTGAGGAAAGAGAAGGGAGTGCAGTTACTATTACAAGGGAGAAGGTGCTCAAATGGCTGAAAGAACTAAGGGTACATAAGTCCATGGTGGGTGAGTCTAGGACAAGAAGGCACAGCCTCAGGACAGAGGGGTGTCCATTTAAAACAGTGATGCGGAGAAATTTCTTTAGCCAGAGGGTAGTGAATTTGTTACTACAGTCCCCTGTAGAGGCAAGGTTGTTGAGTGTATTTAAACATAGAAACATAGAAACATAGAAAATAGGTACAGGAGTAGGCCATTCGGCCCTTCGAGCCTGCACCGCCATTTATTATGATCATGGCTGATCATCCAACTCAGAACCCTGCACCAGCCTTCCCTCCATACCCCTTGATCCCCGTAGCCACAAGGGCCATATCTAACTCCCTCTTAAATATAGCCAATGAACTGGCCTCAACTGTTTCCTGTGGCAGAGAATTCCACAGATTCACCACTCTCTGTGTGAAGAAGTTTTTCCTAATCTCAGTCCTAAAAGGCTTCCCCTTTATCCTCAAACTGTGACCCCTCGTTCTGGATTTCCCCAACATCGGGAACAATCTTCCTGCATCTAGCCTGTCCAATCTCTTTAGGATTTTATACGTTTCAATCAGATCCCCCCTCAATCTTCTAAATTCCAACGAGTACAAGCCCAGTTCATCCAGTCTTTCTTCATATGAAAGTCCTGCCATCCCAGGAATCAATCTGGTGAACCTTCTTTGTACTCCCTCTATGGCAAGGATGTCTTTCCTCAGATTAGGGGACCAAAACTGCACACAATACTCCAGGTGTGGTCTCACCAAGGCCTTGTACAACTGCAGTAGTACCTCCCTGCTCCTGTACTCGAATCCTCTCACTATAAATGCCAGCATACCATTTGCCTTTTTCACCGCCTGCTGTACCTGCATGCCCACTTTCAATGACTGGTGTATAATGACACCCAGGTCTCGTTGCACCTCCCCTTTTCCTAATCGGCCACCATTCAGATAATAATCTGTTTTCCTATTTTTGCCACCAAAGTGGATAACTTCACATTTATTCACATTAAATTGCATCTGCCATGAATTTGCCCACTCACCTAACCTATCCAAGTCACCCTGCATCCTCTTAGCATCCTCCTCACAGCTAACACTGCCGCCCAGCTTCGTGTCATCCGCAAACTTGGAGATGCTGCATTTAATTCCCTCATCCAAGTCATTAATATATATTGTAAACAACTGGGGTCCCAGCACTGAGCCTTGCGGTACCCCACTAGTCACCGCCTGCCATTCTGAAAAGGTCCCGTTTATTCCCACTCTTTGCTTCCTGTCTGCTAACCAATTCTCTATCCACATCAATACCATACCCCCAATACCGTGTGCTTTAAGTTTGCACACTAATCTCCTGTGTGGGACCTTGTCAAAAGCCTTTTGAAAATCCAAATATACCACATCCACTGGTTCTCCCCTATCCACTCTACTAGTTACATCCTCATTAAGGCAGAGATTGATTGGTCTTGATTGGATGCAGCATCAAAAGTTAATCAAAGAAGGCTGGGGAGTGCAGCTGAGGAGGGGAAAATGGATCAGCAATGACTGAATTGCAGAGCAGCCTTGATGGGCCAAATGGCCTAACCCTGCTCCTACGTCTCATTGTCTAATGAAGGCCAACACAGTGCACATCTTCTTAACAATAGCTTCAACTTGTGTGGCAACTTTGAAGAGTCTATGGACGTAGACACTAAGATTACTCTGCCAAGAAACCTGCCATTAACCCTGCATTCTGCCAACAAATTCAACCTTCTAAAATGAATACAGGTTGAACTCCATCTGCCCAGCTCTACATCCTGTCAATGTTCTACTGCAACCTACAACAACCCACCACACTATCCAGAACTCCACCAACTTTTGGATCATCTACAAATTTACTATCCCACCTTTCCACTTCCTCATCCAAGTCATTTATAAAAAATCGCAAAGTGCGGGGATCGCTGTAGAACACCACTGATCACCGGCCTCCAGGTAGGATACAGTCCATCTGCTACAACCCTCTGCTCTCTTTGGGAAGTCCAATTCCTCATAGCCAGGTTTTCCTGGATCACATGCTTCCTGACTTCCTGAATGAGCCTTCCATGGGGAAACATATTCAACATGTTACTAAAATCCATATACACCACATCCGCTTCCCTACCTTCATCAAAGTACTTTGCAATATCCTCAAAGAATTCAATTATGTTTGTGAGGTGTGACCTTCACTTCGCAAAGCCATGCTGACTATCCCTAATCAGCCTATGCCATTCCAAATGCTCTTAAGTCCTGTCTCTAAGAATATTCTCCAATAATTTTCCCACCATTGAAATAAGACTCACAGGTCTATAATTCCCAGGGTTACCCCAACATCCTTTCTTGTACAACGGAGTAACATTTGCCTCCCTCCAATCATCTGTTACTAATCCTCTGGCCAGTGAGGATGCAAAGACACAGCAATCTCTTCCCTTGCTTTTTATAATAACCTGGATCATATCCCATCTGACCCTGGGGAATTATCCATCCAAATGTTTTTTCATCTTTCCGACACATGCTGTTTGTTAATGCTGGCACATCAGCCTGTTATACACCATCCTCACAATATCTCACTGGTGAATACCAAAGAAAAGTATTAATGGAGCACCTCCTCCTACCTTTTCCAGACACGTTTCCTCTACTGTCTCTGACCAATCCTGCCATCATTCTGTTCTTCACGTACATGTAGAACGCTTTGAGGTTTTCCTTCATTCTACTTAACACGGTCTTCTTAAGCCCCCTTCTAGATTTCCTATATCCATTCCTCAGCTCCTTCCTGGCTACCATGTAACTCTCCAGAATTCTTTCTTCCCAAACATCAAGTAAACCTTTTTTCTGCCTCTTGACTAGACATTTCATGCTTCTTGCTCATGGTTCCTTGACCCTCAACAGGAAGAAAAACCTATTGAGAGCTTCCTGCAAGTGCTCCCTAAACAACATCCACATTTCTATTTTGTATTTCCCTGAGTATATCTGTTTCAACTTATTTTTCCCAGTTCCTGCCTCATAGCATCATAATTCCCCCCTCTCGATCAACTACTTTCCCTTACCATTCCTCTCCTGTCCATCTCCAAGACTATAGTACAGGTCAGGGTATTTTAGTCACTGACTCCGACGTGCTCCCGCACTGATAGATCTGACACCTGACCTGCTCCATTGCTTATAACAAATCAAGTGTGATCTCTCCTCTGGCTGGCCTGTCTACATACTGAGTCAGGAAACCTTCCTGGACACACCTAACAAGTTCCGTCCTATCCATGCCATTTGCTCTAAAGAGATACCAATCAATATTAGGGAAGCTGAAGTCCCTCATGACATTAACCCTGTTATTTTTTTTTCACATTTCCAAAATACAGGTAAGCCTCTCTATCTGTTCCTCAATGTTGCTGTTGTTATTGGGGATTCTATAGAATAATTCCAACAGAGTGATTGCTTCTTTCCTGTTTCTGACTTCCACCTGCACTGTTTCAGTGGACAACGCCTCCATGATACCCTGCATTTCTGCAGCTGTGATATTATCTCTGATTAGTAATGCCAAGCCCCCACCATTTTTACCTCGTTCTCTGTCCCTTTTGAAATACTTATGTCCAGGAATATCCAGCAGTCACTTCTCAGCACTAACCTCTATCTATGCCCTGCTTTCTTATTTCACCAGTCTCTCTAGGTCTTCGCTGTTTTCATAAATAGCCACATATCCTTGAAATTATACCCAAGGTTATGACATTAATATTGGTCAAATCATCAGTGCTTCCAATATTAACCCACTCACCTCCACTCTAAAGGACAGCCATTTACCCTCTAATTGATGGTGGCCAATATTGCATTGAATAATCTCATGTGTTTAAGTTTTGCTAACTAAACCATGATATTAATGCTCTCACAATCCTGAATAGTCAGGATTTAGTGGTGTCAGGCTGGAAAGCTTTCCAGACTATTGATCAATATTCCAATTTGCAATCAACATGGTTTAAATCACTTCCATGACGAATTCTGCATTACAGTAGTGTAACAAATTTTCTAGTGAATCTGGGAAGTTTCAAGGAGGGGGGAACAGAACCAGGTATTTTACAAAGAATCTGGGAAGTTTCAAGGAGGGGGGAACAGAACCAGGCATTTTACAAAGTATTTTAGGAAACAGACCCCAGGTCTAAAGGGAGTGAGGGAAATTGGTCTCTGTTGAGTTTAAAAGGAGCACAACAAACAGCTCCCAGTGAGTTTAAAGGGAGTATGGGAATTATGTCCCATTTGATGTAAAGGGGGTGCAGAAAATGAGACGGCGGTGGGAACCAGCATCCAGTTAGTCAGATACCAAACCACGGATAGCAGGTTATCATACCACAAGCAAGAAAAAAAATCTGCAGATTCTGGAAATCTAATTAACACAAACAAAATGCTGGAGGTACTCAGCAGGCCAGCAGCATCTACGGAAAAGAGTACAGTCATCGTCTCAGCCCGAAACACCAACTATATTCTTTTCCATAAGAGCTGCTCAGCCTGCAGGGTTCCTCCAACATTTTGTGCAGATTATCATATTTTTACTTCCCATGGAATTTTGTCAAATGTATTCGATAAATGATATCAGCACAATCAAATGTATTTGATAAATGATATTAGCACAATCAATTGCACTGTCACCATCTACTTTTATTGTTATTTCATTAAGGAGCTAAATCAATTTATCCAAAGATGATTTATTGTTAATCAATTTGCCTTGATATGCATTCATTTGTTCATTATTAGCAAAATGTAAATTTCTTTTGGATTACTTTCTTGAAAGTTTCCATATCGTGGGCTTTGCACTTACAGGCTGGCAAGTTTTGGATTTACTCTGTTCCTATTTTTGAAATAAGTCTGCAGTATTTGTACTTTTTCATAACTTTATAATTGTGCTCTAAGGAATGACTTTTATTGATGATTTTAAAACTTAGAAAAGTACAAGATCAGCCCAGGAACAGACCCTTCAGCCTAATGATGTTGCACCAAACTAACTGAGATAATGAGGCTAATTAAACAAATCCTTTCTGTCCTCACAATGTCCATATTCCCCATTATCTCCATCTTCATGTGTCCATCCCAAAACCTCTTAAACCTTTCTATAGTATTTGCCTGCGTCATCAGCACTGGCGGCCCATAGCAGACACCCACCACTCTGTGTGTCAGCCAGTTGCTCCTCACATCTCCTTTGAAGTTTCCCCCTCTCATTTTAAATGATTGCTCTCTGGTATTCGGCAACTCAATCCTGGGTGAAAGATACTCCAGTGACAGAATCTTGGTGATGTTTAAAGTTACAATAACAACCCAAGCAGAGACTGAGAGTACAATAATTTCTTCTTAGTGGATTATGTACAATAGAGCCAAAGGAAGGAAACAAAAGAAACTTCAGATGCTGGAACCTGAATTGAATTGAACTGATTTTATTTCTTACATCCTTCACATAAATGAGGAGTAAAAATCTTTATGTTATGTCTCCATCTAAATGTGCAATGTGCAATCACAGTAATTTATAATAATTTATAATAAATAGAACAGTCAATGTAATATAGAGTCTGATGGCCTGGTGGGAGAAACTGTCCCAGAGCCTGTTGGTCCTGGCTTTTATACTGCAGTACCGCTTCCCGGATGGAAGCAGCTGGAATAGATTGTGGTTGGGATGGCTTGGGTCTCCAATGCTCCTACGGACCATTTTTACACACCTATCCTTGTAAATGTGCTGAAAAGTGGGAAGTTCACAATTACAAATGCGCTGGGCTGTCCGCACCACTCTGCAGAGTCCAGTGATTGAAGGAAGTACAGTTCTCATATCAGGCAGTGATGCTCTCAATTGTGACCCTGTAGAAAATCCTTAGGAATTGGGGGCCCATACTAAACTTCCTCAACCTTCTGAGCTGGAACAATAATAAATGCCGGAGGAATTCAACGGGTCATGCAGCATCTGAGGGAGAAAAGAGTTCACTGACGATTCAGGTCAAATCAAATCATCTAATTGAAATTGGCTTAAAACTTAGAGCTGTCCCGGATTGTATTTTCATGTCGTAGTTTCTGCAGTACATTTACAACACCAGAAACATTCTGAATAATCATTTGTTCTAGATTTGGCATTTGCTGTAAGAAAGTGCCGACAGAGAAGTACAGTAATGATAGCCAATAGATTGAAGGCCAATACTTGCTGGTTTAAAAATTGTACTACAAATGAAAAATCAGTCTCTTAATGATAGTTAAACAATCATAAGTTAGCTTTATTTTTTCCTTCAATTAATATATTATTCTCTCAGTTACTTACATAACATTTCTTCAGCATTACTTACTGAAGATGTTACAAATATATATTCACATACCTGCAAAATGTTGTAAAAATTATTTACCTTCAAAACATATTGGATTATGAGAACACTCAGTCCTCGTTTATTGTCGTTTAGAAATGCATACATTAAAAAATGATACAATGTTCCTCCAGAAAGATATCACAGAAACACAGGACAAACCAAGACTAACTGACAAAACCACATAATTATAACATATAGTTACAACAGTGCAAAGCAATACCGTAATTTGATAAAGAGCAGACCACGGGCACAGTAAAAAAAAGTCTCAGCTCCCGATAGCCCCATCATCTCACGCAGATGGAAGCACCGCAAACTTGCTGATGCTTTGGAGCACCCAACCGCAGCCGACTCTGAGTCCGTCCGAAAACTTCGAGCCTCCGACCAGCCCTCTGACACCAAGCACCAAGCACCACCTCTGCTGAGCACTTCAATCCCGCCCCGGCCGCCGAGCAACATACAAAGCCGAGGACTCAGGGCCTTCTCCTCTGGAGATTCTGGATCACACAGTAGCAGCAGCAGCGAAACAGGCATTTCAGAAGTTTCACCAGATGTTCTTCTGTGCTCTGTGTCTCCATCCAATCACGATTGTGCACAGCATCTTATCATTTATTAAGTTGTATTTGTTAAAATAACCAAAGGAAACTTCCAGTGATGAGTATGAGTTTGGATACCAGGGAGGTTCTCTATGCTGGCTAGAACATAATTCACAGCTAAAACAATGCTACACTAAAGGATGATTTGGTCCTTGTGCTGCAGTGGGCAGTTGATGCCCAAGTTACTGACACACACGGATGGACACTAGGTCATTGCCAAATTATTCATTGAATCATATGTAAGCGTGGGCATTGCAGTTAACACCTGCAAAATACGGGTCTTCTACCAACTTGCCCTAATGTACAGATCTACTTTTCAACAATAAAGGTTTGTTTCAAAAGCCTGGACAATGAGGAACACTTCTCAGCAAAGACAGATATTGACGGAGAAATTCACCATCACCTTCAATACCCCAACACAGCCTTAGGTTGATTGAGAAAAAGGATGTTTGAAACTTATGTTTGAAATAGCTGTCAACCTTGCCCTCCTGTATGCTTTGGAGACATGGACTGCAGAGATACCACCAATGCAAAATTCTCCAAATCCATGTAACAAAGCAAATCAATGTTAGCTTTCTCTTGGGCAACATACGCAGCTCTGTGTCGTGATTGTGATTGAAGTCATCAGAGAGACAATGAAGGTGGTGATATTCAGCACAACGAGCAGGCATTCTTCTGGAGACCCTTACTGTAGAGTCTTTCAAACTCAAAGTGCATCACATTTTTATATGCTTAAGATCAAAGGTAATATTAGGTGATTTCAAGAGTTACAATGACATTATCTGCTTTAGGTTGACAATGCTTCCTTTGAATTGCCTATCTATGGTGAGAATCATCGCTAAACACACAAGTCTTCCAGTTATTGATCAATCAGCTATTTGATGTGCTTAAGTGATATTATCAGTGGTCTTTTCAAAGTTTCAAAGGTACATTTAATGGCAGAGAAATGTATACAATATACATCCTGAAATGCTTTTTCTTTGCAACCATCCATGAAAACTGAGGAGTGCCCCAAAGAATGAATGCCAGTTAAATGTTAGAAGTCCTCCCCAGCTCCTCCCTCCCGTGCATAAACTGCAACAAACAATGATCCCCCCTCCCCCACTGACAAAAAAAAGCATTGGCACCCCCCACCGAGCACTCAAGCGTGAGCAAAGCAACAGTAAAGACACAGATTTGCAGTTACGCCTAAGACTTTACGTGTCACCTGATATTCAACATACCACAGGCTCTCTCATTCCCTAATAAGAGAGAAAGAGATGACTCCATTTCACAGCGAGGGGGAGACATAATAAGCAACTTGCTGGTTGATGATGTTAAAAGTATGTTGTGTTGCTTTTTCCGAGCTCTGTGCCCAAAGATCTCAGGTCTCTGGGCACACAACCATAGGATCTTCCAACTTCCCCAAGGACACACAGATATCCTGACATGACACCAACCTTCAATCCATCCACCTCCAGAGCCACAAGATCTCGGTTCTCTGAGGCATGCAAAGCTCTTAGGCTGAGCCTCCCTTGACGTGCCAAATAATGACTAGTTGTGAAACCCCGGGATCAGGTCCCATTCCTTCAAAGTACAGTAGTCAGTGTGTAACTCCAGGTCTGGGTCTTCAAAAGAACCCTGAAAGGGAAAAATAGAGATATTAAAGATGGAAATAGAGCTGTTTCTGATGATGAAAGCAAAGGATTCACCGTTAGGTGCCATTAATCCTCCTAAGCCATAACTTAGCCACGTTTTCAGTTTGATGCAGGTCAATTAAGATAACCCCATTGTCTTTTATATATATATACACACACACACACACACACACACACACACATGCAAGAACATCTTATGGCCACCAAACCATATCTTTTAGTCTAAGGGCCAGCCTGTGCAAAATTGTGCTTTTAACTTCAATTTACTGCTTGCAGTTCACAATTTACTTTAAGACCTGAAGACTGATTCATGTTTGAATGAATATTTGATATATTCTCATAAATCTGAATACTCCTTAACACATTGCAGCCCTAATAGCACTCAAGTAGGCTCATGGGCCAAGCCTTGTTTGAGCTGATTGAATATGAAGGAGACATCCATTCCAAGCACTGTTATTATGCACAACATTGTTTAGAATCAGATAAAACATTAACAATGCTGAAAAAAGTGTAGTGCAGGTAAATGATAAAGCATGAGATCATAAGGAGATTGATTGTAAGGCCAAGAATCTATCTTTTGTCTGTTCAGGAGTCCGATAACAATGGCATAGAAACTGTTCTTATGCCTGGTGTTATGTGGTTTTAGGATTTTGTATCTTCTGGCCAGTTGTGTGTGTGTGCGTGGGGGGGGGGGGGTGAAATGAGAGAATGCCCAGGGTGGATGGGGTATTTGATTATGCTGGCTGCTTTACTGAAGCAGTGAGAAGTGTGGAGTGTATACACAGAGGGGAGGCTGGTTCCTGTGATGTGATTTTCCGAGCTGTTTCCACAGCTCTCTACGTTATCATTCAGTCACATGCAGAGCAGTTGCCATACCAAGCCACTCTGCATCCGGACTCAGTTCTTTCTGTGGTGTTTAGCTGAAAATTTCATGGGCATGCCAAATTTCTTTAGTAGGCAGACAGAGGAAAAATCCAAAGATTTGCTCAATATCGTTAAGAAAAACATCTGGAAATTCTGGGAACTGCTGGTGTTCAAAGCATTAAAGGAAGATTCAGGACGCTGTTGTAAACCTTGGGCTCATGCATCAGGAATGTATAGAACTCCTGTGCAAAAGGCAGAAATTTCACAGAGTACCCACTTGTTCAACATCATGTACCCACTGACGTATTGATAAGAGAATCTGTACAATGGCCATCAGTTACCAAAACCAAAGAACCAAAATTAAGTGAGTCATCTTCAGTCCTGAAGGATAATCAAATAAAGAGGAAAGTATTTAAACAGCGGTTACTTTTCAAAATAACTTCAGTGGCTGTAAAATGTTTGGGAACAGACCAAGGTCATGAAAGCGACAACAAGAAATCAAATTGTTCTTTCTTAATTTGCACCAATGAAGCTTCACAGTCTACGCTCCCACCCTTCCAGGACTTGCTGTCCCTGGCTCCAGTCGTTTGAGGTTCATGTATCGGTCACTGTGCATCTGCCAACACCTTGTAGATTACTCAAATAGAAAGAAACTGGGATGAGATCCATGAGGCTGTAAATCAGGGCATTGTTGATGTGTTTGACAAATGAGTCACATGACCCGGGGGGGTGTGCCCTCTTGGTGGCTAACCTTGAATCGTTAGGCGTTCAACTGGGAATAATGAAGATTCCAGGATTTCAACATAAATAAATTGTCAGTACTCATCCGAATTTCGCCTTTGCAATCGACGGTGATTTTAAACATCAGATTTGGAATCACACCAACATGCATCAAAGGTTAGCCAGGGATTTAGTGAGAGCATCATACTAATTTCCCATACAATATATGACAACGGTTCCATAAAGTCTGGACCTTCACCAAATCTGAGTTCTGCGCTAGGAGAGTTTGGCTCTAATGCACTCTGTTTATTTGTGTTGACTCAAACACTGAGTTACATCACTACTTCATCTGGTTATTGTGCTAAGATTCAAATAAATGTCAGATTGCTTTTTCTTTTGTAAAACTTTATCTTTTAGAAAATACACAGAAGAGAGCATATGCTAGAATCTCCCCAAAATTCAAAACCTTCAGTTTTAAGTGTTTTATGTAGTATGGTTAGTCCTGACGAAGGGTCTCGGCCTGAAACGTCGACTGTACCTTCTCCTAGAGATGCTGCCTGGCCTGCTGCATTCACCAGCAACTTTGATGTGTGTTGCTTGTAAGTATAAATGTCTTTTTTTCTTCTTCTCTGCTGGGCTTCCTTATCTTAGGGTCATGTGTTTTCTTTGTAAAGGAGAGGGGGGGAATTGGGAGAAAAACTTTTAAATCACTATTTAAATTGAACTGCACATGGAGTTCTGCTTTTTTCTTTTCTCTCTGGGGATGCATTCCGCCCTTTTCACTCCTTTTGCCGGATATCTACCTTTCGGGATGGTGGGAGGATTGGGTGTACTTTTGCATTTTGGGGTTTATTGCGGGATTTTTTTCCAGTTTTTTTTCCCAATATGGAGTTCCAGAGCATGCATGTTTTCTATATGGTTATATTCATCACCACCATCTTTGATTAGCCTGCAATAGTATTAGATTAGATTAGATTAAATTATGAGGACACACAGTCCTCTTTTATTGTCATTTAGTAATGCATATATTAAGAATGATACAATATTCCTCCGGTGTGATATCACAGAAACACAGGACAGACCAAGACTGAAAAACTAACAAAATCACATAATTATAACATATAGTTACAACAGTGCAGCAATAACATAACTTGATGAAGAACAGGCCATGGGTACAGTAAAAAAGTTCAAAGTCTCTCGAATGTCCCACATCTCACGCAGACGGGAGAAGGAAGAAAATTCTCCATGCCATGCCCAGCCACAGTCCGTCTCTGAGTCGTCCGAAAATTTCATGCTCCAATCAGCCCTCCGACACCGAATACTGAGCGCCATCTCTGCCGAATGGTTCAACCTCAGTCTCGGTCGCCAGCAGCAGGCAAAGCCGGGGATTTTGGGGCCTTCCCTTCAGAAGATTCTCGATCGCGCAGTAACAGCGGCAGCGAACCGGCATTTCAGAAATTTCTCTAGATGTTCCTCTGTGCTTTGACGTCTGTCTCTATCAAATCAGAATTGTCCATGGCCCCTATTTAACAGATACAATATCATTTTACCGGAGAGCTGCGTGCGCTGCGTCGCGCCACCATCTTCTCCTCCCACATGTATGTGTGTATTTTCATGTTTAAAACAATATTCTATGGTAGTTAAACAGATAAACGTTTTTAGTTGGAACGTACATGGCTGGAATCACCCTATTAAGCGAAAGAAGACTTTTAAAATTATTAATCGATTCCAGCCTGATATAATTTTTGTTCAAGAAACACATATCAGAACGGGCGATCAAAATAGATTTTTTACAACGTGGAAGGGCCTTCAATATCATGCTATCTGTCAAAATAAAACAAAGGAAGTATCTATTTTTATTAAGTCTAATATTTTATTTATCCAATAAGACATCGTCTCAGATATCAATGGTAGATTTTTAATTATTAAAGGAACAATTTGTAATAGAAAAATTGTCCTGGTTAATCTATACGGACCTAATGCAGATGATCCTTCTTTTTTAAAAAATGCATTTGGTTTATTACCAGACTTAAATGAATATATGCTGCTGATGGGAGGTGACTTCAACTGTTGTTTAAATCCTTTGATTGATAAGAGTTCAACCAATCAGCAGCTTCTGAGTTTTTCAGCATCATTTATTAATTCCTTTTTAATTGATTATGGTTTGATAGAAATTTGAAGAAATTTACATCCTCATGATAGAGATTATTCTTTTTATTCACATGTCCATAAAAAAAATTCAAGAACTGATTATTTTATAGTTGATTTCCGATTTTTGTCTAAAGTCCAGAAATGTGAATATGATGCTATTGCTGTCTCGGATCATGCACCTTTAAGCTTAACTTTTGAATTGAATGATGTTAGTAATGTAAACTTGCCTTGGCGTTTTCAAGAAAATTTATTACAAAGTTCGGACTTTGTCAAATTTATAAAGATTCAAATAAAAGATTTTGTTCTTTTTAATAATACGGGAGACGTGTCGAAATTGATTATATGGGATACATTTAAAGCATATTTGTGAGGTCAGGTAATCTCTTATTTAGCTAAGCTTAAGAAACAGACAAAAATAGAGTTAGATAGGATTTCAAAACAAATTAAAGACTTGGATAACATTTATGCAGTTTCTCCTAATATTGATTTATTTAAACAAAGAGTTGAACTTCAATCACAATATAATTTACTATTAACTTATCCTATTGAAAGAAATTTACTTAAATTAAAAAGTTAATTTTATGTGTTTGGAGATAGAAGTAATAAGCTATTAGCATCCCAACTAAAGGCAGTTAGAGCTAAAAGACAAATTTTAAAAATTCGTAAGGGAGATGGTAGTTTAACTTGTAATTATGAAGATATTAATAAAATTTTTCAAGACTATTACAGTGAACTCTATAAATCTCAGTTTCCAGCTGATCCTTCTAAAATGCATGCCTTTTTACAAAAGATTGATTTTCCGAGAATATCTGTTGAAGATCAACAAATTCTTGATACTCCTTTTACTGAAAGAGAAATTCATAAAGCTGTTTTTTCAATGCAATCTGGTAAAACTCCTGGACTAGATGGTTTTTTTTCTGTAGGATTTTATAAAAAAATTTGAAGATTTGCTTGCTCCTTATATGTTGGAAATGCTTAAAGATTCTTTTTTGTTCGGCGAGTTACCTTCCACATTTTATGAAGCTACTACCTCTTTAATTCTTAAGAAAGATGAAGACCCTACGGATTGTGTTTCATATGGACCTATCTCATTATTAAAAGTGGACGCTAAAATTCTTTCAAAAATAATGACTAATCAGTTGGAGAATATACTAGCTAAAATTATTTCTTAGGACCAAACAGGTTTTTATAAAAGACCGTTATTCCTTTTCTAACACTCGGAGACTGTTAAATGTTATATACTCATCCCTCTCAAAAACTCCCCACTGTATTGTTTCTCTTGATGCTGAAAAGGCATTTGATAGAGTTGAATGGAAATATTTATTTAACGTTTTAGAGAAATTTAGCTTGGTACTTATTTTAATAAGTGGATTAGAATGATATATAAAAGCCCTATTGCCACTGTTATTACTAATAACTGCAGATTCCCCTTTTGTCGACTTTCGCGGGGTACGAGACAAGGATGTCCGTTAAGTC